>NC_064850.1:150953506-151626006 GCF_024139225.1 Suncus etruscus | reverse complement strand
TTGCAGTATCTCTCCCTTGGTCACAACCAGGCAGAACAAGTGTAGGTCAGTTTCAGGTAACCACCAAGATAATAATTAAAATTATGCCAGTCATGGGAAGATAAATATTAGTTTAAAAAAGTATACTTCCTGAGGTGAGTCGTCCTGCTCAGACACTATGGAACTAGCTGACTTCTGCTGTGTCTCTGAAGCACAGCAGACATCTTGGGCCTTTTCTCTGCTTGCTTCAGCCTGGGACTTCATCCTTCACGGCATTCTTCCCTGAGGCCTCTTCTTCAGAGGTGAGTCATCCTGCCCACAAAGGGTGGAGCCAAAGAAAAACAGCCACTGTGCTTTGCTTTGTGACCGTGAGCTCCATCTAGCTGATGAATACCACCACAACACATAGAAAAACCCACAATACAAACGTGACAATGGGGAAACAACACAGGCCAACATCATGCATAGAGAATAAAGATGGCAACTCTGATGTCCTGAAAATAGCCAATAACCTAGTTAGTCTCTCAGATATGGAGTTTAGAGAAGAAATATTAAGGGTGTTCACAGAAATCAATGAAAGGATAGATCGAGTTCAGTGGAACATTAATAAGAATCAAGAGGATATGAAAATAGAAATCAATAAGCACCAAATTGAAATAACAGGTCTGAAAAACTCAATAGATAAATTGAAAACCTCAATGGAAAGCCTCTCCAATAGGGTAATAGCAGCTGAGGTTGGAATCAGTGTGCTGAAAGATGACATGCATAACACTCCATATAGCAGAAGACAATGGAAAAAAGCTTTAAAGCAAATGACCAGACAATGGAAAAATTACTAAAAGAATGTGAGCAGATGAAAAGTCTTTGATAATCTCAACAGAAACAACTTAAAAATCATTGGAGTCACAGAGATTCAGGAAGAAAATCTCCAGGAAGAATCAACAGTCAAAGATATCATTACAGAGAAACTACAAGAACTACAGACTGCTGCATGCCAGAAGAGTACCAGCTTTTTAAAAGAGACCCAAAGAAAAGCACCCCAAAACACATCCTAGTCACCATGATGAATCCCACAGATAGGGATAGAATACTAAAAGCAGCAAGATCAAAAATGGAAATTACATTCAAAGGTGCATTCTTAAGATTTACAGCAGACCTGTCACAAGAAACTCTCAAGGCCAGAAGGCAGTGGTGGGACATAGTGACAAAACTCAATGAAATAAATGCTTTGCCTAGAATACTGCACTCAGCCAGACTAACTTTCAGGTTTGAAGGAAGTATACATAACTTCACAGATAAACAAGAACTCAGAAACTTTGCAGACTCAAAACCAGCCTTAAAAGCAAAACTGAAAGGTCTACTTTAAGACAAGACAGATCAACAGACACACCAAACTTCTACACAGAGATGGCATTAAGTCCCATAAAAATTATCTCTCGGGCCCAAAGAGATAGCACAGCAGTGTTTGCCTTGCAAGCAGCTGATCCAGGACCAAAGGTGGTTGGTTCGAATCCCGGTGTCCCATATGGTCCCCCGTGCCTGCCAGGAGCTATTTCTGAGCAGACAGCCAGGAGAAACCCCTGAGCACCGCCGGGTGGGACCCAAAAACAAAAACAAAAACAAAAACAAAAATTATCTCTCAATGTCAATGAACTAAATAAATGCACCAATTAAGAGACACAGAGTGGCTAAATGGATCAAAAAAATGAATCCAATCTTCTCTGCCTACAAGAAATACACATGAATACTCAGAACAAAAATAGACTCAAAATCAAAGGCTGGAGGAAAATCATCCAAGCAAACAACACCCTTAAAAAAACTGGAGTGGCCATATTAATATCAGATGACACAGACATTAGACTCAGAAAAGTTGTAAGAGACAAAGATAGACATTTTGTACTAATCAAGGGATATGTACAACAAGAAGAAATCACATCCTAAACATATATGCACCCAATGAGGAGGCAGCAAAGTAATACAATTATTGACCAATCTGAAAAAAGACATCAATAACAACACAATAATTGTGGGAGACTTCAACACTACCCTGTCACCCCTTGATAGGTCAACCAAACTGAAACCAGACAAAAATATACTAGCTCTGAAAAGAGAAATGGAAGAAAGTGGATGAATAGATATGTATAGGACACTCCATCCCCAGAAACCTGGATACACATTCTTCTCCAATGCAAATGAGTCATTCTGCAGAATAAACTACATGCTAACCCATAAAATCCATAAAATCAAGAGGATAGAAATAGTGCAGACTAGCTTCGCTAATCACAAGGCACTGAATTTAGATGTAAACTACCAAGGGACACCGAAGAAAAACTTTAACACCTGGAAATTAAACAGATTACTACTAAATAACCAGTGGATCAGAGATGAAATCAAAGAGGAAATCAAAACATCTTTGATGGGGCCGGCGTGGTGGCATTAGAGGTAAAGTGTCTGCCTTGCAAGCGCTAGCCAAGGAAGCACCGCAGTTCGATCCCCCGGCGTCCCATGGTCCCCCCCAAGCCAGGGGCAATTTCTGAGTGCTTAGCCAGGAGTAACCCCTGAGCATCAAATGGGTGTGGCCCCAAAATCAAAAAAAAAAATCCTTGTAAGCAAATGACAATATAGACACAAATTATCAGAATTTATGGGACACAGAAAAAGCAGTACTGAGAAGAAAATTTATAGCGCTGCTAGCACACATCAGGAAGGAAGAAGGGGCCTACATGAATAGCTTAATTACACAGCTTATAAAATTAGAAAATGACCAACAAATGGAATCAAAAATAGGTAGGCATAGGAAATAACAAAGCTTAAAGCAGAAATTAATGAAGTGAAAATCCAGAACACAATCAGAAAGATCAATAAAAGCAAGAGTTGGTTCTTTGAAAAAATATAAACAGGATTGATAAACCACTGGCAAAACTCACAAAGAAATCTATAGAAACAAACTTGATAAACTGGATTAGAAATGAAAAGGGGGGCCTGGAGAGATAGCACAGCGGCGTTTGCCTTGCAAGCAGCCGATCCAGGACCAAAGGTGGTTGGTTCGAATCCTGGTGTCCCATATGGTCCCTCGTGCCTGCCAGGAGCTATTTCTGAGCAGACAGCCAGGAGTAACCCCTGAGCACCGCCGGGTGTGACCCAAAAACCAAAAAAAGAAAAAAAAGAAATGAAAAGGGGGAAATCACTACAGACATTGAAGAGATTCAAAGAGTAATCAGAGACTACTTTGAGAAACTCTATGCCATGGAACATGAGAACCTGGCAGAAATGGACAAATTCCTGGACTCTTATAACCTTCCAAGGTTAAATAAGGATGGGGTAGCATAAAAAATCTGAGGCTGGAGAGATAGCATGGAGATAAGGCATTTGCCTTGCATGCAGAAGGTCAGTGTTTCGAATCCTGGCATCCGATATGATCCCCCGAGCCTGCCAGGGGCGATTTCTGAGCATAGAGCCAGGAGTAACCCCTGAGCACTGCTGGGTGTGACCCAAAAACCAAAAAATAAGCTTCCCAAAAACAAAAGCCCAGGCATAGATGGGTTCATTAATGAATTCTTTTAAACATTTCAAGGGGAACTTCTACCAATCCTTTTAAGGCTCTTTCATAAAACTGAAGAAACAGGAATACTTCAAAATAGTTTCTATAAAGCTAACATCACCTTGGTAACTAAACCAGACAGAGATGCTGCCAAAAAAAGAAAATTACAGACCAATATCCCTGATGAACACAAATACAAAGATCCTCAACAAAATTCTGGCAAATAGAATTTATTGCAGCATCAAGAAGGTCATTCACCACGACAAAGTAGGTTTCATCCCAGTAATGCAAGTGTGGTTTAACATCCGTAAATCAATCAACATAATACACCATATCAACAAAAAGAAATACAAAAATTATATGATCATATCAATAGATGCAGAGAAAGCATTTGATAAGGTCCAACACCCATTCTTGATTTAAAAAAAAAAAACTCAAGATGGGAATGAAAGGACCTTTTCTCAACATAGTCAAGGCCATCTACCACAAGCCAAAGGCAAATATCATTATTAATGGAGATAAACTAAAAGCCTTTCCCCTAAAATCTTGTACAAGGGGGCCTGGAGAGATAGCACAGCGGCGTTTGCCTTGCAAGCAGCCGATCCAGGTTCAAATCCCGGTGTCCCATATGGTCCCCCGTGCCTGCCAGGAGCTATTTCTGAGCAGACAGCCAGGAGTTACCCCTGAGCACCGCTGGGTGTGACCCAAAAACAACAACAACAAAAAAAAATCTTGTACAACACAAAGCTGCCCTCTTTCACCACTCATACTCAACATAGTACTGGAAGTACTTGCCATAGTGATTAGGCAAGAAAAAGATATCAAGAGCATCCACTCAGGCAAGGAAGAAGTCAAGCTCTCACTGTTAGCAGATAACTTGATAATATATTTAGAAAACCCTAAAGACTCTGCAAAAAGCTTCTAGAAACCATAGATTCATATAACAAAGTGGCAGGCTATAAAATTAACATGCAAAAGTCAATGGCCTTTTTATACACTAATAATAATAAATAAGATCTGGACATTAAGAAAACAATTACATTCACATTAGTGCCCCACAAATTCAAATATCTTGGAGTCAACTTAACTAAAGAGGTGAAGTACCTATACAAAGAAAACTACAAAAGCCTGCTTCTCCACTCCTTGACCTGTGCAGACACCAAGATCTCTAGATACAGAGGTCTGATTTTATCACCCATGACGAAGCAGTTTTCCACACACCACAAAAGCACTGAGGGGAGAGTAAATGAGCATGCAAGGAGTCTATAATTTATCCCATGACAGTACACTTCAATGGTAGAGAACCCTGTATCTCTTAGGCCAAGGTAATTCCCTCTCTAGTATCCCCAATATTTACTGTGCCTATGCAGGAAAAAAAAAAAGCACAAAATAAACTCTTTTATTTATATATCTATTTATTTTTTTGACTTTTTTTATTTTGGTGTAGATATTGAAGTTGATGTCACCAATTTTATCTTTTTCTTTCTTTTTGCACTTTAGTATGGTTTTATTTCAGGACCGAGACTATTATGTGGTTCTTGTCTTTATTATGTAGTGCTCACTGGATACTTTATTTGATATTTCTTGTATTGTTGTGGTGTTTCAATTCCTTCTCTCCTTTCCTCTCTCAAACTGAGGTTGAGAGCTTCTAGAAGGCTCTCCAGAAGCCTCCATCCATTTTCGGCCTATTTGATTTTTACCCCATTTTACTGCTTTTCTTTTCTTCAAACAAAACCACATAACTTGAACTATCTAGTTCCGCCTCTCAAATAGAGGAATAAATAAGGGAGGGTACCAGGACCTAACAGATGTATGATCACTAGACACAGAGAGAACCACTTATTCTAGCAGCCCGGGGGGTGGGGTGGGAGTGGGGATATGGGATGCAAGATGGGAAAGGAGGTGGAGGGAGGACAAATTTGGTGATGAGAACTCCCCTGATTCAATGTTAAAATGTACCTAAAACATTACTGTGAAAGATATGTAAGCCAATATGGTCAAATTAAAATTATATTTTAAAAAAGCCTGCTTCAAGAAATAAGAGAGGACACAAGAAAATGGAGACACATACACTGCTCATAGATTGGCAGGATTAATATCATTAAAATGGCAATACTCCCCAAAGCATTGTACAGATTTAATGCAATCCCCCTAAAGATACCCATGACATTTTTCAAAGAAGTGGATCACACACTCCTGAAATTCATTTGGAACAATAAACACCCACAAACAGCTAAAGCAATCCTTGGGAAAAGGAATATGTGAGGCATTACTTTCCCCAATTTTAAACTGCACTACAAATGAATAGTTATCAAAACAGGATGGTATTGGAATAAAAACAGATCCTCAGATCAGTGGAATAGACTTGAGTATTCAGTGAATGTTTCCCAGACAATCAACTAATCTTTGATAAAGGGGCAAGAAATCCAAAATGGGGCCCGGAGAGATAGCACAGCGGTGTTTGCCTTGCAAGCAGCCAATCCAGGACGAAAGGTGGTTGGTTCAAATCCCGGTTTCCCATATGGTCCTCCGTGCCTGCCAGGAGCTATTTCTAAGCAGACAGCCAGGAGTAACCCCTGAGCAACACTGGGTGTGGCCCAAAAACCAAAAAAACAAACAAACAAAAGAAATCCAAAATGGAGTAAGCAAAGCCTCTTCAATGAATGGTGTTGGCACAGCTAGTTATCCACTTGCATAAAAGCAAACTCAGACCCCCATCTAACACCCATGCACAAAGATCAAATCCAAATGGATTTAAGACCTTGATATCAGGCCTGAAACTATAAGGTATATAGAACAGCACGTTGGTAAAACACTATGACATTGAGACTAAAGACATCTTCAAGGAAGAAATAGCACTCTCCAAACAAGTGGAAGCAGAGATAAACAGATGGGACTATATAAAGCTGAGAAGCTTCTGCACCTCAAAGGAAATAAAGCCACTCACAGAATGGGAAAAACTATTCACCCAATACCCATCAGACAAGGGGGTAATTTCCAAAACATACAAGCTACTGAAAGAACTTAATAAGAAAAAACATATAACAGCATCAAAAAATAGGGAGAAGAAGTGAACAGACACTTCCTCAAAGAAGAAATACAAATAACCAAAAGACACATGAAAAAATGCTCCATAACACTAATCATCAGGGAGATCCAAATAAAAACTACAGTGAGGTACCATCTCACACCTCAGAGACTGGCACACATCACAACAAACAAAATCAGTGCTGGTGGGGATGTGGAGAGAAAGGAACTCTTATTCACTGCTGGTGGGAATGCCGTCTAGTCCAGCCTTTATGAAAAAACAATAAGGAGATTCCTCAAAAAACTGAAAATTGGGGCCGGGCGGTGGCGCTAAAGGTAAGGTGCCTGCCTTGCCTGCGCTAGCCTTGGATGGACCGAGGTTCGATCCCCCGGTGTCCCATATGGTCCCCCAAGCCAGGAGCAACTTCTGAGCACATAGCCAGGAGTAACCCCTGAGCGTTACCGGGTATGGCCCAAAAACCAAAAAAAAAAAAAAAAAACTGAAAATTGAACTTCCATATGATCCAGCTATTCCACTTCTAGGAATATACCCTAGGAACACAAAAATACAATTAAAAAATCTCTTCCTCACACCTATATTCATTGCAGTGCTATTTACAATAGCTAGACTCTGGAAACAAGCAAGATGCTCTTCAACAGATGAATGGCTAAAGAAACTGTGGTACACACACACACACACACACACACACACACACACACACACACACACACACACACATCAGAAATGACACCACCTCAAGTGAACCCTGAGTGCAGAGCCAGAAGTGAGCTCTGAGCTTTGCTGAGTATGACCAAAAAAAAAAAAAAAAAAAAAAAACCACCACAAAAATGTGAAGATCATGGTGTGGAGTGATAATACAACTAGTAGGATGCTTGCTTTGAATACAGTTGACCCATGTTCTATCTGTGGCACCCCATCTTGTCCCTTGAGCCTGCCAGGAGTGAGTGGAGAGCCTACCTAGAGTTATTTTTGTGCACAGCTGGATATGGCCCAAATTCAAAAAAAATAGTTTAAAGATCTGAATAAATTGGGAATAATACCAAGATCATGCATGCAGAGTTCAAATAGTAACAATTCTCCCAAAATTGATACCTGAGTTTGATAAAATTTCTATCAAAATCTTAGAAGATGATTTGTAGATATAGACAAACTCATTCTACAATGTATATAGAAAGAAAAAATGAGCTAAAGCAATTGTACAGGCAATTTGGAAAATAAATAAGTTTGGAAAATTAGTTTACCTGATTTTTTTTTTATGCATTTGTTTTTGGGCCACACCAGCAGCACTGAGGCACTACTCCTAGCGCTGTGCTCAAAATTCTCTCCTGGCAGGCTCAGGGAACTGTATGGGATGCCTGGGATCAAACCCAGGTTAGCCATGTGCAGGGCAAAGGCCCTATCCATTGTGCTATTTCTCGGCCTCCTAGTTTAACTGATTGGAAGTCGTGAGCAAAAGTGATGTATAAAACTTATCAAGGGTTAAATATAGAAAGTATAATAAAAAATCTTGAATTAAATTTATACCAATGTGCCAATTAATTTGTCATCAAAGTACAGAAGTAATTCAGTGGAGGAAAATATCTATTCAGAAAAATGTTATTAGAAAATTGGACATTCGGGCCGGAGAGATAGCACAGTAGCGTTTGCCTTGCAAGCAGCCGATCCAGGACCAAAGGTGGTTGGTTTGAATCCCGGTGTCCCATATGGTCTCGTGCCTGCCAGGAGCTATTTCTGAGCAGACAGCCAGGAGTAATCCCTGAGCACTGCCGGGTGTGACCCAAAAACCAAAAAAGAAAAGAAAAAAAAGAAAAGAAAAGAAAAGAAAAAAAGAAAAGAAAAGAAAAGAAAAGAAAAGGAAAGAAAAGAAGAAAAGAAAAAAAGAAAAGAAAAGAAAAGAAAATTGGATATTCATAAAAAAAACATGAGGGCCAGAGAGATAGCACAGTGGCGTTTGCCTTGCAAGCAGCCGATACAGGGCCAAAGGTGGTTGGTTCGAATCCCGGTGTCCCATATTGTCCCATATGGTCCCCCGTGCCTGCCAGGAGCTATTTCTGAGCAGACAGCCAGGAGTAACCCCTGAGCACTGCCAGGTGTGACCCAAAAACCAAAAAAAAAAAAAAAAGAAAAAGAAAAAGATGAATCTAAACCTTATAGAAAAATGAATACAAAAAAAAAAAAGAAAAAAGAAAAATGAATACAAGTTAAGTCACAAAATTCAGTGTAAAATTTAAAACTGCATAACTTTTTTTTTTTTTTTCGTTTTTTGGTCACACACGGCAGCGCTCAGGGGTTACCCCTGGCTCTAGGCTCAGAAATCGCCCCTGGCAGGCAAAGGGGACCATATGGGATGCAGGGATTCGAACCACCATCCTTCTGCATGAAAGGCAAATGCCTTACCTCCATGCTATCTCTCTGGCCCAAAACTGCATAACTTTTAAGAAAGGATTATAGGAGCAAATATTCAGAGTCTGGGGCAAGATGTAAAGATCTCTTCCTTCCTTCCTTCCTTCCTTCCTTCCTTCCTTCCTTCCTTCCTTCCTTCCTTCCTTCCTTCCTTCCTTCCTTCCTTCCCTTCCTTCCTTCCTTCCTTCCTTCCTTCCTTCCTTCCTTCCTTCCTTCCTTCCTTCTTTCTTTCTTTCTTTCTTTCTTTCTTTCTTTCTTTCTTTCTTTCTTTCTTTCTTCCTTTCTTTCTTTCTTCTTTCTTTCTTCTCCTTTCCTTCTTTCTTTCTTCAGTTTTTGGCCAATACCCAATGATGTTCAGGGATAACTCTTGGTTCTGCACTCAGGAATCACTCCTGATTGGTTCTCTTTCTCTTTTTTCTTTCTTTTTCTCTCTCTCTTTCTTTCTTCTACTTTCTTTTTTCTTTTTTAACTGAAACCCAACAACAAACATGTTGATAATCACAGTGCTTAAACAAATACACTATTATAAGAAAAGAAATTATATAAATCTTCAGTCCATTTTTCTTTTTTATCTTCTCATCTTTTTCTTCTTCCTCTTTCTCTTCTTTCTCCTCTTCTTCCTCTTCCTCCTCCTCTTCTACTTCTTCCTCTTCTTCATTTTCTTTTTTGTTTGTTTGTTTGTTTTTTGGGGTTTTCTTTTTGTTTTGGGGCCACACCCATTTGACGCTCAGGGGTTACTCCTGGCTATGTGCTCAGAAATCGCCCCTGGCTTGGGGGGACCATATGGAACGCCGGGGGGATCAAAGTGCGATACGTCCTACGCTAGCAAGACAGACACCTTACCTCTAGCGACACCTTTCCGGCCCCTCTTTTTCATTTTCTTTTTCCTCTTCTTCCCCTTCTTTTCTTGTCTTCTTTTTTCTTTTTTCTTTTTTTTTTTTTTTGTTTTTGGGCCACACCCGGCGGTGCTCAGGGGTTACTCCTGGCTGTCTGCTCAGAAATAGCTCCTGGAAGGCACGGGGGACCATATGGGACACCGGGATGCGAACCAACCACCTTTGGTTCTGGATCGGCTGCCTGCAAGGCAAACACCACTGTGCTATCTCTCCGGGCCCGTCTTCTTTTTTCTTCTTTTCTTTTCCTTCTTCCTTTCTCCTCTCCTTCCTCTTTTATTCTTCTTCCTCCATATTTCCTCCTCTGCTTCTTCCTCCTCCTCCTCTTCTTCCTCCTCCTCTTCTTCCTCCTCCTCTTCTTCCTCCTCTTCTTTTTTTCTTCCTCTTTTTCTTCCTCTTCTTACTCCTCTTCCTCTTCACACTCCTTTTCCTCTTCTCACATTTCCTCCAACTCTTCTTAATATTCTCTTCCTGAGTCTCTGGGACTCCAATGCTTCCTATGTTCTTTCTGTCGAGTTTATAAAAGACTTCTATTTTCATCTGTTCACATTTTTTGAGTAGTTTATTCATTGTCTGATCATTTGCTATGGATTTTCCAATTTCTTTTGCTGTATGGAGTTGTTCTGCATCTCATCCTCTGGCTTGCTGACCCTGTTCTCAGCTGCTGTTATTTCCTTGGAAAGGCTTTTCATTGAGGTTTTCATTTCATCTACTGAGTTTTTCAGACCTGTTGTTTCAATTTGGAGTTTTCTGAGTTCTATCATTGTGGTTTTTTTCAGCTCGATCAATACTTGCTTTGAGTTTTTTGAGCATCCTCTTTATTAATACTCCTTAGCTGAGAGGCTTTTAAGGTCATCTTCATTCTCTATGTGTGGTGCTGTCCTGCATTGTTCCCCATTGCAACACTTGTATAGTGGTTTTTACTCTGTGCTGTGCTGAGGTTCCTGGGTTAGAAGATGTGTGGCCATGGAGCAAAGCTAAGCATCCTTGCTCCTCTAGCTCCATCTTATTGGGTGGGACAGCAGTCCTTTATATCTTTCCTTCTATCTTTCTTCCTTCAGTTTTTGGCCAATATCCAGTGATGTTCAGGGATACCTCTTGGTTCTGCACTCAGGAATCACTCCTAGTGGTTCTCTTTCTTTTCTTTATTTCCTTCCTTCCTTCTTTCCCTGCCCCCTCACTTCCCTTTCTTTTCCTTCCTTCCTTCCTTCCTTCCTTCCTTCCTTCCTTCCTTCCTTCCTTCCTTCCTTTCTTTCTATCTTTCTTTCTTTCTTTCTTTCTTTCTTTCTTTCTTTCTCTTCTACTTTCCTTCTTTTGTTATTCAGTTTTTGGCCAACTTCCAATGATGTTCAGGGATAATTCTTGGTTCTGCACTCAGGAATCACTCCTGGTGGTAATTGGTGGAACATATGAGATGCCAGTGTTAAAAGGGCTGAGAAAGCCTAGGGCCCAAAATGAAGGCCCTAGGTCTGAGACAGCTCATGGGCCTAAGGTTAAAAGGGGACCACAAAAGCCTAGGGCCTGGGGAGGCCCAAGGTTTGGGACAGCCCTGGGGCCCAAGGGGGAAGCCCAGGATCTGGGAAAAGCTCATTACCTCAATAAAGACCACAAAACATACCTCAGAGAATGCAAAAGCAAAGAGGGTTTATTCCAAAGCTTTGGGGCTCCGGGGGACAGCCATGTGGACTGAAACCTGAAGCCCCAGGTAGTCTAGGGTGGTATCTTTTATAGATTCTAGGAACATTAGGCCTATCCCTATTCCAGGTTTAAACACAATGTCCAATCAGATGGCAAGTTTGTACTTTCCCAAATAATGTCCAAATATGTCAAGCTCCTGTTAGAAGGGGCGTTGGCTGATGGCAGCAGGCAGTTATCCTTAAGGTAAAATACCAGATCAAAGAAGATCAAGAAGGCAGAGCAGAGAAAGGCTTAACAGGCATATCTAGTCAAGGTGGGAGTGGAGAAGGGTTTAACAAGCATCTATCACATATCTGAGTTATTATAGTATCTATTTTATAAATTTTCCCCGAACACCAGGAACCTTGGTTGTCTCTACTATACTAGCTCTCTTGTTCCTTTGTTTTCTTTTGGAGAAAGAAAAGTACTGAGTATTGCCAGTACTTAGCAGCATCTCTAGACTCAGTGCTCAAAGGTCAATCCTGGCAATGCTCAGGGAACTATGTGGCACCCAAGATTAAACCCAGATCTCCACATTTAAAACATTTGCTTTGAATAGTAGAAATATATCTCTATCCTGAAACAAAGAATTTTTGGACTTCAACACACACACACACACACACACACACATACACACACACACACACACACACACACACACACACACACACACACACACACACTAACACACACACATCTAGTTAAAAGAAAAAAAAAGGGGGCCGGGCGGTGGCGCTGGAGGTAAGGTGCCTGCCTTGCCTGCGCTAGCCTAGGACGGACCGTGGTTCGATCCCCTGGCGTCCCATATGGTCCCCTAAGAAGCCAGGAGCAACTTCTGAGCGCATAGCCAGGAGTAACCCCTGAGCGTCACAGGGTGTGGCCCAAAAACCAAAAAAAAAAAAAAAAGAAAAAAAAAGATCTTGCTTGTTCGTGTCCAAGGGCTACCATAAAATTTATCATAATCTAGGGCTGAAGTACGGTAGGTAAGGCACTTGTCTTGCATACAGTCAATGCAGGTTTGAATTCCCTGTACCCTATGATCCCCTGAGCACTGAAATAAGTACAGAACATAGAGTTCAGAGAAGTCACTTAAGCACTGCAAGATGTGACCCAAAACAAATGAACAAACAAAAAACAACCTCTGATAAAAACTAATATTAGTTGTAAAGTATAATGTTATATATATATATTTGGTTTCTGATTTTATTTTCAGGGGATCTTCCACTAATACTATGGGTTTCCTCCATGTTTTTGTAAATGTTAGTGTTCTGAATCTTGATTGATCCATCTTTGTTTTTATATTGCACTGCAGTCTACAAGATGTTGCATTTGAGATAAATTTAATTTTCTTAATTATTTCCTATAATTTAATTTAATTTAATCCCAAACATTCGGAAAACAAAATGTTTAAAAAAACATATAACTCTGACTCTTAGGCTCAACAGAGAGACATGAGTCTAACAGTGGTCCTCAAACTATGGCCCACGGGCCACATATTGTATTTGTATCTGTTTTGTTTCTTCATTACAAAATAAGATATATGCAGTGTGCATCAGAATTTGTTCATAAGCTTTGTTTTTACTATAGTCAGACCCTCCAATGGTCTGAGGGACAGTGAACTGGCCCCCTGTTTAAAAAGTTTGAGGACCCCTAGAAAATTCACATTTTTTATTATGATCCATAAATATTTATCAAGGAGCCCAAATATAAATTAAAATAAAAATAGTTGGTTTGATTCTTTTTAAAAAGACATAACATTGGGCCGGAGAGATAGCATGGAGGTAGTTCATTTGCCTTGGATGCAGTAGGACAGTGGTTCAAATCTTGGCATCCCATATGGTCCTCCGAGCCTGCCAGGAGCAATTTCTGAGTGTAGAGCCAGGAGTAACCACTGAGCGTTGCTGGGTGTGACCCAACCCCCCCCCAAATAAATAAAAATAAAAATAAAAAAAAGACATAACATAAATTTAAAGAGTCAAAGAATTTGAAAAGACCTTTCTCCCAAGAAGATATTCAAATGACCAGGGAGGCTATAAAAAGATGTTTATATTATTAGCCACTCAGGAAATGTGCCAAATTATAGAATTCTACTTCTATTCCACTACTGTGGCTCTTTTTAAAGACAAATTATAAAAAGGCATTGACAGGTCTGGAGAAATAATGAGTTAAGGCACTTGCTTTATATCCTACCAACCTTAGTTCAAATCTTGAGCACCATATACAGTCACCTAAGCACTGCCAAAGGTCACTCCTGAGCATAGAGTCCAGAGCAGTCCATGAGCACAAGCAAGTACAGTACAATTCCATAAAATATTTTAAATAATTTTTTAATTTAAATTATTGAAAAAAATCATAGAAAAATTAGAATGCCCATACATTTTTGGTAAGAATAAAAAAAAAGAACAATCACTTTGGGAAGTATGGCAGTTCCTCAGAATGATAAAAACAATAATACCACATTATTTTATTATTATTTTATTTTTACATGTCTACCCAGAGGAAATAAAAATGCATGTCATTCAAAAAGTTGTATGCAGAAGGTCAGAAAGATAGTACAATGAGTAGAGTGTTTGTCTTGCACATAGCCAAGCCTGGTTTGATCTCTAGCATCCCAATGGTCCCCCAAGACCTGTCAAGAGTGATTCCTGAGCACAGAGCCAGGAGTAATCCCTGAACATTGCCAGATGTGTCCCTGCTCCCGCAAATTTTAAGAAATATAAGATCAAGGGTCCCTATATAATAAAATAATATAATACATCAAGATTGTAATATAATTATTGATAATTGCTTTACGAATTATTTTTCTATTGGTTGTTAATAATTATTAACTATATTAATTATTAATTGGTTGATAATTAATATATTACATTATTGGTCATTATATAGTAATTGATATATTATTATTAATGTTATATAATATGATATTAATATGATAATATGCAGTTACTGTTTGAACTAGGAGATGTTGAGTCTGGAAAAGAGGTGACTTGGGGCCGGGCGGTGGCACTGGAGGTAAGGTGCCTGCCTTGCCTGCGCTAGCCTAGGACGGACCGTGATTCGATCCCCCGGCGCCCCATATGGTCCCCCAAGAAGCCAGGAGCAACTTCTGAGCGCATAGCCAGGAGTAACCCCTGAGCATCACAGGGTGTGGCCCAAAAACCAAAAAAAAAAGAAGAAGGAAAAGAGGTGACTTTTGATTTTGGGGTGTAGCCTTTTAACTTTGGATTTCAGTGTGTAACTTTTGAGGCTAGGCCCAAGGAGACAGCTGATTCCTGATACCAGGCTGTAAATCACAAAGGACATTCCAAGGAATGCAAGGACATCTTATTTTCCACCAGACACCTTGAAGGGAGGGGAAACCAACTAATCATCTTACATTCTAGGGGCCGGAGAGATAGCATGGAGGTAAGGCGTTTACCTTTCATGCAGAAGGTCATCGGTTCGAATCCCGGCGTCCCATATGGTCCCCCGTGCCTGCTAGGAGCAATTTCTGAGCACAGAGCCAGGAAAAACCCCTGAGCATTGCCGGGTGTGACCCAAAAACGACCAAAAAAAAAAAAAAAAAAAAGAACATTCCAAAAGGGGATCACCTCGACCCTTGAGAAGGAAATCCCCACAGAGGACAGATAGCCCTTGAAGATTAGGGAGGAATAATTGCATATGGTCACTAAAAAGAAATAACACATAGGTATAGAATAAGGGTAAAATCTAGTTTAATGCTATTCTCGCTTCTGTCCCTGGCTTGCTTGATATAAGAAACAAGTCTCCCTTCCCCTAATCTCTCTGGTCACTACGCTGTCAAGAGAATGGGTTCTCCACCCTGTAGATTAGGCGACCACCTAAGGGTTCAACCTATATCTCTGCTTGCCATCAGCCTAGGAGTTGGGGGTAAATGATGTCATCAAGGGGCTGAATAGACAGAAAATTGCGCCTTTTCTGTAAAGAATCATTGGATGATTCAAACTGTATAAACCTATTAAATGCTTTGACCTGTATGCTCATTATCATATGAATTCCCTTAAATGTTTGTGAATTTGGATTCACGGGGTCTCACTGCAGACCAAATTCCCGGCTTGCCGTGACACCCCAGAATCCTGAAAAACGAATAAACCTATGTGTGATTGCATCCTCCAAGGTTTGTATTTCCTCAATTGAGCGATGAGCTTTCCTGGCATCCCTGACCTGGCCTCTCCGGGGTTGGCCATCTCCAACCCCGGACCCCAACCCGGGTCCAGGCCAGTTTTGGTCAACTTTAACAGAGCAAGATAGACAGTAGGAGTAATTTCATACTGTGTTTTGGAAGGGTTACTGTGTTTCTCTGACTCCACTGATTTTGGGGTAACTTGAACCTTATCATTTCCAGAGGCTGCTTACAACCTGGTATGAAGGCTTGGAAGGAAAGCTTAAAAGGAAGACTGAGTCAGTAAGTGGCTATGCAAGTGCTCCCACGGGTGCATACTGCTGATTTATGAGACCCACATCCATTAGATAGCAATGTCCTGAGATACTGCCTTCTTTATTTCTGTTGGATATGAAGACATTCAAGAAATAAATGTTTAACTAAAGAACTGATATTCTGAGGACAGTGGCCAAAAGAAATGGTTTAAGGACTCTTAATTTGAATTACTTGAATGCAGCCATCAGCAAAGAATGCTTTGCTAATGAGGATCCTGCATTCTCTCTTTTGTCTGCATCTCTCCTGGAGGGAAATAATCCACAGAGACTTTGCATTAGCTTTCTCTTCCATTCACACACCCCCTTTGAGAAGTAAAAACCCACTTAAGCTTGATTAACATATTTGATTAGCATTAGCTAGGTATCTCCCTTGTTGATCTTCCCTAATACTGTATGTGAAAGATAGGTTGCTCAGTATACAAGGGGGTGAGCCCCCTGACCCCATGCTTTTCTCTATTTTGTCTGTCTTGTTTTATTAATCCTTGTGGTGACCCTGCTTCAGGCCCATTCAACCAGGACTGAACTCTGCCATTTTTCTTTTTAAATGTTTGTTTTCTGGACTACATATGTCAGTGCTCAGGTCTTCCTCCTGGTTCTGTTCTCAAGGCTCAATCTTTGCAGACTTTGGGAACTATATGGAGTATCAGGGATCAAATTCAGGTCAGCAGGATATAAGGCAAGCACACTAGCTATTGTACTATTGCTCTGGAACTTGAGTACTGGCTTCTTAACATCCCAAAAAAAGTTACTGTCCTTTCACTGAGAGTGGCCTACTGAAGACAGAAGTTGAGGATATCTCCTACCCAACTCACATAATAACCCAAAGATATTCTTGTGAAACACCCCATTCAGTTTCTGAACAATATTACTGCAAGAAATATCTGCTGTCATGGAACAGAGCATCAGAGATAACCAGAGATATCCTCAAGTTAGGAGGACACAAGTAGAAAGAAGTTTAAGAAAGTAAGACTAGGGCTGGAATGATGGTAGAGCAGGTAGGGCACTTACCTTGCTCATTGCTAACCAGGGTTTGATCCCCAGCATCCCAGAAGTGAAGACACCAGAGTAATCCCTGAGCACAATGGCTGGGTGTGGTCCCAAAACAAAACTAAACTAAAAATGAAAGATGAAAGACTATTAGGATTGTAGTAATAGTCCAGTGGATAGGCATTTGCTTGCACATGCTATTCCCAGGTTTGATACCCAGCACTACAATTGGTCCCCCTAACTCACCTACCTGAATGTAAAGAATAAGTCTTAAGCACTACAGGTGTGACGGCAACAACAACAACCACCACCAAAAGTGTATGTTAGACAGTGTAGAGTACAGGGAAAAATCCCCCATATTTCTGAGTTCTTCTTCAGATAAATAAATAATTTACAGTCTCAAATGGTTATCAATGGAAAATTCAATTTGACAACTATTATATGGAAATTTTACATTGCTGTAAATTCTTTTTTTTTTTTTTTTTTTTTTTTTTTTTTTGGTTTTTGGGCCACACCCGGCTGTGCTCAGAGGTTATTCCTGGCTGTCTGCTCAGAAATAGCTCCTGGCAGGCACGGGGGACCATATGGGACACCGGGATTCGAACCAACCACCTTTGGTCCTGGATCAGCTGCTTGCAAGGCAAACGCCGCTGTGCTATCTCTCCGGGCCCCATTGCTGTAAATTCTAAAGTAAAATAGGCAGTGTCAGAGATATATCTTTATGCTATATTAAGACCTGGGTTGCCAAAGAAAGTGGGAGGGTGTAGATTTCACATGGCAAAGAAGAGATGGTCTCACATTTTCTTCTAAGAATGAAATAGATAGGTTTCTCAGAAAGAATAGACCTTTCACGAATTGATCCTGGATATTGCTCCCCAAAGTGCACTCTTATAGGTCATAAAAAAATGGTAAGCAGAGGGCTCGGAGAGATAGCACAACGGCGTTTGCCTTGCAAGCAGCCAATCCAGGACCAAAGGTGGTTGGTTCGAATCCCGGTGTCCCATATGGTCCCCCGTGCCTGCCAGGAGCTATTTCTGAGCAGACAGCCAGGAGTCACCCCTGAGCACTGCCGGGTGTGGCCCAAAAACCAAAAAAAGAAAAAAAAATGGGAAGCAGAGATTTGCTTCCTCAATAAGGAAGCAAGCAAGGCTCTCCCCTGATTCTGCTGTAAAACAGCTACATTCTTTAAATTATGGTAGTAGACTTCCTTGGTCTCTGTTCTTCAGAACAAGATGACACTCTTTGGAAGAGGCTACTCTGGACACTAAAAGGAACTCTATCTGGCAATTTGGGGTAATGATTCCACAACAAAATTACAGCATCTTAGACAAGGCAGGGGACAAGCTTAGTGAAAATGTTGAACTGGAAAAACACCCCAAATGAGAGAGAGTACTTGTAGCTGAGTACTTCACGTGTGGAAGGTCAGGGTTCCATCCTTGACACCACATGGCTCGAGTGTCCACTAAGCACTGGACCAGGACTACATAGTGTGTACAAAGCAAAACTGGAATGGAGAGCCAAGAATGTAGCTCAGTGGTAGAGGGTTTACCTTGCATGCATGAGACATAGCATTAGATCCCTCAATTAAAAAAAAATATAGAAGGGCCCAGAGAGATAGCACAGCGGCGTTTGCCTTGCAAGCAGCCGATCCAGGACCAAAGGTGGTTGGTTCGAATCCCGGTGTCCCATATGGTCCCCCGTGCCTTCCAGGAGCTATTTCTGAGCAGACAGCCAGGAGTAACCCTTGTGCACTGCCGGGTGTGGCCCCCCCCCCCAAAAAAAAATATATATATATAGACACAACAATGAAATATGACCAAATATTTTTAAAACTTTAATCCGAGAAAACATGGAAAAGTAAGGTGTGAAGGAGACCAAATATTTGTTAAGAAACAGGAGCCAATGTTTTTGTAGGGTTCCAGAATAAAAGGATGAGACCACACAACTGGAATAAAGTTTTTAACACTAATTCATCTGCCAACAAGATTCCCCAGCCTGGCCAGCCAGGGGCCATCCCCTGAAGGAGATGAGCCCCGCCCAAGGTCATGATGAGGATTATATAGGGAAGGGATATAGGGAGGCTCCAGCTTTCTGCTGATCCTTAAACCGATTGGCTCTTGTCTAGGGATATCTTCCTACTGCTTCCTTGTCCTTCCCTGATAGGCTACCTGGTACAGCCAGGTAGACTGAGGTGGGGTCTATGGAAATAGGCTCACAACATGTGGTCCTTACAAAATGGCGTTTCTCCCTGCTCAGAACCTAAAGAAGAAGCCTGCCATGTGGCTTTTACAAAATGGCGTCCCTCCTTATTCAGAATTCAGGTCCCAACAGTTTTTAATCTGATAAAAACTATAATTGATAGTTAAAAAAAAAAACAACAGCAAAAGTAAAACACAACTTAAATAGAAGAATTAAGCAAATTACTTCAGGGGTATAATAATAAAATTATTTTAAGTGCTGAAGAGAGGGCTGTAAAGAGAATACAATTGGGAGGGTGTTTGCCTTACACGTAGCCAATCTGAGTTCAATCCTGCCCTCCCACATGGTTTCCTAAGACGCACTAGGAATGATTCCTGAGAACAGAGTAACCCTTGAGCAAAAACAAACAAAAATGTACTAAAGAGATAAACTCCCAGCCACAGGAAGATAAAGGATATGGTTAGAACAGAAACTAGTATAGTGTGTATTATCTGTACTGGTGTAGTAATAATCTTTGCAAATGGAAATGTTGTTGGTGCTGTTATAAAGCTGAGGACAAGAGAAAGGCATGTTATCAATATAAGCAGACATGTGAAAGACGAGAAGAAAGGCTTACTTGTATAAGATTACCACCTATCTAAGAAGTGAAACTTATAATGTTTCTGAACCCAAGTTGAATATTCAGTGTGAAGGCCAATAATCAAGAGACAGAGTTGGTTTGAGGTTTGAGCTCAAATGAACTGAGCTCAGGAGGTCTACGTTGATCCCTGGCACCACATGGCCCATAATCATTGCTATGTGCAGTCCTAAGTACAGAGCTGGGCTAACTGCCAAACAAGGCTGGGTAGAGCCCCAAATCAAAAATAAAGAATGAATTGATTAGAAAAATGCAGGTATACCTGTATTTCACCACATAGCTACTGCAGATTTTATGTATTTTCAAATTGTTTTTTGTTTTTTGGTTTTTTGGCCACACCCGGCGGTGCTCAGGGGTGACTCCTGGCTGTCTGCTCAGAAATAGCTCCTGGCAGGCACGGGGGACCATATGGGACACCGGGATTCGAACCAACCACCTTTGGTCCTGGATCTCTGCTTGCAAGGCAAACACCGCTGTGCTATCTCTCCGGGCCCAAATTGTTATTTATTTATTTATTTACTTATTTATTTAAAAAATGTGGAGTGGGGCATGCTCTTTGTGTTTCTTCTCTGGCTCCATAAATTGTCAATAATATATATAATTTTAATGTTTAAATAATCATAGGTTAGGTAACAAAATTGCAACATTGTTAATGTCTATGGTTTTTATGTGTCATAAATTTTAGCTTCTATAGATTAAGAAGAATGTTTTTTTAATTATCTTTATTTAAACACCGTGATTACAAATATGATTGTAGTTGTATGATTTCAGTTATGTAAAGAGCACCCCCGCCCCTTTTCCGCAGCTGCCGCCAAGGTGCTCGGTCCTTCCGAGGGAGCTAAGGCCGCGTTGGGGTGAGGCCCTCACTTCATCCGGCGACTAGCACCGCGCCCGGCAGCGTCCTTTTCTTTTCATCCAGTCCTCTCACTCCCGCGCCATGGCCTCCGTCTAGGAACTCGCCTGTATCTACTCGGCGCTCATCCTGCACGACGATGAAGTCACCGTCACGGAGGACAAAATCAACGCCCTGATCAAAGCGGCCGGCGTCAACGTGGAGCCATTCTGGCCCGGCCTGTTTGCCAAGGCCCTGGCCAATGTCAACATTGGGAGTCTGATCTGCAACGTGGGGGCTGGTGGACCTGCCCCAGCAGCAGGTGCTGCCTCTGCCGGTGGCCCCGCACCCTCTGCTGCTGCTGCACCAGCTGAGGAGAAGAAAGTAGAAGCAAAGAAAGAAGAATCTGAGGAGTCTGATGATGATATGGGTTTTGGTCTTTTTGACTAAGCCTTTTTGTAACAAGTTCAATAAAATGCTGAACTCTTGAAAAAAAAAAAAAAAAAGAGCACCCCCCTTCACCAGTGCAACATTCCCACCACCAATGTCCCAAATCTCTCTCCTCCCCGCCCCAATATTAAGAAGAGTAGTTGCCACAATTATAAATTGATATGGTGCAAATATTTGATCTTCATCTTCTGAGATATGTTGATTTTTTTTTTTGTTTGTTTGTTTCTTTGGCATCACATGCAACAGTGATCAAGGACTTCTGGCTCTGTTCTCAAGGATTGTTCCAGTTGCTGAAGTTGCTGTTTCTACTTGGGCTTATCCTTTTGTGTTCTCTTTCAGACCCAACTCCATATTTTTTGTAAGGGGAAGGAAAAGGGAGATTGGGACACACCTGACTGTATTCAGGCATTACTCCTGGTTCTGCTCTTGGGATTGAACCCAAGTCAACTACATACAAAGCAAGCATCCTGCTTGTAGTACTATAGCTCCAGCTTCCCAAACACATTCCCTTTTTAACCAGCATATGTTTTAATCTTTGTCTCTAAAGGCACTGGGGCCCATGTTCCTTCAGGAGTCAATCATAGTTGATAGAATAAAAAAGTTAAGTTTTTGGTTCCAGAAACCAAGATCAAAGTGTTGTTTGGTAATATATAGGTGGACGCTTCCATGAGCAAGACAAAAGATGACAATTTCTAATAGGTAGTTGTTAAATCTTACAGTGATCCCACAAGTGAATATTTCCAGTTAGAAAGTATCTCCTAATTTTTACATACCATGCAGTCATTCTACTTCCTATATTCCAGCACAGATCCAGCTTAATTCAGCCTCATCCTCAGATCTGGAAAGGACATGGAGAATCCTCTATCATAATCTCTAGGAATTTATGCACACCCAGAAGGAAGTTGGCACATAGAGGACCCCAGGATACTGAGAAGAAGAAGGCCTGTCTGGAAAACATGAGGCATGAGATCAGGGTTCACATCTAGTGGACCTAGGGAGCTTTATTTGGGAACCTAGTGCTTCCCCTCAGGCACCACTACCACAGCTAAAGGAATAAGAAGGTGTTGTGGGGCCGGAGAGATAACATGGAGGTAGGGCATTTGCCTTACATGCAGAAGGACGGAGGTTCAAATCCCAGCATCCCATATGGTCCCCTGAGCCTGCCAGGTATGATTTCGAGCGTAGAGCCAGGAGTAACCCCTGAGTGCTGCTGGATGTGAACCCCTCCCCAAAAAGGTGTTGTTACTGATCCTACCCTAATCAATTATTGTACCCCACCCTAGGGTGTGACCTGGTGATAGTATATTGGATTATTCCTTACTTGGTATTCTGCTCCCACCCTAGGGTGGTACCTGATTCTTGTCAATAAAAGCAAGGGTCTGAGGAAGGTTGGGGTTCATTCTTCGGTCTTCTTCCACTGAGCTGCACTCTATCTTAGGAGCAGAAAGTTTTTGTGGTTGGAATTCCTGGCTTGAGCATTGGATTTCCTGAACCCATCCTTGTACCTTTTTCACAGTATGAATTATTTTCTGCGGATCTCTACAACTGGAATTGTTCCCCCGACCTAATCGAGCAGGGGAATGGGAACTGCCTTTCCTGTCGGGGAGCTCGGTGGGAATCAAACCTTAACCAATATCCTAAAGAACGTGACACTTCAAGAAGGTAAAATATAAAATTAAATAGTAAATAATACAGTCAAGAGAGAATTGTGAAAATAATCACCTAGGGCCACTGTTGACATGCACTGAAGTGTTCCAGGTTTAATCTCTTTCATTTAATGTTGATTATTTCTAACTTTCAAATAAAGTACCATATTTGCCTGCATATAAGATGACCCTTCAACCCATGAACAACTTCCTAAAAGTCTTAAAAGTAAGTTACTTCTTAAAAGTAAGAGGGGTGCGGATCACACGTCCCTGAAGCTGGAACAAGTTTCAGCATGTCGTATATCAGCATATAATATGACTCCCGACTTTTAGGAAGTTTTTCATGGATTGAAGGGTCAGCTTATATGCCGGTAAATACAAGTTTATAAACTGCAAGCAAGTTTGGCCAGGAAGGAGCTCTTGGCATAGCCTCTATCACCTAAACAATATGAAATACCCTGAGAACAAGAGGACACATACTCTCAACTAGTGTTCTCTGAAGCTTAGCTCTGGTTTTTAGAGAATTTATCTGTGAATCTGGAGAGATAGGACAGGGATTAAAGTGCTTACATTGCATGATGCCAACCCTGATTCCATCCACATGGTCCCCCAAGCACCAGTAGAATCATAGAACCTGGACTAGCTTCCAAGCACTAGACGTAGCCCCAAACTCCCCAACTTTTTTTCAAGTTTTTACTGAAACTTATTAAGAAAGATGTGAGGGGAGAGAAAGAGAGAAGTATGTGTGTTCAAGAGAGACTATAACCTTCTCCAGGGTGGAAATAAATAGACAACAAAGAAACACAGAAAAGAGATTCAAGGCTGAATATGGACTTAAAAGTAAGCCCTGCTCACAACTTTCTAAGTAAGTTTCATTCAATAATAATTATCTTGCTTTAGAAAGAAAAAGGAAAAGAAAGAAAAAAGATAAGAAAGAAAGAAGAGAAGGAAGGAAGGAAGGAAGGAAGGAAGGAAGGAAGGAAGGAAGGAAGGAAGGAAGGAAGGAAGGACTCAGATTGATAGTGATAGTACAGTGGGTAGGGGGTTTGCCTTGCATGGATCAATTGGGTTCAAACCTAGCATCTCAGATGGTCCCTTGAGCACCACCATATATGATAAACCCAGAGTCAGGAATAAACCCTGAGCACCGCTGTGTGTGGCCCTTCAAAACAAAACAGAAGAAGACACAAATTATGAGAATTTGTGGGACATAGCAAAAGCAGTATTAAGAGGAAAATAGCTTAGCAAACATTCATCAGGAAGGAAGAATGGGCCTACATAATAAGTTAATGGCCCAGCTTAAAAAATTGGAAAATGGGGCCGGAACGGTGGCACAAGGGGTAAGGCATCTGCCTTGCCCACACTAGCCTAGGACGGACTGCGGTTTGATCCCCCAGCGTCCCATAAGTTCCTCATGCCAGGAGTGATTTCTGAGTGAAACACCTAAACGTAACAAAATGAGCTGAAAATAGGCAGGCAGAAGGAAATAATAAAACTTAGAACAGAAATTAATGAAATGGAAACACAAAAATCAACCTGGAAGTTTAATGAAAGCAAGAGTTGGTTCTTTAAAATAAAATTAACAAGATTGATAAATCATTAGCAAGACTCCCAAAGAAAGAGAGAAATGTACATTGTATCAGAAATGAAAAGGTACGGTCATTACAGATTCTATAGAAATCCAAGGGGCCGGGCGGTGGCGCTAAAGGTAAGGTGCCTGCCTTGCCTGCGCTAGCCTCCGACGGACCGCGGTTCGATCCCCCGGTGTCCCATATGGTCCCCCAAGCCAGGAGCGACTTCTGAGCGCATAGCCAGGAGTAACCCCTGAGCGTCACCGGGTGTGGCCCAAAAACCAAAAAAAAAAAAAAAAAAAAAAAGAAATCCAAAGGGTAAGCAAAACAAGAGAACCTGGAAGAAATGGATAAATTCTTGAATTCTTATAACCTCCACAATCTAAACAGACCTATCATTATTGAGAAAATTAAAATATTTATCA
The DNA here is from genome assembly GCF_024139225.1 of Suncus etruscus. Classification (NCBI taxonomy): domain Eukaryota; kingdom Metazoa; phylum Chordata; class Mammalia; order Eulipotyphla; family Soricidae; genus Suncus; species Suncus etruscus. Next base: position 151,601,262 of record NC_064850.1, on the reverse strand, counting down.
AAAGACTTTCCAAAACAATAGCTCTGGTCCAGATGGATTCATTAGTAAATTTTTACAAACCGTTAGAGGACCTACTGCCAATCCTTTTCAGGTTTTCACAGAAACCTGAACACTGAAGAAACAGAAACACTCCCAAATAATTTTTATGAAGCACCCTAATACCAAAAGCAGACAGAAACCACCCCAAAATAAAAAAATACTGGCCAATATCCTTGATGAGCACAAATGCAAAGATCCTCAACAAAATACTAGCAAATAGAAACAAACAGCTCATCAGGAAGTTTACAAACCATGACCAAGTAGTAGATGCAAAATTCCAGAGATGCAAGGATGGAATAATACATTCAAGTCATTCAATGTAATACACCATATCAATTAAAGAAAAAATAAAAATCATATGATCATAATAATAGATGCAGGGAAAGTGTAGCATGAAATAATTAACGATGGGGCTGGATGGCGATGGATGGAGGCCTTTGTGCTTAGGCCCCAGCCACGTGGCTTTATCCCCATTCAGCCGGCGGATTCCAGGCCCAGGTAATCGGCGTAATTAAGACTCACTCACTGGCAGGCTTCAGGAAGCATTAACTTTATTCATGCCCTATTCACCACATGTGTGTGGCCTATCTCATAACCTTTTAAGCACTAGTTATTCTTGGCCCTGCATCTAAACTCCTTTCAGCCATCTTCCCTTTGGGCTCCATGCTGGTCAAAGACCAGAACACAGAAACCCAAAAGCCAGAGCGCCCAGCAGCGCAGAACGGGCAAAGAGCCAAAAAAGGCGCAAAAAGCCAAAAGGGCCGAATTCCCTTGGTTCAAGCCTTATCTACATTTTCCAGACCCCTCCCAGGAATGGGAGGGTCTAGCAGGTAAGGTTACACCTACTATCCGGTTCCCAAGACCCCTCCCAGAAGTGGGTGGGTCTAGGGTCTTAAATAGGTACACCCACATTTCCTCCTTTTTTTAATATTTTTATGCACCAACGTAATAGAGTGAAAATTAATATACCAGCCCTTTTCAAAAACATATTTTTGCAAAATATACTTTACACCTGTAACCTAAAATTCTATTAATGCTTTTTTATCAAGCACTATTTTGGAACTTTCATGTTCCTATACTTTTAAACTATATTGGGGGAACTTCATGTACCTATACCTTTTCTATACACAAGTACTTTAGCATACATGCATAACATACATTTTAAAAACAGGCTAAGTACATTGAAATACACAGTAAAACATTTTGCAATAGAAAATATTAACTATGAAAGACAACAAAACACATTTAAATCATAAAGAAAATGACTAAAACAAAGATGCAGGTGGTTAGAAATTAGATGTTTAAATGATCTAAACAGGGCCCGGAGAGATAGCACAGCGGTGTTTGCCTTGCAAGCAGCCCATCCAGGACCAAAGGTAGTTGGTTCGAATCCCGGTGTCCCATATGGTCCCCCGTGCCTGCCAGGAGCTATTTCTGAGCAGACAGCCAGGAGTAACTCCTGAGCACAGCCGGGTGTGACCCAAAAACCAAAAAAAAAAAAAAATAAATAAAAATAAATGATCTAAACAGAACTACTTCCCTTTTATTTTTATTTTTAACCACTAACTAACTAAAACTTATTACATTACCAACTATGAGTAAAATATTACTACCCACTAATTTTCTACACCTAAAACCATAGTTTAGATTAATTTGTCCCACGCTGATCTCACCACGTGGCTTTTGTAAACTTTTAAAGTTCAGATGCTGGTTTGTTCCACGCTGATTTCACCACGTGGCTTTCTTTCATAGTTTCAGACTCCGCTGCCGGTTTGTGATTTGGAGCGTGGATTTTAGGTTTTTTGCTTTTCCGGGCAAAGCTGAGCCCAGCCGAGCCGAGCTGCTTTAGGAATAATTAGAAGCTTTTCGCCGCTTTTTTCCTCCGGGCGGCACTTTGGACGGTTTTTCTTGGCCACAGCTTTTTTGCAGAGGGCTTTTGGATGTGCAGAGTTGTAAAAGTCCAGTTCGAAGTTTTCAAAGTCGAAATCCAAATTTAAGCCGCAGGTCATTTTCAGAAAATCAGTCCATTTTTAATAGTCTTTTTTTCCTCCTTTTCCAATTTAGACTTTTAATAAGTATTTGAAGAGGCCCAGGTTTTTGTTTCTTGTAACAAAGTTTCAGTTCTGGGCCTGGGCCTGGGCTGGAGGTGATGCAAGCTTTAACCTTTCTCCTTCCAGTTGCCCTTCTGCCCCTAGAAGGGGTTGCGGCCATTTTTGAACATGGCTTCACGTGGCCAAACACTTTGGGCTGACTGCATGTGAACAAAGCGAAAATCAAACAGAAGAGCAGAAATCTCACCATTTTTGCTGTTTTGTTGGGTCCAGGATTCAGGTCAAAGTTCGGAGTGCCAGATGTTGCATAAAATAATTAACGATGGGGCTGGATGGCGGTGGATGGAGGCCTTTGTGCTTAGGCCCCAGCCACGTGGCTTCATCCCCATCCAGCTGGCGGATTCCAGGCCCAGGTAATCGGCGTAATCAAGACTCACTCACAGGCAGGCTTCAGGAAGCATTAACTTTATTCATGCCCTATTCACCACATGTGTGTGGCCTATCTCATAACCTTTTAAGCACTAGTTATTCTTGGCCCTGCATCTAAACTCCTTTCAGCCATCTTCCCTTTGGGCTCCATGCTGGTCAAAGACCAGAACACAAACCCAAAAGCCAGAGCGCCCAGCAGCGCAGAACGGGCAAAGAGCCAAAAGGGCCAAAAGCCAAAAGCCCGAATTCCCTTGGTCCAAGCCTTATCTACATTTTCCAGACCCCTCCCAGGAATGGGAGGGTCTAGCAGGTAAGGTTACACCTACTATCCGGTTCCCAAGACCCCTCCCAGAAGTGGGTGGGTCTAGGGTCTTAAATAGGTACACCCACAGGAAAGTATTTGAAAATGTCTAACACTCTTTCATGATAAAAACTCTCAATAAGATGGGAATTCAAGAAACTTTTCTCAATATAGTCAAGGCCGTTCACAAGCCCATGGCAAACATTATATTCAATGGGGGGAAACTGAAATTTTCTAAAACAAAAAATTCTAAGGCTTGGCACATGACAAGGTTGCCCTCATTACTTCTATACAATATAGTATTGGAAGTACTTGCCATAGCAATCAGGCAAAAAATAAATAAATAAATAAATAAATAAAAGATATCTATAGTATCCAACTAGGAAATGAAGAAGTCAAGATCTCACTGTTTGCAGATGACATAACACTATATTTAGAAAATACTAAATACTAAAGACTCTACAAAAAAACTTCTAGAAATAAATTTGGATATGAAAACGACAGTATATAAAATTAATATGCAAAAATTCATGCCTTTACTATATGCAAATATTGAAAGAGAAAAAAAGACATAAAAAATTCCTATTCACAATTGTGCCTCAGAAAATCAGGTACCTCAGAGTCAAGTTAACTAGAAAGCTGAAAGACCTATACAAAACAAACAAACAAAAACTACCAAACATTGCTTCAAGAAATAAAAGAGAGGGGCCAGAGAAGTGGCACAAGAGGTGTCTGCCTTGCCCGTGCTAGCTGAGGACTGACCGCGGTTCAATCCCCCAAAGTCCCATATGGTCTCCCAAGACAGGAGCAATTTCTGAGCGCATAGTCAAGAGTAACCCCTGAGCGTCACCAGGTGTGGCCCAAAAAAAAACAAAACAAAACAAAACAAAAAAGAAAGTAAAAGAAGAAATGGAGACAAGAAAATGGAGACCTGCGCATGAATTGGGAGGATTAAAGTCATTAAAATGGCAATACTTACCAAAGCATTGTACAGATTTAATGCATGAATTGGGAGGATTAAAGTCATTAAAATGGCAATACTTACCAAAGCATTGTACAGATTTAATGCAATCCCTATAAATATACCCATGACATTTTTCAAAGAAACAGATCAAATATTTCTAAAATTCATATGGAACAATAAACCTCCACAAATAGCTAAAGCAATCTTTGGGGAAAAGAAGATGGGTGATTCAGTTTCCCCAACTTTAAGCTGTACTATAAAGAAGTAGTCATTAGGGGGCCGGGCGGTGGCGCTGGAGGTAAGGTGCCTGCCTTACAAGCGCTAGCCAAGGAACGGACAGCGGTTCGATCCCCCGGCGTCCCATATGGTTCCCCCAAGCCAGGGGCGATTTCTGAGCACATAGCCAGGAGTGACCCCTGAGCGTCAAACGGGTGTGGCCCAAAAAACAAAAAAAAAAAAAAAAAAAAAAAAAAAAAAAAGAAGTAGTCATTAAAACAGCATGGTATTGGAATAAATACAGACCCTCTGATCAATGGTATAGGCTTCAATATCCTGAAACTGACCCATAGGTATAAAATCAAGCAATCTTTGATAAAGGGGCAAGAAATACAAAGTGGAGCAAGGAAAACTTCTTCAACAACTGAAAATAGCTAAGGGACCCAAAGGTGCCAGTTCAGTCACACAGGGACTATTGAAATAACAGGAATACAGTGGAGAGATTCTGAATAAAGTAAACATGTTTGTGACAGAGTGATGTTTGTGTTAAAACTGAATGATGTTTTCAAGAGTCATGCTTTTTGCTAAACCAGATAAAAATATTTAGCTCACTGCATGTCTCCCCCTCACCCATGACCTTGTGTGATGAAGTGATATGCTAATTAGGAAAGCTCCCTGACATAAGGCAAAGCACCGGGGAGGGGAATGGACCTGTATGACTGAGTAATAATACTAATGAGAGAAACCACAGGCAAGCCCAGCCAGGTACCAGACTTTACAGAAAACAACCAAGAGTATTGGGTGTAACCAATGAGGACTTTTAGTGACTGGGTAATCTTAACTCAGAGAGAGGATAAAAGTAGGGTTGGTCAGGAATTTATCAGAGTGCAGCAAGGGAGAAGAGGCACAGACGTGACCTCACGTTGAACTGTCAGAGGACTGACACCCTCGAGCTGACCTCAGTTCCAGACCACTGACTTACTGAACTGCCACCAACTTCAGCTTCCTAGATGAACCCCAGCATTGAGGAACTCTTCCAGGGATATCACATTGCTGCAGAACAATTGGTGAGCAGACCCATGGAATAATGTATTAGACTTAGGGTTTAGATATTGTAGGACTAAGTACTAAATAATAAAGGTGTGATTAGCATTATATAATCTTCCTAGACATTGTGTCACACTCACCACCAATTCCATCCAGTCCCACTCTTCACCCTGCTTGATAATCAGGGGCTACTGCCAGTAGTATTCAGGAGACTTTGAGTTACCTAGATCACAAGACCCTCCATGCAAAGTATGCCTTCTGGGGTTGAGCCACCTCCATTTTATTCTTAAGATATAAGTTAAGGGACAGACCCTAGAGCAATAATATAGCAGGTCAAGTGCTTGCATGCTGTCAACCTGAGTTTAATCCTTGGCAACCTATATGGTTCCCCCAAGCACCAAGAGAAGTGATTGCTGAATGCAGATCCAGCAGTGACCCTGAAAACTGCTGGTTGTGCCCCCCCTCAAACAATAATTTAAGGGGTAAAAATCATAGTTTATGAGGCTGGAGAGATATTTCAGTGGGTAGGACATTTGCCTTGTACTCAGCCCACCCATTTCAATCCTTGAGTGATCCAGGAGTAAGCTTTGAACACTTCTGAGTGTGGTTCAAAATCAAACAAGATGGTTCAAGGAGTTGTGCATGCAGGAGGTCTGAGTTTGATTTCCAGTACCACAAAATCTTCTCAGCACCACCGAGTGACCCTTAAACAATGAAGCAAGAATAGTACATGAGCATATCTGAATATTGCCCTAAATACATTTGGGGGAGATATAATTCATATGCCAGACAATTCAGCCATTCTAAGTGTATAATATTGAACATATTGTAGAGGAGTATTGAAGTCCAGCCCTAGGTGAATGGTACTAAAGCAGGGGTGCCACAAGGATTAAGAAAACAAGACAGATATTATAGAGAAAATCATGAGGTCAGTGGGGTCACAGCCTCAAGGACTGAGAAGCCCAACTATTTATCCTTCATATACACTATTTGTTTAGCGACAATCAACATGGGAGAAAGGGCAGATAACTAGCTAATGCTAATCAAGCCCAAGTGGGTCTTTACTTCTCAAAGGGAGTGTGTGAAGGGAAGAGGAAGCTAAAACAAAGTGTCTGTGTATTGTCTTCCTCTAGGAGAGATGGCAGACCAAAGAATGAATGCAGGACCACCATCAGTAAGACATCTTTTGCTGATGAATGCATTTATGTTTTGGCCACTTTTCTCAGACTTTCTAGCTAAACTTATTTATTTCTTGGATGTCTTCATATACAACAGAGAAAAAATTTCTCTGTTCCTTTTTTAAATTCTTGGCTGAGATACTCCTTTTTAGTCCTAGAAAAAGTCTCAGAACAACTATATAGAGGAATTTTTATTGGTAATGAAGCAACATCATTTGGGAAGGACATATACAGCAATGGGCGGGAGAATAGCTTCAAAGAGAGGGAGTGAATGGTATAATTTTTTTGCCCAATAGAGGTAGAGCAATGTAACAGCTTATACATATTCTAATTTTTTCCCATTAAACTGTATGGTACTGAAGAGACAGCACAGCAGTAGGGCGTTTGCCTTGCATGCAGCTAATTCAGGATGGACGTGGTTAGAATTCTGATCCCATATGGTCCCTTGAGCCTGCCAGAGTCAATTTCTGAGTGCAGAGCCAGGATTAAGCACTGAGCGCCGCCGGGTGGACCCCCCCCCCCCAAAAAAAAACCCTGTACATATTCATGAGAAAGTATTTTGAATATGCACAATTAAATAAAATACAAAGAACACATATCACATATATAGAAAATGGTGGAGAACTGTTATGGAGTTGTGCATTTGGTGTGGTAATCAAGTACAAGTTTGAAGTTTAAGTACTAGGTTCTATTGCATAATGTCCACTGTTCAGTACTGGCTAGCCAGGATCCTGCTTATCAGTGTAAAGTGTTTCAAAGGTTCCACTTTGGCAGTGATCAGAGACCATCAAAACCAATGGAATGCAATGGTGATTCTTAGATCTGGAGCTATTTCCTCACAGAAAAGAATTTCAGATGAATAGTGCAGTAAAACAAGTTTATTCAGGAAATAAAGTAAAGGAGAAGGAGAAAGGAAAATAAAGGTATGTACTCAGAATGTAGAAAAGCTAAATCTCAAGCATGGATGTGTGCAACATTTCCCCAGAATGAAGAGACACCTAAAATAAGAAGACACATCTGGAACAATGAGGCAAGGCTAAGAAAGAAGGAGGAGTTGCTGGATAACTCTTAGCTCTTCCTCTGTTAGTTTTCCTAAACTGTCCCCCTTCATCCCCATCATTGCTATAATGGTAGTAGGGGAGAACTGAGAACAGTTGATGAGCTTTTTTTTTTGGGGGGGGGCCCACACCCGGCGGTGCTCAGGGGTTACTCCTGGCTGTCTGCTCAGAAATAGCTCCTGGCAGGCACGGGGGACCATATGGGACACCGGGATTCGAACCAACCACCTTTGGTCCTGGATCGACTGCTTGCAAGGCAAACACCACTGTGCTATCTCTCCGGGCCCAGTTGATGAGCTTTTAATATTCTTCTCTTGGTCTTTATTTCAGCAATAACTCCTCTCTTGCCTGGGGGTTCAGCCTCTTCTCAGGAAACCTCCAGGCACCTGGCCTGGAATTCTGCATCTCAGTGGTTTTCAGATGGGTCTGTTGTATCAAAAGTTTTGTGCTTAAGGGCAGGTTTTAGATTTCAGACAAAGTTTTCTCCAACATATATTGTATTACAAGAATCTATTTTTCCACCTGCAACATTAAGAATCCATCAAGGGGGTGAGGCGGAGAGATAGCACAGCAGCGTTTGCCTTGCAAGCAGCCGATCCAGGACCAAAGATGGTTGGTTCAAATCCCAATGTCCCATATGGTCCCCCGTGCCTGCCAGGAGCTATTTCTGAGCAGACAGCCAGGAGTAACCCCTGAGCAACGCCGGGTGTGACCCAAAAACAAAACAAAACAAACAAACAAACAAAAAAGAATCCATCAAGGGGATCTGAGAGATAGGAGATAGAATAGGGTTTAAGGTGCTTGCCTTGCATAAGGCCAAAGTGATTTGATTCCTGATACATACGGTCCCAAGAACACTGGCAGGAGTGATCTTAGAGTAAAAGTAGGCCCTAATAACTGCCATGTATGACCAAAATTGAAGCGAATAAATAATGAAATCAAAGAAGATTTGTAAACTTTCCTTTAAACTAAATCTATGGTGGTTGCTTTGCACAAGGTCAACCTAGGTTCAATTCCCAGAGTCAATAGAAGTGATCCCAGAGTCAATAGAAGTGATCTCTGAATGCAAATACAGGAGTAAACTCTGAGCATCATCAGATATGGCCCAAAAATATAAACAGAAAAGGAGGTGTTTTAAGAACAATAGGTATTGGTAAGAAAATGGGAGAAAGCCATCAAGGGTCCAAGGCCATTCCCCTTGTCATTGCCCTAGCAATGGACTTTTTCCTACACAGAAAATCCCAAGGAGGAGTAATTTGAGAAAAGTCCTACTATAAAACCAACTTTGTGGACTGGAGCTATAGCACAGCGGTAAGGCTGTGTGTGTTGGCCTTGCATGCAGCCAACACAGGACAGGACCACGGTTCGAATCCCAGAATTCCATATGGTCCACTGAGCCTGCCAGGAGCAACTTCTGACTGTAGAGTCAGGAGTAACCACTGAGTGCCACTGGGTGTGACCCAAAACCAAACCAAACAAAACCAACTTTGTACAGAATAGCTGCATACATTGTCCATACTAAGATTTTCCTGCATCTAAATGTTAAATATGTAATTCCTTTAGTATTTACCTTGATAGGGTTGGAGAAAAAGTACAGCAGTTAGGATGCTTGCCTTGCACTATCAGGAATAATTCTTGAGAACAGAATCTCAGGAGCTTTACCAAAGAGAAAGAATGAAAAAAACAACCCTTTTCACATTTGTGCTTCAGAAAATCAAGTTCCTTGGAGTCAACTTAACTAAAAAGGTGAACCACCTATACGAAAATAATACCAAACATCCAAACATTGCTTCAAGAAATAAAAGAGATGGCTAGAATGGTGGCACAAGTGAAATGGCATCTGTCTTGCCTGCACTAGCCTAGGAGGGACCGAGATTTAATACCCTGGCATCCCATATGGTCCTCCAAGCCAGGAGCAGTTTCTGAGCGCACTGCCAGGAGTAACCCCTGAGCATCTCTGGGTGAGGCTCAAAAAACAAAAAAAAAACAAAAAAAACAAACAAAAAAAATCACTTTGGGCCAGAGTAGTAGGGCATTTGCCTTGCATTTGCTGCTGATGTAGGATGGACCCTGATTTAATCCTCCTGCTTCCCATATGATCCCCCAAGCCATTTCTGAGCACATAGCCAGAAGTAACCCCTGAGTGTCAGAGTGTACAAAAACAAAAACAAAACAAAACAACAAAAAAACAGAAATAAAAGAGGACATAAATGGAAATGCACACTATGAACATGGATTGGGACGATTAACATCATTAAAATGGCAGTACTTACCAAGGCATTGTACAGATTTAATGCAATCCCTGTAAGTATACCCGTATTTTTTCAAAGAATTAGATAAAATATTTCTAAAATTCATATGAAACAATAAACCTCCACAAATAGCTAAGGCAATTATTGGGACAAAGAAGATGAGTGGAATCAGTTTCCACAACTTTAAACTGTACTATAAACCAGTACTCATTAAAACAGTATGGTATTGGAATAAAGCTAAACTCTCAGATCAATGGAATGGACTTGAATATCCCGAGACTGATCCACAGGTACATGTATAATCAATTAATCTTTGATAAAGGGGCAAGAAATACAAAGTGGAGCAAGGGTAGCCTTTTCAACAAGTGGTGTTTGAAAACTGGTCAACAATGTGCAAAAAAAGTGAACTCAGCCCTCTCTTTAATGCCATACACCAGGAGTTCTCAAACTTTTTAAACAGGGGGCCAGTTCACTGTCCTTCAGACTGTTGGAGGGCCAGATTATAGTAAAAACAAAAATTATGAACAAATTTCTATGCACACTGCATATATCTTATTTAGAAGTGAAGAAACAAAATGGAAATAAATACAATATGTGGCCCGCCCTCAAACTACAGCCCTCCAACAGTCTGAAGGACAGTGAACTGGCCCCCTGTTTAAAATGTTTGAGGACCCCTGTAACACAAAAGTAAAATAAAAATGGATTATGGGGGCTGGAGATATAGCATGGAGGTAAGGCGTTTGCCTCTCATGCAGAAGGTCAGTGGTTTGAATCCCAACGTCCCGTATGGTCTTCTAAGCCTGCCAGGAGTGATTTCTGAGCGTAGAGCCAGGAGTAACCCCTGAACTATGCCGGGTGTGACCCAAAAACCAAAAAAAAAAAAAAAAAAGAATGGATTATGGAGCCAGAGTGATAGCACAGCAGTAGGGCATTTGCCTTGCATGTGGCTGATCTGGGACAGACCTGGGCTTGATTCCTGGCATCCCATATGGTTCCCTGAGCCTGTGAGGAGCGATTTCTGAGCACAGAGCCACGGTAACCTCTGAGTATTGCTGGATGAGACCCAAATACAAACAACAACAACAAAAACAAACAAACAAACAAAAAAACCCCTGCAAAAACAAAAAAAAAAAAAACAGAAACTAGAAATGGACTCCCATATGACCTAGCAATACTGCTGTGCACCCAAAAATTCACTGCAGCACTATTTACATAGTCAGAATCTGGAAATAACCCAAATGCCCTAGAAAAAATAAGTTGTTAAATAAACTGTGGTACACAAGAACACAGTGAAATACTATGTAGCCATTAGAAAAAAATGAAGTCATTTGCTTATACATGGATGATATCAAGAGTATTTAGCTGAATGAAATGAATCAGAGAACAAGTTAGACATAAAATGTTTGCTCTCATTTACACACACACATACATACATACATACATACACACACACAAAACCCACATAGTATGGTAATAATTCCCAAAGTCAATAAAAATGAGCACCAGGAGGACCATTCCATGTTAGCAAGCTTGCTACAAACAGCATTTCTGAGTGCAGTTAGGGCAGAGAAAGGACCACTATGTCAATGATAGTTCAAAATAATCACTCTGGATAAGAACTGGATGCTGAAAGGAGATAAATAATATACATGATCCCCTTCAGTAACAATACTACAAACCAATATCTAAATTTAAATAAAAGGGGGGAGAGAGCATTACGTTTGGGAATCTCAGGGTTAATCTCTATGATTAAATTCCCTCAAACACTGCCAGATTTGACCGTCAACTATAATATATATATATATATTATATATATATATTATATATATATATATATAGTGAAATATAATCTCTGGAAAATGAGCTGTCATGGACCGCAGCTTTTTTATTTTTAGCAACTTTATAAAATTGAATCATCAGATGATTCACTGCTACCACGTTGTTCATCATTGAGGAGAATTTTGTTGTTATTGTTGTTTTGAGGTCATACTATGTTGACCTTGTCGGGTCCCCAGGCATTCCAAGGATTATGGACATTCCCACCAGTTCATGACTGGGAAAGAAAGAGCCCAGGTTGATGACCAGAGACAGTATGTTCCTTTACAACAGTGCTTATACAGGACTGAAAGAGGAACTGGGATATCTGAAAGGTAACAGATCATAGCCCAGGGGTTAGGTGAGGCTGGGAAGGAGCTCTGCATGAACAATGGGATTTAGAAGTGCCCTGGAGCAAGGTGGTATTGATAGGTATAACCAGAGCTCACTGTGAGGAAGGAGGAATGGCCCAAGGTCAAAGCCAATTAGGAATACTAATTATGGGAGGGGGTTACCTGCCCCAGATTTCTGTTGTTGCTCCCCATCTCTGGTGAGGTGGTGTCTCCAAAGCTTTTAGCTTCAAGGAGAATCCCTGGAACAAATAACTCTACAGGGGTTCTGTCTGCCATGCAGTTCAGGGACACAGAGGGCAACCAATAATATACCAGCTTAATCAAGGGTCATTCCTGGCTCTGCACTCAGGAATTACTCCTGGTAAGGCTCAGGGGACCATACTGAACACCAGGGATAGAAGCAGAGCAGGTGCCCTACCCACTGTACTCTCTTTAGCCCTAGGATGTGGTTTTATTTCCCTATTAAGTTGTCAAAACCCTCACATTTTGAAATCATTGTTTGAATTTGATTATCTGTTTATATAAATGCTGGTGCTCTTTATTACACAGTTCCACTTGTAATACATCTCACAGCAGCTGGTTTCCAGTGGAGGATCAAATTTGGGTAGGACAAGGGTTAGGGATCAAACCTGAGTCTAAACACCTTATCCATTGTGCTACTGCTCTAGCCCCTCCATTTACTTTTTGCTTGCTTCTTTAAAAAAAATTTTTTTTGGCCACATTCAGTGATGCACAGCGGTTACTCATGGTTTTCCACCACTCAGGAATTACTCTTGGTCATGCTCAGGGAGAACCCATGTTTAAGTGTTTTTTTTTTTTTGTTTGTTTTTTTGGCCACACCCATTTGATGCTCAGGGGTTACTCCTGGCTACACACTCAGAAATTGCCCCTGGCTTGGGGGGGAACCATATGGGACGCCGGGGGATTCAACCGCGGTCCTTCCTAGCGCTTGCAAGGCAGACACCTTACCTCTAGCGCCACCTCGCCGGCCCCGTTTAAGTGTATTTTAAAAGAAATTTTGATATTTTGAAGGGTGGAGTGTAAACTTTGCAAGTAGATGGCCTAGATTTAATTTCTATCTCCTTAAATTTCCCTGAATTAAATTCCCAGACCTTAGGGGGCACCCATGTCCCTCCCTTAGCGCTGATCCTCCACAAGGTATTTTTAAAGGTCACCATAGGGAGGAATTGAGATGAGAAGGTTCTTGAAAGGATGACTACATGTGTTTGCCTAAAACACACGGATCAGGACCCACCCAGAGATCACCTGAAGAAATCGCACTTTTTTTCTGGTTACACTATTGGATGTTTTTTGAATTAAAACCGTTGCGTGAATCAATGAAATGTTTGAAGTTTGAAACCTTGTTATCAGATGGATTACTATAAAAGCCTTGGGTTTCTTTTCTTTTTGTTTTTGGGCCACACCCGGCAGTGCTCAGAGGTTACTCCTAGCAAGCACGGGGGACCATATGGGACTCCAGGATTCGAACCTACCACCTTAGGTCCTGGATCGGCTGCTTGCAAGGCAAACGCCTGCTGTGCTATCTCTCCGGCCCCAAAAGCCTTGGGTTTCTAAGACTTGAGGTCCACTGGTGAACTTGCTGCTTTAAGAGACAGTGTACCCTAGATCTCTGGTTCAATAAACCTGCTTTGCTGTTTACATTCTCTGAAGGTATGTGTTATGGTCTTTATTGAGGCAATGGGCTTTCCTGGGCACTGAGTTTTCTCAGACCCTTAGCTATTTTGAATCTTGGGCTTTTATGGACCCTTTTACAGACTCTTTAACACCATAAGGGATACCAGAGATTGAAGCCACATGCAAGGCCAGCACCCTACCTGCTATACCAACCTGTTGCACCAGTGATAGGAATTTCTATATTTCTATTGTAAAGGAAAAGTTTCCCCTGAGTTTCCTGACTGCCCTGATCACCTACCCCCCTTCACAATTCTGGGAACTTGTAGACCGAGTTACAGTTTAACTTTCTTTCTTTTCTTTTTTTTTTTTTTGTTTTTTTTTTTGGTCACACCCAGCAGTGCTCAGGGTGTTACTCCTGGCTCTATGCTCAGAAATCGCTCCTGGCAGGCACGGTGGACCATATGGGATTCCGGGATTTGAACCATGGACCTTCTGCATGAAAGGCAAACGCCTTACCTCCATGCTATCTCTCCGGCCCCACAGTTTAACTTTCTGTTCCAACATGGTTTTAACTTGGTCGTGTTAACCCTGTAAGCTTGCATCTGAACCTTGCAAAAATGTGATTGAGCGGGCTCAGAGAGATAGCACAGCGGCGTTTGCCTTGCAAGCAGCCGATCCAGGACCAAAGGTGGTTGGTTCGAATCCCGGTGTCCCATATGGTCCCCTGTGCCTGCCTGGAGCTATTTCTGAGCAGACAGCCAGGAGTAACCCCTGAGCACCGCCGGGTGTGGCCTAAAAACCAAAAAAAAAAAAAAAATGTGATTGAGCAAATGCCAGATGTCATGTACTTCCTAAAGCAAATCAATCTACTGTAACTTTCTATTGTTCGAAAAACTATATATAGTTTGTAAGCTCATGGCTTGGGGCTGACAGTTTCTGACTTATGCTGGATTCTAGCACAGCCCCTGCATATGCTTGAAAATAAACCCCCTGCTTTTGCATGAGACTATGGTCTTGGTGTCTTTGAACGGCGCATCATTCTCCTGGACTTAACACTATGAAGAGGACAGACAGAAGGATGTCATATTCTACTTGATGTCATATTCTTGTTTTTGTTTTTTTTTTTTTTGGTTTTTGGGCCACACCCGGTAACGCTCAGGGGTTACTCCTGGCTATGTGCTCAGAAATTGCTCCTGGCTTGGGGAACCATATGGGACACCGGGGGATCGAACCGCGGTCCGTCCAAGGCTAGCGCAGGCAAGGCAGGCACCTTACCTTTAGCGCCACCGCCCGGCCCCTGATGTCATATTCTTAGCGTGGATGGCTGTTTTGAATACTCCCAAGAAATATTTCACCAGAAGGCTCGCTGGATGCCTCTCCCCTGCATGGATAACTGAACTATTCCTTTAGAAATATTTTTGAGATTCGTGTTTCGGTACTGACATTATGCTTCCTTCAGATCTAATATTTCACCAGAAGGCCTGCTGGGATGTCTCTCCCCTGCGTAGATTACTGAACTATTTCTTTAGAAATATTTTTGAGATCCGTGTTATGGTACTGACATTATGCTTCCTTCATATCTAATTAGCCTATAATTGATTCTCCCTTCTGCTGTATTACAGGCAAATATAAATTGATTAAATTCTCTTTACCTGGAAAATTCCAGCACCAAATTAAAGACACTTAGAAACAAGTGTTTTCCTCTGTCTTTATAATGCCCTTGCAGTTTCTGCTTCTGAGGACATTCTCTAAATAGGACCTCATAGTTGTTAACTCTTACTTCAGAATTCACTTAACAAAAGGTTTGACCAGGGTGTAGATTTGGGCTACTAAATTTTCTTTTTTTTTTTTTTTTAATTTTAGGGTCACACCCGTTTGGTGCTCAGGGGTTATTCCTGGCTAAGCGCTCAGAAATTGCCCCTGGCTTGGGGGGACCATATGGGACACCGGGGGATCGAACCGTGGTCCTGATCCTTGGCTAGCGCTTACAAGGCAGACACCTTACCTCTAGCGCCACCTCGCCGGCCCCGGGCTACTAAATTTTCACCAGAAAAAGAATTACATCCTTTGAGACATAGTTCATCTCCTTCATTTCGACCTTTAAACAATGAAATGAGAAATTCCACTCCTCACTAATTCCCTAGTTTACATCTGAGGCTAACCTGTCAGGAACTGCTTTGGAATGTTAAAATTAACCTTCTCCTTTGTAACTCAGGACTCTTATTGCTCATCCCCCTAGCCAGGTGAATTGTTATATATATTAAACAAGGCTACTGTTAATGTTTCTGTGTACTAGAAAGTATCTGTATGACTGGCAATTTACCTCATTTATACCTCTCCCAGACATTAAAGTTTAGAGTGGGCTGTTTCTCCACATACATTGTGTGGCCTCTAATTTCTTCATATTTTGCTGCCTGTACATCCACTTTCCTTGAGGAAACTCAAAGAAGTTCTCTAATGCACTGGACCCCAAAAGCTAGGTTGCAGCACCACCCCCTCCATTTACATTTTTTAAGTTTTATTTTGGGGCTTACCCAGTGGTATTCATGCCTTACTTTCGATTCTGCATTCAGTAGTCACTTCTTCTGGTGCTCAGGGCACCATATATTTGGTACCAATGATCAAATCTGTTCTGCTGCATGCAAGGCAAGAATCCCATTCACTATGCTAATACTCTGCCCCCACTCGTTTGTTTTGAAAATAATTAGATGCTTTTCTTTATTAATTTTTTTAATTTTGGGTCCACTTCCTAGTGCTCTAGAACAAGTGAGCAGAGGCTACAGCTCTGTACTTTGGCCGCCCGATTAATTGGCCTTAAGAACTGCCTTGGACTGCCAAGTGTGTCATCTGAGAAGAGCTCCTGGCATTGTTTGAGTAGGCACCTATCAATCTTCTGCAGGTGGGGAGGGGTGCCAGTAAAATCCAGCTTTTTTAAAACCTGACATGAAGCAGAATAAATCTGGCTGAAAATCGCCAAGAGTGAGCCAACGTCCCCTCAAAAGAAAATTAAAGAAAGCGGGGGGGGGGGGGGACCGCCACCAATTGCGCAGCACTTGAGCATGCAATGCTTTCCAGGAACATGCCGTGTAATTTGACCTGACACTTGGGGACACGCGCAGTCGGAGACACGAACTCGAGGAACCGGGGCATCAGCCCAGGGACCCCCTGGGATAGGCTAGCAGGCTGCGAGGGGTGAAGGTCAGCCCCTCATCTCGTGGATGCTTCTTTTGTCCTCCTGCAAACCCACAAGGCTTGAGATAGCCCCAAGCAGGGCTTCCTCGGGGGAGCAGCTGCAAGCGTGCAGAGCCTCGACCGGGGCGTCCGAGTCCTCCGGTCGCGTCCCGCAGGTGGGGCAGGTGAGCGGGGAAGGCCTGCGCGCGCGGCGATGGGATGGCGATGGCGATGGCGCAGTGCGGCGCGGCGCGGCGCGGCGCGGCAAGACGCTGCGTTGCGGTCCGCGCGGGAAGCAGACGCCGGGCGTGCTTTGGGGGGAGCGCCCGGGCCCGCGCCCCAGCCCCTCCCGGTCGGCCGGCCCGCGGACGTCCTCGCCCTACGGCCGGGTCGCGTGAGGTGCGCCCTCGAGCCGCTTGCACAGAGGACGGGAGAGGAGGAGCAGATCCTCTCCCTGACTGCGAGGCAACTTCACTTCCTAGGATGCCCGACTTCCGGCACGCGCCGCGCGCCGCGCGCCACGCTACGGGCACCGGCACGTCCGGTCCGGCCCACCCCGAGGTGCACCTGGGCTGGCGCGCGCACCTGGCTCCTCCCGCCGCCGCCGCCGCCGGCCGCCGCCAGGTGAGCCTCCACAGCCGGGTCACTTCCTTCCCGCCCGCTTCCGCCTTCCTTAAGCCTGCACCTTCCCGCCACGGCTCCGCCCACACCACCAGAGGCCCCGCCCACCCCGCGCCGAGTCCGGCCGGGTCTTCAGGTCCGCAGCCCTGCCGCCGCCAGGTGAGCCTCTGCAGCCGGGCATCCTCCCGCCCGCTTCCGCCTTCCTCAAAGCCAGCGCCTTCCCGCCAAGCCACGCCCACACAAGGCCCCACCCCCAGACACGGGCCCCATGCACACCAGGCTCCGCCCACACCACCAGAGGCCCCGCCCACCCCGCCGCCACCGAGTCCTGCTGGGTGGGTCTCAAGGTCACCAGCAAATCTGCCGCCGCCGCCAGGTGAGACCTGGCACCTCCGCCAGACCACGCCCCCTTGCCCCTTAAGCCCCGCCCACCTCGCCTTCAGGCCCCTTCCGCCTTCCTCAAGCCAGCGCCTTCCGGCCACAGGCTCCGCTCACAGCACCAAGCTCCGCCCACACCACAGGCCCCGCCCACCCGCCGCCGCCGCCGCCGCCGCCGCCGCCGCCGCCGCCGCCGCCGAGTCCGGCCGGGTGGGCCTAGAGGTCAGCCAGCCGCTTTGCTGCCGCCAGGTGAGACCGGGTACCTCCGGCAGACCCCGCCCCTTGCTCCTTAAGCCCCGCCCATATCTCCGCAGGCCACGCCCCTCAGGAGGCGCCTGCGCAGCGCTGCAGTCGGGCGCTTCCAGCGGACGGCGCCGAGGGGCGGGTCCCAGTGCGCGTGCGCCGTGCGCCGTGCGACGGGCGGCGCCGCGGCGGCGCGGGAGCGGGGGCGGGGTGGCGCCGTCTGGCTCGGTGAGGGCCCGGGGCGGGCGGCGGGCGGGATCGCGGCGGGGACGGCGGCGGCGGGCCCCGTGGCGGAGCTGCGGCCCATGCAGGTGAGGCGTCTGGGGTGCGCGGGTGCGTGGGTGGGGGAGCCGGGAGCGGCGGCTGCTGGCGCGTTGGGGGCGGCGGGGATGGGATGGCGGCAGCCGGGAGCGAGCGTGCATTGTCCGGCGGCGGCGGCGGCGGCGGCGGCGCCCGCACAGCGCCCCCTGCCGGCCGGGCCCCGGGGTGCCCGTGTGCGTGGGGGGGCGCGGGCCTCGCGCCTTTGTTCGCGCCCCCGCCAACATGGCGTTCGGCGCGCGCCGCCTGCGCTTTGTTTCGGGCCGGCGGGAGCGGTTGCGTCATGGGGGCGCTGCGGGCGGGGGCGGGGAGGCTGGATGCGGGAGCCGCGGGGGAGGGGAGGGACCCCGGAAGGTGGGCCCGGCCCCCTCGCGCGCCGGGACTGCCCCACTGCGCAGCGCCCCGCGGCCTGGCCGGAGCTTGCACCCCCCACCCCTGCCTCTGGTTTCGGGGTGAGCGTCCTGGGGAGCCCGGGCAAGGAAGTGCGTGCACGCACCCATCTGAATCTGCATTCGGCCCCGTCTCTTGGGGCCCTTTCGCGTGCCCCTCTTGTGCTCGCCTGTGTGCCGAGGTTCCACGGTGACCAAAGTGACTGGCGCGCGTGGCTCAGGACAGCAGGCAGACGTGCCCGCCCCATGCCAGCAGGACCCGACAGACCAAAACTTCCATCCTTCCTTCCCCTTGCTCGAATTTTCTCCTGGAAGGGGCGCTGCAGTCTCTCTCCAGGGGCGATGCATGCATGCATGGCAAGACTCTCCAGGGGTGATGCATGCATGCATGCATGGCACACTCCAGGGGTGATGCATGTATGCATGGCAGACACTCCAGTGGTGATGTATGTATGCATGACACACTCTTCCAGGGGTGATGCATGCATGGCACACACTCTCTAGGGGTGATGCATGCATGCATGGCACAGACAGTCTACAGACGGGCATCCCAGCTTTTTATCAGGACGGGACCACACGGCTCAGCAGCTCCAGGAGCTGCAGGGACAGAGGGCTTTGGAGGGAGGGGTCCTGGACACTGGCTAGGAAATGGGGTGGGGTGGGGGCTTTCCTAATTCTTTCCTCCTCACCCTAGTGGGCAGACGGCTGGACCTCATGTTCATGATCAGACTGGGTAATTCTATACAAAGGTGGGGCCCTAGATGGACAGAGAGAACTTTGTGAGGAATGGAATCTTTTTGCGTGGTTGAGATGGAAACGCGTAAGGCCAAATGACCTCTCTGAAATGCCTCTTGATGTTAAACTTGGGCTTTTCGGGCCGGAGGAAAAGCTTTTAGGATCCCGGAATTTCGCTTCAGTGCTGTCTCCGGAAAAGAAAAGAACCTGTAATTACCTCCTCAGAACACTCTATTTACTTAGCTATAGGACACGTGAAACAAAATTGCATAAGGTAACTTGCTCTTTGTGGCACCAGTTCTCAGACACTGGGGCTAAAATCAAAGCTTCTGCGCTGTTGAAGTTTGGGAGGTAGTGCTGTCCTTGCAGGATGTAGCAGTTTAGCCAGAGGTAAATTGAATGGTCACTGCACATGCTGTGTTTGTGGGGGAAGCCTTCCCTGGCACATTCCAGTCCTCCCCCCACCCCGCTGTGGTTTCCGTGTCCCAGTCAGGTTGTCGCAGTTCATGTTATTACATTCAGTACATTTTGAGAACAACCCAGTGGTATTTTTCCATGCTTTGTAATTAGTGCAGGATCTATTGCTAATAATGAAATCCAGGTAACAGTATTTGTCAGTGCTTCTCTACCACGTGGCTCATAGTGGAACTTGGACTCTTAATTACAAATAGGTGGTTTTATGGGTCTTAGTAGCAGTGTGCCACAGTTGGTTTCGTTTTGATATTGATAAGGAGTGAAAACTAGTAGATTTTTCTTTAAAATGTGTATTGCTTGTGTTGAATAGTTAGGGGAAGGAGGGAAATGGGGGCAGCAAATCAGAACTTTGTGTTAGCTGGGCTTTCATCTGGCTGGCCCTCAGTATTCATTGAAAAAGTTCTTTGCAGAGATAACCCCCTCCCTTTATTAGTTTATCATTAACAGGATTTCAAGGGTATTATAACTTAACATTTGTCCATTTGTCTCTGTGTAGGATTCACCACACTTCTAAAAAGCTCTCTCTACCCATTTTCCCCAGTTTATCCCCCCTTTTATAGTTTTCTAGGAGCTTGGGGCTAGTTTTGTTTATTCTCTTTGTTGGCTTTAGTTGTTTCATGGAACTAAAACGATTTTATAATTCTGTTGCTTCTTTGTTTTCCTTAGCATAATCCAATTTCATCCATTTTATTCCAAATGGGATAATTGAATCTTTTTTTTTTGCGGGGGGGGGGGGAGTCATACCTGGTGGTGCTCCTGGCTGGCTTTGCACTCAGAAATCGCTCCTGGCCGACTGGGGTGACCATATGGAGTGCTGGGATTCGAACCATCGTCAGTCCTAGGTTGGCTGCATGCAAGGCAAATGCCCCCAATCGAATTTTTTTTATCTTCTCTGGCTGTGCTCTTGTTGACATTCTTTTCCTGAAACACAAATGTGAGTGAAGATTTAATATTATAGATTATTTAGAGATTTAAAAATAATGCCTTGGGAGAGGTGGCCTTACTGATAGAGTACCTGCCCTGCCTGGCCCTGGGTTCAATTGCTCTCGCCCTCAAGCGCTGCTAGTTGGTTGTATATGATTCCTACATGTTTTGGGTATTCTGTTTAGTTCTTAGCAGTTAATTTGAATTTGTTGAGCAATAACACAGGATCCCTTAATCTTAGTAGATATTCAGTATGTTTTCTTTCTCTTTCAGTGAAAAGTTGGAAGAAGGACATTAAACTATTTTGCTCAAGTGCTTTGTTCCGTTTGGAAGATGTATTCCTAAGGGTTGTGAGCGTTGGGGTTGGAGCTTGAGACGGCCTGACCTTCCAGCTCAGTTGCACCTGGGTTCAAATCCAGTTCTCATTGGTCTAGAGTTACATCATGTAGCCTTTTGTTTTGGGGTCACACTTGGTATGCTTGGCGATTATTCTTGGTGGGTCCAGGGAATCATATGGTACACTGGGGATTGCACCCTGGTCTGCCACATGCAAGGCAAGTGCTCTCTCTACCTGCTGTACTATGTCCATCCATCATAAGGTGGCCTTTAAAAATTTTAATCTTCTCAAGTTGTAAATTAGGATGAAATCTACATATTATACAGCTATTTTTGAGGATTAATTGAAATATAAGTTCCTGGTATAATTCCTCAAACGGTGCAACAGCTGCCAGTTGCTGCTTCTTGCTTTCTAACTTTGCTGTGGTTGTGAGTGATATTTTCCCCATGTTGCTTAGTTATTCAACTTAATTTTTTGTTGGTGAGGCGGGCATCCCTAGTCGTGTTCAGGACTTTTTCATGGCTCTGGGCTCAGGGGTTTCTCCTGGCAGTTCTTGGGGATCATATGCTGTACTGGGGGAAATTGAACTAGAGTTGACTGTACAAGACAAGTATTTAAAACCTCTGAACTATTTCTCTAACCCTCAATTTAAGTTTTTTGGGGGGAGAGGTCATGCCCTGTAATACTTAGGAGTTAACTCCTCACTCAGGGATCATTCCTTGCTGAGCTCATGGGGGCCATGTTGGGGGAAAGTCGGGACTAGTTCTATTTCTTTTCCTTTTTTTTTTTTTTTTTTTTTTTTTGGTTTTTGGGTCACACCTGGCAGCGCTCAGGGGCTACTCCTGGCTATATGCTCAGAAATTGCCCCTGGCAGGCTCCCAGAACCAAATGGAATGCCGGGATTCAAACCACCGTCCTTCTTCTGCATGCAAGGCAAATGCCTTAACCTTCATGCTATGTCCCCAGCTCCCTAGGTTCTATTTCTATGCTTACCATATGCAAAGCAAGTGCCTTTCTATTGGTGTATTATTTCTGTCTCATCAACTTAACGTTTTTGAGGGAATGTAGGGATCAAACCCAGGGCTGTCACATCTGAAGCATGCACACAACTTTAATCAGATCTTTAGTTAAATCTTTATTGGGTGTTTATGGCCTTAGACATGCTGCCAATACTTCTTCCTAGGACAAATTATATACTAGCAAACCACATAAAAACTTGCCTTTTGGGCCCGGAGAGATAGCACAGCGGCATTTGCCTTGCAAGCAGCCGATCCAGGACCAAAGGTGGTCGGTTCAAATCCTGGTGTCCCATATGGTCATGGTCCCCCGTGCCTGCCAGGAGCTATTTCTGAGCAGACAGCCAGGAGTAACCCCTGAGCAACGCCGGGTGTGGCCCAAAAAACAAAAAACAAAACAAAACAAACGTGCCTTTTGGGGGCCAGAGAGATAGCATGCCTTGCATGCAGAAGGATGGTAGTTTGAATCCTGGCATCCCATATGGTCCTCCGAGCCTGCCAGGAATGATTCCTGAGCATAGAGCCAGGAGTAACCCCTGGGCGCTGCTGGGTGTGACCCCCAAACCACCATCCCCCCCCCAAAAAAAACACGCCTCTTCTTAGTGTTTTGCATGCAGGAGGCCAGGGTTCAGTCAATCTGACACTTGCATAGTTCCCTTAGCACCACCAAATATATGTCTGTTCCTCTCCCTAAATTCTGTTTGAGACCTTGTGATTTGGTAGGGAAGATAGATTTGCATTGATAGATGTTTGGGGAAAGGATGGAACGACTATGCTTTGGTGTCTGGAAAAAGAATTTTGAGAAAGCCCAATGGAGTATCAGGTAGACAGTAGCTTAAATCATTTATCTAGGAATTGAAAGTTCAAACCCCAGTGCCCCTCATAACCTCTAGGGCTAGCTAGAGCTCTCTATAGAAAAGGCCCAGGAGATGGCTTAGAGGGTTAGGTTAGGAAGTGCCATGGACAGGGTGTCAGGTTCTAAGTGGAATGGTACACCTGGTACTTGGTACACACGTACTGACACAGTCCTTGACTGCTTCACGTTGTGAAAATTAAAAAGAAAATTACGGTAATAGGGGGTGGGTGGGTGGGTGGGTGGAGAGATAGCATGGAGGTAGGGCGTCTGCCTTGCATGCAGAAGGATGGTGGTTCGAATCCCGGCATCCCTTATGGTCCCCCAACCCTGCCAGGACCGATTTCTGTTACACAGCCAGAAGTAACCCCTGAGCGCTGCTGGGTGTGACCCAAAAATTAAAAAAAAGGGGGGGATGAGAGGGGTTTGTGATCTTGGCTTTGAATCCCAAGTCAAGTGTGACCCTAATGTCTTAAACCTGTGAGTTTTACAGGACGTAAAAACATCCTGTCCTTATCACATTATGTTTCTTAAGAGCACATCAAGTGAGAACAGCTGCTGGCATACTTCACTCACAGCAGGCATCAAGTTGGAGCTGCTGATGGGTTTTGTTTTCTTTGGGTTTGGGGCTACATCCATTTGCACTCAGGGAGCTTCTTGCAGTGTGGGGAATTGAACCCAGGCATCATCAGTTTTGACTTTGAAATATTAACACAATGTCAAGTTTACATATCTTCCAAATGTGTGCAATGAAAGCAATAAGGACTCCACCATACTTTTGTGCCTAAAGCCCACTCAATTAGATGCTGACGTCCTCTAGTCCACATGCCCTAAATCAACACCGTATTTTCCGGCGTATAAGACGACCCCCTAATTTTGCAGTTAAAACATAGGTTTAGGCCTATATTCGTTGTATCAGACAGAACGTTCCTGTGCTGCAACTATATGTACCACAGTGAGCCAATCACAACAAGCAAAGGTTCAAAGGTTCTACTGGAAAAGACTTCCTCTCTGACTCTGGCCAATCTGAGCAGGCTTTTCACAGTGTAGATTCGGTACAGAACATTGTCTAATTTGCATGCATCAAAAGCCTGCTTGGCTTGGCTGAGTTAGAGAGGCGGTCCGAGCAGCCTGGCAGTGATTGGTGCAGGATCGAGTTGGAAAATTTGTTTTGTGGCAGTATTCAGACAATTTTCGTTTAGCGGCATATTGAAACATTTTTCGGGATATAAGACGACCCCCGATTTTCGGTTGACTTTTTTTTGTTTCAAAAGTTGCCTTATATGCCGGAAAATACGGTATATTTATTTTCCTTTCCTAAAAGATAAAACTAGTCTTCTGTGTTTCTTTTTGTGTAACATACTCATTTGTTTCCTTTGTTCACCCAAACTGTTTCATTCTCTGATCCCCCTACAGTGGTGGTGGTGATGGGGTGGGCATCACAGCCAGTGGTGTTGCAGGTTGTTTCCAGTAATGCCTGGAAAACCTGGCATTACAGTTCAAACCCTGGCACCTTTATGTAAAGCATGTGCTAAGGCCATCTCTTTATCTCTTCCTAAATCCTTATTTGCAACCTGAGGCTTTTAATAGTTTTCTCTTTCCTTTGTGGTGGTATTGATAGTTGGCAGTGATTAGGATCAGTGCTCTCAAATTTGTTGTGGAGTGAGAATAGGGGGGTGTGCACTTAGCTGTGATGCTCATGTACACTTGGGGTACAGTGGGATTGCATTTGGTTTTGACACTCCAAATAGCAGTGGCTCCAGGATGGTGTTCAGCATATCAGACAATGCTTGGCATTGAACTTGAGACCTCATGACTATAAGACGTGTACTCTGCCACTGAATTATCTGCAAGCTTCCCAATTTCTTAATCACAGTAACAAATTATGTGCTGGGCAGATGACTCAAAAACACAAGTCCAGGGGCTGAAGTGATAGTGTAGGGGGTAGGGAATTTGCTTTGCATGAAGCTGACCTGGTTTTGATCCCCCAACAATGCATGGTCCCCCAAGCACACCGGGAATAATTCCTGAGTGCAGAGACAGGATAACCTCTGAGCATAACCAGGTGTGGCCCAAAGCAAACGAATACTGGAGTCCATTCCCTAAGAACATACGTTGGAAGTTTGTATTTTTGAATCCTGGGTTTGATTCCTGACACTGTATTATCTCCTAAGTACTGCTGGGTATGTACCCTCAACCCCAAAAGTGCAGATTCTCCTTTGTTTTGAGAACAATTAACTTTTCAATGCCTTGCTTTTTTTAACTTTTTAAATTGATACAGTTACAGATCTATAGTTGAGCTACCAACTGTGTAGTTGCTACTCACTTGACAATGATTTTAGCTCACATCACATATCATATAGTGGTTTGCTTATTAGTGTTTTATCATTTGGATATTTATTCATTCTGTTGAGAAGTATTGGATTGCTTTCAATAAGATACTGTTGATTTAGGTTCCCCAAGAAAGTGAAGATAGCAAGCTGGCATTAGATTGAGATTCACAGGTAGGCTACAAGAGGGAGCTAGCAGCTCTTATAGGTCTGATGAATGCTGAAGCTGAGATGGAGATATAGCTGAAGGAGATTAGATGTCTTGCAATTAGTTCTGCGCCAGTCTGAACCTGACTGGTCAGAGGTTCTTGGTCCAGATTCTGGGTAGAGGATTCTTTTTTTTGTTTTTGTTTTTGGTTTTTGGGCCACACCCGGCGGTGCTCAGGGGTTACTCCTGGCTCTCTGCTCAGAAATAGCTCCTGGCAGGCACAGGGGACCATATGGGACACCGGGATTCGAACCAACCACCTTAGGTCCTGGATCGGCTGCTTGTAAGGCAAACACTGCTGTAATATCTCTCCGGGCCCTGGGTGGAGGATTCTCAATCCTACAGGGATGGTCCTACTATATGTAACATCTCACATCCCAATTCTCATTCACTTGTTGCTTAGGAAAAATCTGTATGAATGGAAGGTCAGGACACAGTGATGGTGGATATGGAGCACTAGAAGCCCAGCCACTGTCACTTACTGGGCCATACAAGAGACACATGTTAACGTTGTTACAGGGCACGTGCTGAATGGATCTGTGAACATTCGGGTACCTGTGCTTTCGCAAACGTTTCTGTTTTGGTAGATTCAGACATGGTTCAGTATTCAGAAATTATGGCAAACTTACCAATTTTGGATACTCATTTCTATTTTGCTAGAGGTATATATATCAAACACACAGCACACAACCTGATTTCCCCCTAGTCCCCTAAACATACACAGCTCACACTACTTGACCTAACCTGATTGGCTGAGGCACATTTTGAGTATCCTAGTCTCACCTAAAATAAATGAAGTTATCTCCCTGAAGTGGCTCACAGATGGTTTGAATCTGCAAGCACTCTACTCGCCTGGGATCCGGCATCATCTACAAATATATTTTACTTAAAATTTTAGGCCACACCTGGCAGTATTCAGGATTTACTCCTGGCTTTATGCTAAGGATCACTTGTGGTGGGGCTAGGGAACCATATGGGTTGTCTGGGATTGAACCCACCTCAGCCATTTTCAAGATTTAGCTCCCTACCCTCTGTACTCTTGATCTGGCCCTAAGAAGTAATTTAGAGGTTGGTGTCAGCAGTCGGGCTAATGCAAGTCTTAAGTTCAAATCCTGGCAACACATAGTCTGCTCAGTACCTCTTGGAATAGCACAGGAGTGACCCCTGGGCCCTTTAGCAATGTTTGGGAGGCCTAAGGCTCCTACAGAAGATTCCTTTGATTGATCTGAACAAAATAAATTGAAGACTTTCTGGAAAGGATTCACTGTTGCAGATACTAGTAAGAGCATTTGTGATTCATGCTGTAGAGTTAGTTCATGGGCTGAGCTCATGTTTTTCATGCAGGAGGTTTGGGTCAGGACCACCAGGTATGACCCTTAAACAAGACAAAAATTCACAAGGTAGGGGCCGGAGCAGTGGCGCTAGAGGTAAGGCATCTGCCTTGCAAGTGCTAGCCTAGGACGGACCGCGGTTCGATCCCCCGGCATCCCATGTGGTTTCCCCCAACCCAGGAGCGATTTCTGAGCACATTAGCCAGGAGTAAACTCTGAGCATCAACGGGTGTGGCCCCCAAAACAAAACAAACAAATAAACAAAAAATTCACAAGGTAAAAGTAATGGGCTTTTGGAAGAAGAATTGATTCTGGCCAACCCCATGGATGACTTAAAAGGTAGTTTGGGTTAGAGAGTTGTATAGCTCAAGAACTGGCGCTCATGCTTCTGTATGTGTGAAGTCCAGGTTCAGTCCTTGGTTCCACATGCTACCCTCAACACCACTGGGCATGCACCCACTTGTCAAAAAGGAAAGAAAAATTGGGGCCAGAGAGATAGCATGGAGGTGTAAGGCGTTTGCCTTTCATCAGAAGGTCATTGGTTCAAATCCCGGCATCCCATAGGGTCCCCTGAGCCTGCCAGGAGTGATTTCTGAGCATAGAGCCAGGAGGAACCCCTGAGCGCTGCTGGGTGTGACCCAAAAAGAAAAGAAAAATTGGGTCCAAGACTAAAGGAAGTAACTGCAAATGTTAGAGAATTAGAAAGTAGAGTGGAGCCTGAGATGTCACTGAATTGCTTCAATCTAATACAATTTAATGAATGTTGGGGCTGGAGAAATAGTGCGTTGGGGAAGGTGTCTGCCATGCATATATGACTATCCAGGTTTGGTTCCTGGCATTCCATATGATTCCTGGAGCACCACCAGTAGTGATCCCTAAGTGTAGAGCCAGGAGTTGTCCCTGAGCACCATTGGGTGTAGCCCCCAAACAAAAACTTTTATTGGGGGGGGTTGGACCACACCTAGTATTACTCAGGGGTTACTCCTGTCTCTGGGCTCAGAAATTACTCCTAGCAGGGCTCTGGAGAAACATTTGGATGCTGGCGACTGAACCTGGATCAGCCACATGCAAGGCAAAATACCCTACCCACGTGCTATCTCTCCACACCCCTCTTTGGTTAATGAGAAGGAGTTGCTTCTGAAGGAGGAACCAAAAACCGTCTCGAGTTGGACATACTCCTAGGTGAATGCTATGAACTTTGTCAAAATGGCCACAAAGTCTAGAGCACTATGTACCTTCATTGATAGAGCAAAAGTAGTTTGAAAGATTTGTGGGTAAAATGTGATTAAATCCTCACATGTCTGAGAAAACTTAGTAAATGGTAGAGTGGATCAATGTAAGAAACTTGATTAAATAGTTTTTGTTTTCTTTAAGAAATTCTCTGCTTGGGATTAGGGATAACTGTAATAAGTGTCTGCCTTGTGACCTGTATTTTTTTTTGTTTATTTTTTTGGGGGGGGGGCACACCTGTTAGATGCTCAGGGGTTACTCCTGGCTAAGCGCTCATAAATTGCCCCTAATTTGGGGGGACCATATGGGACGCTGGGGGATCGAACCGTGGTCCTTCCTTGGCTAGCGCTTGCAAAGCAGACACCTTACCTTTAGCCCTTACCTCTAGCGCCACCTCGCTGGCCCCTAAGTGTCTGCCTTGAAAGCATGACCCACTACTCCACAGGCTCTGGAGTGTGATCCTGGCATTCCTGCCATTGGCTTTCCTCCTCCCTGCAACAGGAGTGCAGTCTGAAACCTTTTGAACAATCAAACCACAAAAAAGGGAAAATGGGGTTATTTTTAAAAAGAGGAAAATGCCACGCCCATCCAGTGGACTGAGCAGTCATTAACTTTGAAGCAAGGCCCTTCCTCTGCAACAAGAGAGTAATAACTAAAGACTACGGTGACGGTTAGCTGTTTTTAAAGAAGCAGCCAAGATTATCTTAAGATTTTGCCAGGGATAGAACCTGGGTCACCCATATGCAAGGCAAGCATTTTCCCCTCATGGTCCTTGTTTAGGCTCCAGATGTTGGGTTCCACATACCGTAAGGAAAACGAAAATGGATCTGGAGCAGGGCTTGCCACAGGAAATAAATCAGGCCAAGCTTGAGATGGTGAAACATTGCATGGTTGGGGAGTTTTTTCTGTCTCAAGCATGAGATCTACCTGTCAACCTCAGGTACCCCTGGATGATAGAGCGAGGACTGTCTTGAGCCAGTCTCGCCCAGGTAGGCTTTATACTTGAAAAACCAGGTGGTAAGTAGGAAAGTCTCTGTTTTGGGTGAAACCAAGTTGTAAACCAACTA
The DNA here is from genome assembly GCF_024139225.1 of Suncus etruscus. Lineage (NCBI taxonomy): Eukaryota > Metazoa > Chordata > Mammalia > Eulipotyphla > Soricidae > Suncus > Suncus etruscus. The sequence goes on along the minus strand of NC_064850.1, from coordinate 151,572,299 downwards.
TATTCACCTTCTAAACCAACTATATTCACTTTCTAGCCCCTTGTGTGTGTGTGTGTGTGTGTGTGTGTGTGTAAAAATATTTTTTGGAAGAAACTTGCTTAGATATGAGGGAGAAAGGATAACCGTTTTAAGATAGAAGCAAGCCCTTATGACTCATGATCATAATTTTATTGTGCTCTAGAGATGAACTCAGTCTCCAAGGTGTGTGTGTGTGTGTGTGTGTGTTGTGAAAGAGAGAGAGGGGAGATGGGAGAGTATTCTTCCACTGAATCACATGTTTTATGAACCTTTATTTTTAAGAACTGCAAATTTTAACAGTCCAGTATATCTTTATCTCCAATTCTCCCCACCATACCCCCAGCTTTCACTGTAGAATATCCACCTCCAAATTATACATTTGTAGCAGTTGAACAACTTTCATTGATGCAGCATTATCCAAAATGCATGGTTCAGTTTGGGGTGGGATTCTGTGGGGGGTTTTGTAAATAATATCTATCATTATAGTATTCTAAAGAATAGTTTTGCTGCTCTAAGAACCTTCTATTTGTTTTTGTTACTGTTTTTGTTATTGTTACTGATTTCTGTCTTCATTCTCATGTAGAATAACTAATCAATAAATGCTTGTGACTTCTTTTTTTGTATGAAGCTTGACTTATGGCTTAGCATTAGTTTGTGTGTTTGTTTGTTTTAGTTTGTTTTGTTTTGGACCACATCTAGCAGTGCTCAGGACCTCCTAGCTCTTCACTGAGGTTCTTGGGACACCATATGGGATGCTGATCAAGCTTAGAATAGCTACATGCAAGGCAAACACCTGACCTACTGTGCTATCTTTACAGCCAAACATATCATTAGTTTTTATAATTCCACTCTGTGCTTGCAAAGAATGTATTTCTCCAGTTTTTGGTCTTATTTTTCAGTTTAACTTGTTTAGTTGTATTAAATTCTCTACAGCCTTTTTGTCCTTTTGGTTTGCCAATTATATTGGTTATTATTAGAAATGAGACTCTGGTTTTGCTTTTGTTTATAGTTTTGAGCATGTTATCTACATACATGTTTTTTGTTTTGTTTTGTTTTTTTTGGGTCACACCCGGCGGTGGTCAGGGATTACTCCTGGCTGTCTGCTCAGAAATAGCTCCTGGCAGGCACGGGGGACCATATGGGACACCGGGATTCGAACCAACCACCTTTGGTCCTGGATTGGCTGCTTGCAAGGCAAACGCCGCTGTGCTATCTCTCCAGGCCCCTACATACATGTTAAAATATGTATACATACATTTTTCCTCATCAACTTATATTTTTTGAAGAGTGGTGGTTTGGGTCTCACCCTGAGGTGCTCTGGGTCTATTCCTAGCTTTGTTGAAGAGTGACTCCAGTGGACTGTTTGTGGTGCTGAGAATCGAAGTGGGTTTGTATGCCTGTATTCTCTGGCATCCTTTTAAAATTATTGTCCTGGAGCCTAAGAGATCTAACACAGAGGGTAGGGTGCTTGCCTTGCAAGAGTTACTTGGGCTCAATACTCAGAACCACATACAGGTCCCCTGAACACCACCAAAACCAAACCAAAACAAACAAAAATATACATAAAATAAAATTACTTTCTTTTCCCATCTCCATCTTATCTCATTGCCCATCTTCTAATCCAAGTAAAAATAATTTCATGACCCCCAAAAGTTTTAGTTTATTGTTAATGTAACTGGGAAATTGTTGCTATATGCAATGTATGTAGTAAGTATGTATGTATATATGTATGTATTTGGGTCACACCTGGCAATGCTTAGGGGTTACTCTTGAGTTTGTTCAGGAATCATTCCTTGTGGGGCTCGGGGACCATATAGGATGTCAGGAATTATACCCAGGTCCACTGCAAGGCAAAAGCCCTACCTGCTGTGCCATAGCTCCATTCTTATTTTAATCCTTTAGTTTCAGTCTTTCTGAATACTTACTTGCCTTTTAGATGATTATATTGTCAGATTATTTAGTTGGAATTTGAAAATCTCAGTTTGATAGTATGCCTTATTACTTTTGATTTATTGCTAGTTAACAAAATAGCTCAGTTAATTTTATTGTGCTAGTTTTATGTGCCATTTCCTCTTTTGGGGGGGGGGTTGGGTCATACCCAGCAGCACTCGGGTTACCTCTGGCTCTAGGCTCAGAAATCACTCCTGGTAGGCTCAGGGGACCATATGGGATGTTGGGATTCGAACCACTGTCTTTCTCCATGCAATGCAAATGCCTTATCTCCATGCTATCTCTCCAGCCCCCCATTTTCTCTTTCTAGCCTTATTAATGTATATTTTTTAATTTGCCAACTTGCAGAATTTTTCAGACTCGCATCTTTATATAGTTTCTCCCCTTTGCTGGGTACTCATACCCTACTGATGCTAAACTTTCATATACCATTGTTGTACTGTTTTACTTCTGTATGCATTTTATCTTAAGGCATTTGTACAGTCAGTAACCATTTAGTTATTCTTTTCATTTCTCATCATTCCCTGTTAAAATTCCTCTTCTCCATCTTTGAACAATTTTCTGTTGCCTGATAATCCCTTCCCACTTGTTATGAATTCTCTGAATATGTGTTATTGTAGGAATGGCTCAAATTGATTTTCTTTTCTTTCTGATGGATGTTTTGATGTGCATAGAATCCTAACCTGTCAGGTTTTTTAGTTGAAATTATTGAGTTACATTTTCACTTTCTAGTCTATAGAAGTAAATTGTCAATTTAATATTTACTTCCATGAACAAAATCATTTTTTTCACTTCAGGCTTTTTTGAGTTTCCGGTCTTTGGTTTTCTGCAATTTCCTATGATGATGCCTAGGTCTATATGCTATTTATATTTTGTGTTTTTAAGTTTTACTAAATCTTGGCAAGCTCTGGCTTGGGTAGAGGAATTTGCTCCAAGAACTTGGGTTTAGAAGTTCATGCTCACACATTGCACATGGAGCTATGGGTTGGATCTCTAGCATGCCTGGCAGCATCTGCTCCTTTGTTGAGCTTTGAAAGACAGTGCTTTGCTCTTTTCTGGTGGTGGGCAGAGGGTCACATTCGACTGTGCATATGGGCAGTTACCAGTGTGAGAAACAAAGCCCACCCCCCAGGACCAAGGTGGTCTCAAGCCCCCCAGTAAAGCCACTGTAAAGTATTTTTCCACTCTACCACTTCCCCATAGGCAGAGGGAGTTAGCTCAGAGATAAAACTGCAGAATGAACCCTCTAAAGGGCAGGACCCTCTATTTCTGCTGAAATAAGAGGAACTAAGTGAGTCTCAGAATGTTTTACCAGATAAGGACCCCTTGACACAAAGTTGAGTCCGCAAAGGAATGATGTGATCATTCTGTGCAAATGGAAATGGGCCAATCATGTATGTTGAGAAGGATGAACTATTTGTATTAACCAATGACAGGCTTGTGTAGTTGAAGCTTATGAGCCCTATAAAAACTGATTGGAAATTTGATTTGGGGTTCTTGTCAGGATTCCCCTGGTTGGATGAGACTTGGACCTCGGCTAACCTAATAAACTCCCTTTTGCATCCTGCATTATCCGAGGTGGTACTAGACTCTCAGCGCTGACTCGGGTGTCAACTCAGACCCTACAGTAGATCAGTGTTGGTTTTTGTTTTTTTGTTTTTTTTTTTACCAAAGTGGATTAAAAATCTTACACAATAATATTTTAGGTACATAGTGACATTGAACCAGGGGCATTCCCATCACCAATGTTGTCCTCCCTCCACTCCTATTCCCAGCATGCATCCCATATCCCCCTGTTTTACCCCCCACTCCCCGGGCTGCTAGTATAAGTGGTCCCCTCTGTGTCTAGCCTGTTGTAAATCGGGTTGTAAATCTATTCTGTTGTCGTTGGCTTTGGATTTGGTGTTTAAGTCTGATCATTTTTTATTTCTACTTAATGTTCATATGACTCTTTGGTCTTGGTACCTCCATTATTTCCCCCTCCATTTGTGAGGCGGAACAAAATGGTTCAAGTTATGTGTTTCTGTTTGAAGGAAAGAAAAATAATAATAAAATAAAATGGGGCAAAAATCGGGGCCGGGTAGGTGGCGCTGGAGGTAAGGTGTCTGCCTTGCAAGCCCTAGCCAAGGAAGGACCGCGGTTCGATCCCCCGGCGTCCCATATGGTCCCCCCAAGCCAGGGGCGATTTCTGAGCGCATAGCCAGGAGTAACCCCTGAGCGTCAAATGGGTGTGGCCCAAAAACCAAAAAAAAAAAAAAAAAAAAAATGGGGCAAAAATCAAACAAGCAAAGAATGGGAGGAGTTCTTCTAGAGGCTATAAATATCATTTTGAGAGAAGGAAAAAGGAAGAAAAACATAACAATACCAAAAAAAATCAAACAAAAAATTCGGAAAGCACCACGGCATTATAGACAACAAAGTGGTTGTTTTTGTTCTGAATTCGGTGGTGGTGTTCCTAGCAATGATTGGGGAAACTTGCAGTGCTAAAGATGGAACTTGAGTCCTGTGTAGCAAAACCTGGGCTCTGTTGAGCATCTCTGGCCCAAATTGAGCTAATTTACTACTGATTACTATTAATTACTCTTTTTCCTATATTTTCCCCATATACTATAAAGTGGAATTTCTTATTTCTTTTTGATGGTCTGACTTTGTTTTCTTCCTGTACCATCCCCTCCATGTCTTACTAGTTGGTCCCCTACTAATGTGCCATGATCCCCCCATTTTTTTTTATGTCCTGGGGAATCTCTTGGTGGCCATATGACTCTCAGTTGAGATTTACTGCAAGCCTGTGGGTCTGTTCTTTTTCTTTTTTCTTTTGGACCACACCTGGCCAAGCTCAGAACTTCCTTGTGACTCTGTGCTCAAAGATTATTTTTCACAGGCTCAGAGTAGTATGTATGTGGGAGATTGAACCTAGATTGGTCATGTGCAAGGCAAGTGCTCTACCATTGCACTATCTCTTTGACACTTTCTTTTTTTTTTTTTTTTTTTTTTTTTTTTTTGGTTTTTGGGCCACACCCAGTGACGCTCAGGGGTTACTCCTGGCTATGCGCTCAGAAGTCGCTCCTGGCTTGGGGGACCATATGGGACACCGGGGGATTGAACCGCGGTCCGTCCTAGGCTAGCGCAGGTAAGGCAGGCACCTTACCTTTAGCGCCACCGCCCGGCCCTCTTTGACACTTTCTAATCATCTTGTGGCATGTGTGAATTACAGATTGTAATTCTTTTTTTTTTTTTTTTTTTTTTTTTTGGTTTTTGGGCCACACCCTGTGATGCTCAGGGGTTACTCCTGGCTATGCGCTCAGAAGTTGCTCCTGGCTTCTTGGGGGACCATATGGGACGCCGGGGGATCGAACCGTGATCCGTCCTAGGCTAGCGCAGGCACCTTACCTCCAGCGCCACCACCCGGCCCCTCAGATTGTAATTCTAATTCAATTAAGATGCTCTCCTTAGATGCCATGGATTCTCTGAACTTGTACTAGCAAACGTGAACATGTACTAGCAAAAATTTTAAATTCAGAAATGTCATAACTAGTTATTATTATAAGACCCCTGGTAGTAGAAAACTATTAAAAAGACCCCTTTTGCCCAAGTTCTTTTTTCTTTTTCTTGATTTCATGTTGTAACCTCCTTGCATTGCTTATTGCTGCTGATTGATAAATGAGAAACCAAATACTGTATATAAGGACTCTAGAAGCCCCTCCTATTGACCTATAGTTTTGGGCACTTTGTTTAGTCAGTGTAAGTAAACCTTGGTCTCCTAGGACTAGTCTCTGTCTCCATGTGCTTGATGAAGCAAACTTGCAGTACAATGCCTGTAGGCCCAGGTTACACATTTGAGGGGGTCTGGTCTAATAGACTTAAAAAGTACTTTATTTAACAGTTGTACTTTTATTATGAAGTCAGAGTCTCCGATTTGTTGTGTATGCCATCATGGATGCAAGTACTGTGTTTAGATTCATGGTCCTATAATTTTTTTCCAGTCTTAGGAGCGTCTGTGTTAGAACTTGTTTGATGTATTCAGATCAGGTTACTCAGCTGGAGACCTTGGACTTCCAGAAGAGCATTATGTAAATTGGGGGGGGGGGGTCAAGGAAGGAAACAAGGTTGCAGGGTCCTGTGTGTGGACCCTGTCTGTAGAGATCAATATCCAGACCTATAAGAAGAGCCCCAGGCTCCAAAACTAGGACCTGGAGAGACATGGGTTTGGAAGTAAACGTTGATGCAGGAAATAATTCCAAACAGTGAGAGGGGTGCAAGAATGGGTTCAGGAATTTCAGCACTTTAACCAGGAATCCCACCACACAAGCCTTCTGCTCCCAGTAAGAAAAGCAGCTTAGTGGAGGAAGACCAAAGAATGAGATCCCTTTTCTTCCTGAAATCCAGGCTTTTATTAGCAAGAACCAGGCCACACCCTAGGGTGGAAAAGGAATACCAAGTAGGGAGGGATCCTGTAATCCCATCACCAGATCACACTAGGATGAAGTATAAATATTGATTAGGGAAGGACCAGTAATCCAACAGGTGCCCCAGTTTAAATCCCAGGCACCATTTGTGATCTGTTTCCTACCCCCAAGCATTGCCAGGGGTCACTCCTTTTTCACAGAACCATAGCCATGAGCATTGCCAGGCATGATAACCCCCCAACACCCCACAACTTCACATTTTTAACTTAGTATGGTCCAATTTATCTTATTCAGTTAATTAATTATAGCTTATTTTTATTTTTGCTACCTTTACCAGTGGAATCAGGTCATTGAAGAAGCCTTTGAGGCCCAGATCCTAGAGAGTTCTCCCTGTTTTCCTCTGTTTATTTTATGGCTTTTAGTCTAATTTCTTGGTCTCAGATTTTTTTTTATTTTGATTTATTTATTTATTTATTTTTTTTAGTTTTTGGGTCACACCCGGCAGTGCTTAGGGGTTACTCCTGGCTGTCTGCTCAGAAATAGCTCCTGGCAGGCACAGAGAACCATATGGGACACCGGGATTCGAACCAACCACCTTTGGTCCTGTATCGGCTGCTTGCAAGGCAAACGCTGCTGTGCTATCTCTCCAGGCCCTATTTTGATTTTTTTTTTTTTTTGATTTTATTTTTGTGTGTGATTTGAGATCATTTAACTTTTCCTTACACAGCATGTTTCAGTTTCCAGTACTACTTGTTAAGGGGCTTTCCTTGCTCTACTTCCTCATCCAGATCCATTGTTATATATCCATATATTGGAGGGTTTATCATTGGATCTCAGTTTTAATCCATGCATCTATCAGCCTGTCCTTATTACAGTATGGTGTTGTTTGATTACTATACGTTTTGTAATTTAAAGTTAGGAAATAGAGTTCTTCATAACTTTTCATTCAGTTTGGCTTTTTCGTGGACTTTTATGCTTCTGTCTGTAGCATATAAGCCCTTTGGATGGGCTTGGATGGTGGATGGTGATGGATGGTGATGGAGGGGCCTTTCTCCTCCAACCCAGGCCACTTGTGTCTGCAGTCCCCTCCAGCTGGTGGGTCAGCAGGTTCAGGTAGAGGCAAGGAAATCATCTACAGATGGGCTCTAAAAAATATCAGCTTTATTCATGCCCTAGCCAACAAGTGGCTTTTCTCATAATCTTTTACACTGGATTCCTATTCAGCCCTGCTTTGTATCTTGTCTCTCAGCCATCTCCTCCAGCTTCCTTCTCCCTCCTCCATCCATGCAAAATCCTTTTGCCCGTGAGGCCAAACCTTTTTGTTACCTACCAAAGACCCCGCCCAGAAATGGGCAGGTCTTTCTTGTAAGGTTACACAGGAAGAATGGGGGTGTGTGGTAACAATCTCCCCCTCCCTAGATATAAATGAAGGGTAGTAAATTTTTGTATTCCTGACTCCGCCTCTATATTCCCATAGCAACAAAGTTTAAAGTGCAAATTAACATATCAGCCTTTTCCAAAAACATAACTTTTTTGCAAAATACACCTGTAACTTAATTTTTTTTTTTTTGTTTTGTTTTTAGGCCACACCTGGCAGTGCTCAGGGGTTACTCCTGGCTATCTGTTCTGAAATAGCTCCTCACAGGCACGGGCGACCATATGGGACACAGGGATTCCAACCTTAGGCCCCGGATTGTCTGCTTGCAAGGCAAACACCTTTGTGCTATCTCTCCGGCCCCAACTTAAATTTTTCTTAATACTTATTTAACGAAGCACTATCCTGGAACTTTTTAGTTCCTATATTTCTTAATACTATATAACCTTTTTCCTGGAACTTTCATGTTCCTATATAACCTTTCCTACACACAATTACAAGATTATTTATACTGGCTAATACATCAAAATCCACAGTAAAACATTATACAATTGAGAATATTAACTATGGAAAACAATAAAGCACATTTAAATCAACAAGATTTAACAAGACTTAGATTAAGAGATACACCTGAAGCAAAGTTAGATGCAGGCGGTTTGAAATAAAATTTCTCGGGGCCGGGCGGTGGCGCTGGAGGTAAGGTGCCTGCCTTACCTGCGCTAGCCTAGGAGACGGACCGCGGTTCGATCCCCCGGCGTCCCATATGGTCCCCCAAGCCAGGAGCGACTTCTGAGCGCATAGCCAGGAGTAACCCCTGAGCGTCACCGGGTGTGGCCCAAAAACCAAAAAAAAAAAAAAAAAAAAAAAAAGAAATAAAATTTCTCAGTTGGGCTTCACTGTCCAAAAAAAAATATTTTTCAAGTAGGGGTGACAAAGGGACAGAAGTAGTAGAGGGCAACTATTGTAACCTGATGGCTTAAGATAAAGCATTGCTCAAAGGGCTGGGGTGATTGTTTTGCATATGAGTTCCTTTCCCTTCCAATTAAAAAAATTTCCCCCAAATTTACTTAGATTATCTTCAGGCTTTTTTTTTTTTTTTTTTTTTTTTTTTGGTGTTTGGGTCATACCTGGTGGCGCTCAGGGGTTACTCCTTGCTCTACATTCAGATATTGCTCTTGGCAGGCACGGGGACCATATGGGATGCTGGGATTCTCTATCAGCTGCATGCAAGGCAAATGCCCTACAACTGTGTTATCTCCTGCCCTGTTTGGAGATCTTAATCTGGCTATGCTCAAGCTATTTCTAGTGGTACTCAGGACCATATGGAGTGCCAGGAATTGAAACTGAGTTGGCCACCTGCAAGGCAAGCAGGCACCCAAGGGGCCTGCTGTACTATTGCTCTGCTCCCTGGTATAGACATTTTTATATAAATTCACTCTTTGTGACCGTAGACATCTTTTAGTGTGGCTATTTCATTCTTTCTCCCTCCGTTCCTTCTTGCTGTTGGTGAGATGACCAGGGCCACATATTGTGGTACTCTCATATTCAACTGCTTTATTCTCCAAGGGCTTGCATATTTTGGCTGGATGTTTGAACACACCTGATTGTGTACTGGAGATCATGAATTCTGTTGTGCCTTGATGTGTTTCATACAATAGAGTTGCTGTGCTTGTGCTTGCTATATGTTGGTAACGGGGATTGAAGTCATGCTTTGGCTTTCAGGGAGTTGGTTTTAGCCATTACATCATATTCTGGCTAGACCAGGAGACCACAAACCCCCACTACTTAAAATTTTTTTTAACATATATAATTTGGAGGGAGTTCTGTGGTTGAACCCAAGGCCTCATGTATGTGAGATATATACTGTACTATGGAGTCCTCCTTTTTATGCAACATAAATTTTAGTACATGTAGAAGAGTTGAAACTACAGCCGAAAAACATTTTCATACCCATTCAAGGTCCATTTACTATATTTCGCTGTGTTGTTTTGTGGTGCTGCTCAAGAGACCTTATCAGGTGCTGGGAATAGGTCTTGGTTGGCACTATGCAAGGCAAGTGCCTTACCTGCTATACAAGCTCCTGTCTAAAGCCAGTCCTGAAGTAGGGTCAATCTTAGGAAGTGAGACTTGAAGGAGACAAACACAAAAGGATTGTCCAAGCTTTTGGGTCCTCTGGGTAGACATCAATGAGCTCACAGGCTGGCCATATATGTAATAAAATAGTCTACCTTGGCTCCCAACCTGTGAATCATGGTTAAGGTTGACAGACTTTAAGGACTTTTTATAAGTACATGAGCATTCAGTAAGTACCTAAAAAGCAGTGGTTGGGGCAGTTCTCTAAGCCTTTCAGCAAGCACCCTAGAGAATGAGTCTAATCAAGACAGTTTCTTGTTTTATTTTTGGTTTTGTTGTTCCCTATATAACTGAAAAAAAAAACACGAACTTTTTTTTTTGTTTGTTTGTTTTTGTGTTTAGGCCACACCCGGTGATGCTCAGGGATTACTCCTAGCTATAAGCTCAGAAATAACTCCTGGCTTGGGGGGGACTACATGGGAGACAGGGGATCTAACCTAGGCCCTTCCTAGGCTCGTGCGCTCAAGGCAGATTCCTCATCGCTTGTGCCTCCACTCTGGCCTTGAAAAACATGAACTGTTTTATTCTGTTCTTTCTTGGGTGTGTTTTTGCTTGCTTTAATCTATCCTGTTTTTTTCCTGGGCAGATTTTATTCTAAAATATCTAAGCTATTTTGCCCAATGTTACTGTTAGTTTTCCCATAATCTCACTTTTATAAATATTAGTGTCTTTTTTTTTTTTCTTTTGTTTTGTTTTGTTTTGTTTTTGGGTCACACCCGGCGGTGCTCAGGGGTTACTACTGGCTGTCTGCTCAGAAATAGCTCCTGGCAGGCACGGGGGACCATATGGGACACCGGGATTCGAACCAACCACCTTTGGTCCTGGATCGGCTGCTTGCAAGGCAAACGCCGCTGTGCTATTTCTCCGGGCCAATATTAGTGTCTTTATGTTCTTTTCTTTTTAAAGCATTCTTAGGGCTTACCTGATGCATTTGATTGATATCTTTCTCTAGTGTCTTATAATTTGGAGGCTGGGGGACCATATGGGATGCTGTGGTTAGTCCTAGGTTAGCATGTGTAAGGCAAACGCCCTACCGCTTGCACCACCGCTCTGGCCCCAAAGGTGGATTGTTTTTAGTATGATCTTGTCTTGTGAAATCTACTGAAATTTATTCTTTATGTAAGGGTCCACTTGGCAGTGCTAGAGAGCTATTCTTGGTTATGTTTATTGGGGTTACTTCTAATCATGTGCCGGAAACACACAAAACCCTGTGCTCAGGCTATTGAGCTATTTCTCTGACCTGAATTTGTTTCTTTCTGGGGTGGGGTAGTTGGGACCCTACCTGACAGTGCTCACTCAGGGCTTATTCCTGGCTCTGTGTTTGGGTTGGGTTTCACTTTTATTGGGGCTTTGGCAGGGGAACCATATAGGGGTTCTTGGGATTGAACTGGGACAGCTGCACGCAGGGCTAATACCCCCGCCTGCTGCACTCTCTAGCTCTTGGGCTTTTTTTTTTTTTTTTTTTTTTTTGTGGTCTTCTGACTTGTTTATCACCCATACTTCCTATGAACTACTTTCAGATCTGAAGGTTTAGTAAGGATTTGGTTTTGGGATGTTTGGACTTCAGCTGGAGTGACCCTGTGTGCTGAGGAGCCGTATGATAGGATGGTTTTTTTGTTTTTTTTTGTTTGTTTGTTTGTTTTTGGGCCACATCCTGTGATGTTCAGGGATTACTTCTGGCTATGTGCTCAGAATCCCTCCTAGCTTGGGGGACCATATGAGATGCTGGGGGATTGAACCACGGTCCATCCTAGGCTAGCATGGACAAGGCAGACACCTTACCACTTGTGCCACCACCCTCTGGCCCCCTATATGATAATGATAGGATTTGAATCCAGGTCTGCTGCATTCAAGGCAAGCACCTGACATCCTATATTACCCTCTACCTCTCAATGAGATTTTGGTAAAGACTGACAAGGTAGCGTCTCACATCACATCTAGAATCAAGTGGTGGTTCCCTCACTGCAGAGGGAACTTGCTACCTAAAACCACTTGCCCTTCAGTGACATTTTCTCATTGTTTTCTATTTCTTTGGTCCCTGGAGTGCACTGTCCTGTATGAGGGCCAAGCATAGATGGAAATAGCCCAGTATCTCCTCAAAACTCCCTGTAAAAAAAAAAGTTTATTAAGATAATTTTGCTTTTGTGATACTCTAGTAATGGATTGTTATTTCACTTTTACAGAGTGCTTGTGAACTTTATCTTTTTTTGAACTTCACCTATTTTTTCTGACTCTTGGATGATGGATTAATAAGAATACTGAATTTCTTCAGCAGATTTCAAGTTGGTTGCTATTGAATTTTCACCCTAGTCCAGCAGCATTGCTGCTCACTTAAATACAGATGAATGAAGACCCCATTCGGGAAGACTCCTGGCCAGCGGTCCAGAGCTGATGCAGGTAGGCAGTATGTTCTAACAACACATTTAAACATTTACAAGATTCAACATATTTTGTGACTTGCTCTTCTACAGAGGTTTGTGATTTGTACTGTTTCATATGCAACATACATGTCAAGAAGTTTAGGTTTTTGAATATCAGTTATCTTGTGATTACAAATGTCCATCAAATTTATTAAGGATTATGAAACTTATTTGATAAATGAATCAGAATATGCTCTTAAAATTATTTTAATCTTACAGAAATAATTATGCACATAATGTATATTTTTATATATCGAGAGAGTATGAGTTTAGAACTTGAGGAGGCAACCATAGCAATGTTTAGGGGGCCCAAGGATGCAGTCATGCTGGAGTCCTGTATGACAGCTGCCATCCAGGTAACCCTGGGACCTCTACCCAACATTGTTTGGAGTCCATCTCGTGCCAGGAATTGAAATGGGGTCTGGTGTATGCTAGGCTCTCCCCAGCCCTGAACTATTGTCTGTATTTATTACTGTGGTAATTTGAGTTCTTTTATAGAAGAGCCTACAATACTTAGATGTTTTGTTTTGGCTTTGGACCATACTCATTACTGTCCAGATTCTACTCCTGCCTTGCTCAGTGCTCAGGGGAACAAACCTAGGGGTAAGCATGTCCTCCAGCCCTTTCAGCTCTCTCTCTGATCTTGGGATTAAATATTTTAAAATATTTAATTTTAATATTTAATATTTAACTTCGTATTTTTTATTTCTCCTCTTGAAAGACAATTAGAATTTAACTGTTAAAAGATTGTGACAGGATTTAACTTGGGATATGATGTCTACAGTTCATCTGAGAATTTGTAAATGACCCAGCCTTCCCCTTAGGACTGTCCTAAAGACAAATATCTTTAAATGTGTTTGTTTTAAAAGCACTTTTAAGTTTGCCCTGCAGTCTTTTAACATTTTTATTATTTTAAAAACCAAGTATAGTTATTAAGTATTGTTCATTTTGTTATACAATGACATAATTTTATTTGTTTTTGCTTTTGTGGTTTGAACCACAGAAATGGAACCAATGTCAAGACATCTTACGGTCTAGATTTTCTTCATTTGTGACTTCGTGGCTTACTTTCAAATCTTTGTCCAATTTTGATTGTTCTAATACGATGGAGGATAGTGGTCTAGTTTAATTCTTTTGCTTCTTGTTTCGGAGTTTTCCCAAGGCCATTCATTGACTATTGTCATATTGTATATGACAATATGTATATGTATATATATGTATATAAATCCATATGTATATGGATTTTTGGACTAGCTCTGGGCAATGCTCCGGATTCACTCCTGGCAGTGCTAAAGGACCATGCAGTGCCAGGGATGGAGTGATGGTTGGCTTCCTCCAAGGCAAGTGCTTTAACACATGTACTAACTCTCTGGCCCTTTTATTGACATTTTGGTCATAAGGTACCGTATTTTTGCTGCATAAGATGCACCACCGAACCATAAGACACATAGCTTTTAGACAAGGAAAACAAGTGATGTCAGGAGATGGTGTTTGGGAAAAACCAGCCTGCGAGGCAGAAGTATATTTACAATATACTGGTCCACTGCTGGTTAAACACTCTATTTTTTTTTTTGGTTTTTGGGCCACACCCTGTGGTGCTCAGGGGATACTCCTGGCTGTCTGCTCAGAAATAGCTCCTGGCAGGCACGAGGGACCATATGGGACACCAGTATTTGAACCAACCACCTTTGGTGCTGGATCAGCTGCTTGCAAGGCAAATGCCGCTGTGCTATCTCTCCGGGCCCTGGTTAAACACTCTTACCTTTTTTCTTTACATTAGAAAATTAAAAAAGGGGACCGAGAGATAGCATGGAGGTAAGCTGTTTTACCTTTCATGCAGAAGGTCATTGGTTCTAATCCCGGCATCCCGTATGGTCCCCCGAGCCTGCCAGGAGCGATTTTTGAGCGTGGAGCCAGGAGTAACCCCTGAACGCTGCTGGGTGTGACCCAAAAACCAAAAAAAATTTTTTTTAAATACATTTTTGTTAATATAAAAATAATAAAAGTTGCAGCAGCAATCAAACAGGCATTTGCTCCATAAGATGCACAAACATTTTCTCCCTTCTTTTGCTGGGGAAACATGCATCTTTTGGTCAAAAAATAGTCATTTGACGACATATGCTTGGGCTTATTTCTGTGCTCTGTTCTGTTTCCATAACCACACTGTTTTGATTACTGGAGCCTTACTATATAACTTGAGATCAGAACATGTGATACTGAAAGGCAAAAGAAATAAAATAATTTTTCTCTGCAGCTTCCCAAGGACTCGCCCTTGACCAAAAGATATATATTTTAACTCTGGCGCTTCAGAGGACCCCACCCCTTCCTAAATATCAAGAACTTGTCCTTGACATTTTAACTGTTGCAAACCTTATGACTTGTGGTTATCTAAATCTTGCAAAAATGTAACTGAGCAAATATCAAGTGTCACTACTCCCTGAAATGGACCACCCTACTGTAAGCTATATAAAGGCTTGTTAAATCTGGTCCGAGGCTCTCTCATCCTTGGGAGAGCCCCTGCATGCTTTTGCATGGTCTCTGCCTCTTGCCTTTGTTAGAGGGGTGTGTATAGAATTCCCGACCTTATCAATACGCACAGTTTGTGATACCTACAGTTTTGTTTGGCTTTGGCTATTTGGCCTTTTGTTATTACCCTATTTTACTTACAATGCAAATACACATTTGCATTGAAATGTGCATTGAAAAGCACATTTCAGTTTGTTTTGTTTTTGTTTTTGGACTATATGCAAGGCACCTTCTGTATGCAAAGGACGTGCTCCATCCACTTCTTGAGCACACTCTCTTCATGGTATTTTTTGAGTGTTAGTTTTTATCATTTGAATAATGGATTGCTATAGTGTGTACCTGGTGGGATTATTATAAGGAATAAGTGTGTTTGGATGTGTCAGGTTCTTGACTGGGTGCCTAGTCCATTACGAGTGTTTTCCAGAAAACATTTTTGGTCATGCTATTTACAATGAGATTTTTTACACCAGCTCAAAATTGTAAAAATTGCTTTTACTTATGAGTTAACCAGTGAAACCACTCAGGTTTTTGTCATTTGATAAATTTCCAGAGTATTTTTATGTATATCATTCAAAATTCTTATTTTCCCCTTTGATTCTGAAGTCATCCTCCTCTTAAGGCAGATGGTTATTGAGTGGTATGCATTTTGGTGTTAAGTAACTGAAGAAACCAAGTACTGATTTTTTGGTTGGGCCTTTGGGCATGTGTATATGGAATTCTGGGAATTGAATCTAGGACTCACCTAGGAAAGGCATGTTTTCTGCCATGAGCAACATTCGTGGTCACGTTTAAAACCAGGGTGCCAGAGAAGAGAGCACAATTGTGTGGTTTCTTCCAGTGGAGAAGTAGAGTTAAACCTGGTTTATTTTTCCTTCAATGATTTAATTGTATTTTCTCATTCTTTCTAAGGGACTTGGTTTTGCAACCTTTAAAATATATTTCTGGGGGGCCGGAGAGATAGCACAGTGGCGTTTGCCTTGCAAGCAGCCGTCCCAGGACCAAAGGTTCAAATCCCGGCGTCCCATATGGTCCCCCGTGCCTTCCAGGCGCTATTCCTGAGCAGATAGCCAGGAGTAACCCCTGAGCAACGCTGTGTGTGGCCCAGAAACCAAATATATATATATATATATATTTCTGTAAATATTTTACATTTCTAGTAGCTATTCCTGCTCTCTTCCTATTTTTAATGAACATGTAACATATACTTAGGCTATAAATTTTATTTATTACTATTATTATTATTTTGGTTTTGGGGGTTCACACTCAGTGATGCTTAGGGGTTACTCCTGGCTCTGCACTCAGAAATTGCTCCTGGCAGGCTCAGGGGACCATATGGCATGCCACGGATCGAACCTGGGTCCATCTGGTATTGGTCGCTTACAAGACAAACGCCCTACCACGGTGCTGTTGCACCGGCCCCCTATGAATTTTATTTTATTTATTTTGTTCTTTTATTTGGGGGGGGGGTGGTCACACCCAGCGGCGCTGCACACAGGGGTTACTCCTAGCTCTGTGCACAGAAATCACTCCTGGCAGGCACGCGGGACCTTATGGGATGCCCGGAATGGAACCAACATCTGTCCTGTGTTGGCTGCCCTACCTCTATGCTATTTCTCCAGCCCATATATTTATTTTAAAGAAGTTTTTCTTGGAGTCAGAAGACATCCTAAAAGTCTTAAGAAAATGCGGGCAGCGTTAGGGTGTTTGCCTGGCACGTGGCTGACCCAGGACAGACCTGGGTTCGATCCCCAGCATCTCATATGGTCCCCCAAGCCAGGAGTGATTTCTGAACACATAGCCAGAAGTAACCCCTTAGTGCAGGGGTGGTGAACACATGGTTCATGCGGCTCCGGCCCAAATGAATGCGGCTCTTGGTCTCTTATCATTATTTTGTATACTTTGTATATTTTGTGGATCTTTGCCAAGTTTGGAATTTGTTCTGCTTCTGAGGAGGGACCTCTGAGAAGAGATCTCCGAGCATGTAGTCCCTCCCGCCCCCAAGCTGCGTCCTCCCTTCTCCCATCCCTTGGAAACAACTGCAGGGGCCAGCGAGCGGGGGACCCGTGTGGTATATGTTGGGTCACATCTTGCCATTAGTTCTTAGTGTGGAGGACGCACACATCCTCATCATCACTGCAGGATTTTTACCCTCACTCGAAATGGCAAAATGCAATATGTGTTTCATGTATTATTGTTAAAATTATATGCTTTTGTGTGAGTGTTTGTCTGTTTTGGTAGGTCACTGCGTGGTGTGGCTCTCTGACTCACAGTTTAAAATTTTGGCTCTTTGTGTCGAACTAGTTCGCCACCCCTGCCTTAGCGTCACAGGCTGTGGTCCAAAAACAAACAAAAGAAAATGCTTTGTGCGATGGAGGCCTGGGTTTAGTTCCTGGTACTGCATGGTCTCTGGAGCACCCTCCAGAAGTAGGTGTCCCTGTCCATCCCACCAAAAAACAAAACCTAAACTAAAAGACTTTTTTTTTGTTTGTTTTTTGGGCCACACCCGGCAATGTTCAGGGGTTACTCCTGGCTGTCTGCTCAGAAATAGCTCCTGGCAGGCACGGGGGACCATATGGGACACCGGGATTCGAACCAACCACCTTTGGTCCTGGATCGGCTGCTTGCAAGGCAAATGCTGCTGTGCTATCTCTCTGGGCCCAGACATTTATTTTTTAAATAAAGTTTTTATTTATGCACAATGGTTACAAACCATTTGTAATTGGATTTCAGCCATGAAATGCACAACCCCCTTCACTAGTGCAACTTCCAGCCACTATTGTCCTCCCATTTCCAACCTTCCCCCACCCCCTGCCTGTCCTCAAGACAGGCACTGTATTTTTTTCTCTATCATTGTCATGGTAACTTAGTGTAGTTATTTCTCTAACTGCACTTACCAGTCTTTGTGATAAGCTTCTTATCATGGGGTTGTTCTCCAGCCCTCATCTCTATTTTCTCTGGGAGTTATTATTATACTGTCTTTTATTTTTCTTAAATACCACATATGAGTGATACTATTCTGTGCTTATCTCTTTCCCTTCTGACTTATTTCACGCAACATAATAGTCACCAAATCCATCCATTTATAAGCAAATTCATGACTTCATTTCTTCTAGCAACTGCATAGTATTCCATTGTATAGATGTACCACAGTTTCTCTGGCCACTCATCTGTTGATGGGCTTCTGGGTTGTTTCTAGATTTTGGCTAATATAAGTATTGCTGCTATGAACATAGGAGTGCTGAAGGCATCTTTGTATTGTGATTTTTGTGTTCCTAGTGTAAATCCCTAGGAGTGGTATTTCTGGATCATACGGAAGCTCAATGTCCAGTTTTTAAGGAGTGTCTATATTGTCTTCCAAAAAGGGTGGACTAGATGGCATTTCCACCAGCAGTGAATGAGAGTTCCTTTCTCCTCACATCCACGCCAGCGTGGTTGTTCTTGTTCTTTGTAATGTGTGCCAGTCTCTGTGGCATAAGACTTGTTTTGATTTGCATTTCCCCAGTGATTAGTGATGTGAAGCATTTTTTCATGTGCCTTTGGCCATCTGTATTTCTTCTTTGAGGAAATGTCTGTTAATTTCTTCTCCCCATTTTTTGTCTGTTTGTTTTTGGGCCACAACCAGTGACACTCAGGGATTACTCCTGGCTATGCACTCAGAAATTGCTCCTGGCTTGTGGGACCATATGGAACACCAGGGGATGGAACTGCGGTCAGTCCTAGGCTAGAGCGGGCAAGGCAGATGACTTACCGCTCTCGCAACCACCCTCTTCCCTCAATTTTTTGATGTGGTTAGATGTTTTTTTCCTGTTAGGTTCTGTCAGTGTCTTGTATATTTTGGATATTAGCCCCTTATCTGATGGGTGTTGAATGAATAGTTTCTCCCTTTTTACCCTATTTTTACCTTTTTACCCTATTCACTATTTCTTTGAATTGCAGAAGCTACTCCATTTAATGTAGTCCCATTTGTTTATCTCTGCTTCCACTTATTTGGAGAGTGCAGTTTCCTCCTTGAAGATGCCTTTAGTTTCAATGTCATGGATGCTTTGTCTACTTTTTCTTCTATTTACCTTATAGTTTCGAGTCTGATATCAAGGTCTTTTGTGCATAGATAGAGGTCAGAGTTTGCTTTTTTTTTTTGGTTTTGCGGGCCACATCCGTTTGATGCTCAGGGGTTACTCCTGGCTAAGTGCTCAGAAATTGCCCCTGGCTTGGGGGGACCATATGGGACTATGAGGGATCGAACTGCGGCCCTTCCTTGGCTAGTGCTTGCAAGGCAGACACCTCTAGTGCCACCTCGCCGGCCCCAGAGTTTGCTTTTTTGCATGTGTAAAAGCCCTTTCTTGATACAGTAAACAGTTCAGCAGTAGAACATCTGTCTTGAGAATGTGAGACCAGTGAAGTTGCTAGTTTGACACTCCCCCCTATCACCCCACATATTTTTGAGTGTATTCCCAGTAGTTGCTGTTTATGATTCCTGGTGCTAGAACAAAGTGTACAATCTGTGGTGCACCATACCAATTCAGTGTGAGCTCTGCGGTTGTGTGTGACTTCCAAAAAGCACAGCAACCAAAAGCATGTGACAGTCAGCAGTGCCACGACTAAAAACTGAGTGCTGCAGCAAACGAGCATCCCTAACAAGCATTACAACCAAGGTGCAGTCCACAGCATTGAAGAATCAAAGGGATGGGAGAGGGGTAAAAAGCCTTGAATTTGCTTTTGCACCGGTGTCTGGTGTCTGTTCTCAGTGTCATTTTTATCTGAGTATTTTACACCATTTCTTGTTGGTCACAAAAATTGCTAGGGCCTCTATGTGAAGCTTTGTGATGTGTCGGGTATACTTTTGGGAATCTCAAGTGTCAGTATTTGGGGGTATTGCTCTAGAGCAGGGGTCTCAAACTCATGGCCTACGCCTCCGTACAACATTTTGTGGCCCTGCCCTTGAGGAATCTTTTTTTGTTTTATTTCGTTTTAGTTGTTTGGGTCACACCCGCTAATGTTCAAGGCTTACTACTGACTTTGCACTCAAGTATCACCCCGACTTTGCCTCCTGCAGCCCCCAGGTAAATTGAGTTTGAGACCCCTGCTCTAGAGAGATTTTTCAGATTTTCTGTTTCTGTAGTTGAGAATATTCATACACTGCCTGATCTTTTTTCCTTTGAAGGTATCTTCCCTAGAAGCCACATTTCTTGCATATCACAGATGCTCTTAAGATCAGAAACTGGATTTAGGAACTTGGCTGAGCTGTGACAATCTTACAGGGAAGTGGAAAGGGAAAGGTACCTGCTTCAGAAATTGAGTGAGCATCCGAGGTTGGAGGTTAATAAGTGTAGTGGCGGGAATGGGGCTGGTGAAGATTTCTGATGTAATGAGTTGCTGGAACATATGCTTAGTGATGGAAAATTAAGTTAAAAGTTGGGTATTTAAAAAAAAAGTTGATTATTTGGCAATGTGTGACTGAAGGAGCAGTTAGAATAACTTGAGTGTCTGTACTTTTTCATGCCCCTTGTGATTTACTTTAGTATATAGTGTGAATAATTTTTGTGAATCATGGAAATATTTAATTTTTAAAATGATTTTTGGGGGGGTTCTGGTGGGATAGCACAGGGTAGGGCATTTGCCTTGCACACGGTCAACCCGGGACAGACCTGGTTTTGATCCTTCACATCCCATGTGGTTGTTCAAGCCTGCCAGGAGTAAACCCTGAGCACCACTGGGTGTGACCCAAACTCCCCTCAATAAAATAAAAATAAAATGTTATTTTTTTTCCTTCTGAGCCATTGATAATAAATGTATATGTAACTCCCTAATAAAAGGTTCATGATTTATTTTTCCATTCAAAAACCTATGTTCCTCATGTGAGTCGTTCACATTTGATGACTCCTGACATCAGTATTTATTACATTCACTCTCCTGTCACTGCTTTTTCTTAAGTGATGTGATCACTACTTAGCATTCTGTAGGAGTACCTCATGACTTTTGGGGTGGCACACCCGGCATGCTCAGGGGATACACCTGACTCTACACTCAGAAATTGCTCCTGGTAGGCTCAGGGGACCATATGTGATACCAGGGATTGAACTCAGGACTGTCCCGGGTCAGCCTCGTGCAAGACAAATGCTCTACTGCTGTGCCATCACTCCAGTCCCAGGAGTACCTCATTACTCTTTACAGAAGAAGAGATTACTTTGTGGATGTGCCATTTCAGGTTATTTTGGCATTTGGTAGTTTCTACTCTTCTCTTGGAAATAATTGCAACAAATGACTATATCTGATTTTCTTGCTGGTTCATTTTAATAGGTTTATTTATAGAAGCAGAACTTCGTCCATTTTTTAATACATATTGACAGGCTGGAGCAGTAGTTTAGCTTGCCTAGATAGGTCAGTAGTATGGGTCAGCTTTGGTCCAGCCTGGCATTGTACCTCGTCCCTGGAGTCCTACTCAGTGATTTCTGTGCATTAAGTGCACTGCTTCTTGTATGCACACATGAAGTGCATATTGAATTTTGTGTGGTGTATGAGATCTGTGCCATTTTGCATTCTTTTCTTGCTTTTGGTCCACATTTTATCATGTTCCAGGGACCTTGAGCCAGTGCTTAAGTGCCAGTGATCAAACCAGGGGTTCTAACATGCAAAGCATTTGCATTCTTAGTAGCCAGAACCTGTGTTTTCAGGACTGGAGAGCATGCACAGACCACAGGGTCAGTCCTCATACCACACAGTCTCTGGATTATTCTCATATACTTGGATAACTTGACTGTATAACACCTCTATGACCTTACTTTTCCTCATCTTTTAATGCATCTTTCTCAACTTGGAGAAGCTCTTCGTGTGATGTCGTTGCTGTGAACCTGTGTTTGATGTGTTATGTATGTTGTTAGTTAGTTGTGTGGGTCCCTTTGATCACTGGTCCATCTCCTGCTGAATCTTCCTGCTTTCTGGAGATCTCTTTTAGATTTTGCCCTTTCCTAATGACCTCTGTCATTTCCTGTTTATACTGTATATATGGTGCTTTTACTTTTCTGGAAGATTGTCTCTTCATATTTTCCAGGGAAGTTATGTTATATAAATTGATACCTATGACTTTAAAAGTCTGTATCTTCAGTTAGTAATGTAGTTGGGTATGGAATTTAGTATTTTGAATCATTTTAGTTTCTAGGCCAGAACAAACTTAGCATATCTTCTTTTCTTTAAAAGGATTTTCATTAAAAAAAAAAAAGATTTTCATCTTAGATCTTGGTTGATGTAGTAATGCCCTAAATTAGTGTACGTTTGCCTGCCTCCCCTTTTTGGGCTGCATCAGGCAGCACTCAGGGGTTTTACTCCTAGCTCTGTACTCAGAATTATAGTCGTGTCGGCTTGGGAGACCATATGGGATGTTGGGACTTGAAGCCTGGTTGGCCTCATGTAAGGCAAATGTTCTACCTGCTCTTCTATTATTCTGGCCTCAAGAATACTCTTTTTTTGTTTTGTTTTGTTTTGGGGCCACACCCAGTGAAGCTTAGGGGTTACTCCTGACTCTGCTCAGCAATCGTCCCTGGCAGGCTTGGGGACCATATAGGATGCCAGGGATAGAACCCAGGTCTGTCCCGGGTCGGACACATGCAAGGCAAATGCCCTATTGCTGTGCTATTCCTCTAGACTTAAGAATACTTCTTTTTCTGGGTGGGGGGGGGGGCTCATTACACCCGGCAACACTCTGATTACTCCTGGCTCTGCGCTCAAATCGCTCTTGACTGGGATAGGGGACGGGGACTATATGGAATGCTGGGATTCGAACCATTGTCCATCCAGTATTGGCTACGTGCAAGGCAAATGCCCTACCGCTTTGCACCAAGAATGCCTTTTTAAGCCCATTGGAAGATTATGTTTTTTGAGGGAAGTGGGAATGGGGTTGAACCATACCTGGATGAGAGTTGGCCTTGCGGGGGGGGGGGGGGAAGGGAGAGATATCACATATTGTGATCTAAGATCTTTATTTTTTTTTGCATAGTTACTAAATTGCTTGAATATCAGTCTTAGAATGTCCAGCAGCTGTCCCTTCACCAGTAGTGCACATTTCCTGCCACCAATATTCCAACAGTCTCTCTTCTCTCTCTCTCTCTCTCTCTCTCTCTCTCTCTCTCTCTCTCTCTCTCTCTCTCTCTCTCTCTCATATATATATATAAAATCTCACTCTCCATTCCTCTCTTTTTCCTTTAAACACTGGTTTGCAATGTTACTGAAGGGGTATCATGCGTATCACTTTGCTTCCTTTGAGCACCCACTTCTTGTACAGAGTGATCATTTCCAGCCATCATTGTCATAGTGTTCCCTTCTCTGCTCTAACTGTACTCCCCTACTGTTTGTGGCAAGCTTCCCGTCAAGGACTGGTCCTTCTGATCCTTGTCTCTATTTTCTTTGGGAATATTACCATATTGTGATTTTTTTTTTTAAGTATCCCACAAAGGAGTACAATTATTCTATCTCTCTGACTTATTTTGCTCAGCATAATAGTCTCCATATCTATCCATGTATAAACAAACTTCATGACCTCATTTTTCTTTTTTTTTCTTTTTTTTTTTGGTTTTTGGGCCACACCCGTTTGACGCTCAGGGGTTACTCCTGGCTATGTGCTCAGAAATCGCCCCTGGCTTGGGGGGACCATATGGGACGCGGGGGGATCGAACCACGGTCCTTCCTTGGCTAGCGCTTGCAAGGCAGACACGTTACCTCCAGCGCCACCTACCCGGCCCCAACCTCATTTTTCTTAACAGCTGCATAATATTCCATTGTGTAAAAGTACCACACAAAGTAGCCACTCATGTTGTTAGCACCTGGATTGCTTCTAGATTCTGGCTATTGTAAATAGTGCTGTGAAGAACATAGTAGTTCAGAGGGCACTTTTGTGTTGTAGGGCATATATCCCTAGGAATGGTATTGCTCGATCATTAGGAAGTTCAATGTTCATTTTTTTTTTGTTTGTTTGTTTTTGTGGTTTTTGGGTCACACCAGGCAGTGCTCAGGGGATACTCCTCCTAGCTCCACACTCAGAAATTGCTCCTGACAGGCACAGGGGACCATATGGGACTCCGCTGGGATTCAAACCGATGACCTTCTGTATGAAAGGCAAACACCTTACCTCCATGCTATCTCTCCGGCCCCCAATATTCAGTTTTTAAGGAATATCATAGCGCTTGCAAGGAAAGATTGCGACCGCGGTTCAATCCCCCAGCGTCCCATATGGTCCCCCCAAGCCAGGGGCAATTTTAAGTGCTTAGCCAGGAGTAACCCTTGAGCATCAAATGAGTGTGGCCCGAAAAAACAAACAAAAAAAGAACAAGAACAGTGCTGACAGGGATATGGGGAGAAACGGACTCTCATTCACTGCTCCTGGGACTGTCAACTGGTACAGCCTTTCTGGAAAACAATATGGATATTGTTCAAAAAACAAAATTGAGTTCCATATGACCCAGTAATACCACTCCTGGGAATACATTGTAAGGGCCCAAAAACACAATGCAGAAAAGCCCTCTGCTCCAAAGTTCAATGCAGCACTATTCACAGTCCGAATCTGGAAACAACACAAATGCCAGAGGTTAGATGAATGGATGGATAAAAAGTATATAGTTCCAGAATGGGAGAAAACTCTTCACCTAATACCCATCTGATAAAGGGCTAGAAAATCTAAGATACATAAGGTACTGGCAAAACTTAACAAGTAAAAAGCATCCAACATCATCAAAAAATGAGGAAAAGAAATGGACGGACATGGCGAAAAGACACAATGAAAATATGCTCCATCCACATCACTAATCATCAGGGAGATGCAAATCTAAACAACAATAAAGTATCATCTCCCACCACAAAGACTGCCAAATATCACAAAGAACAAAAACAACCAGTGATGGAGTGAATGTGGGGAAAAGGGACTCTCATTCACTGCTGGTGGGAAGGCAGTCTAATCCAGCCATTTGGAAAATAATATGGATATTCTCTGAGTACAGAGCCAGGAGTAACTCCTGAGCGCCACTGAGTGTGGCTCAAAAACAATAAAGAAAATTATTTTTACTCTGTTTTGCAATATTAAAATATAGACCCATTTCTGTATTTTTAATAATAAAGGTTTATTTGCTTCATTTTTTGTTTGTTTGTTTTTGGGCCACACCCAGCAATGCTCAGGGGTTACTCCTGGCTGTCTGCTCAGAAATAGCTCCTGGCAGGCACAGGGGACCATATGGGACACCAGGATTTGAACCAACCACCTTTGGTCCTGAATTGGCTGCTTGCAAGGCAAGTGCCACTGTGCTATGTCTCCGGGCCCTGCTTCATTTTTTTTTTTTTGGTTTTTGGGCCACACCCTGTGACGCTCAGGGGTTACTCCTGGCTATGCGCTCAGAAGTTGCTCCTGGCTTCTTGGGGGACCATATGGGACGCCGGGGGATCGAACCGCGGTCCGTCCTAAGCTAGCGCAGGCAAGGCAGGCACCTTACCTCCAGCGCCACCGCCCGGCCCCATGCTTCATTTTTTTTGTTTGTTTGTTTTGTTTTTTGTTTTTTTTTGGGGGGCCACACCCAGCAGTGCTCAGGGGTTACTCCTGGCTGTCTGCTCAGAAATAGCTCCTGGCAGGCACGGGGGACCATATGGGACGCCGGGATTCGAACCAACCACCTTTGGTCCTGGATCGGCTGCTTGCAAGGCAAACACCGCTGTGTTATCTCTCCGGGCCCATGCTTCATTTTTTAATAATAAAGGTTGATTCAGTTTTTTTGCTTTTTACCTGGCAGTGTTCAAGGTTCTCTCCTTGCTCTACTTTCAGGGATCGAACCTACATTTTATCTGTACAAGGCAGTGCCCATCCCACAGTGCTATTGTTCCTGACCCTAATAAAATATCTTTAATGCATGTACTTTATAAAATAAGATTCAAACTGAAAATAATATCAAGTTTAAATATAATAAACATTTTCAGTAATACGATATAGACACATTTTCTTTCTACTAAAATGGTAAAAGTGGTCTGAAGTGTAGGGGCTAAAGAATAAGAAAGCCCTTAGCAACACTAGTTGTGACCCCAAAACATAAGTAATTAAGATCTTAACTTTGGGGCCGGGCGGTGGCGCTGGAGGTAAGGTGCCTGCCTTGCCTGCGCTGGCCTAGGACGGACCGCGGTTCGATCCCCCGGCATCCCATATGGTCCCCCAAGCCAGGAGCGACTTCTGAGTGCATAGCCAGGAGTAACCCCTGAGCGTCACCGGGTGTGGCCCAAAAAACCAAAAAAAAAAAAAAAAAAAAAAAAAAAAAAAAAAAGCATTGGGGCCGGGCGGTGGCGCTGGAGGTAAGGTGCCTGCCTTACCTGCGCTAGCCTAGGAGACGGACCGCGGTTCGATCCCCCGGCGTCCCATATGGTCCCCCAAGCCAGGAGCGACTTCTGAGCGCATAGCCAGGAGTAACCCCTGAGCGTTACCGGGTGTGGCCCAAAAACCAAAAAAAAAAAAAAAAAAAAAAAGATCTTAACTTTGTTTCACTTAAAAAGTAGGGGGCTCACAAGATGATTCTCTAGGGGCCATGGGACCTCTGTGGAGGAGTATTCAGCAGTAGGAGGCTGTGTACATCCCTAAGCTTCCTTCCTCCTTGGCTTCTCTGGTCTTCCTTGTGGAGACTGACCCGATAGTGTTGACTCCACACTATTGGGGGAAAGTAGGCACAAGAGGTATATGAGGAAGCCCCTTGGACCTGCAGTGGGTGCCTTAAAAGAGAAGGCAGCAGTTGTGGAGGGCCTGTGCTGTTCCGACACAGTGAGGTGACACTGTGAGGAAGAATCCCAACTGTCCAGCTACTGTTTAGAAGCCAGGGGTGAGCGTAAGGCCTGGTCCATAAAAACCCTGGGGATGGAATGCTTCCCTATCAGGTTGTCCAACAAACCACTCCTCCTGAACTGAAACCCTTCCTGTGATCAGAACCCCATTTTGGGAACTGGGATTCTTACTTTGTGTACCGACTATTGGTAGGAAGCACCTGGTGATGGAGCCAGAATGTTGGATGAAGTTTACTGATGGTCAGTGACTAGTGGTTAAGGGTCAGGTCAGTTTAAGTTTATGCATTCAGTGGATTCTGGTCTACTGCCTTATCAGAAAATCTTGGGGGAAGTATTAGAATCAGGAGGAAGAGGGTCATAAAAGGATGAGAATAAAGAATGGATGCTTGCTTTTTTTTTTTTTTGGTTTTTGGGTCACACCCAGCAATGCTCAGGGGTTATTCCTGGCTCTACGCTCAGAAATCACCCCTGGCAGGCTCGGGGGACCATATGGGATGCCGGGATTTGAACCAGCGACCTTCCGCATGTAAGGCAACCGCCTTACCGCTGTGCTATCTCTCCGGCCCCGGATGCTTGCTTTTTATAGGCAACAAAACCCATGAGGTGTGGCAGAATTATAGAGATTCTCTTGGGAACCGTAGGGTCCACTGTGTGCATCTGTATGGGGCCCTTGTTATACCCAGCAGGCCATCTCCAAAGACATTGCCTTAATTTATAGATATTTCTCTGGGCCTTGATCTTTTCTGGACTCACTTGGGATGGGAATCCCTTCTTGAGGACCTCCCCAGGAACCAGAATCCTTTCTTAGGAATAGGACACCCCACCCCACGGGAGTCTTTCCTCCAAACAGTAAGAATAACTCTTTAAGGATCCTGTGGTGGGGTGGGGTGGGGAGTGGGGTATCATCATCCAGGGAATATCACTCAATTGCCCAGAGTCTTCTTGGTGCAGGTTCTGGTATCCCAGGATTGTGTACACACTGGTAGGGCTCCAGGAAATACCTGTCACTAGTGGTCACCCTTTCTCAGCTCATTAATGGGGTCATGGGTCCTCTGGCCTTCTTCCCACTGCACCCCAACCTCCCAAATGCCCCAGGAATAAGGAACCAAGGGTTTGCCCTGTGGCCCCGAGACTGGCCCATTTTGCTCACATAGACACTTGGCCCTGGGACCTTTTCTGCTGAAGACACATGCACATGCACCTGGTGTCCCCTGATTCTGTGCCTGTTGGCCCTGGCCCTTCCTATCACTCAGGTGTTACTGTCCACTGCAGTTGCTCTGTGACATCTGTTTTTGCTTGTGAGTTTTGTTGTTTGAGTTTAGCAGTCATCTTACACCCCTTTGACATACTTTGCTTTTAATAGCAAAACTATATTGATGTGTCTTCTTCTTTGGCTGTTCTGTTGATTTTTTGTTTGTTTTTGTTTTTGGGTCACTTGACTGTGCTCAGGGCTTCCTCTTGGTTCTGCACTGAGGCGTCACTCCTGATAGAGCTGCCAGGAATTGAAACATGGGTCAGCCTGTTAGAGAAAGCAAAGCACCTTACCTGCTCTACATTGTTCAGTCCTTCTTTAGCTGTTTAAAATACCATTTCCCCAAAATATTCTAGAAATGTGGTCAAGTTGTATCTTAGGATGGTCTTGTTTATCTTTTTTTTTTTTTTTTTTTTTAAGTTAAGTAAAAACAGGTTTTGTGTAGAAATTCTGAGGAAGAGGAGAGGAAGAGTAATGCTTGTCAGGAGAGTATGGGCTTCTTCCAAGGCAGAAAGATCAGGAGCCCAAGTCCATTTCAGCACTAAAGTGCGTAAGTCCTCTCCAGGGGGAGAGGCAAGTGGCATGCTTGAACAGCACATGAGCATAGCAGCGACACATGGCTCAGGAGCCCACACATGTGCCTGACTTTCAGCTTCTTCCCGAGATACTTGGGAAGCTGTGCTGAGGTTTCAAATAGCTTTTCCTCCGACTTGTTGCTCACTGTTGTGCAGTCCAGTTTCATTGACAGGAGGCCACTGGATAATACATTGAAGGTTTCTGAGCAACTCCAACCTCCTTCCTAATCCCTGAGGAGCCATATTTAAACCATTTGTGCTGGAGTGTCTTCGTTCATGGATTTGGGCATGTTGGGGGCCGCATCTGATCCAGGAATCCGATTTCTGGTGGAGTTATGGAGATGTGGTATGCATCAACCCTCAGTTCATAATTTTTTTTTCATTTTTTACCCCCTTTTTGATCATACTTTTTTATTTTGGCAATTTAATTCTTTTGAAAACGTTATTGGTTGATTAGTTGGTTGGTTGTTGGGCCACACACAGTGGTGCTCAGGGAATCACTCCTGCTCTGCTCTCAGAAATCGCCCCTGGCTGACTGGGGGACCATTTGGGTATGGGGAGTCTAACCGAGTCCCTGCCAGGTCCAGTCGGCCACATGCAAGGCAAACACCCTACTGCTCTGCTATCTCTCCGGTCCCTAATTTTTATTTATTTATTTATTTATTTATTTATTTATTTATTTATTTTATTTTATTTTTTTTTTTGTGTGTGTGTGGTTTTTGGGTCACACCCGGCAGTGCTCAGGGGCCACTCCTGGCTCCATGCTCAGAAATTGCTCCCGGCAGGCACGGGGGACCATATGGGACGCCGGGATTCGAACCGATGACCTTCTGCATGAAAGGCAAACGCCTTACCTCCATGCTATCTCTCCGGCCCCCTAATTTTTATTTTATTTTATTTATTTATTTTTGGGCCACACCCGGTGGTGTTCAGGGGTTACTCCTGGCTGTCTGCTCAGAAATAGCTCCTGGCAGGCACGGGGGACCATATGGGACACCGGGATTCGAACCAACCACCTTAGGTCCTGGATTGGCTGCTTGCAAGGCAAACGCCGCTGTGCTATTTCTTCAGGCCCCCTAATTTTTGATTTTTAATGGATCTTGAACCTACTTCTATATACTTAGGTTTTTGTTCGTTCGTTTGTTTGTTTGTTTTTTCCTTAGGGGCTGTTCTTGGCTGTTTAGGAGTTACCCTGAGGACAATATTGGGGGCCCATTTGTAGGGATCAAACCAGAATGGGCTTCTTGTACTTTTGCCCATATTTGTAGTTCTTTCAATAGTGTTCTTAAATTGCTTGACATAAGTTCGTTATGAATTTACAGTCTGCTTTTTTCATAGTTAATACATATTTTGCCTATGGGGTCATACCCAGTGATGCACAAGAGTCTGGGCACTTGGTGGTACCACTTGGGTCACATCCCAGCACTCATGACTTTTGCAGGCATTTGAAAAAGTACTGTTGTACTTTCCATATTTTCTTGAATTCCTGTAAGCAATTTGTGCTATGGTGGGTTTCTAACAGTTTTCATTCTGTGAGTTGCTTTCTTCTGGAAGGGAAACCGTTTTTGTGACTCTCATTGGTGAATGTGTTGAAATGGATGACTAGGTCAGACTTGAAAGCGTTTGTGCCTTCTTTCCTATTGTAGTGGAAGATGTTGGATACCCTTTCTCTTCCATTGCTCTCAAGAACAAAACAGTGCTCTTCTGTTGTGGGGTGGGGGTCAGGCCTACTGCTGGTGCTCTCTGATCACCGCTGGGCCGCCTGCAGTCTTCTCCCAACTGCCTGTTGTCAGGACTCAGTCCACCCGCCATCTTGTGCCGCCTACCTTAGGCTTGGGTCCAGGTGTTCATGGCAGTCATTCCCTACTCTCTGTATTCAGATGTAATTCTGTGCAAGGCTAAGATAGTCACTTATTTTTGTCCACACAATCTTGATTTTCTTTATTATTATTATTATTTTTTTTTTGGTTTTTGGGCCACAACCGGCTATGCTCAGGGGTTACTCCTGGCTGTCTGCTCAGAAATAGTTCCTGGCAGGCACGGGGACCATATGGGACACCGGGATTCGAACCAACCACCTTTGGTCCTGGATCGGCTGCTTGCAAGGCAAACGCTGCTGTGTTCTCTCTCCGGGCCCTTGATTTTCCTTTTTATGCCTGATTAGGGAGAGAGAACGTTTCCCCCCTATACTTGTGCCTTCCCAGACTCCCTTTTTCAAAAACTAAGTAAACAGAAGATGTGAACATGATGGAGGTTTCTATAGAAATTCTAAGAAGTTTGTTTTCATTTATCTTTTTCTCTTTTTTATTCTCTTGTAGGCCATGCAGGTGTGTCTGCAAGCATGATGAAGAAAAGGACGTCCCACAAGTAAGCACTTTTTGATACTTTCTGTGGGTGGCAGATTCTGGCTGTTATAGTGGAATGTATTGGCCCAGGGGAGGTGGACAGCTTAACGCTATTGTGAATCTCAAGTGTGTGGGCATGCCCCTTGTAAGTTGAATAATGGTGTGCAGTGTGTCTCTGCTCACTTCTTTTCCCCTAGCCTGGTCTAAATATCCTGGATCTGCACTTACTTAAACACCTGGCCTGACTTTGATTCCCAACACTGTGTATGGTTCCCCCAAGCCTAGCTCCATGTAATCCCTGAGTGCAGAGCCAGGAGTAACCCCCAACTATCACCAGCCCCCAAAGTTGCCATGTATCTCTTGATCTAGTGCTTTAAATAAATGGAGGCATGCTCAGCTCACCTACACTCTGGAGCCTTGAAGTGTTACAGTGCAGCCAAAAGGAGAATTTGAATTTAAAAGTTAATGACCCTATTTCCCTAATGCAAACCTGAAGAATGGAAAAAAGGACAAGAGCTTTCATATCTGACAAATAGTGGCTATAAAGGGGCTTTGGGGGAGGGTAAATAGGGGTAGTGGCCAGTGTAGAGGCCACTCAAAGATTAACCTTTGAGTCAGGCGTAGCTTCTTCCATCCACTTTGCCTCCAGCTTCTTATTGCAGAATCAGAGACTAGATTGGCGCAGCGGGTATACTTCTCAGCAGAGACTCCTTGCAAATGCAGAGTCTATGGGAACAAGAGAAAAGCAAACAGAACCTTCTTTTACCTGCC
This sequence comes from Suncus etruscus, assembly GCF_024139225.1. Taxonomy (NCBI): domain Eukaryota; kingdom Metazoa; phylum Chordata; class Mammalia; order Eulipotyphla; family Soricidae; genus Suncus; species Suncus etruscus. Next base: position 151,540,735 of record NC_064850.1, on the reverse strand, counting down.
CCGCTGTCACCCTGTAGGAAATTCAGAAAGGGAAAGTGTCCAGCACTACATAGGATTCCTAATTACGTGTTCAGGCATGCTCTTCTCGCTGGCCAGAGCAGCTGAGAACGAACCCAGGTACAGATGCCTCTGTTTGCATCCTGGCATGTGCATCTGAGCATCCTGGACATGTGCCAGGTGTGTGTATCTTGGCAGTGGATAGGCCCATTGGTATATTAGGACTCTGGGAAGTCTGAGGTGTGTGAAGCAGCAGCCATACCGCAACCAGAAGCCTTGCCTTGTTGGGTTTTATCTTGTAGAGTTAATGAAAACAAAATGCTTTAAGTCAGGCTACACATACCCTTTCTGGGGGGTGGGAGTTCTGACAAGACATGCCAGTCTTTTAGAGATGTTTGGAAAATGCTTTTTTCTGGATATTTTATGATAAGGGAAACTGGGGTGCTCTTGAAGATGAATTTTCAACTGTTTTGGTTTTCAGGTGTCCTGTTTAATTTGAACAGATTTCTGTGTCAGGACATTGATTGGAACGCATCTTAGCTTAGGTACATTTCTCCTTTATGTACAGTTAGGTACAGCAGGCTGTGACAGTTGGCTTACATTATCTGGAACTGACTAGCCACTGATAAACATTGTCGTTGCCACTTCTGCCTTGCATCCCTAATGTGGTTCTAGGTCATTTTTGGCTGCCTGTCCCATAGGAACATGAGCCCATTGGTTTAATGGGGTCGCATACCTAAGAAGTGAGTGACAGGACTTGGACTTAGAACTGGGACTGCTATCCTAGGACCACAGTAATGACTCTGCCATATTTCTTGAACTACTGACTGCTTTGTAATCACATCTGAAAAAACATAGTAAATGTGTGCCATAAATGGACAAGTCTACTGTTGTTGCAGCCATCTGATGAAGCCTGGTGTGGACAGTCTTTCTCTGAAAGTCAAAGCCTGGTACTTTCAGATTGCAGCAGCACCTCCTAGTCATTAACACCAGTGAGAGTGAACAGGGCTTTGGAACGCCTCCACATCCTAGACTAGAGGCTTTTTACTGTTAGCTATGGACATCTCTGATATTCTTAAGGCACAAGGTGAGAGAATCACAAAAGAAACTAGTGAAGCTTGCTTTTTTTTTTTTTTTTTTTTTCTCTCTTGAATGTGGATCCACTTGCTAATCTCTATGGGTTGTTTTCTTTTCCCACTCTGGAGAAGTCTGTGTCTCTCTTGAATACACACAATCTCTTTCTCTTTCTAAGTAAGTTTCAATAGAAAAAAAAAAGAAAAGGGACAATAGTGATCTCTAAAAGACACATTAGAAAATGTTACACAGTATTTTTTTTTTTTTTTTTTGGTTCATTTGTTATTGGGCCACACCTGTTGATGTTCAGAGGTTACTCCTGGCTCTGCACTCAGAAATTGCTCCTGGTGACCATAAGGGATGCCGGGATAGAACCCAGGTCCGTCTTGGGTCAGCCGCATGCAAGGCAAACTTTGCCCTACCACTGTGCTATCATACTGTTCCACAGTATTAATCATCAGAGAGATGTAAATCAAAACAACAATGAGGTATCATCTCACCACAGACACTGACTCATATCACAAAGAACATGAGCAACCAGTGCTGGTGTGGAGTGAATGCAGGGAGAAATGGAATGCAGATTGGTCTAGCCTTTTTGGAAAACAGTATGGATATTCCTAAAAAAAAAAAACAAAAAAACTAGGAATTGGAGCCGGAGAGATAGCATGGAGTTAAGGCATTTGCCTTTCAAGCAGAAGATCATTGATATGAATCCCGTTATCCCATATGGTCCCCGAGCCTGCCAGGAGCAAGTTCTGAGTGTGGAGCCAGGAGTAACCCCTGAGCGCTGCCGGGTGTGACCCAAAAATTAAAATTTATTAAAACAAAACAAAACTAGGAATCAACAATAAAGAAAACAAAAACAAAAACTAGATATTGAGCTTTCATATGACTCAGCAATATTACTCCTAGGGATATGCCCTAGGAACCTAAAAACATTATGCAGAAAGGCCCTCTGCATTTCTATGTTCATCACAGCACTATTTATAATCAACAGCATCTGGAAACAACCCAGGTGCCTGAGAACAGGTGAGTGGCTAGAGAATCATGTCTACACAATTGAATCCTACACAGCTGTTAGGAAAAATAAAGCCATGAAATTTGCTTATACAGGAATATTGAGATTATTATGTTGAGTGAAATGAGTCAGAGGGAGAGGAAGATACACAGTAATCTCACTTCATTTGTGGGATATAAGAAAAATAAAAATAATAGTTTGGTAATACTCAGAGCAGGAAGAGATGAGGATCAGGAGGACCAGTCCATGGTAGGAAGCTTGCCACCAAGAGTAATGAATGGAGTTAGGGTAGTGAATAGTTACAGTGACAGTGATGGTTGGAACTGATCACTAGACAAGAATTCGGGTGCTGAAATGGGATAGTCTGTAGCTAGCAGTAGTGCAAATCACAGTATAAAAGAAGGAGGGTAGACAGGGGGTGGGGGGAGAGGAAACAGTTCCTGAGATTGAGAATGCGGGGGAAGGTGGGTGAGAGGGAAACTAGGGACATTGGTGGCTGGAATTGTGTACTGTCCTACAAACCAAAGTATCCAGAAGAAAAAAGAAAGGGAAAGGAGAGAAGAAAAATGTGTGCCCCAGAGATGAGACGGAGAGAGGGCATGGGGGAGGGGGGAAAACTTGACGGCGGTGGGAAATGTATACTGGTGAAAGTTGTACATTATACTGTAACTCAATCATGAACAACTTTATCTGTGAAATAAACACAACTGTATTAATAACCTGATAACCATGTTGTTTAAATTAAGAAAATAAAATTTTAAAAAAAGAAACCACAAGTAATCTAAGTGGAAACTTTATTCTTTTTCCACCTCTTGACATTGTTAAGTTGGCTGTAGAAAGCACTCTAATCAAATAGTAGATATCAGAAAAGCAGTTTCTTTCCTTGCCATGTTCCTCTCACCATCACAAAGAAATTGATTTAATTAGTGGGTCTTATTTATTTATTTGTTTGTTTGCTTATTTATTTATTTATTTATTTATTTATTTATTTATTTATTTATTTTGGCTATACCCGTTGACACTCAGGGGTTACTCTTGGCTATGTGATCAGAAATCACTCCTGACTTGGAGGGACCATATGGATGCTGAGTGATCGAACCTTGGTCCATCCTAGGCTAGTGCTTGCAAAGCAGACACCTTACCTCTAGTGCCGCCGCTCTGGCCCCAGTGGGTCTTATTTTTAATCCATTGGGGCATAAACAAGGGAGCACTTTTATGCCATAATAATACCAACTAGGACAAGGGAAATATCATTAACTCTATTCAAAGATGCAGTATCAGATGTTGGTAGAATTGGGGTCATAAATTTCATGCTTTAATATGCAAGGCCCTGTTTATGATCTCAGTACAACAGACAAAGTTCTTTAAAATTTTTGAATGTATGTTTCCTTCTGTTTGTGATTCATCCCTCTTGGTCTGAGAAATCCAACAGTTGAGTGCTGCCAGAAAACCCTTCAGAGTCATACTCTTTTGAATTAATGCTTGGCCAAGATTAGCAGATTGAGCAGTACATGGATGTCTCTCATCTTCGTTCCCATTTTAGGGAATAGGTTAACTAGATATTTTCTGAGTCTCTAGACTTTCTGAGCTCTCTAGAGTGTGATCCTGGAATTGGCAGCACTCAGGATTTGCTAGTGTCTTGGCCCCTCTAACCTTGCAGGTGCAGGAGTCTCTTCATAGGATCTCCAGCAACATCCCCATTAGAGTAGCACTGGCTTGACCAGGTTGGAGGCAGTGTTTTGCAGAGGCTGCACGTACTCACCACTGCTGAAGATGGGCTGTGTCTAGTTGATCACTCTAGTGTACCTAAGATAGATGCTATAGCCTGGAATACTTTAATTACTTAATTTTTTTCTTCTCAGTGCTGATCTTCTGGTTATTGCTGGAAAGATAGCATGGAGATAGCGCATTTGCCTTGCATGCAGAAGGACAGTGGTTCGAATCTTGGGTCCCCCGAGCCTGCCAGGAGCGATTTCTGAGCATAGAGTCAGGAGTAACCACTGAGTGCTGCCGGGTGTGACTCAAACCCCCCACCCAAAATAATAATAATAATAATAATAATAATAATAATAATAATAATAAAGACTAAATAAAAATATTAGACTGTGAGAATTATTTCTTGTGTGGTGCTGGGGATTGATTGAGCATGCAAACTAGACATTCTCTGCTGAATCATATAACTAGCCAAAATGGAATGATAAACATTGAGGATGCATGCTAAGGAAGTGCCTTTTGGTTTTTGTTTCGGGGTCATACCTGATGCTGTTCTGGGTCTTCTCTCAACTTGATGCCTTCCTGATCACCCCCTGTGATTGCTGGGGGTTCAAGCCCTGCTGTGGATTAAATTGAGCCTCCCCCTCCCCCTTGTACTCTGATCTGGCCCCAAGTTTACAGTCTTTATTATTGATAACTGATAGATTGCAATAACCAGAAGACCAACACTGAGAAGTTTCTGGAAGACCCAAAACAAATTTGCACAGATTTCTATGAAGCTAGGTTGAGCTTAAGGAAGGTATCTCTTAGCTATTTGGAATGCAAAAGTAGCTCCTTGGAGCTGGAGAGATAGAACCTTGGGCCAGTGCTGCCTTGCCTGTGGCCAACCTGGATTCAATCCCTGACACCTATATTATCCCTTCAGGCACCATCAGGAATTAGTCCTGAGTACCTCTAGGTGTGGCCCAAAAAGTAAAAAGTGAAGGAGGAAGGAGAGGGGAGGGGAGAGGAGAGGAAAAGAATGAAATTATTCAAAGTAAGCAGAGGTTGTGGGTGATGCTTTGGGGGGTTTGGAGGTTGGCAGATTCTCCTGCACTTCACTGCCTTTGGCTCTGCCTGTTCTAGGGAAGGAGGAAGCTGAGGCTACACATTTTGGTATAATCTTGACTTGGATTTTTTAGTGTAAGTTTTTGCTTTTTTTGTTTGTTTGTTTTGGGAACACACCTCATTTTATTTAGGCTACTTTCGTCTCTGTGCTCCACAGCCATAGCTGACCTGGGGCGGGGAGCGTATGTGGTAATCAGGGCTTGAATCTGATAGAGTCCACCAGAGCCGCATGCTAGGAAACTACTTAGGCTTTGTACTCTTTCATCAGTTGGACTTGCATTTAAAATGGGAACACTGGGACCATCGGACCCCTAAGGGGCTCTGACAGAACAGCACAAAGTCATACATAAATGGGAGAGTGCACTAAATCTGAAGACACACAGAAACCCCACATTTGAACAGCACCAAACTCTGCTAAGAGTTTAGAGAGGAAGTAAGAAAGGAAGTGAAGTGAGCCTAAACTCCTCTCCAAAGCCAGCCAGGTCTATAGTCTTTTTTTTTTTTTTAATATAGTTTTACAACTGTTCAAGATGATAAGCAGCTATTTGTAGAAGTAAGAAACATTATGGGATATATTATATGAACGGAAATGAATTTAGGGGCTCTTAAGTGGGACTCAAGGATACCAGGGACCCTTCCAGGCAAATCTCAGCTCTGGCTTGCTAGAGGCCAAAGACATGCTGGGGATTGAGCCTGGGTCTCCTGCATACCAAGCAGGTTTGCCTACCCATTGAGCCATCTGACTGGCCCTTAGGTTTTGTTTGAGAAGGGAGTGACCCACCTGGTTGGGGGTGGGGGGAACAACACACCTGCCTCTGCTCAGGGATCACTCCTGGTGGTGCTTGCAGGGGACTGAAAGGGGTACCAGGTATCAAACTCAGGACTGCTGCTGTATAATCTCTTCTACATGACATCCCCTCATACCCAACACACCCTCTCACCCAGTTTGATTAAAATTTTTTTAATTGTTTGCCTTGCACACGCTAGCCTAGGATGGACTCTGGTTCAATCCCCCGGCATCCCATAGGTCCCCCAAGCCAGGAGCGATTTCTGACTGCATAGCCAGGAGTAACCCCTGAGCATCACCGGGTGTGACCCAAAAAACAAAAAAAAATTCTTTTTATTGTTGCTTGTGCTAAGGAAAGAAAAATAAAGATTCTGATTACTAGTAAGTTTTAGTAGAGAAATGTATGATCAAATGTAATTTGAAAGCCAGAGGGAATTGAATGCTGTCAGAATAGAAATAACAAACTTGATTTACATTTCAGAGTTTTTTTCCTGGCTATGCACTTAGAAACAATCCTCATTCATCCATACTGCAGATGCATAGATGAGGAAAGGTGAGAGGAAAACATTGCACACAGAAGCAGATTTATGAATAAGATCAGAGTTCAAGGACACAAGATCCATTTTGAAAAGAGACACACCAATCAGCTGTGAGGCACTTACTCTTAGGCACAGAGAAGCAGCCTAAATGCCTCTAAGAGGCTGGCAGGAAAGAGATGCTGCTTCTTTTTTCAGAAGAGGGGACACCACCGAACAGTGCCACCAGGCAGTTTTGGCTTGGTGTCCTTTCAGACAGTCAATGGCTTGATTGGTTTTGTTTAGAATCAAGGTAAAATTTATGCCTTTGAATATGAGATAGACCTTTTCTGGTTGCAGTCTGTATTCTCCAGAGAAATGGAACCAGTGGTATATACCTTTCGTATATGCATTTAGAAAAAGACTAAAAGAGACATGGACAGACTGATTCTGAAACTCAGTTCTTTTTATTTATTTTGTTTTGGGGTCACATACTGTGATGCTTAGGGATTAGTCTTGGTGGGATTCCTGGGACCATATATGGTTCCAACTATGGGACCTGGATTCGGCATGTACAGGGCAAGCACTTACTCACTGTACTATTTCTCCAACCCTGGGGAAGGTTTTATTTCTTTTTAAATTAATGTTTGTGGGGTTGTTTTCTTATTTTCTTTTGGGTAGTTCTATTGTATAGAAGTTGTCCTGTTTCTCTTGCTTGCCATCTTGCTTCTGCACATGTTTCCCTAGCTCACCTAGTTCCATGCTTTGTTTTGATTTGGGGAGTCCACATCCCACAAAGCTCAGGGCTTCTGGCGCTGCTCAGGGATCACTCCTGGTGGTGCTCAAAAGGACTAACCATTTGTGGTGCTGGTGATCAAACAGGGTCGGTTACTTGCAAAGCAAACATCCTACCTATAGCTCTGTATTACAGCTCTGTGCCCCCCCCCCCTTCCAATTCTTCCAACTCAATTTCAAATAGAGTTTTGGGCCAGAGAGAACTAAAGGTTAAGTATTGTGCCCTGCATGTATATTCAGTATGTCTGAATATGATTGATTCCCTGCACCTACCTGGTGTTTCTCTGAACACCAAGCTGAGTGCAGCAAAACAATATACAAATTAAGTTATGTTGTTCCTGATAATACCTAGTGAGCTTCATGTTCATGAAATTGTGTGTGTTTGGGGATCTTTTCTGCTCTTTTATTCTTAGCTTATATAGGAAGTAGCATTCAGATACTAGTGCTGCTTCTCTGCCTCTAGCTTGCTTTCAAGCCAAATCTTGTCCCTTGTCTTTGGATTTCTAGGTGAACGAGGATTTTTTTCCCTGACATCAAGATCCTGATGTATTATTTGTAAACATTGTATGTAGATCTTTTCAATCGTTAATATTTCAGAAAGAATGTAGTTGGAGTTGCTTCAATAATTTTAATATATTAAATATTTGTTATGAATTTAAGTGTTTTAAGATTTTGTGTTTTCTAGAGAAGTAACAAAGATAAAATGCATGGGTATAAGCCAGCATGGATCCCAGGTTAAGTAAAAGCTAAATGTCTAGTTGATGTTTACTGTTTAAGCCATGGAGGAAGAATTACATGGGTATAAGAATGAGTGAAATCACATTACACATTTTTTTTAACAGTATCTGTGTTTCTAGTATATATAAAGTCACATGCATGTTTGTGTGATTGGGCTTTGACTTCTTTGATTAACTTGGAGAATTTCAAATCTAATAAAATGTAGAATATGAAAACTGATGCTTCATGTTAAGAGCTTCTGTTTCTGTTGGTGTGGTGTTTTTCTGCTTGTTCATACTTGGATTGTGCAAGAATTCCTAGTTGCTAACAGTGCGTGCTCTTTGGTACACACATAATTAATAGAGCAAGGCCTCTCTGTTACCTCCTGCCTGAAGCCACTTGAGGCAGCAAGAATAAGCACAAGACCTGGAAGTCACTGGTGGTATGAGATGCCAGCGAGCTGTGATTGTGATGGATCCAGAGATACGTACTTATCTATGTGTATGTGTGAATGCAGAAAACATCGGAGCAGTGTGGGGCCCAGCAAGCCTGTTTCCCAGCCCCGAAGGAACATCGTAGGCTGCAGGATTCAGCATGGGTGGAAAGAGGGGAATGGCCCTGTTACACAGTGGAAAGGAACCGTTCTGGACCAGGTGCCTGTAAATCCTTCTTTGTACCTTATAAAGTACGATGGATTTGACTGTGTTTATGGACTAGAACTCAATAAAGATGAAAGAGTTTCTGCCCTTGAAGTACTTCCTGATAGAGTTGGTAAGTTCTTTGTTGTTACATGGTTTAAAAATTCTTACTGAAATGAATCCTTTTTGATCATATTGTTAGTATTTTAAAATACTTATACAGTCATTCAAAGACACAAAAATTGAGCACATGTTCTAAAAATCAAAGGCCAAGGAATGTTGAGGTGCACAAAGATGTATTTTTTATTATTTAAAAAGATTTCACTTTAATAACTTCTAACTCACTATATTTGGCTCACTACCTAGACCCTAATGAATAAAAATATTAATAGTTCAAATATCCTATGTACTAATTTTTATTTCACTAAGTTATAGTAGTTTAGAGTAATTTACATTTATTTTAGAATATTGATGTGAATCACATCTTTCGTTGTGTTGTGTATTACTACATAAAAGATAGTTATACTTTGGGCCAAAATTGAATCAAAATATGTCAGTTTTAGTACATGTTCCTCTGGATTTGTTTGTATGCTTGTGGGAATGAGTGGCTGGTTTTTTTGGAGGTGAGGGTGTACAATACCGGACAATGGTTTAAGGTGGGGAGAGTAACCAGACAGCGCTCCTTTATGAATTGGGACTCCTTCATGCAAAGCACCTGTTACAGTCCTCTTCTGGGCCCAGCCTTTTCATGTATAAAGGCATAATGTTTCTATTAAATACTGATTGGTCTTACTTATTTTTTTGTTTCATTTTAAGTTTAAAACAAAGCATTAAGATTGGTAAGGATATATTCAAATTGGTGGAACTTTCTTCAGGCTGAAATGCTGTCAGAGATGGTGTTAATTTTTTTTTTTCAATGGTTTTTGGGTCACAGCCATTGGTGCTCAGGGGTTACTCCTGGCTCTCTGCTCAGAAATCGCTCATGGCAGTCTCAGGGGACCATATGGGATAACGGGATTTGAACCACTGACTTTTTGCATGAAAGGCAAACGCTTACCTCCATGCTATCTCTCCGGCCCTGGTGCTAATTCTTGAATGGGGTTATATTTGTAGTTCGCTTTTAAAGGCCTCTTTACTCTAGAGTCAGATTAGCGATTTGGAGTCAGATTGTTAGAAGAAACTCAAAATCACTTTTCTTTCTTCTTTACGTTTTTGCTCTGTGTTCTTGTACACATAGTCCCAGAAGGTTAATTCTTTTCCATTTGTCTTGGAGCCACACCCTGCAATATTCAGGGCTTAACTCTTGGCTGTTCCCACAGAGATCACTTCTGGCAGACTTCTGGGAGCCATATGGGGTGTCAGGGATTGAATACAGGTTGGCAGCATGCAAGGCAAGCGCTTTACCTGTTGTATTGTTCTGGCCCCCGAGTGAAATTTTCATATAAATCTTCTTAAATTTTAATTTCTGCACTCATAAGTCACCCCTGGCAGGCTCGAATTATGCTGGGAATCGAACCTGGATCCTTCTGGTTCGGCCACTTACAAGGCAAACGCCCTACTACTGTGCTATTGCTCCGGCTCCCATTTTAAACATCTTGATCTGTCTAGTCTGAGTGAATCAAACACCTCATTTGTTTCCATAATGGACATCTCATTTTCTGTTGACCATGATGTTAGTCCATTTTTGTTACAAGAAACTGAAGTTTCCTAGTTCTAACTCTGGTTGCTCAAACCTATGTAACAATTACTTGTGCTAAATAATACACTTTATTTTTTAACAGTCCACATCTTGGGTTAAGTATAAAACTACTAGCTTATTTAAATATTACTGCTTTTGATACTTACGAGTTAGTTTTTTAAAGCAAATTCCATGGGTAGAAAAGTTATTTGACCAAATCAAAAATAGCCAGAAATATAGAGCTACTTTTAATGATAGAATTATGAGAGAGTTGGTGGTTTGTGTGTGTGTGAGATTTCCAGTAGTGTTAAAAATGAATGGAACATGTAATTTTGTACCTACTTTTCAAAGAGGAGAGTCGTGTTGTAGCAGTCAAGGACTCTGGATATATCCCAGACCTTAGGAAATTAAGCAGCTATTTCACCTGCAGCAGACATTGAGCCATATATTTGTTGAAATCATCTAACAGTTCTCTGCTTTTTTGTCACTGTGTACAAGTTCATAGCAAATAGAGACACTGAGGAGAGCTAGAGCACATCTTTCGCATGCAAGAGCCTTGGAAGTGACCCTTTGCACTGGAGCTTTTAAGCACTTTAAGGTGTGGTCCAAAAGCTGAAATATAAAGCATGTAGAATAGTATAACTACAAGGAATACTGAATGTCAGTAGGAAATACCGCGAGGCCATATCTTGGCATCTCCTTTGACCTTAAAGCTTTGACTAAAAGCTTAAAGTAACTTTTGGCAACCTTGCATTCTGTGGAACCTTGGACAAATGTGAAAAAGCAGGATATTGCACGACTAAAATGATAACCTGTAATCAGAAAGTATATAGACAGTGAAAAGAAGAAACTGAATTGAAAGGCCACCCACATCCAGATGTCTGTGAAAGCATTTTTTTTTTCTTTTTTTTGATTTTGATTTTGGGTCACACCGGGCAGCGTTCCTGGCTCTATGCTCAGAAATAGCTCCTGGCAGGCTCGGGGGACCATATGGGATGCCGGGATTTGAACCACCATCCTTCTGCATGCAAGGCAAACGCCTTACCTCATGCTATCTCTCCAGCCCCTGTGAAAGCATTTTGTTGTTCAAAGGGTGAAAGGAAAGCCCAGAACACTGTAAACAAATGGACCGTGCCATCTGGTGTAACTGCACAAATACTATTCTAATGCTATGGAAATTGGTATCCATGTCTCCATTACGTTTATTCTTCAGTCTTTATAAATGGTATGTGGATTTGTAAAATGTCGGTGGATAGGAAGTTTGGTGGTTAGTACCACTGGAAAAGAGCCTACATTGCATGTAGCTGACCCAGATTCAGTCCCCAACACTCTTATTGTCCCTTGAGCATCATCAGCAATGATCTTAGAGCACTGCAGGATGTGGCACAAAAACAGAAAGGAATGCTCCTATTTTATACTTGATCCTTTTACAGCTCTTTTAAACCTAAAATTATATCTAAATTTAAAAAATATTGGGGCCGTGCTCGCTTCGGCAGTACATATACTAAAATTGGAACGATACAGAGAAGATTAGCATGGCCCCTGCACAAGGATGACACGCAAATTCGTGAAGCGTTCCATATTTAAAAAAAAATATTGGGGCCAAAGTGGGTACAGCACAGTGTCTTGCACACAGCTGACCTGGGTTCAATGCCCAGCATCCCATTTGGTCCCTTTCGTTTGCCAGGAGTGATTTCTGATCTCAGGAGTAACGCTTAAGTGTCACCAGGTGTGGTGCAACAACAAACAGCAACAACAAGATAACCAAAATATATATATATAAAAAAAAACAGTAAAGTCATTTTATATTTGAGTTCTGATTTAGTTATAATACAAAGAGTATTTAGAACACTATGAAGAAATAAAGACCAGATTCTCAATCTGATCTAGCTGGACTTGGCAGAGTAAGTATATTAAGTGGACAGAACTCCAGGTTTATTAAGTGTTGACAAACTGTTTATTGAATACCTCATAGACTACTGCTTGCTTTTCCCTCTTAGCAACTTCTAGGATCAGCGATGCACACCTGGCAGACACAATGATTGGCAAAGCTGTGGAGCACATGTTTGAGACTGAAGATGGTTCTAAAGACGAGTGGAGGGGAATGGTGTTAGCACGTGCACCAATAATGAACACATGGTTTTATATAACCTATGAGAAAGATCCTGTCTTGTACATGTACCAGCTTTTAGACGATTATAAAGAAGGCGATCTTCGCATAATGCCTGACTCTAGTAAGTGTTTAGTGGAAACTTTGGCTAATACAAAAAGAAGTTGAAATTTAGAATATTAAGTATATTTTTTCAGGCATGCACCAAACATAGGTTATAGAATTTTTTTTACTCCTTTGCAAAAAAAAAAAAAAGATTTTGCTTCCTATTTGGGTTTTTCCCTGCTTGGGACTTTGGGTTTGATATAAATGGATTGTCTAATGTGGAATCCTTTTCATTGAATCCTTTCATTCAGTATCATGCTTTCAGTATTTAAGTTATAGCATGTGCCTCTATTTCATTTCTTTATTTTTTTGTTTGGGGCCCATACCTGGCTGTTCTTAGGACTTACTCCTGGCTCCGAACCGAGTGATAGGATGATAGGGATGGATGATAGGATGGCAGGGATTCAACTCAGGTCAACTGCCTGGGAAAATGTCAGGGAAAACTGCAAAGAAAACACTCTCCTGCTTTTCTGTACTATTGCTCTGACCCTCAGTGTTTTAAATTATAAATGTATTACATGATCCAATCGAGGCCACATATAAGAATAAAGTGGAGGCTGTAATGGCTCAGTGAGATGTACTGGTGATATGGCCAAACACTAAGATGAGGTCTCCCTTTCTGAGGCTCTTCATGACTGAGAGCTTCCAGTGGGATCATGGCCAGCTTCTCTGCCCCCTTTCCATTCTTAGTTTAATGATGGTGATAGTCTGCTGAAACTTCTTGTGCCACCCTCGAATTTACAGAACATATACATAGTTCTTTCCAGCTAGCATTGAAATCTTGGGCACAGGGCTCCAAGCCTCCACAAAATCCTCATCTTCAGTGCAGTTCACATAGCACCCATTTCTAGTGTTATAGTGGATGGGAGGGGAGGTTCGGGGGACAAATAATGGTGGTGCTCAGGGCTATTCCTCATTCCATAATTGAGGGATACTACTGATCCTATGAGGACCATGTGGTACTGGGGACAAGAGACAGGTCTCCTGCAGGCAAAACATTTTATTTAGTCTTGAGAATTGTCTCTTCGTAGCAGCACCCATTTATGAAGCATAGTAAATCTTTAATTTGAAACTGGTATGGAAGATGTGGAATGCAATCAAGGACCAGGCATTTTACCCTGACACTTTTAGATTGATTCCAGTAGGAATTATTTGCTTTGTAGCATGTTCTAAACAACAATTTAATAATTAGTATATTGGATAATAATTTAATAATCTGAATAACAGTTTAAAACAATAATTTGAAGAACTAATTCTGAGAAGGCGAAATGGAAGGTGGGAGGAAACTGGTTTAGAATGTCATGATGAATTTTTAAAATTGCTGTTCAAAGAGGCTTGTGAATTGGTATGTACTTAAAAACTGACCTGAACTCTTACCCTTCCCTTAAATATAGATGATTCACCTCCAGCAGAAAGGGAACCAGGCGAAGTTGTGGACAGCCTGGTAGGCAAACAAGTGGAATATGCCAAAGAAGACGGCTCTAAAAGGACTGGCATGGTCATCCATCAAGTAGAAGCCAAACCGTCTGTCTACTTCATCAAGTTTGATGACGATTTCCATATCTATGTCTACGATTTGGTGAAAACATCCTAGATGTCATCATGAACTTGGCCAAATTTGTGGAACTATTAAATGTATAATTTGTAGACATAAAGACTTGATTGCTTTCCAGTTTAATGAAAGCTTAAATGTCCCTGCGAACCCACAATCTCTGCAGCAGAACTGGTTTTGTTCTGAGTAGTACAGATTTATGTGAACACAGCATTTTGTGTAAGGAACTCCTTCCTCTTAAAAGAAGTCTGTTTGTTAGGAGGGGAGTTACGGGCAAGTTTGGTAAAAGTTCAGCTAGTATACGTTTAAAACTGATCAATCTTATCCATCTTCCCCTTCATTCTTAAGAACTCTCATATTCTGCTGCCACAATGCAAGCATAGTTTGGTATTTTTGTTACTGCCTTTTTGAGATATATATGTATCTATATCTACCTATTTATCTATATATCTGTGTGTTTACATATATGATGTATTAATACGCACACAGATCTGTACGCACACACAAAAATCATTTGGCAGTCTTTTGTGGATTGGGACAAGGGTTAAATAATCTCCAGTTTAACAGGAGTGCTTGACCCAAGTCAGTCAAAATTTACTATATTACTGCTATTTATTTAAAATGAATTTGGGCATATAAAGATGTTTAGCTTGTTTTGAAAGTCAGGTTCAGAGCACCTTTTCAATCTGGAGGCTTTAAATCAGGGTTCCTCAAACTTCTTAAACAGGGGGCCAGTTCACTGTCCCTCAGACCATTGGAGGGTCTGATTATAGTAAAAGCAAAACTTACGAACGAATTCTTATGCACACTGCATATTATCTTATTTTGCAATGAAGAAACAAAACAGATACAAATACAATATGTGGCCGGCGGGCCATAGTTTGAGGACCACTGCTTTAAACCATAGATCCAGATATGAATCACTTTCGAACAGACCCACCTCAAAACTTTTACAAAATACAAGTCTGGGTAAAAGGCTGCCTGTAATTAGAAACTTTGTAAAAAAATTTTTGTTTACTTTTTTTTAAAATCATGAATACTTTTTTTTTTTTTTTTTTTTTTAAGCCCCAGGTACTTGGTTCAAACCGTGTAATACAGATACAGTTTGGACAGCACATGACCCACTGTTTGTACAAATCAGCTCTCTGGTTAGTACATGGATTTCAAAGGCAACAGTACAGAAGTGGTTTGTGTGCATGTGGTAAGTTCTTGGAAGAGCTTAGTGCTTTTGTTAGAAACATCAGTCAGAGAGAATGGTTGATGTTCCTGCTCCAGTTCTCTGGGACTCTTGTATTACTATAATGACTGATGTGTGCTTATGCCAGAAGGTTCACACTCCCACCCCCTCTTCCTCCACTCCCCCAGCTCTTCTCCACAAAGAATGTCTAGTCAAAATAACGCTGAAGTCTCTTGACACCTTTTTGCGGTGCTGTTTGTTCTTGCTCATGGTGTGCTGTTGATGTAGCTTCATTGCATCAGTGGACTCTGCCACATTAGGGTCACCCATTCACTGTAAGTTGTGGGGTATGACCAATAGTGAGCCTTAGCCACAGAATCGTAATGTGGGTTAATCCTGCCTGCAAGGTAGGTGGGGTTTTTGTTCTTTTTAACTGAAATACAGCCCCAAAGTGGTTGGTTTAGTAGCAAAATAGCTATTGATCACTGTGTTCTGGGTGAGCCCTGGCAGTTGAGAGTTAGGAGAAAGGTGGAACCTGTCTCTTGTAGAGATTGAAATTCATCTTACCCAAGATTTGGGCAAAAGGCTATGAGAAACTCCAGAGTTCGACTAGAGGTCTGAGTGGCCTCAGCATGAGCTCTGGTACCAAGGCCTCACTCTCTGGTTCTTTGACTGCCCATTTCATCTTCCGGAAGGCATGTGCCTTGTGCGACTGGAAGCAACTCACCCCTGAATGCCTACAGCACCTTGTTCTCAAGCAGTGTGCAGACAAACAAGCTTTTCGGATGGGGGGACCCAGACCTGGACACACTTGCCCTCACCCCCATGCTTGAGCAGATTTAGGGGGTGAGTCCCTGGATACTGCCTTCAGCCCTGTGTTTAAGCAGGTGTGGGTGGCAGGGACCCAAACACTCTGCCCTCCTGTGCTTTGTAAGTGTGGGTGGTGGGTACCCTTACCCCTATGCTGTAGCAGGAATGGCTGCTGGGTACACTGACACTCTTCCTTCACCCCTGAGCTTTAGCAGGTTTCACCTGTTTATACTGGTGGTCCTGTTATAGTCTGCATGTGAATCTCCAGGCCAAGCTCGGCCAGCTTCACCGGACACGTATGACCTGGAGAATGTGTGTGTCCAGTGCAGCTCACAGTACAGTGACTTACAGCCAAGAGGCAAAGTTCTTGGGGAACATCCTGTAGGACCGGCCAAGGTGGGTCAGTTGAAACATTTCCAGCATTAATTAGTGACTTGCATTGTGATAGTTCTGCAAGTACCTTTAACAACTTTAATACCACACAATCTGCCACTCTAGATGACTGTGACGTGATTATTATTTCATTATTTTAATATTGTTCCGTTTATTGCCTTGAGGGCTGAAAGAAGGGGAAGGGGTTTTGTTTTGTTTTGTTTTCAGTTTCTTTCCCTGACTTTTGTTTTTCTCCCCAGTGGCTTAAACCACACTTGGTGGCGCTGTGACTTTTCTGCTCCCTAGCCGAGTGTTTCAGGCTTGATTTTAGGCTCATGTTTCCGATCTGCATGCACTGCTTGCCTCTTCCTGGTACCTGAATGTTGGTTCCTTGTTCTTGGACTCCGACATCAATTCCCAAAACTTATCATGGGACTTGTGACACCACAAGACATGACTGTATAAAACGTATCGGCCTTCCTCATTGACCTGCTATAGTATTATCGTGTCGTGTGCGTGTGTGTGATGATGTCTGGCTGCCACGGGAAGCTTCAAAGGAAAACCTTAAAAGCTAACCATCCTTTTTTGCATGCTCTATTCTAAGTAGAATGTCCAGTGTAACTAACTAGAACTGCATGTGGAAGATACCTAGGTTTTTTTTTTTTGTTGTTGTTTTCTTTGTTTTTACTTTATTTGTTTTCAGTTCTCTGTATATTTGCTTACTGTGCTGTTTTAGTGATTGTAAGATAAAAATGCACTGGTAAAGCAAATTAGTGCCAGCAGGAGGTGATTTCCAGTTGTGTATATCATGCAGCATTCGAAGGGACTGTGCATTTGTGAACAATCACAGTTCTAAACCAGATTTCATTTCTAGTCTCGTTTTTTGTGCCAAACCCCAAAGTGCATTGGGCCTGAATCTCTGAACGCAGTAGACCCATTTGAAGACGGTTTTGATTGTCACAAATTGTAGTGCCTGAAAACATTCTTTAGCTGATTGTCTGTTTTAAAAAGGAAAGAAAGTTCTCCAAAGACAAATAGGAACAATTATTATAACAGAAAAATAATTATCGTCAAAATACCTGTGGTTCCTTGGATATGCTGCGCTCTTTGTATTTTCCATCTTAGTGCAGTTTGAATGAATGTGTAGACTTCAGAGGTCTTCGTGTTCGCATTTAAACTTAGGTAAATGACCTCATCATTCAAGCTTGAATTCATTTTTTTATTTTAATTTTATTTTATACAATGTGTAGACAGTCCTCTGTTCTCTGCATTTAGAAGTATAATCTATAAATCTGTTAATTCTGTAAGTAATTTTTATAATTATGATGTAACTCTATCCTATCCTTAAAACATTTAAAATAAACCCTTTATGTGCAACTTTTGACTGTAAATTTTGTGCTCCTGAGCAATGGGATGTGTTAAACCTGCTTGTGGAAAAATATTTTTTTTAAGTTTTACTTTTAAGATTTAAGTTAACTTTCTCCCTTTTCGTCATATGTAATTGTCAAGATACATTTAGGAACAGAAAAGTAGAATTTTTATTTGAATAATAATACTTAATCATACTTGAAGGAGAGGGACAAAAACAGATTGTCATCTGAAATATTAAAGTTTGTGATTTACCATTAATGAGAGCTTCTAATTCATCATGAGTTCAAACTTCCAACAGTTGTTGTAAACAGAATTATTCATCCATTGTTTTGATGCTTCCATAAGAACTTCAGTGACAACCAGTTGGGATCTGTAGTGACAATTCCCCTCTGCTCATGGTCAGGTTGAATGGTGTTTTCTCTTTCTGGTGTTTTTAATTGGGGTGAGAGTAGGGTTTATCACGTGCTTTTAATTAGATTGTAGGTTGCTACAATTGTAGATTGTACCTTGCTCAGGGCCTACGCCTGGCCCTATGTTCAGGAATCACAGAATTTATGATCTTGGTCATGCTTGGGGACCATGTCATGCCAAGGATCAAAGCCAACTCGGCCCAGGAATTTGTTAGTCAGGATAGGATAAGCCATCTCTCTCTTTCCCAGAAGCAGCTTCTCTTATCCTAGAGTTGCTATTATGAGGGGGAGGTGTGGGCCCCTAGTGGCACTCCTGGGCTGTCTGCTCAGAGGATCCTGTGCAGTGTGATTGAACAAGGGTTACTGCCTGCAAGGTAAGCAAGTTAACCCAGGTATTATCTCTGGCCTGACCCAGGTGATGTGAGCCTAATTCGGGTCAGCTACTCGTGGAGGATTGAGAGAGAGGAAACAACTCTGTTGTAGCACAAATATTGTGTACAACGATATAACACCAAAGGAACAGCTTAGTGATTCTTTTCTCAAAAAGTTGCAGTAGAAGTGAGCTGAAGAAGGCGTCTCAGCAGGAGTTGCTGGGGCCTACCTTTATAGTTCTTTTTTATTTTTGTTTGTTTGGGGGTCATACAGACCAAGTGATGCTCAGGACTTACTCTTGGCTCTGCTTTGCAGGGATCAAACTGGATTGGCCTCATCCCATGCGAGGCAGACAAAACACCCTCCCTGCTGTCTGAGTGGTCCCTGTGTGTGGTTCATTGAGTCCCAGCTCTATCACTCAGCAGTGCCTCTCCCAGTGTGCTTGGTGCTTCACCAATGCCCTGCCTCTTCTTACTCTGAAGAAGATGCTACTGGACTGAGTGTCTCATCCAGGACTGGGAGTCATGGATACTTGAAACCTCAATCCTGCTAAGCTTCTAGCCACTGTGCTAACACTTCAGATCAGTTACTTGAGTGAATGATGGTAACCCACAGTCCAATTATGTCTAGGCATCTTTTTTGTATCCTCATTTTGTATGTCCATAATAGAAAAGTATATATGATAAGAATTAGAACCCAGTTTTTTTCCCTGGAAATATAAATAACTTTTATTTCAGAGATAAAGTATACTGAAGAATAATCGAATAAGTTTCCATAATAAATATGTGGATACTATCTTGCTGGGGACAGTGGACCACATCTGGCAGTGTTCAGGGATTTTTCCTGGCTCTGTACCAGGAATGACCTTTGGCAAAGTTTACGGACTAGAATGTCATGATGGGAGTTCGAATCAGCATTGCAATCATCACAGCCACATGCAGGGCAGGAACCTTAATTCCTGTACTATTTGTTCCGTTGACATTTCAAACACATTTGAAATACATCATTACATTGATATTCACAATAGCCTAGATTTGAACAAGGGTAGTATCAGTAGTGTGTCATACCTAATTTTTATGATCCTTGTTTTATGTCACAGTTGGTATATCTTTGTTTCTTCTGGGGTTGGTGGTTGGATTGGAGCAACACCTGGCAGTACTCAGGACTTCATCACTGGTTCTGCGATAAGACTCATTCCTGGAGGTTTTTATGTGGTGCCATGAGTTAAATCACATGCAAGGCAAGCACATTAACCCCTGTGGGATCTCTCCGGCCCTGTTGCTAAATTTTAGGCTGCTGCTTGTGAGTCTTTAAATTATGTTTGCGGACATTCTTCATACCTAGTTTTGTTAATGGAACAATGGACTATTTGGGGATATTGCTTTTCATTCTGCTTAAAATCAACTTTTCATTCTTTCTGCTCTACTTTCACCATGAGGGTTCAGAATCGGTGGCATAATGATTGTATCGGTTTTGTGTATTGGCACCATGCAGTGTAGACTATTCTATAGGTCTTTTTGGGAAAGATGTAAGCTGAACTATTATAGAAACACACCTACACATACTTTAATCCCCATCATTATTTGTACTTTAAAAATTCATGGTTTAGGGGCTGGAGCGATAGCACAGTAGCAGGGCATTTGCCTTGCATGTGGCCAACCCAAGATGGACTTGGGTTCAATCCCCAGCATCCTAGATGGTACCTCAAGCCTGCCAAAAGCAATTTTTGAGCACAGAGCCAGGAAGGAGTAGCCCCTGAACACCACTGGGTGTGGCCAAAAATAAAACAAGGCAAACAAAAAAAAAAATTCATGGTTTAGGAGGTAGAATGATAGCATAGTGAGTGGTAGGGTTTTTGCCTTGCACACAGCCAATCTGCGTGTGGCCAGAAAAACTATGGCTTGGAGGAGCAGGTTCTGAAAATCAAGGTTCTGTGCTACTTAATGTTTGTGGGAATAGATAAATGCTTTCCAGTTGCATTTCTTGGACTGGCAACGGTGGTGGTGATGTCAAGGATCGAGAATAATGCCTTCTAGAAAGTCTGATGTTATAGGGCCAGGCATAAAGCATTTGTTTTGCATTTGATTGGCTTTTTTTTTTTTTTTTTTTTGCTACCTACTATATAGAGTTCCTTGAGCACTGCCAAATGTAGCCTTTTTTTTTTTTTTTTTTTTTTTTTTTTTTTTTTGGTTTTTTTGGGCCACACCCAGCGTTGCTCAGGGGTTACTCCTGGCTGTCTGCTCAGAAATAGCTCCTGGCAGGCACGGGGGACCATATGGGACACCGGGATTCGAACCAACCACCTTTGGTCCTAAATTGGCTGCTTGCAAGGCAAACGCCGCTGTGCTATCTCTCCGGGCCCCAAATGTAGCCTTTTAATACCAACAAAAATGGCCCAAAATAGAGTTTTAATGTTGACCCAAAGTCATTGGCAACTCAAGGCTGCGAAATACTAAATTATCTTTAATTCAAATTGTGAAACTGGTATTAAAGTCTTTGTAATTTGTATGTTGTAGTGAGATGGTGTTCCACTAGAAAAATGAGAAAATGGTGCCCAAAGTTATATTGTGTTCTGTACTTCCTATGTTTGTGTGTGTTATTTAAATGGAGACCTGGTTTTTGCTGTATTGTTTTACCAATACCATGGTAATGGTAATCCACGGGCTTTACTGCTTAATTTGATTAATTTATTGCTTAAGAGGATTTATCAGGGCCGGCGAGATAGCATGGAGGCAAGGCTTTTGCCTTCCATGCAGAAGGATGGTGGTTCGAATCCCGGCATCCCATATGGTCCCCGTGCCTGCCAGGGGCGATTTCTGAGCGTAGAGCCAGGAGTAACCCCTGAGCACTGCCGAATGTGACCCACCCCCCCACCCCCCAAAAAAAAGGATTTGTCATGCTGGGAGAGACCAGGTGATACTTTTCTCAGATTAGTCCGACAGAGAAGAGCTGGAAACATGGATATCTTAAGTCCACTTTCTGTTTTGTGTTTGACTACAATTACTACTACATGCTGCTTTGCAGAGGTCCCATAGTTGCATGGAAAGTCAGAACTCAGTATAAAAGTCACATTCTACTGCTACCAGAGCCATGACATTTGTCCAAATTGCATACATTCATTAAAAAAAAAGTCTCAAGTACTATTTCTTTCCCAGCTTCTTTTAGTCTCTTTTGAGCCACACCCAGAGATACCCAGGACTTAACTTCTGGGTCTGCATTCGGGAATCACTCCTCACTATGCTCAGGGAACCAAATTGGATGCTGGGTTTGAACCTTGTCAGCTGTGTGCAACTGTGTACCCTACTTACTGTGCTATCCCTCCTGTCCAAGTTACTGTATTTTATTATTATTATTATTTTTGTTTGTTTGTTTTTTCGGGCCACACCCGTTTGATGCTCAGGGATTACTCCTGGCTAAGCTCAGAAATTGCCCCTGGTTTAGGGGGACCATATGGGACGCGGTTGGATCGAACCACAGTCTGTCCTTGGCTAGCGCTTGCAAGGCAGACACCTTACCTCTAGCGCCACCTCACGGGCCCCATGTTACTGTATTTTTAAAGATATTTGCTAACTAATATTGTTAAACTACTTGGTACACATGGGGATTTTTCTACTCAGGCTGTGGCAAAAGCAGATAGTATGGCCTTTGCTCCTAAATTAGCTCTTCCCTACTTGAATCTGATGTCACAGCAGGACTAGATGTGGGTGGAACAGGGTCTCTGCCTGGAGTTGTCCCTGTGTCTGTACATTTTGTACCCTAATCTTTTCTTCCAAAGATAGCGGTCAGTTGCATCATGACCCACTTTTGTGATTTCATTGAACTTGAATCACCTTTGAAAGAATGATTATAATGTCACATTCTGAAGTAGTAGGCCATTGACTAGAGACACATGGATTGAGCACATGTGTTGCTGGAGCACATCCCTCACATTTTCCCTCCCCCCCCCTTTTTTTTTTTTAGATTTTTGGCTTGGGGGTTACTTCTAGCTCTGCACTTAGAAGTCACTCCTGACAAGCTCGGGGGACCATGTGGGATGTCGGGTCGAGCCCAGGTCCATCCTGGGCCAGCCGCGTGCAAGGCAAACGCCCTACCATTGTGCTTATCACTTTGGCCCCACGTTTCTCTTAAATTATGTGCTTTCATTTTTAACACTGGCACATGCTGGGCATTCTGAGCACCTCCCTCTTCTCTCCCTTCCCCTTTTCTTTCCTCCATACCTCATCTCTCCCTCTCTTTCTTAGAACTGCCTTGTAAAGCTTTTGTTTGTTTCTTAAAACATGAGTATGGCAGGGATGGACACTGTAGAGTGTATAACTAGATTGGGCTTTCTTATCTACCTTAATGATGGAAACTAAAATGTATTATTATTAGACTTGCTCCTAGCTCTGCACTCAGGGATCACTGCTAGCAGGCTCCAGGGAACTAACTACATGTGCCAGACTGGAACTGACTGATTGGAAGGCAGATGTCCTCCCTGCTGTACTCTGGCTCTGGTGAATAAGAGATATTAATAATGAGTTGTTATATTGGCTTTTTATTTTTATGCCATTGTCCTATTTTAATAAAAAAACAATGGCTAGAAAAAGCCCTGAGGGGCTGGAGCAGTGGCGCAAGCGGTAGTGTTTACCTTGCATGCACTAACCTAGGATGGACCGCGTGTTTCATAAAGTCCTCCAAACCAAGAGCAATTTCTGAGCGCAGAGTCAGGAGTAGCCCCTGAGTGTCACCGGGTGTGGCCCATAAAAAAAAAAGAAAAAGTCCTGAAAGAAGTGCGAATACTGGGTTCTGGATGGAGGCCCATTGCCTACTGGTGTACCCCCACCTACATTATTTACCTTTCCAACTTGTTTTCCTTGTCTGAAAAGTGTTAAAGTTAACCCTTTCCACCTTCCAGTAGCCGATAAGAGCATGATGGGAAGACCTGGCCTTACTTGGGCCATGTCACTTCCTGACCAGCTTGTCAGTGGGCACAGCTGCAATTGCTATATGGACAGTAGTATCATCTTGTCCTTCAAGACCTTCCATGTTCTTGGACTTACTCATCTTTGTATTGACAGTTTTAGCTCTGCAATTGCCAGATTTTATCATCTGGTGTCAGTCAGGAAGGTTTAAGGAGAAATTGGCAGGTGCTTGATTTTAATTGTTGTTTGTTTGTGGTTGGGATATTTAACTTAAACAACAACTCTGAGTGAATTTAGCAGCTTTCTTTGAATTGCAACATATATTCAAGAAAAATGACAAAAATTGCTATAGGTAAAGGACACCTCAGAAATGATGGAGGGTGGCCGGAGAGATAGCACAGCAGTAAGGGTATTTGCCTTGCAAGCAGCTGATTCAGGATGGATGGTGGCTTGAATCTTGGCATCCCATATGATCCCTTGTGCCTGTCAGGAGCGATTTCTGAGCCAGGAGTAATCCCTGAGTGCCACCAGGTGTGACCCAGAAACGAAAACAAAAAGATGGGGAATGGAAGGCATTTTCCTTTCATGACGCCAACCTAGGTTTGATCCCCGGCACTCTATATGGCCTTCCAGTCCTACCAGGAGTAGTCCCTTAGCACAGAGGCTGAAGTAAATTCTGAGCACTTCTAGGTGGGACCCAAAATCAAAGCAAAAGGATGGAGGGACACTGATATTTTTGTCCTCAGAATGTGGGAAGCAACCATTTTCTTCTAAGAAGAATCAGAGGCATTCTAGAAAACATAATTGCAAGTTAAGATTCAATGAAAATTCTTTTTTTTTTTTTTTTTTTTAGAATTTTAATTCTTGATACCTTCTTGTTTTAATATAATTTAATGAGTCCTAGTGTTGGAAGGGTAATGGTGAGGCCTTTCTGGGCTTGACCCGGCTCCTGCAGCCCCTACAGCGTGGCAGGTCTGAAGGCAGAGAGATTCAGAAAGAAATTAGATGAAGTTTCAAGAGTCAGCCAGCTTTATTTCACAGTTTCTACCATCATGTACACCTCCTCATATGGCCTCTAAGTCTTTTCTTAGCAGCTACTTCTCTTTTCTTCTGGTGTTCTTTTTTTTTTTTTTTTTTTGGTTTTTGGGCCACACCCATTTGACGCACAGGGGTTACTCCTGGCTATATGCTCAGAAATTGCCCCTGGCTTGGGGGGACCATATGGGACGCCGGGGGATCGAACCGCTGTCCGTCCTATGGTAGCGCTTACAAGGCAGACACACCTTACCTCTAGCGCCACCTTCCCGGCCCCTCTTCTGGTGTTCTTGACCAGTCTCCCTTTCAGCTGCTTTTTTCCAGGCTTCCTAGCTGACTAACTTTCTTTGTTGAAGCTACTGCTTCTGCTGCTTTGATGATGCTCAATTACTGATGCAGAATCTGTTGAATTTCGCTGTTGATTCTCACTTCTGCCCATTCTTGCTTCTGCCTCACTTCTCTAACTCCTCCTTAATCCCTCTCCTCCCTTGCAGACTCCTTTAGCCGCTCATTCAGGTAGAATAAATAGAAGCTGGTGGGTCTGCAAGCCAATTATAACAACTTGGTTAAGGTACTGATCAGATAGTAGGAAAAAGTACATGATTTCCATTAATATATCTTAAATATGAGTATATATAAGTAATTTCACAAGGGAAAGGAAGGGAGGGAGGGAGAGAGAAAAGAAAGGAAGAAAGAGAAAGATAGATAGATAGATAGATAGATAGATAGATAGATAGATCATTTCTAGCAGTCTAGGGGAACCATATGAGATGCTGGGGATTGAACCTGGGTAGGTCACGGGCAAGGTAGACACTGTGCTTTTGCTCTGACCCTGTGATTTCTAATTTTAAAACAACTCTATACTTCATTTTTATCTTCCTTTGTATATGTATTTAAAAGAATTCCAATTTCAGGTACAATGGATATAATAGGTAGGGTGCTTACTTTGCACATGACTGTCAAGAATAAAGACAGCCCTGAGCACTAATGGATGGATGTAGCTGTGCCCTCCATCCCCTTATCTTCCCCTCCCCTGGAAAAAAGAGATCCAATTTTGCTGATTTATTGTTGGTTTTCAATACAATAAACATTTCTGAAGTACAGCTTCATAGCTCTGTACAAGAATTACCATGTCCCCCACCAAAAGTGCCCTAATTACTAAATGATGCCCTCTTCTTCCTTTTTCCCTCTCTGCTTTTCAGTCTTTCTTGAGATCTTTGTGTTTTACCAGTTACTTGGCCTTTGTTATTTTAATCCCACTAGAGAGATTATTTTATAATTGTCTCATTGTTTCCTTGCTCACTTTGCTGAATATAATCACCTTAAATACTTTCCATGTTGTTGTAAAAGGCACAACTTCGTCTTTTTTAGTAGTGAAGAATATGACATTGATTCTAATACTACAGTATGTAGTGTATGGTGCAGAGGGTCATAGCCAAGGTCTCACACACAAGGCTCTGCAGTGTACACATCTGCTACAAATGCCTCTTTTGTTTGGGCACATGTAGGTTGAGTCATATTTTGATTCTTAATATGATGCTGCTGTCCTTGCTGCTTTTATTCTCCAAGTGTCTGGAAGTTATTTATCCAAAAGAAGTTTTTTTTCTTTTTTACATTTTTCTAAAGCAGAGAAAATAACTTGTTTTAGCAAAAATACCTTAGAGTAATAATGATAGTGTCTATGAAGCTGCAGGCTGACTGGGAAAAGACCACAGCTGTTCTGTTAAGTGTGAGGTCATCACAGAGCAGTGAGGTTTCTTAGACCTGAACTAAAACTTTTTCACTTACAACTTCATCTTCAACTGAGGTTTTTACACAACCTTGAGTCTCTATAAAAGGTAGCCAACTTCAACAGCCTGGAATTGAACTGCCATTGGTCACATGCAAGGCCATATCTTTTTGGCCGAAGAAATGTAAACAACCGACACATCACTCACAACCCCACATGGGGATTGCAGCTCACAAGAAGCCAAACTGAGGACAGTTAGGATATGTGGGCTCTGACAGCTCATGTCCTCCCTGCTGCACATGCAACATTGTGGAGCCCAGCCTTGTTCACTGCCACCCAGGCCCCTGAATTTATTGTGAAACTATGAATATGGTATATAAGTGAGAAGTCAACTATCGGGAATGTCTTCAGTTGAGTCCTAATCCTCCAGCTGACCATCAGACTGCATTGTGTTATTGTTCATCAGAAGTCATCCTGTTTCTACCTCTCTCAAGGTACATCTGCTGCTGCCTTAGTCTTATTAAAAAGGCTTCCCCCTCATTTCTGGAACTGGAGGGTTGAATTTCAGTTTGCTTTCCTTACTATTAAAAAATCTGTGTTTCATGTAGAGTTCACTGAACTTGTCCTTTGTTTCTCTAATTTTTAAAAAAAAAATCAGTTCTGTTTGACAGTATCCAGGTAGAAGAGCGAGTGAGGAGCTAGTGAGGTTGGCTGGCTGGCACTCATTCTGCCCCAGCTTTTCAGGGTCCTATGTACTGGTCTCTACATCTTTTGTTAGCTCTCAGATAATGTGGTATAGAATTGAATAGATTGCATTGTCAAACTTTGAAGGATAAAATACCTATTGGGACTTTTGCAAACCAAGGGTTATAGATGGTGAAAAGAATCCTAGTATTTACTTAAATTAGACTTTTTTGTTTTGTTTTTATTTTGGGCCACACCGGCAGCACTCAGGGGTTACTCCTGGCTTTGTGCTAAGAAATTGCTCCTGGCAGGCTTGGAGGACCATGTGGGATGCCGGAAATCGAACCTGGGTCCCTCCTGGGTGGCCGCATGCAAGGCAAACGTCCTACCGCTGTGCTATCTCTCCAGCCTTTAAATTAGACTTTTTTTTTTAACATTGGTTGGAGAATCTTTTAAAAATTAATTTGTTCTGAAGAAAATTGTTCATTTTCCAAGAACTGTAAGTACCTGGGGGCTGGAGAGTTAGTACAGTGGGTAGAGAGCCTGCCTTGTACACTGCAGACCTGGATTCAGTCCCCAGCATCCAATATATAGTCCCCCAAACCAAAATGTGGGGGGAGGGGGACAGGTGGAGGAGGGAGAGAGGAAAGAGAGGAGAGATTGCTTTCAAGAATCTTGGATTCCCATTGGTTTTGGAATGTTGCCCTGGTGAAGGGGGGTGGGTATTCTGTTTATAACTGAAACCCAACTACAGTCATGCTTGTAATTATGGTGCTTAAATAAAGATTTTATTAAAAAAAATCTTGGATCATAAATTTTATGTTCTGGGTCATAGTTGGACAATGCTCAGGGTTTCAGCTCTATACTTGACTCCTAATTACGTGCTCAACTTTTTGAGCACTCTTGGGCTCAGATATACCATGAATTTTAACACCTGAAGTACTTAAAATGTTTCGGATTTCTTAGAGCCTAAGATGAAAAAATCTCCAGTAAAGGAAAATAGAGAAAAATGATACAGGGGCTGGACTGATAGCACAGCAATAGAATGTTTGCCTTGTATGTGGCTGACCCGGGACAGATCCGAGTTTGATTCTAGGCATACCACATGGTCCCCTAAGCCTGCCAAGAGCAGTTTCTGAATGCAGTCAGGAGTGACTCCTGGGCGCCCCTGGTATGGCCCCAAAACAAAACAGAAGGATACAAAAGTCCTTTGATTCATACATGTTAGATATCTTGATGCATGAAAAGAAATGTTCTGAGCAGAGGTAACGAACTTCATGTATACCAGGCTCAGCTCACCTCCATTGTCCACCCATTCCCACAGAAACTACTGTGGTTAGAATGTCCCCATCTCTGTAGCCACTCTTACGCTTTCCCATTGCATTGTGACGCATAGCACAGGTCCTCTGATGTCTGTGGTATTTCCTGTTAGCTTGATGCTAGCATATTTGAAGTTAGGTATCCATGTGTCTTGGAGAGTCCTCACTCAGCACAAGTGACCTTGAGAAGAACAGTTGTCACTGATAATTGTCTCAGTCACAGGACCTCAGGGAAGAAAAGATCTTAAGAGTTTGCCTTAATCTGGTTACCCTTCTGGTTTTACAGCTCTAGGACTGGGTCTGCTTTGTTTGCTTACATGTTACAGAGCACTGGGACTGACAAAGTTGTTATAATAGACTTCCAAGCATACTGTGGTTTTTCCACTACCATCATATCAGGTTCCTTTTATACTCCCCACCCCTACTTTCATTAATGTGCCAAAGCCCCTGACCTCTGCCCTTGTTTTTTTGTTTCTTTCCCTCCCTCCTCCCTCCTTCCCTCCCTCCCTCCCTCCCTCCCTCCCTCCCTTCCTTCCTTCCTTCCTTCCTTCCTTCCTTCCTTCCTTCCTTCCTTCCTTCCTTTCTTCTTTCCTTCCTTCCTTCCTTCCTCCCTTCATTCTCCCTCCCTTCTTCCCTTCCTTCCTACCCTTCTTCCTTCCCTCCTTCCTTCGTTCTTTCCTTTCTTCCCTCCTTCCTTCTTTCCTTCCTTCCTTCCTTCCTTCCTTCCTTCCTTCCTTCCTTCCTTCCTTCCTTCCCTTCTTTCCTTTCTCTTGTTTTGTACATTTTATACAGATTTGTCCCTGACCTTTCAATTCTTTGTTCCTTTTGCTCCATTCACAGCTAACTCACTTGAAATGGTCATTGGAAATAGTTTGGCATAAACTCAGATAAGCCGTTAGAAAATGCAATTAGTAATTTTTATTTTTTGTTTTTGGGTCACACCCAGCGGCTGTGCTCAGGAGTTACTCCTGGCTCTACGCTCAGAAGTCACTCCTGACAGCCCTGGGGGACCATATGAGATTCTGGGAATTGAACCAGTGTTCATTCAGGGTTGGCCGGGTGCATTTGCCCACCACTGTGCTATTGCTCTGACCCATTTTTTATTTTTTGTTTTGGTTTGCTTTTGGTCTGGGGGGCTAACCCTGGCGATTCTTGAAATTACCCCTTATTCTGTGCTCAGAGATCACTCCTGGGCTTGGAGGACAGATGGGGTGGGGAAGATCAAATATAAGTCAGCTGTGTGCCTCGCCTTACCTGTACTATCTCTACTTAAAAACAGAGGTTTTTTAAATAGAATCATCATATCCAACAATTCCCCTTATGGGTACTGAGCTGAAGAAAATGAAAACACTGCATCTTTATGGCTGTCACAGAATCATTTATAAGAACTAGTCGTTTATTTTGTTTGCAAGTCATATCCTGTTGTTCTAACGGGCTTTCCTAGCTACATGCTTAGTGGTGCTCCTGACGGTGTTTGGGGTGCCTTGTGTGTTGCCAGGGATTTGAGCCAGAATTGCTCATATGCAAGGCAAGCATGCAGTACCCCTGAACTAGCTCTCACCCCTCTTGTCTTTTTTATAGTAATCTATTTTTTTGAAGGGTGGGGGACACACCCAGAGGCATTCAGAATATTCCTGGCTCTGTGCTCACAAATCATTTCTGGCAGGCTAGGGGAATCATATGGGATGTTGGGGATTGAACCTGGGTCGGCCACGTGCAAGGCAATACCCTATTCGCTGTGCTGTGCTATATCTCTCCGGTCCTATACTAACCATTCTAGTGTGTGTGAAACAACCCTTGTTGTGCTTTCAAATGGCATTTACTTGATGACTACTGATGTAGATCATATTTCATTTTTCTGTTGTCTTGTGGAAAAATGTTTATTCAGGTTCCATGTCCTTTTTTAAACTGGTTCTTGTTTTTCTATTGAGTTATATATGTCCTTTATGTATTTCATTTATAAATGTCTTATAAAGTAGGTGATGTGCAGTGTTTCCCCACCTGTCGGTTATCTTTTCATTATATCTTATAATTATATATTATATCTTTTCATTATCTTTTCTTTGGCAGAAGCATATTACTTTGCTTTAGTCCGATTGAGTTTTGTGTGTTAGGCACAGGCCAGCAGTTGTAACTGTTACTAGTGAGGAGCTGGTGCTTTTTAAACACACAGGTTTAGAGATTTAGTTCATAGTTAAAAGAGTGCATAGTAAGTACTGGCATCCCATTTTGTCCCCCAGAGCAGAGTCAAGAGTAACTGCTGAGCATAGCTCAGTATGCTTCCTCTCCCCCAAAACAAAACCAAAGAATGTACATAACATAGTAACAAGAAGTGTGTCATGGTGGATTGTACTTCTATAGATTCAAAAGACAAGGAACTAGTTACCCATAATTTAAAATTTGTTATGATTTAGGGAGGAGGGTTGCATAAGGTTTGTTTATGATGTAAATATACTATGATTGCACATCACCACAGCCTGTGTGCCATGACCTGAGGCCAGAGTGATAGCACAGTGGGTAGGCCGCTTTGCTTATATGAGATCTCTGGCACCCCATATGGTCCCCTAAGCCCACCAAGAGTGATCCTTGAGTACTGCCAGGTGTGACCCGAAACAAAAATACAAGTGGCAGGACCCTCCACCCCTGCCCTCTTGTCACCTCTGTTCTGACCTTCCTTGCTCTCCACCTGTCCCCCCACTGCTGACGGACAGTTTTGGTGCACGCTGTTACCTTACTTTACCACTGCCAACATGCTCTAAAACCCAAGCCTATGTGCTACTTCCTTCACCTCAGTGTTTCTCCTCTCCACCCTCCTCCACTAGAATTTGGAGGAGACTTAGGTCTATAATACAGTGTCCAGGGTTTATTATCAGTTGAAAAGTTCATGCCCTTGATTATTTTTATCTATATTCCACAGAGGAGTATGATCTTTTTGTATTGTCCTAATTTTCTTTTTCTTGTGGCTCTGGCTACATAGGATTTTATTGTGAATATTTACAACTTCTTTTTCCCAGTCTTTTGTTGTTGGACATTTGGGTTGCTATATATCCTTGCTATTGAATTAAGTGCTGCAGTGAACAATTAAGTGATGCATGTGTCTTTTCAGATGAACGTTTTTGTGTTTGGGGAATAGATAGCTGGGTCATATGGAAGGAGGATCAGTCTTGCTTTTTTGAGAACTCTAGTTTTCCATAGAGACTAGACCAGATGACATTCCCACTAATGGTGAGGGAGGGTTCATTTTTTTTTTTACCACATACCTGCCAACACTGGTTTACAGTTTTTTTTTTTTAATATATACCATTCTCACTGGTGTAAGGTGGATAAAACTGTAGTTTTATGTGTTTTCCTGATAGTACATGATAAGAACATTTTTTGTTTCTATTTATTATCTTTAAGTGCCTCTTTGTGGAAACTTGTCTGTTCATCTTCCTTTTTTTTTTTTTTTTGGATTTTGGGCCACACCCTGTGACGCTCAGGGGTACTCCTGGCTATGCGCTCAGAAGTTGCTCCTGGCTTGGGGGACCATATGGGAAACCGGGGGATCGAACTGCTGTCCATCCAAGGCTAGCGCAGGCAAGGCGGGCACCTTTCCTTTAGCGCCACCACCCGGCCCCCATCTTCCCATTTTTTGATGGGACTATTGGTTCCCTTGTAGCTGAACTTTGTGACTATTTTATTTTTTTATTTTGGGTGGGCATACCCAGGGATTCTACCTCTGGCTCTATTCAAGGATCACTACTGGTGGTTGACCATATAGGTTGCCAGGAATCAAACATGGCCCACCTTACCTACATGCTATCATTCTTGCCCTCAATTTTTGGTGTGGAGAGGGAGGGTAGGAATTGGTTCCCGTTTACTCCTTTATTGGTTATTTGTGTATCCTCAAAGAGCTCCCAGAATGAGAAATTGATTCCCATCCATTATCCCCTTATGGGGGGAGATCTTGGTAATATTTATCCGCAGCAAATAGTCCATACAGACAGGAGGGTAAAGGGATAAAAAGGTTGGGTGCAGAGAGTCATTTGTCAGCCTACTACCAGCTCCAAAAAACACCTGGAGCCAGCCAGTAAACTCTGCCAAAAGACCCTGAACACCTTGCTCCTCAACTATTTATTTTGCTCTCTACAGTGCCCCCACCTGGAAGGTTAAGGTGGGACAACAGGCAAAGAATAATCTGGAAATGTTTTCATATACAACAGGTAGGTATCTTTATTTTAGCTTGATTTTC
The DNA here is from genome assembly GCF_024139225.1 of Suncus etruscus. Classification (NCBI taxonomy): domain Eukaryota; kingdom Metazoa; phylum Chordata; class Mammalia; order Eulipotyphla; family Soricidae; genus Suncus; species Suncus etruscus. The sequence continues at coordinate 151,508,518 of NC_064850.1, read as the reverse complement.
TTTAGCCATAAAAAAATGTAATTCCATTTTTTGTTGTTTTTTTGTTACTGGAATCAAAAGATTGAAAAGACCTTTTGAGGCCCAGATGCTGGAGAGTTCTGCCTATGCTTTCCTCAAAGCATTTCCTAACTTACCAAATAACCTCTTAGGTGTTCAGTCTGTTTTGAATTTTTTTTCTATATGATGTGAAGTACTGTTTCAGTTTCTTTTTTTTTTTTTTTTTTTTTTTTTTTTGGTTTTTGGGCCACACCCGGTAACGCTCAGGGGTTACTCCTGGCTATGTGCTCAGAAGTTGCTCCTGGCTTGGGGGACCATATGGGACACCGGGGGATCCAACCGCGGTCCGTCCAAGGCTAGCGCAGGCAAGGCAGGCACCTTACCTTTAGCGCCACCGCCCGGGCCCCCTGTTTCAGTTTCTTTTCTTTCTTTTTTGTATTTGACTATCCAGTTTTCTCAGCACCAATTTTTTTTTTAATTATTGATTGATTGGGACACACCCACTGACTCTACACTCAGAAATCATCCCTGGCAGTCTTGGGGACCATACGGAATACCAGGAATCAAACTGGGTCCCTTCAGTCAGCCACATGCTCTTTTGTTATAGGTTGACTGTCCATATATCTGAAGGTTTATTATTAAATTCTCAATTCTAATCCATTTGTTAGGCTAGTCTTATTCCAGTATCATGTCTGATTACTGTAACTTTATAGTACAATTTAAAGCCAAAAAATGGGGCTGAAGCAATAGCACAGTGGTAGGGCATTTGCTTTGTTTGTGGCTGACCCGGGATAGACTCAGGTTCGTCTCTGATTTATGCTCCCCCAAGCTAGCCAGGAGAAACCCCTGAGGGCTGCTGGGTTTGGCCCAAAAAAAAAAAAAAACAAACAAAAAACCAAAAAAATAAAGCCAAGAAATATAGTGCCTCCCAACTCTTAGGATGGCTTGGTTTGTTTATGGGGTTCTATCCCTCCATACAAATTTTAGGGGTGTTTATTTTGAAATCAAAATAAAAAAGACCAAAAAGAGTGTCATAAGATTGTGATAGAAAATGCATTAAGCTGTGTAGTGCTTTGTGATTACCCATATTTGACTGGTATCTCTCCTTTGGATCCTGAGATACGCAAAAGATAGTGTTTTAGAATCACTGGGGAATTAGTCATTTGTATGGATTTTGATATGGCATAGCAGTGAAGCAGCTTCAGAGGTCTGTGTGTTTAGGAACTGATCATTTAGCCGTGTGTGCCAGGCAGGAGTAGCAGGGCTATTTGCCTAATAAGGAAAGTACCTTCAGCTCTCAATGTGTTTTTGGTTTTCTGTAAAATCACCCCACACACTATTATCTACTAGTGCATGTGAACAAGTTTGAATCAGGGTCACACAGGAAATGAAGCTGCCTGCCAGAACTGCCATTTTGTTTTTGTTTTGTTTTTTGGGTCACACCTGGCAGCCTCAGGGGTTACTCCTGGCTCTGTGCTCAGAAATAGGTCCCCGGTGCCTACCAGGGGACCATATGGGATGCCGGGATTTGAACCACCGTCCTTTTTCATGAAAGGCAAATGCCTTACCTCCATTCTATCTCTCCAGACCCCAGAACTGCCATTTTTATTGAGTATAGGGACTACCCCTAGGTGGGAGCAGTAAACCTACCCAGGTTTACAAATAAGACAATCTCTGTTTTTGGGTAAATCCAAGTTGTAAACAAACATACAAAGAAACCAGAGAATATCCTTGTTTTGAGTAAAATAAGGTATAGCCTAGCAGTTTTTTTTGTTTTGTTTTGGTTTTTGGGCCACACCCTTTTGACACTCAGAGGTTACTCCTGGCTATGCGCTCAGAAATTGCCCCTGGCTTGGGGGGACCATATGGAACACCAGGGGATCAAACCGCGGTCTGTCCTATGTTAGTGCTTGCAAGGCGCCACCTTCCCGGCCCCAGCCTAGCAGGTTTTTTGAAACTTTTTTATTTTATATTAAAAGAATAAAGAGGGGCCAGAGAGATAGCATGGAGAAGGATAGTGGTTCGAATTCCGGCATCCAATATGGTCCCCCAAGCCTGCCAGGAGTGATTTCTGAGCGTAGCACCAGGGTGCTGCCGGTGTGACCCCCCACCCCACAAAAAAAAAAAAAAAAAAAAGAATACAGAAACAGGCTGGAGCAGTGGTGCAAGAGATAGGGTGTTTGTCTTGCACGTGCTAACCTAGGATGGACCACAGTTCAATCCTCTGGCATCCCATATGGTCCCCCAAGCCAGGAACAACTTCTGAGCACATAGCCAGGAATAACCCCTGAGTGTCACCAGGCCTGGCCCTAAAAGCAAAAAAAAAAAAAAAAAAAAAAGAATAAAGAAACGCATGGAGGGGCCGGAGAGATAGCACAGTGGTAGGGTGTTTGCCTTGCACTCAGTCAATCCAAGACAAATGGTGGTTCGAATCCTGGCATCTCACATGGTTCCCCAAGCTGGCCAGTAGCAATTTCTGAGCGCCACTAGATGTGACCCAAGAGGGGGGGGGGGGGGAGAGAGAGAGAGAGAGAGAGAGAGAGAGAGAGAGAGAGAGGAAGAAGAAGAAGAAGAGGAGGAGGCGGAGGGAGGAGAAGAAGAAAGAAGGAGGGACCGCAAGGAGGAATGAAGGCAGGAGTAAATTGAGCACATATCGCCAGACATTGTCCCAAATCAAAACAACAGAAAAGAAAGGAAGGGAAGGAGGAATGGAAGACCTAGATGAGGGACCAAAGATAGTATGGTGCATAGGTGCTTGCTTTGCAGGTAGCCAATTCAGGTTCTATCCCCAGCACTCTACATGGTCCCCTGAGCCCCCTTGGATGGATCTCTGAGAACAGAGCTAGGAGAAAGCCCTGAACACTACCAGGTGTGGCTCAAAACTTAAAAAAAGAAGCAACATCAGTCTAGAGAGATAGCACAGCAGAAGCGCATTTGCTTTGCACAATGGATGAACCTGGTTCAATTCCTGACATCCCATATTGCCTGCCATGAGCTATTTCTTTTTTTTTTTTTTTGGTTTTTGGGCCACACCCAGTGATGCTCAGGGGTTACTTCTGGCTATGCGCTCAGAAGTCGCTCCTGGCTTGGGGGACCATATGGGACACCGGGGGATCGAACCGCGGTCCATCCAAGGCTAGCGCAGGCAAGGCAGGCACCTTACCTCTAGCGCCACCGCCCGGCCCCGCCATGAGCTATTTCTGAGCGCAGAGCCAGGAGTATCCCCTGAGCACTGCCAGGTGTGGCCCAAAAAGCAGCATAGATGATATAGACATCATGAAGTTTGCCAGAGAAAATTCCAGAAGCTGCATGTTTATGAGATGTTCCCATCTACCCTCTTCCTTTCCAGAAAGGAAAGGTTTATACTTGTGTCTGTGAAGTCACAGTTTCCTGCCCCATTTCCCCAGGAAGATGTTCGTCTCTGACCCTTTTATTATGTAATACCATATTTTCTGGTGTATAAGACGACCCCCTACTTTTCCTGTTAAAAATATAGGGTTTGGACTATCTTCACCATATAAGACTACCTCTTTTTTTATTTTTAAATTATCTTTATTTAAACACCGTTATTACAAGTATAGTTGTAGTTGTATGACTAGTCATGTAAAGAACACCCCCCTTTACCAGTGCAGGATTCCCACCACCAATTTCCCAGATCTACCTACTCCCCACCCCACCCACACCTGTACTCGAGACAGGCTTTCTTTTTCCCTCATTCATTCACATTGTTACGATAGTTTTCAGTGTAGTTATTTCTCTAACTGCACTTATCACTCTATGTGGTGAGCTTCATGTCATTAGCTGCACCTACATGGGAGGATGGGGGGAAGTAAGGGTTGGGACTGAGGCAGTAAAATATTAGAAATGAGCTTTGTAGGGCAGTATCAAGGTCCCAATACAAGATGGATATTATGGATATATAGAATATATGCACACAATACTATCAATATGAAAACAAAGAGAAAAAATTTTCACTGACTGTCCCAATATAAACCAGTGCTAGAACAGCCTGCCCTCCTCTCAGAGCACATTCCCATTAGTGTAGGGAGAGATAGGGGGAAAGCCTGTTGACCCCTATAGAGTCCACCTAGACCGGTGTCCAGGGAAAGACAGAAGTCCAGGGGACCAGCAAGAGCTGGTCTCCAGAATCAAGGAGGAAACAGGAAGCCAAATGTCTGCCTGCCCTCCTCCCCATGCACCTTTCCCTCTGGAGTACAGAGGGAGGGGGGAACCTGAGGACCACTAAGAATCCACCTGAACCCACTTCTGGCCATCTGAGCTGGCACCCAGGGAAGGCCTAGAGTCAGGGGGAAAAGACAAGGACGGCTGGGGGCCTGCCAAGCCTCCCAGCACTCCCCAGGCTTGGGAGAAAAGGCTCTGGTATGGGGCTTCCCCAAACCCCATACTTGGCAAGAGCTTGTCTCCAGAATCAAAGAAGAAACCGGAAGCCAGATGTCTGCCCGCCTTCCTCTCCATGCACCTCCCCCCTGGAGTACTGAGGGAGCGGGGAACCTGAGGATCATTTAAGAGTCCACCTGAACCCACTTCTGGCCATCTGAGCTGGCACCCAGGGAAGGCAAGACTACCTCTTTTAATGTACACCAAATGGAAATTGAAAATGTAAGAAAAAGAGCAGAACCCTCAAGGTTAGCTAGACTTTGGAGTGCCAACATCATATTACATTTGTCTTTTTTTTTATTGCTGCTATTGTTGTTTTTGGTTTTTGGGTCACACCAGGCAGCACTTGGTGTGCTCCTGGCTCTTTGCTCTGAAATCACCCCTGGCAAGCACGGGGGCGGGGGCTGGGCGGGGGGGGGGGGGGAGGAAACGGGACCATATGGGATGCAGAGATTCGAACCATCGGTGCATGCAAGCAAACACCGTACTGCTATGCTATCATCTCTCTGGCCCCTACATTTGTCATTTGTAGTGAATGACTGATTTTTTTTTTTTTTTTTTTTTTTTTTTTTTGGTTTTTGGGCCACACCCTGCAGTGCTCAGGGGTTACTCCTGGCTCTCTGCTCAGAAATAGCTCCTGGCAGGCACGGGGGACCATATGGGACACCGGGATTCGAACCAACCACCTTTGGTCCTGGACCGGCTGCTTGCAAGGCAAACGCCGCTGTGCTATCTCTCCGGGCCCCTGATTTTTTTTTTTAATTGTGATCTACATTGAGAGCAGGGAGAGGGGGCTCTTCCAAGAGCAGCTGGCTGGGGTACAGTGGTTAATAGGACAGCTAGAGGGAGACAGAGCATCTCTCCTCTGTGTCCCATAGAAGCTGAATAGAGGACTGAGCACCGGTAAGCCCCATACCCAGCGCTGGATGAGATGCGGCTCTGTGTGCCCTGAAAGATGAATCAGGACAAGCAGAGGACTGAGTGATGACGCCTGGCAGCTGCATGGGTTTTGGAGATAAGAGGGGGCCAGATCACTGATCCCTGAAGCTAGAATAAGTTTCAGCATGCCATATACCAGCATATTAGATGACCCCTGACTTCTAAGATATTTTCATGGGTTAAAAAGGTTGTCTTATACACTGGAAAATATGCTATTTTTTTTTTAAGGGAAGGCCACACCTAGTGGAACCTTGGTGAGCTACAGCTCACCTCAGTCCCAGCAGTACTCAGGGGAACATGTGTTAACAGAGATTGAAATCTTGAACTCAGGCCTTGTGCTTGCAAAGTCTGAGCTAGCCCGTGTTAATTCTACTGCTTTCTTTGACCTTTATAATTAAGAACCGGCCTGACAACCAGAGGAATCTTTCAGGGACTTAACGACCGCCGTGCCAGCCTGATGTTCCTTATGTTTTCACTGCCTTCTAGGCAGCTCTGTACTCTTTCTTAGGGCCATGGTTTGTGTTGTCACTGAAATAAGTTTAAAAGCACCCCAGAAAGGAGTGACCTTGGCAGCTAAAAATGTGTAAGCGCTTCAGCCGGGTCATCACCTACAGCCAGCGACCATGGCAGTGGGAATTAAGTGGAAAGTCTTGACTTTGTTCAATGTGGCTCCAGCCAGTGCACGGTTGTTTGGCACTCGGTGTGCTATAAAACTGAGGGACCTAAAAGTGGAGGTCCCTCAGAGGGCTGGAGCACAGACTTTATGTATAGGAGCCACGGATTTAGCACTGCGTGATCCATTGAATGCAGAGTTCTCAGCACTGTTGGTTATGCCTCCGAAACATCCAAAAAAGGATGCTTGAGTGGCCCTGAGATTGTTTAGAGTTTTCGTCATCTAGGTTCCTGTGACTCACTCAGGATCTCTGAGTTTGTGTGACAAGAAGGTTCATCCGGGCCCGGAGAGATAGCACAGCAGTGTTTGCCTTGCAAGCAGCCGATCCAGGACCAAAGGTGGTTGGTTCAAATCCCGGTGTCCCATATGGTCCCCCGTGCCTGCCAGGAGTTATTTCTGAGCAGACAGCCAGGAGTAACCCCTGAACACTGCCGGGTGTGGCCCAAAAACCAAAAAAAAAAAAAAAAAAAAAAAGAAGGTTCATCCAAAGTGGCTTAAGGACTCCTGAGCTTGCAGACTGTCACCAGCATTCTTGTTCCTCCTGCTCTGCTCGTCCAGCTTGGTGACACGGTCTGCTCTCTTGGCCTCCACTAACTTCCTTTCCAGGGGCACTTTTGGTGAGTTCTGGGAAGCTGGCAGAGGAGTTTGGATCAGATCAGACCCTTCTAAACTGCTGCTCTGTATTATTTGCAGCAAGCCCCTCAGTCCTTGCTCTCTAAAAGCTCATAAAATAACCAGTCAGTATTGGCTAGAGAGATAGCACAGCAGGTTGGGTGCTTGCCTTGATTGCAGTCAACTCTCTCATCACTGGGAACCACATTGTGTGATCAGAGGTACCTGTCAGGGAGTAAGTATTGGTGAGAAGATGCGTGAGAATGACATTGAGGAGCACCAGTGAGGCTCTCTAAGTGAGACCCTGTCCTGGTTTATAGAGTGAGAACATTGCCCCCTGTCTAGGGGCTCCCCCAGCCTAAGACCTTGCAGGTTCTTTCCCATAAACCACTCTTTGAAAAACAACTGCAGTTCAATCAAAAGACACTTACTTCCCCAACTATGAGGTGAACTCCCTGTACAGATAAACCCTTCTCACTGCCTGCAGTGACCTTGCAAATTAGTAACTTGCTCAGTGTATTTGGCCGCCTGGAGAAGACCTTGGTAAAGTTTATTATTTCTCAGTATTCCTCCTTGTGTTTGACTAAAGCCCCAACTTGGTACTGTGATATGTATAATTGCTGTGGCAACTCCTAGATAAGTGAGAGCCTTTGAGTTTAGGGAGTAAGCAAGGAGCCAGAAAAGCAGAAAGCCTCAAAGTGTTTCAAAGGACCACAAGGAGCTCAGTGGGCTGAGTACTGTTTTGCATGCAGGAGGCTCAAGTTTGATCCCTGGTACCACATGATACCAGTCCCTGCCAGAGTTGGCTCCAGAGCATAAAACAGGAGTCATTTGAATGCCACTAGGTATAGTTCCCAAGATAAAAAAGGAAAAGAAGAGAAAAAGGTCTTCCAGTCAGGATTTTCTCCCAGATACTCCAGCACCTTACATTGTCTTTTTTTTTTTTTTTAAACGAAGCAGTAATAAAAACTCAGTTTTTATTGAGTGTTATAACAGTTTGTTTAATTGAGGGCCGGAATGATAGCACAGCAGTAGGATGTTTGCCTTGCATGCAGCCGATCCAGGACTAACCCAAGACCGACTCAGGTTCAATTCCCAGCATCCCGTATAGTCCCCTGAGCCAGTCAGGAGAGATTTTTGAATACAGAAGTACCTAACCCTTTAGTGCTGCCAGATGTGGCCCAGAAACAAACAAAAACCAACTACAACAACAAAAAGTTTGTTTAATCACACTGAAACCATCTTGGGCGAGAAAGCAAGATTTAATTTTTTTGTTTTTGTTTTTTGTTTTTGTTTGTTTTTGGGTCACACCTGGCAGTGCTCAGGGGTTACTCCTGGCTGTCTGCTTAGAAATAGCTCCTGGAAGGCACGGGGGACCATATGAGACACCAGGATTCGAACCAACCACCTTTGGTCCTGGATAGGCTGCTTGCAAGGCAAACGCTGCTGTGCTATCTCTCCAGGCCCTTAATTATTTGACATCAAGATGAACCACAACTAGACAATCAACGGAAATTATTCCAAGCAGAGGTACAGAGCTTTAAATAGGAAGATTCTTGGCAACTTGGGGGATAAAGAGGAGGAAAGCAAAATAATGGGTTTCTCAACTGGTTACTTGATGACAATACACTGAGGCAGAATATGGGACTTGGAGGGGGCCCTTTGTTGCTGGGAATTTTTGTGGTGGGTAATTGTGTTAGGCTTCATCCTGGTTCTAGGTTCCAAAATCACTCCTGGCAAGCTTGGGGGACCATATGGGATGCCAGGATTTGAACCACCATCCTTCTGCATGCAAGGCAAATGCCCTACCCTATGCTATCTCTCTGGCCCCCTCATTGAGATATTTATTAATTTACTAATTGTGTCAGTAACTCCCCTTCTCTTCCTGCTAGGGTAGAGAAGTGGGTTTGGTCCTTCTGTTCTACTTTGTTCAGCTTTATGGTTTATAACCTTTATCTCTGCCTGGTTCCCAGAACGTGTTACTCAGAGCTCCTGCCTCTGGCTGCCTCATGATTACTTGTGCTTGGCTACTATTGATGTTTCTAACTTTCCCATTACTATAACAGTACATCAAGATAAAGACATTTCTTAACTCAAAGGGCATAGGGAGAGCAGAGTAAAAAATGGAATTCAACATATATCCCAAGAGAAATTTAAAGAAATGTGAAGGGAGAGAGAGCATGGGCTTCTCAATAGGAAGGAAACTCTGTTAAATACTGTACTACCCACTTAAGGACTTTAAGTTTCCTCTAGTAAATAGTTACTTTGCTTTAGTCTTGCAAGCTTCACAAAAACTTTTTAGGATGGTGAAAACCAGGTACAGGAGACTGCACCCCTACCCCTCATGCTGCACCTACACCTGCACTCAGAAAACAGGACACAATCGTCAAGTGAGTCCGACATTAAGATTTTGTGGAGTTGGGCTGGAGAATCAGTCACTTGTCTTGCATGCATCCAGCCTGGGTTGGGTTTCTTTCTTGGCATTCCATGGTTCTGTCAAGCCCTGCCAGGGACAATCCCTGAGTAAAGAGCCAGGAGTAACTTGAACACCACTGGACCTGGCTTAAAATGGAGGGTAAAGTGGGAGAGAGAACAATATACAGGAGACAGTAAGATGTATGTATTTGACAGTGATAGTGCCTCTTGAGACTCCTTTGTGATTTGGTAACCTCAGGAAGGGCCTTTCCTTCAGGACAAGCATAACTTCAGAAGTCCAGTTTCAGAGGCATATGGTCACTCCACATATGTTCCCCACACATGAACATCTTAGGATCACATTCAGCAGGGGATCTAGCCCAGCAGACTTCCAGCCCCTTTACAGGAGTGAGTGAGTGAGTGACTGAGTGGCATACTGAGCTGATGTGAGTGAGTCATGGACGTTTGCAGTGCAAATGGAAACAAGACCTCAAACAGCCAGGGATGTTGGCTTTACTGCTATGAAGGCCACAATCTTCAGCAAGCAGCACCTCACAGCAAACCTTTGGCTCTAATTTTGCTTGTTTTTCAAAAGCTGAGTGGGTTATTTTTTTTTTAATAAGTTTGCCACATCCCACTCAGGAGAGGCACACACCAGAAGGTATAGTGCTCTCCTGAAAAGGAATTAATTTGCCAAAAAGGCCCGCTTAGAGAAGTCAAAATCACTTGACCCTTTGCGTGGATCGTTTGGCCATAATTCTAATATGTGGCTGTAACTATCTATTTTTAACCAATATTAAAATCAGGCCTTAGTAAATTCTTTCTAACAAAGGAGGACAGTACAAATCCCGCCAAAAGTCTCCCACAAAACAGCTCCCTGTAATTTTTGCTACTTTGGCGCCAAGATCAGGTTTTTCCTAAAACTTAGCTCATAGTAAAACAATTTTCAGTTTTCTCCCTAAAACTCTAAAACATTCCTCTCTTCCCACTTCCCTGAAAATTACCTGTTTCCTTTCTGCTTACCCAAAACAAAGCAAGCCCAAAACAAACTGCCTTTTCACCTTCAGTATCGGCTCTTTAATATGCTAATTTAAGCCAGGGTCCTCCATTCTTTTCCCAGTTTCTTTGATGTCAAGAGTTTGCACCCTACATTCCAAGCCTCAGCCTTTTAAAAGCAGCCAGCTCAAAAAATAAATTTGTCTTCGTCTTTTCAGACGTAAGTCCCCATACATTCTGTGTGGTCTCATATTCATTTCTACAATATTCGCCATTCCGTGTGCCCACTCTCTCCCCGTGGAATTTTTTCCCGAACTCCACGAAGGATCTGTTTGCAGGTGCTGAAGACTGCAAACAGAATTGGCTCACAGCAGAAGTTGGTTCTGTGTTGGGTTTTTGGTTGTGTTTGGGCTTTATTTTGTTTTGTGGCCATACTCAATGGCACTCAGGCTTACTCCTAGCTCTGTGCTCAGGGATCAATCCCAGGAGGGACTGAATCCATATCCAAAGCATATCCATATGCATGTTCATATGCATATGTTACCATATCCAAAGCATGTGCTCTCCTGTGAACTACCTTTATATGCCACACTAGACTTTATTTGGGGGGGGGGGGAGGCCACACCCGGCGATGCTCAGGAGTTACTGCTGGCTATGTGCTCAGAAATCTCTCCTGGCTTGGGGGACCATATGGGACGCTGAGGGATTGAACTGTGGTCCACCCTAGGTCAGCATGTGCAAGACAAACACCCTACCACTTGCACCACTGCTCTGGCCCTTTTTTTGTTGTTGTACACTAGACTTTTTTGTTGGTTTCCTTTGGGGTAGGGAGTGCACAAAAAGAAGTGCTCAGGGCTTATCTCTGACTATGCACCAAAGGCTAGATCACTACTACTGGGTGCTAGGAATTGAACCCTAGTTAGCTACATACAAGGCAAACCCTACTATACTATATCACTCCAGCCTCACAGTTGACTTTCTCAGCCCATTTCATCTACTCCATACATTTCTCTTCTGTAATAATTTGGGATATGGAGATAGCCTAACAGTCAAACACAAGTTTGGCATACAGAGGAGGTCCAGGTTAGATTCCCAGCACCTACCACCAGGAGTGACTCCCACCAAACACAAAGAAAATCAAATTTAAAAATTGGGAGGGGAACCATTTTTAGCAGTACTTGAGGCCACTCCTTAAATAAAACAATTTTTGGTGTATGTTGCTGTGTACATCTCCATACATCTTGGTCAGTTTCTTTAATGCCCAGCTGGATTGAATACAGCTGGATTCTGCTATCTACTTGTACATTCAGTCTGCTCTCAAATGTTGTAGCTGTATGTAGTACAGAGAAAATAGCTGGGCCCTGATACCGTAATAGCATTAAAAGGAAGGCAAATAATCCCAATAGCTTTTCCTGATCTCTTTATGTTTATATCTTTCATGTTACACCAGAAGTTTCATTGTAGTTTCACTATTTTGAGTAGAGGGAAAGTTTGTGTTTTGGGCCATAATTGTCTTTGAAGGGTTAGGCCTTACTCCTGACTTTGTACTTAGATTACTCCTTGCTAGCTGAGATCTATGGAGTGCCAGAGATAGAACCTACGTTGCCACATGCAAGGTAAGAGCCTTAAACCCCATACTATCTCTCCAGTCCTCTGAGATTTTTTTTAACTAAAGACTTTTAATATAGGTTTTGCAACATGATATCATTTGACCAGTATTGATGAATAGAATTTCTCAATATCATCCAGTTCATGAGCCAGCATGACTCCTCTCCTTGCTGCTGTTGCCTCAGTGATGTCAGGTATCACCATGGAACTCACGTTGGGTAAGGTCCCGACTACCTTACTCTGTTGCTACAGAGACAAAGGCCAAAGGAGGCTGGAGAAATGGTTTGGGGAATCTTAATTGCTAATAGGTCACTGATCAACATGAAGATATCAGGGCTGGGTGGCACCTCAGTCTTGGGATTAAGGTGTGACTACAAAGGTGAGACCATGAACTGATCTGGGTGATTTCCTGTTCCATGATTGAAGTATTGTGACAAATCAGCTACAATAGGACTTGGATTGGGTGGGTCACTGAGCTCCCCAACCCCAGTATATATTTATTATAAATCACGAGGGAGTCCAGATGGGTTCCTAACTCAGTGGACTGATGGTCCTACGAGTAGAGGAAGAACTCTCTTAAGTGAAGACAGTGAGAAGGCAGTTACCTGGAACTAAGAGAACCCCCTCAAAAACCAGGAGATTTAGCCTCATAGGTATATTACGTTTTTATATATATAGTGAGGCATACAATGATTACATTTCTGTTGAAGCCACCATGGCTGCAGTGCTTTATGATGTACCTAGACACTAAGGATACATGTCAGTTTCCCTCCATCTCTATAATCTTCCATTCCATCTGGTACAATAACAGTGTCTCTAATTCTCTAGAACTGTCACTGAGAAGACCATGCTTCTTTAGCCCAACATTTAACCACTTCTAAACACGGTCACATCTAGGCAGTTATTGCGGGTGCCTTGCCCTGCAACTGCACAGCTTGTCACCAACAAACATACCATGGTTTCTGTTTATCACTTTCATGTCTTTCACTGACAGACCAACCTCTGTTTTGAAAATGAATGATGAAGGTTTCATAATACCATTTTTTTTTTTTTTTTTTTTTTTTTTTTTTTTTGTGGTTTTTGGGTCACACCCGGCAGTGCTCAGGGGTTACTCCTGGCTCCATGCTCAGAAATTGCTCCTGGCAGGCACAGGGGACCATATGGGACGCTGGGATTCGAACCGATGACCTCTTGCATGAAAGGCAAACACTTTACCTCCATGCTATCTCTCCAGCCCCCTATTTTTTTTTGTTTTTGTTTTTGGGCCACACCCAGTGATGCTCAGGGGTTACTCCTGGCTACGCGCTTAGAAGTCGCTCCTGGCTTGGGGGACCATATGGGACGCACCGCAGTCCAGCCTAGGCTAGTGCTGGCAAGGCAGATACCTTACCTCTAGCGCCACCGCGCCGGCCCCTCATAATACTATTTCTTAGGAATAAAATACAGTGCTACATTTGCACACTGGAGCATCTAATTTATCTGCTGTGCTGTCAGGTGAGAATTCCCATAATCTTGTAGAAGTAGAAATAAACGAAACATCAATGTACATCTTGCAATGAAAAGCCAATGTCACTTTAAGCTAGAACCTTTTTAGTAATTATATAATATCCATGATTTACAAATATTATTTCAATACCAATGCTACAACCAATGCTACACTCCCTCCAGTGTTCCCATAATCCATCATCCTTCATGCTCGCATACTTCTCCGTCACCTTGATTAGCACATTATGAGGTTCTGTGGTTGCAGCTTAGAAGTCATGTTTTCAGTGCTGTTGAGTCTGCTTTGCATATATATATATGTATATATGTGTGTATATATATGTGTGTGTATATATATGTGTGTGTATATATATGTGTGTATATATATGTGTGTGTATATATATATATATATATATATATATATATATAGATCAATGCAGAGAATGCCATGAAGGGCAGAACTGATAGTGGAGCACCTGTTCACAAATTTCTCTGATTTCCCTTCCTAGGGGAAATCTTGGATGAGAAATATCCTCTTTCAGAAACAGGGAATTTTGCCTGATAAAAAGGAAAGGCAGAGCCCTGAGCATGTTTCTTTTTGAAGATCCTTTGAAGGCCCCATACCCAGCCAGTTGTATTCATTCCAAGACATTCTGCCTTTTAGTCAGTGGCATGGTTGTAAGCTGAGCAAGGTGTCAGAACCTTGATAACTTGGATAATCAGTTCAAGAGAAGTAAAGCCAGATCCTAAAGGTGACAGAGACAGAATGTATTTAGCACTATAGCTGTAGTGGAGAATTGCTGAGTGACCCAAAAACCAGTTAAAAAAGAAAAAAAAAAGTGGAGTGCAACTTCAGATGCCAAGAACAGGGAGGATGGTTGGATTGATAGTCACTAAGAGGAGACAGCAGGGCAAGGAATTCTGGCTGGGGGTGCTGCACAATGCTGGGGTCAAGGAAGAAAGATCATTTATGGATGAGAAGAAAACCCAGAGGACCGAGGGGATTGTCCAAGTTTTGTCCAGGAGTCTCTTGAGAGTCAGGGAGATCAGGATTAGGCAACACACCCATAGTCCTATGCCCCAGAGCTGCTGGATGTGACCCTAGTGATCAGCAGCACTGATTCTACCTCCAAAGGCTCTATAGTGTTCAAAGGCACCACCTCTAAAGCATGGATTGCCAGCCTGGTGAGTATTGCCACAATCAGCCTCGACTTCCTGAGCAGTGCTTGAGAGACTCTTCCAACCCTTCCACCAACACTCGTTGTCAGAGCAGGAGGAAATGCAGAATTCACTGCCCTTATTTGTGGTGGGGCATGAATATAAGGAGAGTATATGCTAAAAACTATTTTGAAAGCTGAGGGTAGGCTCAGGCAGAGAGACATCATGTAGGTAGAGGAGTTCTAAGAAGACTCTTTTGAGGTCCAGGGAGGCAACGGGGCACAGAGGTCTGATTGGCACATGTCCCCAAAGGAAATGTAGTGTGGACTTAGTGTTCTGTTTCTGCTGGAATTTGGAGACCAAATCCTTTTCCCAGACCTGTGCTGGGTAGAGGGAGATGGGCAGGAGAATTGGTTCTGGCGGAGTTAAGAGATGGTACTGGGATTGCCTTGGTCACTCAAAGCACTACACACCCAGTTTTACCTTTTTTGGGGGGTTCACACCCGGCAGTGCTCAGGCTCCTGGCTCTATGCTCAGAAACCGCTCCTGGCAGGCTTGGGAGACCATATGGGATGCCAGGATTCGAACCACTGACCTGCATGCAAGGCAAATGCCCCACCTCCATGCTATCTCTCCAGCTCCTAAATCCAGTTTTACTTTAAGGAGCCTGGTGGGGAGAGGTCAGAGGTGAGTGACACAACATTCAAAGGAACAAACAGTCTGAGGAAGTTCTGTAGGCACTGGAGGCAAATGTAGCTGTGGAGCAAGTGAACATACTTGTGTCTCAGATACATAATGAAGATTCCCGAGGGCTTTGACTCTTTCCTATTTGTGTAAAGTGGATACAAGAGGGGAGTTGTTGGTGATGATAGCGCTTTCCCAGAATGTCACCACTGGCTCTTCTCAGTGGCTATTCTCCAAGGAAGGTACCCCTTTCTCTGGCACTTTCAGGACTGGCAGTGTTTGTGCCATTTGTTGGAAGTTGTACTAAATAGACATACTTTCTAGAAGGTACACAAAACACAAGTCAGAGGGCCTCCTGGTGTTGCCAGAACCTAGACCACAATAGACTCAGTAAGGAAAACCTATTTACTCTTACCTGAAAGTTTTTTAATATTTGTGGGGGGGCACAGCCGATGACTCTCAGGGGTTATTTCTGGCTATGCGCTCAGAAATTGCTTCTGGCTGGGGGAACCATATGGGATGCCAGGGGATAGAACCATGGTCTGTCCTAGGTCAGCTGCTTGCAAGACAAACGCCCTACTGGCCCCTACCTGCAAGTTTTGAAGATGATGTGGCAGAATACATATCTGAACCCCAAAGTATTTCACTGATAAAGAATGGTGGTCAATTATGATGTCTAACAACTGAGTATGCAGAAAAATAAATCAGATGACATAACAAGGCCATAGAAAGAGCCTAGGGTTGAGGGCAGACCCCAGATTGATCGCCAGCACTATGTTTTGCCCCCGCCCCCAGTTCCACCAGAAATGATCCCTGAACACTGAGTCAGGAGCAAGCCTTGAGTACTACATCGTGTGGTTCAAACACAAGGAAGAAAAAAAGAGAGACATAAATAATCTGGGTGAAAAATACATTAGCTTCACTAGGTCCACCTCTGAATGATCCAGGCTGCTGGCTGATTGCCTGAGCCCTAAACAATCGGTTTTTTTCCCTCTGTGCCACCACCTAAAGAAGTCTTGTAGCTCACTAGCACCTAGTGGGGGACATGCTGGCATTCTCCGACCAATGTCAGACTTCCACTTTCAAACACTTTTTTCTTTTTTTGTTTCTTTTTTGGTATTTGGGCCACACCCGTTTGACGTTCAGGGGTTACTCCTGGCTATGCGCTCAGAAATCGCTCCTGGCTTGGAGGGACCATATGGGATGCCGGGGGATCGAACTGCGGTCGGTCCTACGCTAGTGTTTGCAAGGCAGACACCTTACCTATAGCGCCACATTCCCGGACCTTCAAAGACTTTTTTCTTTTCTTTCACACCCAGCGGTGCTCAGGTACTCCTGGCTCTGCATTCAGAAATTGCTCCTGGCTTGGGAGACTATATAGGATGCCAGGGATAGAACCCAGGTCCATCCTGGGTCAGCTGTGTGCAAGGCAAATGCCCTACTGCTATGCTACCACTCCAGCCCCTCCATAGACTCTTGACTAGAGAACACAAGACCTTAACATTTTGTTGTTTTAATTGATTTTTATTTCACTTCTGAATGTACTGTTTATTTTGTGTGTGCCACCCCGTGAGAACATGTGATTTATTGATGAAGACAGTGTTGACTGAGGTTGATTTACTCCCTTAGATAAAGAGCCTGTTTTTTTCATCCATTAGCTACAAACCAAGACTGATGCAGAGAAACAAGGACAAGGGCCGTATGCTGAGTTGAAAGGTTACCTGTGAGGAACAGTTTAAAGTTGACATTCTAAAAAAAAAAAAAAAAAAGAAGTTGACATTCTAGAAAGACACAAATATGAAGAATTAAGCCTCATAGTAGCCATTTTGTTAAGCATATTATTCAAGGTAGGAGGGTAGCACGAGCCCCCAGAAGAATGTTCTGGCTGCAGGGTCTAAAAGATATAATACAGGGCAGTGGTCGGCAACCGGTGGCTCGCGAGCCACATGTGGCTCTTTACACTTTTAATTTGGCTCTTCTGTGTGCTCCAGGAGTCAGGACTCTGCACCTGGCCTCTGTCAGTGTGTGCCCTGTGTGCAGCTCCTGCAGCCAGCTCCAAGAGTGTAAGATGATACCCAGTATCAACCCTAAACAAAGGTGTGCCCCCAATGTCATCCTTTCTTACCTCTTCCTTTGATATGTAAAAGCCCACTGAATATGTACTTTTGTGTCTCTCTCTCTTTACCTGAAGCCTCCTGGTATTGGAAATTGGTTTTAATAAAGAAAGGTGTTCTAGCTTTTTGGGCTCGAGGCAGAGAGTACAAGGTAAAAGGCCATGGACTCCATGATCATCCTTTCCTGGCTAGCTTGGTTTATTATTTCTTTCCTGCTACCCTGCTTCTTCAGACCAGGTTGGGTGGGGTTTAGAAATACAGTGCCTGGAGTGATTTTAAAATACATATTTTATTTTGCACAAGAGTGGGTGGGCATCTTCCATGAAGGGATTCCAACCCAGAGTTTTTTTTTCTATGGATTCTCATGTTCAGAGTACTCATGATTAAAGTTGTGAGCTAATGCCCTTAAATGCTGTTTTTCATATTGATTATGACTTTCTGCATAATATAAGAGCTAATCGGAAATTCTTTGCAAGAGTGGAAACATTTCAATATCTCCTTCTCAGACACAGCTATCCCAGAATTAGATTCTTTTTTGAACACGTCCATCTTATGTCTCACTGTAAAAACTACTTGTGAAAGTCCCCTGCAGAGAAATATTAAATTCATAGAGAAAATGAACAGTGTCTGCCAAATACACAAGCTTAGCTACCCATTCATTCCTTGTACAACTGGGGCTGTACAAAGTCAGAATTCTGCTCTCAATGAAACTGCATTACTTCTTCCCTCTTGCCAACAAGGCGAGAGAGCACCCTTCCCCTGAACAGCCACTTCACTTCTTCATGGAGAAGATGCTAGTAGTGGGCATCCATACTCTCACCCAGGGCAGTGAATAGCCTAGATTTGATCACAATTGTGAATTTCACAAATTATCTTTACTGTGTTATCTGTCACAGAGTTTAGTTAAGCAGGGAGTTTTTTTTGAATCCCGTCTATCATAAAATGAGTGGATACAGTGTACGGGTGTGCAACTTCTGTTTCTTATGATTACACAAAAACACTGAGCCAGGCACAGTGCATCATCTGTACATACATCAACACATCAGATTATTATTCTGAGTGAAATCAGAAGGAGAGGTATAGACACAGAATAATCATTTGTGGTATATAAGAATAATAAGTGGCAATATGGTAATAATATCTAGAGAAAATAGGGATGAGGGTCTATGATAGGAAGCTTGCCATAAAAAGTGGTGAGTTCAGTTAGAATAGAGAAAGGTACATTATGACATTGATAGTTGGAACATATCACTCTGGACAAGAACTGGATGCTGAAAATGGATAAGTGACATGCATGGTACCCTTTAACAATATTGCAAACCACGGTGTCATCAAAGAAATTTTGCAACCCTCAAGTGTCATAAAGGAAAAAAGAGATAGAAAAAAGCAAAATGCCTGCCCCCGACATAGGCAGAAGAGGGTGAAGTGGAAGGAAACGGGACATTGGTGGCGAGGAAAGTGCACAGGTGAAGGGTGGTGTACATTCTATGATTGAACCTCAAGTTTGAATAATTTCGTAAGAAATATGCTTAAATAAAAAAATTATTTTTAAAATGTTTCAGGCACTCTATCATGATTCCTTTATGATATATCATATGCTTTTAACAAAGTGCCGTTTTTGTTTTTGTGTGTATTTTAGTTTGGTTTCTTGCAGCACACACTAAAGTGTCAATAGACTTTTTTCCTTTCAATGAAATCACTACTTTTCTCTGGAACACTGTTCTTGCTTTGAAAGATTGTTAAAAGGTTTTTCTCTTTTACCTGTTTCATCTCCATATTGTAGGGTTTCAAATTTTCAGCACATTTTGGCTATCAAGGTAAACGTTTTGAAACGTTTTGCTTACATATTACCAGAAATCAAAGCATTTTTCCTTGAGAAGGGTGTTCACTATCCAGAATTAACAAACGATCAGTGGATTCAAAAACTGTATTTCATGGTAGATGTTACTTCACATCTAAATCAGCTTAATCATAAACTACAGGGGAAAGGAAACATAATTTTTTTGATGTTAGAAGAAGTTATTTCGTTTGAAAACAAATGATCTGATTTTGCTCAAGATTTTGACAGAGAAACTTTGATTCACCTTCTAAGCCTGTTGAAACATCGCCAAGAAAATAATTCTGATATTGACATTACCTATTTTAAAGCAGCATTTTTAAATATGAGGGAAGCTTTTCTCAAGATGTTTCAGGATTTCAGAAACAGCAAAGCGACATTGGCCTTTGTTAAAAAAAAAACCTCTGGATGCCACTGTAACGGAATTAAATTTTTCTCCCTTTAATATCGACATTGGCAACTTTGAAATGCAATTTCTGGATTTAAAAAACAAAGAACTGTGGAGCTCAAAATTTGTGGGGTTTTTTTTGGGGGGAGGGGGGTCACACCCGGCAGTGCTCAGGGGTTACTCCTGGCTTCATGCTCAGAAATTGCTCCTGGCAGGCACGGGGGACCATATGGGACGCCGGGATTTGAACCGATGACCTTCTGCATGAAAGGCAAATGCCTTACCTCCATGCTATCTCTCCGGCCCCAAAATTTGAACGTCTTTGTGCTAATTTAGAAAGATTGGAGAAACACAAATGTGAACTTAGTTCACAGCACAAGTGGTCTGCTTTGAAAGACCTGGAGAAGGAAGATATGTTGTTTTTTTTTTTTTTTTTTGGTTTTTGGGCCACACCCGTTTGACGCTCAGGGGTTACTCCTGGCTATGCGCTCAGAAGTCGCTCCTGGCTTGGGGGACCATATGGGACATCGGGGGATCGAACCGCGGTCCGCGCTGGCAAGGCAGACACCTTACCTTTAGCGCCACCACCCGGCCCCCTTTTTTTTTTGGTTTTTCGGGCCACATCCGTTTGATGCTCAGGGGTTACTCCTGGCTAAGCGCTCAGAAATTGCCCCTGGCTTGGGGGGACCATATGGGATGCCGGGGGGATCGAACCTCGGTCCTTCCTTGGCTAGCGCTTTCAAGGCAGACACCTTACCTCTAGAGCCACCTCGCCGGCCCCAGATATGTTGATTTTTAACACCTGGAATAGTATTCCTGACTCAGATAATCAACTAAAAAAGCTAGAGTTTGCTGTTCTTTCCTTGTTCGAGTCTACATATTTATGCAAACAATCGTTTTCAAGCATGAATCTTATCAAGAGTAAATTGAGAAATCATCTCATCGATGAGAACCTGGAATCGTGCCTAAAATTAAAAACAACAACATACAAACCTGACTTACTCAAACTATCCAAGGAAATGCAAGGTCAATGTTCACATTAGTGTTTGTGACTTTGTCAGTCATTGTCAGGATGTAATTTTCTCTACATTGTAAGGCAAATTTTATGAAATTTATGAAATTAATACTATTGATAAGTAATATCATTCTAAAGTTTTTGTTTTATTAGTTATTTGTTTTATTAGTTATTTGTATCCTCTCGACCTATGTGGATACTTGCATGCAGAATATTCTCAATAAAAACATTGAAACCAAAAACAGTGTATCATCCTATGTATTTTCAGTTTTAAAAATGTGGCTCTCAAGGCCGGAGAGAGAGCATGGAGGTAAGGCATTTGCCCCTCATGCAGAAGGTTGGTGGTTCGAATCCCAGCATCCCATATGGTACCCCGAGCCTGCCAGGAGCGATTTCTGAGCATAGAGCCAGGAGTAACCCCTGAGCGCTGCCAAAAAAATCCAAAACAAAACAAAACAAAAAAATAACCCAAAAACCAAAAAAAAAAAAAAATGTGGCTCTCAAAATAAATTTCAATCGTGGTTTTGGCGAGATTTGGCTCAGTTGAAAAAAAAAAGGTTGCCGACCACTGGTATAGGGCATTTATTTGCCTTGCACGCAGTCAACTGGGGATTGATACCTGGCACAATATATGTCCCTGCAGCCCCACCAGGAATAATCCCTGAGTGCAGATCAGGACTAAGCCTTTGCTTGCTCCAAGTACCATTCAGTTCTGCCTCCAAGCCAAACAAACAAAAAAGAATGTTCTGGCCAGAGAAATAGTACAGGGGTAGGGTACTTAGCTTGCATGCAGGCAACCAAATTTTATCTGGCACACATGAGGTCTCTTGGGATCCACCAGGAGTGAGACAGGAGTGAGCTTTGAGCATTACTGATGTGACCCGTTTGGGTCTCTGCTTGGAATAGGAGAGATCAAATGTTAAGTTGTCTACCTTTCATGCCAGAGATTCCTGTTTTGTCAGAACAGTAACCACCGCAGCCCTGGAAGCCTCCCAGCACCACTGGAACCTCAAATTCTACCCCACAGCATCAGAGGCCAACCCTTCAGAGCATACTGCCCCAGTTCAAAAAAGAATGTTCCCGGGTCCTGAGCAATAGCATAGCGGTTAAGGCCTTTGCCTTGCACGCAGCAGACCCAGAACGGACGGTGGTTCAAATCCCGGAATCCCATATGGTCCCCTAAGCCTGCCAGGAACGATTTTTTTTTCTTTTGTTTTTTGGGCCACACCCGGTGATGCTCAGGGGTTACTCCTGGCTATGCGCTCAGAAGTCGCTCCTGGCTTGGGGGACCATATGGGACACCGGGGGATCGAACCGCAGTCCGTCCAAGGCTAGCGCAGGCAAGGCAGGCGCACCTTACCTCTAGCGCCACCGTCCGGCCCCAACGATTTCTGAGCTTAGAGCCAGAAGTAACCCCTGAGCGTCGCTTGGTGTGACCCAAAAACCAAAACAAAACAGATCTCAATAAATACAGCCTTGAGGATTTTTAGAGTTTAACTATGTTTTCTTCCATCTAATTTCTAAGTTTTAACAAGTCAGGGAAGTAATTTCACAACTCCCCCGTTCTTTTTTCCTTCCTTGTTTTTGTTGTTTTTGGGTCACATCCGGCAGCTCAGGGGTTCCTCCTGGCGCTGCGCTCAGAAATCGCTCCTGGCAGGCTCAAGAGACCTTATGGGGTGCCGGGATTCGAACCACTGACCTTCTGCATGAAAGGCAAACGCCCTACCTCCGTGCTATCTCTCTGGCCCCCTCTTTTTCCCTCTTTGTCTTTTTGCCATGTTCGTCTGTAAGTCCCTTTTTCATCAGCCCTGAGACACCTCTAATTTTGTTTCCCCCAGCAGCGGTGTTGTGAGCGAGCAGAGCCCCCCTTTGGATCCCTTGGGGGCTGGTGGGTGGAGCCTCGAGCCGCAAACCCGCCTCTCCATTAGGCGCGTTCTTCCAACTCGCCCCGGGACCTGCAGCCCTTTTCCTTCCCTCCGAGGCCGAGAATCGGAAAGATGCGGTTTGGGAGCCGCTGACAAGTTTGCAATCTTGGTTTATGTTGCACTGAATTAAAAAATAACAAGGGGAAGGGGCCGGAGAGATAGCATGCAGGTAGGGCGTTTGCCTTGCATGCAGAAAGACGGTGGTTCGAATTCCGGCATCCCATATGTTCCCCCGAGCCTGCCAGGAGCGATTTCTGAGCGTAGAGCCAGGAGGAACCCCTTGAGCGCTGCTGGGTGTGACCCAAAAACCAAGCAAGCAAACAAACAAACACAAAAACAAACAAACAAGGGCACCAGGGACCGAAGCGATAGTACAGCGAGGAAGGAAGGCGCTTGCTTTGCAGGTGGCGGGCTGTCCCGGGCTGATGATCCCAGGCGCCCTAAATGGTCCCTGGAGCGCCGTCTGGAGTGAGCCCTGAGTGCAGAGCCAGAGGTAAGCCCTGGACTCTGATATTAGAGTATCAGAATATTACTCGATTACTTTGGGGTTTGGTCTCTAAAACCTTTTCAGACCCCTCCTACCTAACCTATGTCCCTCACCACTCGATTCTGAAGCCCTTGGGGTTCAGAGAGTGCTTGGAGAGAAGACAGTGCCTCCCCAACTAAAACGTTCTCTAGGGGCCGGAGCTGTGGCGCACGCTGTAGGGCGTTTGCCTTGCACGCGCCGACCTGGGACGGACCGCGGTTCGATCCCGGGCGTCCCACATGGTCCCCAAGCCAGGAGGGATTTCTGAGCGCATAGCCAGGAGTAGCCCCTGAGCGTCACTGGGCGTGGCCCCCAAACAAAACAGAACCAAACAACGTTCTCCAAGACCTGCCCTCTTGGGATCCAGAGTACTATGGAGCTGGAGGACGTTGGTCTTGCACGTACGTGGCCAGCCCGGGCCGATCCCTGGAACCCACGTGGTGTCCCGAGACCCCAAACATAAACAAGACCTGCTCGGGCTGCCCAAGCTCCCGGCACCTCCGAGGCACCCACCCAGCTGGGCGGAGCCAAGTCTTCCCGCCTCTTCGGCCCGCGAGACGAGCCGCCTTCACCGTCTCCTCTCGGAAAGCCTGGTTGTGGGCACAATTCGTCGCGACCGTCTGGGGCTCTAGTGCAGCAGACGCGGGCACGAAAGCGGGGAGCGCGCTAGGAAGGGACCTCGCCGGGACCTGGGCTCCCGAGCGGAGCGCCTCGGAGGCCCTAGGGTGGGGCGAGGTTTGCGGGGGGCGCAACGGGAAGAGAGGGGTCGAACTGCAGAAGAGCCATGGGCAAGTGGGCGTGGCGGGCGTGGGCGTGTGGGCGAGGCGGAGAAGCGAGCGTGGTTGATGGGTGGGCGGAGCCAAGGAAGTGGCGGGTTGTCTGGTAGTGGGCGTGGCTTGCGCTTGTCGGGGGCGGGGCAGGTCGGGGATGGCAACGTGATTGGGCGAGTCGGGAAGTAAGCGGGCTAGAGAAAAGTGGGTGTGTGTGATAGTGGGCGTGGTTTGTGCGTGCAATGGGCGGGGCCTGAAACGATTGGGCGACTCGGGTAAGTGGGAGTGGCGGAGAGTAGTGGGCGTGTAGGCGGGGCGGAGGAAAGTGGGTGTGTCTGATGGTGGGCGTGGCCTTGCTGGTCGGGGCGGGGTAGGTCGGGAACCGCAGCGTGACCGGGCGAGTCAGGAAGTGGGTGTGTCTGATAGTGGGCGGGGCGGGTCCGGCAACGTGATTGGGCAAGTCGGGGAAAGTGGAAAGTGGGAGTGGCGGGGCGGAGGAAAGTGGGTGTGTCTGACAGTGGGCGTGGTTTGTGCTTGTCGGGAGAGTGGGGCTGGTCGTGGCCGGCAGTGTGACAAGGCCAGTCAGGAAAGTGGGCGTGGCGGGGTGTGGTGGGTGTGCCTGAAAGTGGGCGTGGCTTGCGCTTGTCAGGGGCGGGCCAGGTCGGGGCTGGCAACGTGATTGGGCAAGTAAGGAAAGTGGGCGGTGCGAAGGAAAGTGGGCGTGTCTGGTTATGGGCGTGGCCCACGCTTGTCGGGGCGGGGCCGGCAACGTGATTGGGCGAGTCGGGCGAGCGGGCTTGGCTGACGAGTGGGCGTGGCGGAGTCCCGCGGGGATCGGGGTCGCGGGCGTGTCGCGGAGGCTCCGCTGGACTCGCGCCGCTTGGCTTTTGCGCTTTCCTCGCTGGCCGCCCGCGCCGGAGCCCCGCGCCATGGTGGACGTGCTGGGCGGGCGGCCCCTGGTGACCCGCGAGGGCGCGGCGGTGGAGGCCGAGGCGGCTCTGCAGAACAAGGTGGTGGCGCTGTACTTCGCGGCGGGCCGCTGCGCCCCGTCCCGCGACTTCACGCCGCTGCTGTGCGCCTTCTACACGCAGCTCGTGGGCGAGCGGCGGCCCCCCGCGCCCTTCGAGGTGGTGTTCGTGTCGGCCGACGGCAGCGCCCGGGAGATGCGGGACTTCATGCGGGAGCTGCACGGCGCCTGGCTGGCGCTGCCTTTCCACGACCCCTACCGCCAGTGAGTCGCGGTGTGGCGTGGCTTGGGGGGGCTGCCCGACCCCACTGCTGTGCGGGGCGGGGATGTGCGCTGGGATGGCCCGGCCCTTCAGCGCCCTTCGCGCACCCGGCCTCCCGGGCACAGCCTGGACTCTAGATGCTGCACCAGCATCCCAGAGAGACTCGAGCGGGTGCGAAGCATCCAGCGCCCAGAGGGCTCCAGGAGTTCCACCCAAGCCCATCCTTGCTCTCCCCACCCCACCCTGCGGTTGCTGGAATTCACATTTCCAGAGGACTCCGTGGCCCCCCGGAGAACCCCAACTTTGTCAACTCTGCAGTCTGGGTGGCCCACCCCAGCCTTCTCCTTCTGCATTGTGTCTAGGTTGAGGCCCAGAGGTGACAGGCATTGGATTCTGTAGGGTGGTGCAGGGGGAGGCGTCTGAGCCTGAAACTGGAGAGCCCTGCTGCTATCTATTCATACGATTATTTAAGGTGGTTTTGTTGTTGTTGTTTGTTTGTTTGGGGGTCACACACGGCGGCGCTCAGGGGTTACTCCTGGCTCTGCGCTCAGAAATCGCTCCTGGCAGGCACTGGGGACGCTTTGGGATGCAGGGATTTTAACCACCGTCCATCCTGGGTCGGCTGCATGCTAGGCAAACGCCCTACCAGCTGTGCTAGCTCTCCGACCCCCGATTATTTCAATTTTAAGGAAATAACTGGAATTTCCTTTCTGTGAAGTCAGTTTTTACTTCCAGAATGTAGGGATCCTCAACTCTTGGATTTTGGAGTTGGCAAATGAACTAGAAATGGACTGTTTCATTGGTTGCAAGCACAGGGCTTTGTGATCCGGGCCAGGATGATGGGCGCAGGGTGAGGAATAGGTGAGCAGGGTAGGTACTGCTTACTGGGAAAGTGGAGATCCTGAGGACAGGTTAGGAAGAGAGGACATTGGATGTAGACAGTGAATTGGGTAGTTGGGAGGATTCCTGGAGAATTGGCAGAGGTAAATGGCAGGTATGAATTATTGGCAAGTTGAGATCTCTTGGGTTTATACACAGACTTAAGTAAAAAGAATGGAGGTACAGTTTTTGGTTTGGTTTGCTTCACAGGAGTATTTGTTATTTCCTGAGAATTGTGGCATTGCTCCTTCCTATCTCCAAATTCATTTATCCTTAAAGTGACTTTCCTTCTATACAACCAAGGATGAAGTGGCCAGCAAGACAGTACAGTGGATAGGGTGCTTGCCTCATATGCTGACCTGGGGCTCAACCCCCTACATCCCAGATAGTGCCAAGAGTGGTCCCTAAGTATAGATCCAGGAATAAGCCCTGAGCACAGCAAGAGTTGCCCAGCTCTAAAAAAGGGGACGGGAACAGATGGTAGAAATAAAGAACAGAAAGCCAGAGATAGGGCTTGGGAAGGTGCTTGCCTTGCACATGGCCTGTCCAGATTCAATCCCCAACATTGCCAGGAGCGATAGGAATGATCCTTGGCTACTGAGCCAATAGTAAGCCTGGAGCATGGCAGAACCCTCCTCACGCCCAAATAGAAGCTAACTTGGAAAGTTCCATGGAGGTCTATTCTCTCCTCAGCATGTGCTTGCAGTGAAGCAGCAAAAGAGGCCAGGCCCTTGGGCCTTCCAAGGTCAAGGACAAGTGCTTCTCATTAACATTCATCCTGATGACTGTGGGTTGCAGGACGAGTCATGTTGTACTATATTTGTTCTATTTGTTCTAGCCATGTAGTAAGATGTATTTTGCTTCGCTCAGTTTTGTTTTGTTTTTTTTGGTTTTGGGGTCACACCCGGCAGCACTCAGGGTTTACTCCTGGATGTATGCTTAGAGTTCACTCCTGGCAGGCTCAGGGAACCATATGGGATGCTAGGATTCGAACCACCATCCTTCTGCATGGAAGGCAAATGCCTTACCTTCATGCTCTCTCTCAGGCCCCATTGCTCAGCTCTTGAGTTATGTGTGGCTTTTTAGAAACATCCAGTTTTGGAAGTGAGAGAAGCAAAGAGCTCAGGCCTGGTGTCTCTCTTTTGCAATTTTATGATGAGTAGAGTGACCTACCATGCTGTTGATGAACATAGTACTAAAACGGGGAGGGGGTGTGCTGCAGCAGCTTTGCCACTCTTGCTCCCTTTTACCACTGCCAGCTGGTAGGCAGCAGCTTGGATGGGAAATATATCTGCCCTATGGTCGAATGTTTTGGGTAGAAAACTGCGTTTGAGAATCACTGTCCTGGGGCAGGGAGGGGATGCCAGTGACTCTCTGTGTCACCCCTTGACTGTATTTCTTACTGACCCAACTCTCCAACTGCATGTTTCATCCTGATTCCATATCTGGGCTCTGTGGATTTTGCAACGCTCCTGCTTGCCCCATTTAGTGGATTCTTGCTCCTGTACCCACCAGTTCCTCAGGACCGGGTCCACCCCTGGAAGTGCCACCTCCCAGCCTTCTGGTGGTCTCTGTGCACTCAGGGTTCAGTTCACATCAGGCTACCCCAATCTGGCCCACACCAGCTTCCTATCTTGTTCCCAACAGTCTCTTCCTGCTATCCTGACTAGACCAGAGAGTGGGTGTTCCAGTATATTCTGACATCTTCTACTGCTGACTCATTGTGGCCCCCTTCTCTTCCTGCCCATGGCTTCCCCTTTTATGTGCCCCTGGGACACGGGGAACATCCTTAAGTCTGAGCATGGTACCAGCCATGGTGGAGGTTGTGTGTTAGTCCCTAAAGTCAGTGATCTGTGCCAGCAAAGTGCTTGTTGGATGCATGGCTGGGGCAAGAAGGGAAATGTGCTCAGAGAGTCTGTGGAAGATGGGAAGAGAAGGAGAGAGACTTGAGCCAGCTGTCACAGCAACCCATGAATCCTAGTGCTGGGAGCCTTGCTTGAAGCAAGCTGAGGACAAGCTGGTTGGAAATTTCCTGGAAATGGTGAAAAGTGCCACGTTCTTGGCTTGGCTCCCTTCTGCCCAGTGACAAGGCCCTTATTTTCCAGGTGACTTGCTTTTTCTCTGAACTGTGCTGTGTCTTGAGGGGATGAAAGGAGCTTCTGGGAGCACTGTTAACTGTCCTCTATCACCACCTCCACCTGTGGCCCTAAGTTACAGATGTCCCCAGGCAGAGGCTGTCAGGGTGGGGATTTGAAGTCGCCCAC
Organism: Suncus etruscus; assembly: GCF_024139225.1. Taxonomy (NCBI): domain Eukaryota; kingdom Metazoa; phylum Chordata; class Mammalia; order Eulipotyphla; family Soricidae; genus Suncus; species Suncus etruscus. Next base: position 151,480,609 of record NC_064850.1, on the reverse strand, counting down.
ATGAGGTGACTCTTTGTAGATCCTGGAGCACCAAAACAAGCATCAAGCATCCTTCCAGTTCACTCCTCAATGCCCACCTTGCTGTTCTCTCTCTCTCTCTCTCTCTCTCTCTCTCTCTCTCTCTCTCTCTCTCTCTCTCTCTGTCTCTCTCTCTCTCTCTGTTTCTCTCCCTCCCTCCCTCTCTCTCTCCCCCCCTTCTCTCTCTCTCTCTCTCTCTCTCTCTCTCTCTCTCTCTCTCTCTCTCTCTCACACACACACACACACACACACACACACACCAAATTTGGTGCCCCTGCTCCCTTTAAAGCTGTGATTAACGTGACAAAAAGCTCAGTGCTAAACACTAAAGTTTACTTATTGGTTGATCAAAACCCCCAGAGAAAAGGAACTCGGCCTGAGGGAGACTGGAGGCCACCAGGACATTGTTTTTGTGTCTCTGCCTTATTGTCTGCTTTATGTTTAGACTGCAGCCTGAGAAAATGTACAATGTACTATCCTGGCAAATTATCTTTCCACACTGCTGCAGGATGGCTGCTGTGTCTCAAGCTGCACATCCTTACTCCTTCCTCTTTTCCAGTGCTTGGGCAAATAGGTCCCATTCTTTTTCTAGTTAGTGTAGCCAAGAGCCAAGGGCCAAGGGCATTCTAAATAGAGCTAGTTCTCACCTATAAGAAGAGTCAGTTGGAGGCCAGAGATATGGCTCAGTAGTCAATCACACATGGCTCTCATATAAGAGACCCTAGGTTTGATCTCTGGTATTCCCCTCATCACACCCACTCATGCTCATATACACCCACAAATAAAACAGCACACTGGATCACCCAGTACTGACAAGTATACAGCCTTATGTGCTGAGACCTTAGCTGGACTGTACACATATTTACCATTTAATCCTGGAGCTGTGAGTTCCATGATTCGTGGGATGCAGTAGGACTGTGAAGTACAGGGAGGTCATCTAGCTTGTTTAAATCACTTAGCTAGTTAGTGCCAGGAAGAGGTTTGTTTCCAGGGACTGGACTCACTGCCCATATTGTCTGTCTGTCTATCACTCGTGTCTGGCTTTCCCTCCCACCAACTCTCTCTTCTTTCTCATATGCCTTGAGGGCTTATTAAGAAGAAAGAGGCTAGGCACATAAAAGCAAGAATGAACTTTGGCAGTTTGTGGTGGGAGGATGGAATGCCTCTCTCCTTGAAGAGTGTTGCATTTTCCTTTGAGGGGGGGGTGGAATGTTATAATTCTGAGGAGTCCTGAGAGCTGCCACTGCTGGTCTCCAAAGTCCATTCTCAGAAGTGCCACTCACATGCTCCTGGGCTGTGATCTAAGCATATGATTAGTTTATTATGGCTTATTTGTTTATTTGGGGGTTTGAGTGGTTACACTCAGAGGTGCTCAGGACTTGGCTCTGTCCTTAGGGATCACTCCTGACAAGACTCAGGGGACTATAGAGGTTACTGGGGATCGAACCTGGGTAGGCTGCATGCAAGGCAAATGCCCTACCCACTGTACTATTGCTACAACACTATTCTTTTTTTGTGTGTGTGTGGTTTTTGGGTCACACACGGCAGTGCTCAGGGGTTATTCCTGGCTCCAGGCTCAGAAATTGCTCCTGGCAGGCACAGGGGACCATATGGGGCGCCAGGATTCGAACCGATGACCTCCTGCATGAAAGGCAAACGCCTTACCTCCATGCTATCTCTCCGGCCCCCGTTGCAACACTATTCTATTCACTATGGATCATTTGCAATTATACTTTTGATAATGAAGAACATACAAAAGTTTTGTTTCTTAGCTGTTTGAATATGAAACAAGTTTTCTCTTCATGGGGTGTAGATACTATTTAGTTTCCCCTTTATGAATGGCTGTTTTGTTTGTTTTGACAGTCCATAGTGCTCAGATGTCCCTCCCCCCCAACCCCTCTACCTGGCTCAGTGCTTCTGGCAGTGCTCAGGGGATGTGGTACAGGTGTGCAATCCAGGTCTCCTTCATGTGCTCTTGTAGTTGAGTTAAGTTTAATTTAATTTAATTTAATTTATGTATTTATTTTTGCTAGACTAGTGATACTCAGGAATTACTCCTAACTTTGTATTCAGGAATTACTCCTGGCAGTACTCTCTGGACCATATGGGATACTGGGGATGAGTTTTTTGTTGGTTTTTTTTTTTTTTTTTTTTTGGTTTTTGGGCCACACCCGGCAGTGCTCAGGGCTTACTCCTGGCTGTCTGCTCAGAAATAGCTCCTGGCAGGCACGGGGGACCATATGGGACACCGGGATTTGAACCAACCACTTTAGGTCCTGGATCTGCTGCTTGCAAGGCAAACGCCGCTGTGCTATCTCTCCGGGCCCAGGGGATGAGTTTTTGTCTTAGACCCAAGTGGAGAGAAACAGGCAGCATTTAGAGTTTAGTTATAGGAGAGGTGGGCTGGAAGTTCACATCTTGAATATGACTTCAGAAGGAAATCAGATTAACTGTGAGTGAGGCCCCTGGAGACCAGAAAGGAAAGAGATTTGCTTTTTGTCTTTTCCTGGGGGCATTAATTCTGGAGATTGCAGCGTTTATTCAGGAATAAGGTTCTACTGCCCTTAAATGGAGAACTACCACCTCTCTATAGCCAGTTTTCTGGATCATTAGAAAAATTTATAAAGAATGTTAATCAGCGTATCATAACCTAGAATGTTAATTAGTGGTATCATTGGATTTGTCATGGAATTTTAATGTTTGGCTCTACCAGTGGGTGCAACCTCTTAGATCTTCTGCTTCTGAGGGTTTTTCAGTGAAGGCTAAAAATTCTGGCTATGGACTAAAGCCCCCGAGGGTTGCGTGCTTTTATATAAAGACATTTTCTTTAGGAATTATTCTCTAGATAACACATCCACTATTTGCATAGCATATACTTTATATTAGCTCTTCTAAGAAGTCTTGAGATGATTTAAATATATTGACGTGTGTGCTTACCTTATGTAAAGTCAAAGTGATAGTAGAGTTGTTAAGGGGCTTGCCTTAAGTTCAGCTATCCTAGGTTCCATCCATCTCCTTCACTGCATCCCCTTAGTCCCTCCAGGAGTAAGCCCTTAGTGGGGCAGTGGGGCGTGACCTAAAAACCACAAACGCCCGCCACAAAACAATAAAAAGTATATGTAAATACTGTCCCTTTGAGCATTGTCACATGTCATCAGAGGCCAGGAAGATGGTTCTTAGTACAATTGCTTTGTAGGTGGGAGTCCTTTTAAGAGCTGCTGCACCAGGGGATTCATGCCCTGAGCACCTGTAGGTGTGTTCCCCCAAATGATGATGTCTGAGGGGGGCCTGGGATCACCCCAGCACCTCTCCTCATGACTGTATATGTCACTGCTCTTTTTTTAGCCTCTCATATAAGAGTTATATGACCATAATTTTGGGGAGTTATTTGTGGCCTTGGAATTGCACTGTTCATTGGATGGGGGTCACCATCCAATGAACTAAATTAACTAAATTTAACTAAATTTTTTTTGGGGGGGGCCACACCCGGCGGTGCTCAGGGGTTACTCCTGGCTGTCTGCTCAGAAATAGCTCCTGGCAGGCACGGGGGACCATATGGGACACCGGGATTCGAACCAACCACCTTAGGTCCTGGATCGGCTGCTTGCAAGGCAAACACCGCTGTGCTATCTCTCCGGGCCCGCATTTAACTAAATTTTAATGAAACGGAAGCCTCTAGTTTCTCAACTGGCACAGTCTGATCTGTTAATGAGCAGTGAGCTGTGTAGCTGTGGGCCTTCCCTTTGAAGCACACGCTTCTTTGGGACAGTCCTGGGGCGCTGTAGCTTTTAACAGGGTGGCTGCGAGGTAAAAAGGGGGTGCCACCCATTTGCTGGTTCTCAAACCCTGCAATATGGAAGCACGATGATCCTGCCCTCTTCTCCCCGCAGTGAGCTGAGGACCAAGTACAGGATCACCATCACCCCCAAACTGGTGGTGGTGAAGCCGAGTGGAGAGGTCATCACCGACAAGGGCCGCAAACAGATCCGAGAGCGAGGCCTCGCCTGCTTCCAAACCTGGGTAGAGGCAGCCGACATCTTTCAGAATTTCTCTGCTTGACCAGGGCAGGGCCACAAGACCTGGACTGGCTGCCACCCAGCCACAGAGCAGAGCTGTGGACCTTTCTCTGACCAAGCCGTTCAATGTGTTTCAGCTTAGAAGAAGTATATGGCTTGGCAGCAGGATGTCTGTTATGGAGATTCTTTTATTGTTATTTATGATATGCTTTGATGTATACTAGCAATGTTCATATTCTATACATTAAATTACAGATTTAATATATCTATGCAATAATTTTAGTTTTAGGTTCTTTCTGGCTCTGTGTTCAGTGATCACTCCTGGAGGTGTTTAGGGGATCATATGTGGTACAAGGGTGAAACCTGGGTCAGCTGTATACAAGTACCATACACACCGTACTATCTCCCACCCAGATATTCTTCCTTCTCATTGAAAATTAAATGTCAAAAAAAATAAGAAAAAAGAAAGAAAAAGAAAATCAAATGTCTATCAGAAAAACTAATACTCAATAAATATTTTTCACACACTTGCTTTTTATATGCCTTCATGAAAATATTTTGTTCTTTTTTCTCATAATATTCTTATGATAGAAAGATTTTCTTTATCAATGACCTCAACTTCATTTCTTTAGATACATGAATTTTGAACTCGTGCTCAGGAGAAAAGATAGGACAGTGTTTACTCTGTATGTATGAAACATACATATTGGTCACTGAAGAGAACTTCATAACTTCATATTGGTCACTGAAGAGAACAATTAAACAAAAACAAAAGGTAAAATAGCTTTATTCTGAAACTCACTGCCAGTAAAATACTGCAAAGGAAATTGGAAAAGAGGATGGAAAAGAAGAAGACAGGGAGTCCTGCTGTCCTAGAGCAGCGCCAGTGCCTGGTCACTATGACCTGCGTACACTAGAATATTTGGCACCATGCAGAAGATCATGGGCATTGATCTTGTTTTTGCCTTTGCCCTGAATTTCAGACATGTGTTTTCCTTTGGGCCAAGGGAGAGGGTGGAGCCACGATGCCTGGACATCATCCACACATCTCAATTTCCCTTTGTGACATGAGTGATTCCTTCTTGTTGTCTGTGGGACTCAGTGGATCTCAGGGACACATGAACTATCAAGATCAATGCCCAGATACACTAAACATTTTGTCATTGCCCACTGTTAGGATCAGTTTTTTGTTCGTGCCAGCAAATTCAAGTTTAACTGGGAAAACCCAGCCCTGGCTCTGTGTCCCCAAAATGCCAGAACTAATAGCTGGTGGAGAGAAAGAGCCTTTGGGAATAGACAAAAGCTTAAAGAGGGCAGGTAGGAAAAAAACAAACAAACAAACAAACAAACAAAAAAAACACTTCAGCTGCCCATGGTAGACTGGCTAGTCTCTGGGCCATTTCTTCTTGTATTGAGATCCTCTTTCTCTCTTTGTAGGCTGGAGCTACCTTGGACCACCTAGTGTCTGTGTAGACAAATGGGATAGGCCATGCCCAGGTGGACTTTTACATATCAAAGGAGAGATTTATGGGAAAGAGGAAAATAGGGAACATCTTTGCTTTGGGATAATAGCTGGGTGTCATCTTACAGTCATAGCTCCTAACTGCAGATGGCTCATCAGCCTACAAGTGCAGGTAAGTAAAGAGTAGTGACTGGAGATATGACCCAATGTTAGAGTACTTGCCTTGCATGTGTGAAGCTTTACTTTTGATTCTCAGCACTGCTGGTTCCTAAGGATTAACTGGAGTGATTCTAGAGCACAGAGCTGGGAGTAGCCCCTGAGCACAGCTGGGTAAGATACTTTTCCTACTGAACCCAACAAAAGCAAAAGCTCTATTGCTATCAGTGACAGACAGTTCATGTGGAAGTCAGAGGTGGCTTAAATTTAGCCTGGGGCTTGTGGAATGACAATTCTGGTTTGTAAAAGGCCATCTAGAGGTAGACCCAACACAAATCACAACAATGTCAAAGGCCACAAATAGCCAAATTAGGGGATAGAGCAGTGTATAGATACTTGTCTTACTTGTACCAACGTGAGTTCGATCCCCCGCATCCCATATGATCCCCCTAGCCTCCACCAAGAATAATCCCTGAGAGTGCAGAGTCCGGAATAAACCCTGATCACAGCTGGGTATGACCCCAAAACAAAACCAAACAAAAAATAAACTAGTCAAGTGAAAGCAATGAACTACCAATATCGAACTTAAAGTAGTTTATGTGCACATACCAAAGAGTTTACAAGCTGAGAATGTTCAAGCAAATGATGGGGTATGCTTCTGGGAGGGTTGTTATAAAACAGTTTATAGAATATGTGAGTCGGAATGTTCACTCCTCAGTGATGGGTTCTTAGAATTTTCTTCTCCTTTTTACTTCTTAGAGGGGGTCGAATGCAGTGTCATACATGTGTTCTACTATTGAGCTGCATCCTTGACTATAATATTAGAATTCCATATTCTGAAATTAGGAACTTGGTTAGTGATTATCTGAGATTTTCGGTATTGGAAAGCAATTTCGGTTTTGTTTGGGATTTTTAGAGTCAAAAGCTGGGGACTGAAGAGATTGTAAAATGGGTATATGCATCCAACATGGGTTCAATTCCCAGCATCCCATATGGTCCTCTGAGCACCACCAGGAGTGATTTCTGAGCTCAGAGCAAGGAGTACTCCTGACCTTTGCTGGGTGTGGTCTCCAAACAAAAACAATAAAAGGACTCAGATCAGGTCACAAAATCAACTAAACAAAGCTTTGTTTAGTTTTGCTGACTAGATTCACTGATTCTACAGTACTGATAATACATGCTCCAGGAATCTTCACAGCAGTCTCCTTGTTTGGATTCCATTGCAGTTAGTAGTAAAGACTGAATGACACAAGTGTGGTGGAGGACTGAGAGAGTCACAGGGTCGACACTAGCAAATGAAGATCCTGACAGATCCACAGAGATTGGCACACATCACAAAGAACAAGAACAATCACTGCTGGCGGGGATGTGGAGAGAAAGGAACGCTCATTCACTGCTGGTGGGAATGCTGTCTAGTCACTCAGCCTTTATGAAAAACAATATGGAGATTCCTCAAAAAACTGGAAATTGAGCTCCCTTATGACCCAGCCATACCACTCCTAGGGATATACCCTAGGAACACAAAAATACAATTCAAAATCCCTTCCTCAGGTGGGGAAGCGGTGGCGCAAGCGGTAGGGCGATTGCCTTGCACGTGCTAACCTAGGATGGACCGCAGTTCGATCCCCTGGCGTGTCATATGGTTCACCAAGGTAGAGCAATTATTGAGCATATAGCCAGGAGTAACCCCTGAGTATCACTGGGTGTGGTTCCCCCCACCAATCCCTTCCTCACACATATATTCATTGCAGCTCTATTTACAATTATTTTAAATTATTATTATAAATTACTATTTACAATTAGCCAGACTCTGAAACCACCAAAATGCTCTTCAGCAGATGAATGGTTAAAGAAACTATGGTACATATCTACAATGGGATATTATGTAGCCGTCAGAAGAAATGAAGTCATGAACTTTTCCTATACATGGATGTACATGGAATCTGTTATACTGAGTGAAATAAGTCAGAGGGAGAGACACACAGAATAGTCTCACTCATCTATGAGTTTTAAGAAAAATAAATACATTATGGAAATAATGCCCAGAGACAATAAAGATGAAGGCCAGAAGGACCAGCTCACAATATGAAGCTCACCTCAAAGAGTGGTGAGTGCAGTTAGGGAAATCCTAACTTGTTAAAGTTTGTGATGAATCAGGCAGCTGTTGAGGGACCTGAGCCAGCAGTATCTTGTCAGCCCTCATGTAAATAGGTATTCCTCCTAGTTAGGAGAGTGTGGAAAGCCAGAGATGGCAGCTAAAATCTAGACTTGTCTGCTCTGGGGGTGGTGACTGCCATAGTTCACTCAATAGTTCAGTTTTGAGTTCTGATTATCTGCATTTTGTTAAAAGGGGTCCGTAAAAGGGTCCGTAGAAGCCCACCCACTCAATAAAGACCATGAAACATACCTTCAGAGACTGTAAAAACAAAGCAGGGTTTATTCCAGAGCTCTGGGGCTCTGGGGACAGCCTTGCTGACTGGAACTGGAAGCCCCAGGTAGTCTAGGGAGGTGTCTTTTATAGGTTTAAGGAACCTTAGGCCTATCCCTATTCCAGGTTTAAACACAATGTCCAATCAGAAGGTAAGCTTGTCCTTTTTTCAAATAAAGCCCAAATATGTCAAGTTCCTCTTAGGAGGGGCATTGGCTGATGGCAGCCGGCTTTTGATGCCTCAAAGTGAAATACCAGATCAAGGGGCATCAAGAAGACAGTGCAGAGAAAGGCTTAACCGGCATCTATATCTGGTCAGTGTGTGTGTGTGGGGAGGGCTTAACATACATCTATCACGTATCTGAGTTACTATAATATCTATCTTTATAATTTTCCCTTAACAGTTTCATGCATTCACGCTTGTTCTTTGAGCTGTTTCCTCATCTGGCTTTGGGGGTTGGGGTTAGGACCACACCTGATGATGCTCAGGGGTTACTCCTGGCTCTGAGCTCAGAAATCGCTCCTGGCTTGGGAACCATATGGGATGCTGGGGATCCAAACCAGGTCCGTTCTGGGTCAGCCACATACAAGGCAAATGTCTTACCACTGTGCTGTTGCTCTGGCCCAGGCTTTTTTTTTTTTTTTTTTTTTTCTAATTGTAGTTTCTTTTGCTCTGCTGAGGCTTTTTAGTTCTATATTATCCAAATGATTTTTTTTTCCTTCTTGCCAATAAAGGTGTATTCCAGTGTTAAAGTTGACCAAAACTGGCCTGGACCCGAGTTGGGGTCCGGGGTTGGAGATGGCTAAGCCTGGGGAGGCCAGGTCAGGGATGCCCAAGGTCCGAGGAAAGCCCACCACTCAATTGAGGAGACACAAACCTTGGAGGATGCAATCACACATAGGTTCATTCATTTTCCAGGATCCTGGGGTGTCACTGCTAGCCGCTAGCTGGGAATTCGGTCTGCAGTGAGACCCCGAGAATCCAAATTCACAAACGTTTAAGGGAATTCATATGATAATGAGCATGATAATGAGCATACAGGTCAAAGTATTTCATAGGTTTATACAGTTTGAATCATCCAATGATTTTTTTTATAGAAAAGGTGCAATTTTCTGTCTGTTCAGCCCCTTCATTACATCATTTACCCCCAACTCTTAGGCTGATGGCATGCAGAGATATAGGTTGAACCCTTCAGGTGGTCACCTAATCTACAGGGTGGAGAACCCATTCTCTTGACAGTGTAGTGACCGGAGAGATTAGGGGAAGGGAGCCTTGTTTATTATATCAAGCAAGCCAGGGACAGAAGAGAGAATAGCATTAAACTAGATTTTACCCTTATTCTATACCTATGTGTTATTCTATTTATACCTATGTGTTATTCCTTTTTAGTGACCGTATGCAATTATTCCTCCCTAATCTTCAAAGGCCATCTGTCCTCTGCAGGGATCTCCTCGAGGGTCGAGGTGTTCCCCTGTTGGAATGTAAGTTGGTTTCCCCTCCCTTCAAGGTGTCTGGTGGAAAATAAGATGTCCTTGCATTCCTTGGAATGTCCTTTGTGATTTACAGCCTGGTCTCAGGAATCAGCTGTCTCCTTGGGCTTAGTCTCAAAAGTTACACACTGGAATACAAAGTTAAAAGGCTACACCCCAAAAGTCACCTCTTTTCCAGACTCAACACCAGAAAACATCACTGAAGCAGATATGGAATGTTTTGCTTATTCCCTCCACAATCTCCCCTCCCACTCCAGTTTATTTCATAGCTTAGGGTTTATTTGTTTGGGTGGGGCCACACCCAGCAGTGATCAGGAATCAGTCCTGGCAGTGCTCGGGACCATGTGGGATGCTGGGGATCGAACATGAGTTGGCCACATGCGAGGCAAGCACTCTACCTACTATGCTATTACTTCTGCGACCTTGATGTCAGGGAGAGGGGCCTGGAAGAAATTGAGATTATTACAAAGCTTCATTTGGGGGAGACATTTCTAGATTGTGTGGAGGGGTATATCTGTGAATGTACTAAAAAGTCATTGACTTCTACACTTGGATGAATTGTATAGTGTATTACTTGTAGCTTAACGTAAAGCTGTTCAAAAGAAAGAGAAGGGAAGATGCCAGTAGGTGGAACACTTTGCAGGCTTCGGAGAGCTCCTGCCAGAGCTGGGTGTTTTAGGCAACTTCTTGTGGTTAGGTAACCTAGGTGAAGCTCTGGTGTCCATAGATGCAAACCCAGGGGAAAGAACTCTCACTAACATCCCAAGGGCCATCCACACCTGACTCAGTTAAACCATTCCTCCGTGGACTTAATTTGTGTTTTGTTTTGTTTTGTTTTGTTTTCCCTTGAGGCCTGGGATAGCCTCTGAGCACTGCCCACCAGGTGTGCCTCCTAATCCTCCCCCACCGAGTTTGATGTTTCCTGTTGAATCTCTTCTGTGATGCTGTTTTGGGAACTGGCTGGCTGACTGAACCCCTGTAGAGCTATTTGTGTCAGGAGGCCCTTTAGAGTATTTGAGAAATTCTTGAGGCTGAAAGTTTCTGAGACACTAACATACCGAGATTGGGAGGGACAGCTTATATATATATATATAATATCCCATTAGTATTTATAATTGGGCTTGACCTTGGGCCATCCCGCCTCCCTCACAGAGAGCTCTGGTTACACCTATCAACACTGCCTTGCTCCGGGGCACTCCTAAACTCCTCCACCCCTGCTGAGCTTCTCTGCAGCACTTGCTCTGGCAGTGGGGACTGCAAAAGACGGGCGTTTTTTAATTGTAAACAGACGGCTTGGGCTACCGTAGAAGGAACTAGACACAGGGTTTAGAGGGCCTCAGACAAAAGCAGGAGTAGAGTCCCAGGGGTGTAATTCCTTCACCTGCGTGATCCCAAGTGGTCTCGCCTCCACTCATCAGGGATCGCAGACAGTGACAATGTACGAATTTGGAAAATGCACACAGGATGCAAACCATGGGTCGATCTCCGGCCTGGCCACCACCAGGTCGCTTTATGAATAAAGCGACAAACAATTTGGTGACCAAAGTCATTCGTTAAGGGCGGGATCTATAGCACTGCAGATAGAATAGTTTTCTTGCAAAGGGTCCTCCAAGCATTCCTGAATGCAGAGCCAGGGTAGTCTGAGCGCCGCAGGGGGTGGCCCACAGCAAACGAACAGGAAGCCCTGTGCCAATTGTAGGAAGTGGGAAAAACACAAGGGAGGAAATATGGAAACAACATCCTTTTTTTGGTGGGGGGTACTTTTGGCTCTATGATCAGAAATCGCTCCTGGTACGCTCGGGGTGCCGGGATTCGAACCCCCACCCTTCTGCATACAAGGTAAACGCCTTACCGCCATACTATCTCTCCTCCGGATCTCCTCTGCAAGCCCTTTCTGCGCTGGAGCCAACGCCAGTGTCGGCCCTGGGGAGCGCTGCTGGACGACCCGCGCGTGCACACTGCCCCCTGGTGGCCATGCGCGCCCGCGGGTCCTGCGCGCAGCCAAGGACCTTCCTTTGCCTGCTCGGAAACCACCCAGAGGGGGTCACCCTGGAAAGGTGGGATCCGCGAGAGATCGCGGGGGTGAGGATTCGGGAATCCACTCGAGGCTAGCTAGACACGGTGAGCTGAGCATATGGCAGCAGGTGGATGAGGAGCAGAGGCAGGTTTGCAGGCTCGGTGTCGCCTCCCCTTTGAATCTTGCATGTCCAAGTCTGCCCCGTTAGTTCCCAGCCCAGCAAGGGGAGACTGAATAGCAGGAGCGAAGGGTGGAGTGGACCCGGTGCTGAGTTCCACCACGCGCTGGCTCGGAGGAAGTGAATAGTTGCCGATCTTTTCTCTGTATGATAGTGAAGCTGGGGCTCTTAAACGCAGTGAGATTAGGGATATTTTGGGGGTGGGGGTGATGAGGTGGGGAGGGGAGTTGGTCATATGGGTGATGCTCAGGGGTAACTCCTGGCTCTACACTAAACCATATGGGATGCCAAGGATCGAACCTGGGTCAGCTACTTGTAAGGCAAGTACCCAACCCTCTGTACTATACTTGAGTCCCCTAAAGTGAGAATTTTATCAGTAGGAGCAAACTATTAACTTGATGCAGCTCCACACTGTTGATTTGCATTGCTTACACACACACACACACACACACACACACACACACACACACACACACACAATAAGGATATTCTGCAAAAAATCCAATTGGAGAAGTTCTGCCCTTGCCTCCATTGGAAGTAACTTTGGTGATATCAGATCTGAAGGCTTCATCAGATGGGTCATATTTCCACCATTTCTCTCTAGCTCAAGGGTCCTCAAACCACATGCAGCCCGCCAAAGGCATTTATCCAGCCTGCAAGATTTTTCTGAAACCGCTGCCTGTCCTGCTTAGCAGGTGGCTCGTCCAGGACCGCAGTGCATTGCATTCTTGGACTCACCTCCTTCTCTCTGTCTCTTGATTCTTCCCTCTTCCTCTCAGTCTCGGGCAAGGGTCTTCAAACTAAAGCCACCAAAAACAGGCCCATAGTTCCCATTCAAAATTCTGGTAAGTTTGTTGATTTAACTTTTTTTTGTTTTGTTTTTTCGGGCCACACCCATTTGAAGCTCAGGGGTTACTCCTGGCTATGCGCTCAGAAATCACCCCTGGCTTGGGGGGACCATATGGGACACTGGGGGATCGAACCGCGGTTCATCCGCTTGCAAGGCAGACACCTAACCTGTAGCACCACCTTCCCAGCCCCTGTTGATTTAACTTTACTTGTTCTTTATTTTAAATATTATATTTGTCCCCCCCCCTTTTTTTTTTCAAAATAAGGTGTGTGCAGTGTATATAGGAATTTGCTCATAGATTTTTTTTTTTAAGCTATAGTCTGGCCCATCAGTGGTCTGAGGGACAGTGAACTGACCCCTATTTAAAACATGAGCTGAAAGAAGATGGGGCATCTGGGGGCCGGAGAGATAGCATGGAGGTAAGGTGTTTGCCTTTCATGCAGAAGGACGGTGGTTCGAATCTCGGCATCCCACATGGTCCCCTGTGCCTGCCAGGGGCGATTTCTCAGCATAAGGCCAGGAGTAACCACTGAGCGCTGCCGGGTGTGACCCAAAAACCAAAAAAAAAAAAAAAAAAAAGGAAGATGGGGCATCTAGACTTCAGAGGGCCCTGGGGGCAATCTGACAGCTGAAATTCATGTCTAGCACTTGGGACACACTCACTGTCTCTTGAACAGGAGTAAAGACAAATCCGCCTGGAAGGTGGACTTTCAGCACCCCGGTCAGCTCCAAGGTAGCCCTCCCCCCCAGCCCCCAAGGGATCCTCAGCTTACTTTTTACAGAGGGAAGAAGGAAGGAGATGCCAGATCAGGGGGAATTGAGAAGGGAGGCTGGATAATCCAAGCCTTCAGTGAGTTCCCGTAAACCAACCAAATACCAAGGTGAAGAACTCAGGCCACTGTGGGGAAGAAGTGACAGTTACACAATTGAGTCCAACACAGACACACACCGTCTGATTGGCACACACAACTGCAGGGAGACAGAATATATATAGACCCATGTCATTGTATAATGAGAATTAAAGGTTAGAAATAAGTGTGTGAAAGAATAGAATAAAGAAAACAACACAAAAATACCTTCTGCACACCTATATTCATTGCAGCGCTATTTACAATAGCCACACTCTGGAAACAACCAAGATACCCGACAGCAAATGAATGGCTAAAGAAACTGGTACATATACATAATGGAGTACTATGCAGCTGTCAGAACAAATGAGGTCATGACATTTTTCTATATATGGATGTACCGTATTTGCTGGCGTATAAGACGACCGGGTGTATAAGACAACCCCCTAATTTTGCAGTTAAAACATAGGTTTAGGCCTATATTCGCTGTATCAGACAGAAGGTTTCTGTGCTGCATGTGCTGCATGTGTTCCTGTGCTCATGTACCACAGTGAGCCAATCACAACAAGCAAAGGTTCAAAGGTTCTACTGGAATAGACTTCCTCTCTGACTCTGGCTAATCTGAGTAGGCTTTTGACAATGTAGATTCGGGTCCAGAACATTGTCTAATTTGCATGCATCAAAAGCCTGCTTGGCTTGGCTGAGTTAGAGAGGCGGTCCGAGCAGCTTTGCAGTGATTGGTGCAGGATTGAGTTGGAAAATTGGTTTTGTGGCAATATTCAGACAGTTTTTGTTTAGCGGCATATTGAAACATTTTTCGGGATATACTCGGCGTATAAGATGACCCCGATTTTCGGTTGACAATTTTTTGTTTCAAAAGTCGTCTTATACGCCGGAAAATACGGTACATGGAATTTATTATGCTGAGTGAAATAAGTCAGAAAGAGAGATAGACACAGAATAATCTCTCATATATGGGTTTAAGAAATGTAAAAACATTATTGTAATAATACACAGAGAAAATATAGATGAGGACTGGAAGGTCTGGCCTATAATATGAAGCTTGCCACAAAGAATGGTGAGTTCAGTTGGAGAAATGACTACACTGACAACTACTGAGACAATGGTAGGGCATTGGTGGTGGAAATGTTGCACTGGTGAAGGAGTGTATTGTTTTTTATTTATTTATTTATTTATATAACTGAAACCCAACTACAAACATGTTTGTAATCATGGTTCTTAAATAAAGATATGTAAAAGAAGAGAATCGAAGAAAGAGAAGGTGAAATGTTTCTTTTTTTCTCTTACGAAAGTGGTGATTATAATTTTTTAAATTAAGGCATATTGATTTATAAAGTTATTCATAGTTGAGTTTCAGCATACACTATTTAAACTCCATCCCATCACCAGTGTCATCTTCTTTTTACCAATGTCCCCAGTTTTCTGCTCACTCTCCAGCCTACCTCCTTAGCAGGCACCTTTTTGTTTATTTATTTATATGTTTATTTTTAGTCATACCTGGCAATATTCATAATTTCCTACTGGCTCTGCATTCAGGAATTATTTCTGATGAACTCAGATGACCATATGGGATGCCAGAAATTGAACCTGGGTCAGCTGCATGTAAGGTAAATCATTTTACCTGCTGTTCTATCTCTCTTGTCCCAATAGGCACACTTTAAAGTTTGGTTGTAGTACTGTGGATCTATTGCTATCAGTTTTTTTTTTTTTTGTTCTGTGGTTCAGATATGTAGATATATCACAGCTTCACCCTTCCAAAGTGCTTGAGGTTTCTGCCCCTGCCTTTGTAACCTCCAGTTTGCCACCTTTTACTCCCTAATTCTCTCATCTTCTTTCCTTTCCTGTCCTTTTCAGCTCTCTACTATAGGGACCAAGGTAATGTAGGTATGCCCATTTTGATACTTTGCATTTCCTTGTCCTGTTATTCTATATACCAGAGATAAGTGTTTGTCTTTCTTCTTCTGACTTCTCCAGTTCCATCCAAGTTGCAATAATGGCATGATCACATCCTTGCAGCTACATAGTATTCTTTTTTTTTTTTTTTTTTTGGTTTTTGGGCCACACCCGGCAGTGCTCAGAGGTTACTCTTGGCTGTCTGCTCAGAAATAGCTCCTGGTAGGCACGGGGGACCATATGGGACACTGGGATTTGAACCAACCACCTTTGGTCCTGGATTGGCTGCTTGCAAGGCAAACACCGCTGTGCTATCTCTCTGGGCCCAGCTACATAGTATTTTATTATGCATATTAGCCACACTTTATTATCCATTCGTGTCTTTCAGCACTAGGTTGATTCCATATACTAGTTATTGTGCCAAGTGCTGCAATGAACAGTAGTGTGCATATATCCTTTTTAATGAATATTTGTAGTTGGGGCCCTTTCAGAGACAGGTTTAGACCCCATTGAGTTCACCTCTAGCAGAATAGACTCTCATGAATGGAGAGTCAAGAATGGAGCCCCTGAGAGGAGGCACCCTGTAGGCTGAGCCCCCCACCCCCAAATTAGTGCCTGTTAAAGCAAATACCCGGCAATGTCACTATGGAGTCCACCTGTTCTTTCCGTGGTCACATAGGTTACATTACCCAAGTCGCATAGGTCACATCTACAGATGTGCCACCGCTCCACCTCTCCTTTAATGATTTCTAAAGAGGTGAAATATCTAGGGAAAGAATAAACCAGACACTAAAAGGGAATGGGTGGTGAAGGAAAGAAAGAACAAAGATTGTGGCTTCCCTGGTAATGGTAAGACTAAAAGATTAGAACCCAATGTGGGAGCCATTTCTTTTGGAGCAGGAAAGGCAACAAGTCCTGGGCTACTGGATTCTAGGACCAGGACCTAATGTTGTTCTCTCCATCCCAACAGCTGTTTAAGTTTCAGGATAAAAAAAAGATGCAGTTACCCCCTTTCTTTTCACAGTGGAGAGTCACAGCCTGAATGAGAAGGACCACTGCAGATTTGGCTGACTGATATTCCAGGACCAGGACTGAACGCAAATCATCCTGATGCTCCTGCTGATGGCTGTGACTATGGAATGATCGGCAAGAATGAACACACGATTTGCTTGTGGACTATACTTGGATTCTTACCCAGACTGTGGATGGAGGTTTTGTGGGTCAAACTGCCACCTCTGGGATTCCTCCCTTTTGTGATTTGTTTGGGGTTTCTGATATGCTCCACAACATTTCCTGCTACTGAGGTGTAAAGGTTAAGAAAGAAGTGGGTACCAATCTATGGGTGCAGGTCGCAGGATAGAAAAGTTTCCCGCGGGGCCGGGCGGTGGCGCTGGAGGTAAGGTGCCTGCCTTGCCTGCGCTAACCTAGGACGGACCGCGGTTCGATCCCCCCCGCATCCCATATGGTCCCCCAAGAAGCCAGGAGCAACTTCTGAGCGCATAGCCAGGAGTAACCCCTGAGCCTCACAGGGTGTGGCCCAAAAACCAAAAAAAAAAAAAAAAAAAAAAAAAAAAAAAGAAAAGAAAAGTTTCCCAGTGGCCTGAGCGATAGCACAGCAGTGGGGCGTTTGCCTTACATGCGGCCGACCCAGGACCCAAACCAGGAACGATGAGCACGTAGCCAGGAGTAATCCCTGAGCGTCCAGGGTGTGCCCCCCTCCCCCCAAAAATTTTCCCTGAGAGCATTCTCATTTTATGCTTATCCAGAAGGGATTCCCTGGAAATGTAGGGCAGAGATGAGCTTTCTCTGCAGGGTATGGGAATGTGTCAGGAAAGAAATCTAGTAGCATACAAGCCCTAAGATCAAATTTTAGAGGGAACCAGACCCTGAGTTTAAGGCTGGCTATCTCAGGTAGAGCCTTGAGAGTGCTGTTTGCTTAGCAGAAAACCAGAGCTGTCCTCCACCCATTTATCAGCAGGGTTTTAAGAGAATGCATCCAGACTTATTCTTAGTAGGGAAGCATCAGTTAAGGCAAATAAGAAGGAGCTAGCTAGCAATTCAACACAGCCTTAATGTGCCAGTGTAAGCCCCACCATCATAGAAGAATACCTAGGATCAGACTTTCCCAGAAATTGTGCATACTTCTAGAGTACTCTCTGGTCTCCTTAACAGAAGTAGCCAGGCAGAACAGGCAGAACTATGATATTTTAGGGATGCTTCTGGGATGGTCAAGAAATAATTAGCAAAGGTTAGCGAAGGGCTAAGAGAAAAGTGAGCATATGAATGGCATCGGTTCAATGCTTCCCCATGGTTGACAACTCTCCTTTCATCCACGATGAGATCTCTGCTCATACTTAACCTGATTTTAACTCTTAGCCCTACATATTGAACAACCTAGTAAGTTTTGTTAAAGACAGAATCAAAAAGTCCAACTACTGGTCTTAAGGAAGCAGTACCAGCCTCTAAGTGAAGCAACCATATGAGTGTGGTCAGGATTAACCACATGAACAAGAAGAAGGGGGGAATGTTAGAAGGGAATGTAAGATTAGAATTAACTGTTGCTATTTTGCTTCTGTAACTGTGCTTTGCTTTAGACGTAAGGACTGCCAGGACAGACCTCAGATATGTGGCGAAAGGAACTAGGCCCAGAACAGCCAGTTCCAGGAATTTCAAGGGCATGTACCAGGACAGCTAGATAAACTGGCACCCAGAGGTCTGTAGATGATAAACTATCTAATTGCACTCAAAGGTTGATGGACCCCTGAACCCATCCTCTTTTGCTTCAACCATCCAGTTTAAACCAAGATGGTCCAAGATATACTAAGAACCTATAGTTTTACCCATAGCTTAAAACCCTAGTGACCCTACTTCAAGGTCACCTTAAGTGAGAAGAGTGGCCCCAGTATTCTGGTAATTGAATAAACTCCCTTGCTTATTGCATTACTGTTGTCTTCTCTGGGCTTCGTGGGTTGGATCTTGAGTCTGGAGCTAACAGTATTAATATAATTTTTACTGGTGTGTGGTGATTCGTATTCTGATTTACATTGTTTTGATAATCAGTGATGATAACTTTTTAGATAACTTTTGGTCTTCTATGTAGCTAAACTTGTAGAACCTAATAGAACAAAACATCTTGATTTTCTCTCTAGACAGTTTAGTATTATTATATTTATGTTATGTGGAACATACCTGTTCAGTTTTATTTCTGTGATATACTTTATCTAGCTTTGGTAGTCATGAAGGGTGCCTTACTTTGGGAGACTTTAGCCTCTGATCTCTGGAATGTAAATGGTAACCTTTTACTCATGAGCTCACATACTGCTGCTTAACTCAAATTCAGTCACCATAAATGGACAAAAAAACGTATTTTTTCTGGCTTCTTCTCAAGACCAGGGCACTCTGTTCCCAAAGTCTAACTTGGCTTGAATATCTTTACCTATCAGTTTCTTTTTCCTTTCTTGCTACAATCCTGGAATTGCCACTTTCAGTAGCTGAGAGAAATTATTTCTCTCAGTGGAAAATCTACTGTGATGGAAGATTTTACTGACCCACCCCCAAATTATATGGATCCTTGAACAAAGGACCATAATATGTTATTTTTTTTAACTAAAAATCTTTTTTTGGGTGGTCACACCTGGTGGGAGTTATTCCTGACTCTGCATTCAGGAATCACTCCTGGGAATAATATGGAATCTAGGGGATTAAACCCAGGTGAGCTGCATGCAAGGCAAGTACCCTGCCACACTTGTACTATCTCTCTGGTCTCTGACTGTAATATTTCAAAATAATTAATTTGATACAATATGCAACCACTGGAGCAGAAATGTATATAAATATAGATAATAGATATAAATGATACTTATATAGATGAAGCTATGTGGAGAGAGCTACAGATATAAAGATAGCTATTTATTTTATCTCGTATCCATTTTAAAATCTATATCTTTCCAGCTTTGAGTCACATTACAAATGAACAAGAAACCCAGCCAGCAGCAGCTGAATATGATTCCAACAGGGAGATTTATTGCCGCCTCTGGGAGTAAATCATAGCTGATATTCTGGGGTGAGTTTTCTCTGCACACACAATCTCTCTCAATCAGATCATCTAAATATAGATCAGTGATGAGTCATGGCTCAACTTTGTCAGAGGCCATGAGCTGCCACCTGGGTTTTCTGTGTCTGTTTCAGAGAGCAGAGAATTGATGACAGCATGCAGCTTCTTGAAGACCAAGCACATGATGGAAGGAGTGTCATCTCGGTGATTTCTAGAGGAAAGCTCAAACTGCTATCAAAACAGGTCTCCAATTGTAATTGGTTGTATGCGACTTAAGGACAACAGAGCCTCTCCTTAAATGTGTCCCTCATATACTGTAACTTGCAATCCATGATGAGAAACAATTACATCAACTCATTTGATTGATATTTTTTTCATGACTGGAAAAGCTGGGGAAGATCTTTTTGGAAAAAAAAAGCTCAGGGGACAGAAGAGATAGTATTTTTTTAATTAAATAAATTGGGGGGTCATCACACCTGGTGGTGTCCAGGGCTTACTTCTGTTTCTGTACTCAGTAATCACTCCTTGGGGACAAGGAATCATTCCTGTCTTTTTCTTGACTTTCACCTGTACTATCAGAGCTTGATCCTTGGTGTCCTAGCCCCCAAGCCTCCCAACCCCCCAGATCTTCCAGTAATGAGTAAGAGCTGAAAGCAGAGCCCTGACCACTGCTGAGTGTGATACACAAACAAATAAAAACTCTGAGTGCCAGGAAAGTGGCTTGAGGGCTAATGTGCGGGCCTTGATGTTTAAAATCCTGCATGTGATTCCTAACATTGCCTAATACTTTGCCTCTAACACTGCTGGAAGGAATCTTGACCCTTCATATTACTGGGTGTACACTCCACACCTAACAGCAGAACCAAGAAGATCTTCTCAGATTGATCACATTAGAATCCAAGTGTTAAAAGTCAAGAGCCCTAGCCTAGTGGAAAGGCACTTGCCTAGCAAGCTGCCCATGTGGAACCACTCAGGTTCGAGGCCCGGCATCCCATGTACATTACATGTGTGGAGTGATTAAAAGGATGAGGGGTGGGATGGCAGCGGGGCCAGAGACATAGCATGGAGACAAGGCCTTTCATGCAGAAGGTCATTGGTTTGAATCCTGGCATCCCATATGGTCCTCAGCCTGTCAGGAGTGATTTCTGAGCGCTGCCGGGTGTGACCCAAAAACCAAAAAAAAAAAAAAAAAAAAAAAAAATGGATGAGGAGTGATTAAAATATATATAAAATAAAAGTCAAAGGCAAGGAGCTTTTGAAGGTGTAAGAATTCCTCAGACACGGGGCCGGGTAGGTGGCGCTGGAGGTAAGGTGTCTGCCTTGCAAGCGCTAGCCAAGGAAGGACCTCGGTTCGATCCCCCGGCGTCCCATATGGTCCACCCAAGCCAGGGGCGATTTCTGAGCACATAGCCAGGAGTAACCCCTGAGCGTCAAACGGGTGTGGCCCAAAAACCAAAAAAAAAAAAAAAAAAAAGAATTCCTCAGACACAAGAGAACCCCCATGGAGTTATCAATGGATTTCTTCCCAGAAACCATCATATAGAGGAGGGAGTAGGATGATACAAAGTACTGAAAAAAAAAAAAAGTCGCACAGGTAACTAGCAATGCTGTTTTATGAATAAAATGGTCTTTCTAGTTAGGTAGTTTGTCATTACTAGACCTTTCTGGGTAGATGATCTTTCAGCAGTTATTCAGATTCACATGAAAGCTTGCTAAGTTTCAACATAAAAACATAGGAAAGTATGGAACTCACCAGGATGTATAGTTATAATCAAACTTAAAATACTTTAATACTGTATGGGTGGCTTAAAAGTAACTTTTGGGGGCTGGAGCAGTGGTGCAAGTGTAGGGCGTTTGTCTTGCACGTGGCTGATCTAGGATGGACTTCGGTTCGATCCCCCAGCATCCCATATGGTCTCCCAACCCAGGAGGGATTTCTATTCCTGGCTCTGTGCTCAGGTTTCATTCCTGGCCCATGCTCAGGGGACCATAGGTGGTATTAGGAATCAAACCAAGGCTACGTGCCTCTAACTTCCTCTTCAGTCCACTATATATGGTTTTTGCTTGTTTGTTTGTTTTTGGGTCACACCCAGCGATGCTCAGGAGTTACTCCTGGTTGTGTGCTCAGAAGTCACTCCTGGCAGGCTCAGGGGACCATATGGGATGCAGAATTTGAACCGGGGTTCGTCCTGTGTTGACCGCATGCAAGGCAAAAGTCTTACCGCTTTGCTATTTCTCTGGCCCTTCCGCTATATATGTTTTAATGAAAGCCAGAGACAAGTACTATACTGATCAGCAGAGATGTGGCATAACTCAGAAGCAGATCTCCAGAGTGTCACACATTCCAGAATAAATCACTGGAAATACCAATCTACTTATTAAAGTATGTTAGAAAATTTTAGGAAAATACAGTTGTATAATATGTAATAATTTCAAGCACATGTAAAAATGCATTAATAGTACCAGAAGGCAGTTAACCAAACGTGCTGCAGTGTCTGGTTTTTCAGTCATCTGCTTTCTATTCCTGTTTTCCAACAAATCTTGAGGAGTAATTAGTACAAGTATGCAAATTTGAAGAAAATTTAGAAGATCAAAACTTAAAATCGAGAAACTAATGTTCAGTATCTGCATATTCTTGGCAATTAGCAAAATGTCAATACCAGATCTTTTAATTTTTGCAGCTAAGGATCTTTTGGGGATATTATTTGGAAGCCTAACTGAAATGTTAGGGGCAAGGATTGTGTAGAAATTCTCTCTTTTTTTTTTTTTTTTGCCAGTAATTATATGTAACTCCACCCTGGATTTAGGTGTACCTACCTGAGACCCGTCCTTTTCTGGGAGGGGTCTTGGGAACTGGATATTAGATGTAACCTTACCTGCAAGACCCCTCCCATTCCGGGGAGTGGTCTTGGAAGGTTATATAAAGCCTTTGACCCAGGGGATTAGGGGCTTTGCCTCTTTTGGTCTTTGACCAGCATGGAGGTCAAAGGAAGATGGCTGGAAGAAGTTAAGATGCAGGGCTAGATAAGAATGGCTGAATGCTTGAAAGGTTATGATAGAGACCACACATGTGGTGGATAGGGTATGAATAAAGCTGATGCTTCCTGATGCCTGCCTGTGAGTGAGTTCAATACCCGTTGCTTTCCTGAACCCCAGACCCGCCGGTTCGTGGGGGATGAAGCCACGTGGCCGGGGCCTAAGGACAAAGGCCTCCATCCACCTCCATCCATCTACATCCTTCTCCATCCACTTCAATTATTAATTATTTAACACAACAATTATAGAGCTTTATTTGGGGTAACAAAAATGTAATGGAATTAGATCATGACTATGGTTGAACAATATACTAAACTCCTCCAAAAACATTGGGTTGGAGGCTGGAAAAATAGTGCACTAGCTTAGTATTTGACTAACGTTGATTCTATCCCCAGCACCACATATTTCTTTTTTTAAAAAAAAAAAAAAAATATATATATATATATATATATATATATATATATATATATATATATATATTGGTTTTTGGGCCACATCCGGCAGTGCTCAGGGGTTACTCCTGGCTATACGCTCAGAAATAGCTCCTGGCAGGCACGGGGGACCATATGGGACACTGGGATTCGAACCAACCACCTTTGGTCCTGGATCGGCTGCTTGCAAGGCAAACGCCGCTGTGCTATCTCTCCGGGCCCTAAAACCCTTTATATTAATTGCTTGGTTTGAGGATTATATATTTATTTCTTGGTTTTATAGTCAGCCTTCAGGGTGGTTCCCACTGATCCCACCCATTTGGTTCATGCTCTGTGTAATCTGCAACCCATCTCCAGTTGTATTGAAATTGTTCTCTGTGACCAACAAAAAATATTGTAGAAGATACTAGTATAGTTCTGTCTCCTCTGTCTGCACCTTTCTCTTATCCTTTGCTTTTGGGGAAGTCAGCTGTTATGTTGTTAGCTATCTGGAAAGTCTATACAAGGAGGCTTCTCTGATCAATTTTCCATGTCAGTGATCTAGGAAGCAAATATTCTTTACAAGCACATCTTCTAATCTATTTTTTTCTTTTTAGGGTCACACCTGATGGCACACTCAGGAATTACTCTTGGTTGTGCATGGGGACCATATGGGATGCTGGGGCTAACTGCATGAAAGGCAAGCACCCTACTCTAATATTGCTTTGGCCTTGAATCTTCTAATTTTGACCAGATTTTTAGGTGATTACAACTCTAAGAACTACTTGACTTGAATCCTAGTAAGTGAATTATCCTGAGCCAGAAAATCTTACTTAAACCCTTCCAAGATACCTAATTGTCTGAATCTTTATGAGTTAGTAAATGAATACCTTCTAGCTGCTGAAATTTGGGGGGTCATTTTTTTATAACTAAGAGATAATGAATATATTTTCCTATAGAATTCCAACTATGGTGCTTAGTTACATGATGGATAGTAAATTTGAAAGTAGCTGAAAAGCGAGAATAAAAAGTCAAAGAAAATGTTAGGAAACAGCATAATAAATTAGCTTTATTTCTGCTAAGACTATTTTGCACAATGCCCAAAATGACCACACAAATGTCTACACCAACAGACATGTCTACCTTAGTGTTCATGATTTGTAATTAGTGGGTTTCCAATCATATCCCTTCCCCATCTTGAACCTCTCTCTCCAGTGAACTCTGTTTTGCACATGCCACTGTCTATGATCCCCTGTTTTTTGCATTCTTCAAATATGAACAAACTAAAATATGAACAAGCATAATATCATTTTGAAGAGAAAATTGTTTTATCTTCAATAAACTGCCATCTGTGGCCTCTTTTCTCTCTTTTTGAGTTGGGGGGCACACACGACAGTGCTCAGGGCTTACTCCAGCTCTGCTCTCAGAATCAGTTCTGGAGGTGCTCAGGGAACCATATGTAATGCCAAGATTTAAATTGGTGTTGGCCATGTGCACCAAGTGCTTTAAGTTTTGTACTATCTCTGGGTCCATGGCTTCTGTCTTAACACATTTCCCCCTTTTTTTTAAATTCATAATTGGGCACTCTATGGAGGTTGTTTATAGATAAGATGCCATGGGGATTTGAACTTATGTTTATAGATAAGGTGTCATGGGGATTTGAACTCATTGCTAAGGCAATTATCCTAATGCAGTTTTCAGAGCTTGAAGTTCACAGGGGATAGGAGGTAAGAGATGGGGGATGAAGGGTAGTTGGGAAGAGAAGATAGACATGCTCTTTTAGCCCAGGAAGGTTGGAGTGCTTGTTGACTCTTGCTACCTCTGACCGTTGAGATTATAAATGTTCTCTTTTTTGTTTATTTTATTTATTTTAAATTTAGTTTTATTTTTACTCTATTTTTCTTTTCTTTTTTATATTTTTAAAATTTTATTTTATCGAAAACATTGTGATCTACAAAGTCCTTCATAGTTGAATTTTAGATATACAGTGAATAAGGGCCATTCCCATCACCAGTGACAACCTCCCTCCACTGTTGATCCTAGATTGCAACCTATACCACTACCCTTTGCCCCTGGGGCTGCCAGTATAGAGCGCCATTTAAGTTTAGATTGTTCAAGTTTAGGTCTTTGATTCTATTGTCAATAATTTTGGCTTGGATATTTAGTTTTGTCCTTTTTTTTCTCCATTAATGCACCTAGGATAACTTTGCCCCTTGCCCCATCCTTTCATTTCTTATTTTATAGAAAGATGCAGAAATATGTGGTAAAACAAAGTAATCTCTGTTCCAAGGTTTTATGAAAAAGGCGGGAGCCCCTATTTAAAAGATAAAAAAGAAAAAGAAAACAAAAAGAGTGTATGTGGTTTTTTTTTTTTTTTTTTTTGCATAGGTGCAGCAAAAGATGGGGTGGGGGAGAAAAATCTTTGGCCTAAAAACAGAGAAACCCTACCCATGAAGCATCCTGTCACAAGACCAACTACAGAGTCTGGGCATACTAAGTTGTCTATCTCCAAAGACTTCCTGGTCCCAGGAAAAAGTTCTTCTCAATCACGGTTCTTGCAGTCAGGTTTCTGTAGAGATCTTGACTTTTGCACAGACCTATGTTGAAGACAGGGTCTCACAGAGCATCTTCTGGTTTCATCTCACTGTTAGGCGATGCAGGGAAACTTGCCCTGAAAGCAAGTTGTTACTGTTTCCAAGTCATCATGGTGTCATATGAACCCACTCTGGAACAAGTCGATGCCAGGGCAGCATTAAGGCTTTCTTCGGTAGAAATTCAATTCCTGGTGCTAGTGCAAAAAAACCGTGCTAATTACAAAGATGGGATTCAAGGTTTTGGGGTGAATAGCTGATGTTTTCTTGACTGAAGCCTATGTCAAGTCACTCTATGACAAATTTTCAGGGTGAAAGGCACCCCTGTACTCTAAAATTTATGAGTTACTATTCCTATTCAATAAGAACTTCTTTCTATATGTAATATTTCCTGATTTTAATGTTTCTGGGCAAAAAAGGAACAATACCAGTGATAACTACTGGTGCATTTGGGAGTAAAAATAACAAGCTAGGGCCTGGAGAGATAGCGCAGTGGTGTTTGCCTTGCAAGCAGCTGATCCAGGACCAAAGGTGGTTGGTTCGAATCCTGGTGTCCCATATGGTCCCCCGTGCCTGCCAGGAGCTATTTCTGAGCAGACAGCCAGGAGTAACCCCTGAGCATCGCTGGGTGTGGCCCCAAAACCAAAACAAACAAACAAACAAAAACAAACAAACAAACAAAAACAAACAAACAAAAAAAACAAGCTAAACAATTTCTATACCCCGGTTCCAACCAGAACTCAGACCTTAAGAGAAATTTATTTACTAGAATTTTCTTTTTTTTTCTTTATTTAAACATCTTGATTACATATATGATTGTGATTAGGTTTTGGTCATGCAAAGAACACCCCCATCACCAGTGCAACATTCCCACCACTAATGTCCTAAATCTCCCTCCATCCCAACCCACCCCCACCTGTACTCCAAACAGGCTTTCCAGTTCCCTCATTCATTCACATGATTATGGTAGTTCTCTGTGTAGTTATTTCTATAACTGCATTCACCACTCTTTGTGGTGAGCTTCATGAAGTGAGCTGGAAGTTCCAGCCCTCCTCTCATTGTCTCTGAGGATTGTTGCAAAAAAGACTTTTATTTTCCTTAAAACCCATAGATGAGTGAGACTGTTCTGCGTCTCTCTCTCTCTCTCCCTCTGACTTATTTCGCTCAGCATGATACATCCATGTATAGGAAAATTTCATGACTTCATCTCTCCTGATGCTGCATAATATTCCATTGTGTATATGTACCACAGTTTCTTTAGACATTCATCTGTTGAAGGGCATCTTGGTTGTTTCCAGAGCCTGGCTATTGTGAATAGTGCTGAAATAAATATAGGTGTGAAGAAGGGGTTTTTGTATTGTATTCTTGTGTTCTTAGGGTATATCCCTAGGAGTGGAATAGCTGGGTCGAATGGAAGCTCAATTTCCAGATTTTGGAGGAATCTATATATCGCTTTCCATAGAGGTTGTACTAGACAGCATTCCCACCAGCAGTGGATAAGAGTTTCTTTCTCTCCACATCCCCGCCAGCACCGATTGTTCTCATTCTTTGTGATATGCGCCAATCTCTGTGGTGTGAGGTGGTATTTCATTGTTGTTTTGATTTGCGTCTCCCTGATGATTAGTGACGAGGAGGAGCATATTTTTATGTGCCTCTTGGCCATTTGTATTTCTTTTTTTTATCAAAGTGTCTGTTCATTTCTTCTCCCCATTTTTTTGATGGGATTAAATGTTTTTTTCTTGTAAAGTTCTGTCAGTGCCCTGTATATTTTGGATATTAGCCCCTTATCTGATGGGTGTTGGGTGAATAGTTACTAAAATTTTCTACTAAACAAATCAAATAATGGAATAGGGAAAATGACCACTACATAAGGAGACACACATTAAGAATTATATTTATTGGGGCTGGTGAGGTGGTGCTAGAGGTAAGGTGTCTGCCTTGCAAACGCTAGCCAAGGAAGGACTGCAGTTTGATCCCCCGGCGTCCCATATGGTCCCCCCCAAGCCAGCTTAGCCAGGAGTAACCCCTGAGCATCAAACATGTGTGGCTGAAAAAAACAAAAACAAACAAACAAAAGAAAGAATTATATTTATTAAGGAAATACATCTAAAGAAATAAATGAAGGAAATATTTATATCCCTCTTAAGTCTTTTGAAATATTCTGGGGAGGGGAATAAAATCTAGAGCACAGCTCCAGCCGGTGACATGGTCTTGTGGAGTTTGAAATGGCTTCCAGAAGTCATGGATCAGGAAATGTCCTTGAGCTGGGGGTTTCTCAAAAACAAAACTTGCTAGTGAGTAACAGTTCAGTGAAGGGAGGTGGGAGAAAAGGGGCCACAGAGAGCAAATTGGCAGCATGGGCTGAGGCAAGACAGGCTAGGAAGCTGTCTTTCGCTTTGGGATCTTGCTGGCAGTTGGTTGGTGTGGAGGGAATGTTCTGTTACTTAGGAGTTAAGAGCTGAAGGTAAAAGGGGAGAATAGGTAAATAAATAAAAAGGAAATAGATAAATAGGGAGAAATAACAGATCGGGTGAGAGAGTTAAGAGATAGAAAAGCATTTGTAAAGTGGTAAATAGAGGTGAGAGAAGGGTTATATATATAATATAATATATATAATGAGGACTATAGACAGACATTATGTACATTATAGATGAACATTATACATAGAAGTGTGTACATCACCCCCACACACCTTATTTCCAAGCCCAGGATGAATGAGTCTGAAACAGGGTCACACAAAAAAAATCTATACCAGGCTGAGGATGAAACACATGTAGTCTGGCAGTCTTCTACCTAGTATCTTGCTCACTGCCTGCCAGAACTACCATTTTTATTGAGTACAGAGTTTACCCTGGGTGGGGCAATAAACCCCAAGTAAGAATCTTTGTTTTGGGTGAAACCAAGTTGTAAACAAACAGATACAAAGAAACCAGAGATAAACTTTGTTATAGGTATAAGGTGTAACCCAACAGAAGTGGACAACACATACACTCATTTACACATATAGACAGACAATAAAGATCTAGCCATAGGTTGCAGTTGAAAAGTTGACCCAGGGGGAATGGATCAGTATGCTTAAAAAATATAAAGCTGACAAGTCAGATGGAAAGGTTTTCCATATCCTACTCAAATCAACATTAGTGAGGGTAAAATTGATTAAAGAAAGGCTTCCTGGGTTAGCTTGTGTGTAGAGCAGTCTTAAAACAATCATAATTTTCAAGTCTAGAATACTAAGCAATATGGTAATGAGCACTATAAAAGGAGTCTACCCCATGAAATATTGTCTAATGAGTCTTGAGCATACAGGTTCCTTTCCTGAAAGCAAATGGAAACCATGAGTATTGTGATATAATAGTAAATTAGCTTGAATTGAAAATATGGGGCAGGAGTGATAGCACAGTGGTAGGGTGTTTGCCTTACACTTGGCTGACTCAAGACAGACCTGGGTTCAATACCTGGTATCCCAGGGTCCCTCAAGCCAAGATCAAGGAGTTATTATAGACATATTAAAATTAAGACACTGAAAATTCTTTTTTTCTTTTTTCTTTTTTTTTCTTTCTTTTTTTTTTTGCCCTCTGGTTTATCAAGTTTCTCTCTCTCAGTTTCTTTGTGAGTTTTGCCAGTGGTTTATCAACCTTGTTTATTTTTTCAAAGAACCAACTTTTACTTTCATTGATATTTCAGATTGTTTTCTGGATGTTCACTTCATTGACTTCTGCTCTAAGCTTTATTATTTCCTTCTGTCTACCTATTTTTGGTTCCTTTCGTTGATCATTTTCTAATTTTATATGCTGCATCATTAAGCTGTTCAGATATGCCCCTTCTTTCTTCCTGATGTGTGCTTGCAAAGTACCACTTTTGCTGTGTTCCATAAATTCTGATAAAGAAACTTTTTGGTTTAATGGAGTCCAATTTATTTAGAGTTGATACTATAACTCTTGCCAGTGGCATCCTATCATTGACGACTTCTCTGAGGTATAAATGTTGGAGTGTTTTGCCTATGTTTTCCTCATAGAACTTTATTTGGGTCTTATCTCAAAGTCTTTGATCTACTTTGAGTTGACTTTTGTGTAAGGTGTGAGATATGGATCAATTGTTAATTTCTTATGCATGGTTATTCAATTGTTCCAACACCATTTGTTGAAGATAGTGTCTTTGATCCTTTTCAAATTCTTGGCTCCTTTGTCAAAGATTAGTTGATCATATGCTTGGGGGAGATTAGGTATGTTCTAAAGTAGCCAGGATCTTTCATCATGGAGTTAAACATACTTGTGGTTCAGAAGTCAGAAAGACTAAAAGAATTCCTGGAAAATGAGCAAGAGCCATGTTGGTGTAGCTTCATGTGAATGAACTTTCCTACCCTTCTCTCAAATGTTGCAGATGAACTTCCTTAAAATCAGGTCCTGACCACAGACTGAGAAGAAAATTCTTGAAAATGTAGTTTATGGGCCCGGAGAGATAGCACAGCGGTGTTTGCCTTGCAAGCAGCTGATCCAGGACCAAAGGTGTTTGGTTCGAATCCCGTTGTCCCATATGGTCCCCCGTGCCTGCCAGGAGCTATTCCTGAGCAGACAGCCAGGAGTAACCCCTGAGCACCGCTGGGTGTGACCCAAAAACCAAAAAAAAAAAAAAAAAAAAAGAAAATGTAGTTTATTCTGGGCAGGTCCTGCCTTATAATGTATCACAGTATTAAAGCAGACTAGTCAAAAAGAAACAAAAAAGTCCCTCTCAGGATAGACATAATGATCACATTCATTTGTGGGATTAATAAAAATAGCATGGTGATAATACCAAAAATATATATATATTTGGTATTATCACCATGCTATTTTATATATATATATATATATATATATATATATATAGAGAGAGAGAGAGAGAGAGAGAGAGAGAGAGAGAGAGAGAGATGAGTGAGGGCCAGGAGGAATGGTCCATGGTAAAAAGCTTGCATAAAATGTGGGAGAGTGCAGTTAGGGAAGAGAAGAGACCACCATGACAATGATAATGATTACTCTGGACAAGAACTGGGTGTTGAAAGAGGTAAAGTGATATATATGATTCTTTCAGTAACAATTCTGTAAACCACATTGTCTAAAATAAAAAATGAGGAGGGGAGGGAGAGAGGGAGAGAGAACAGAGAGAGAGAGAGAGAGAGAGAGAGAGAGAGAGAGAGAGAGAGAGAGAGAGAGAGAGAGAGAGAGAGAGAGAGAGATCTGCTATAGAAGCTGGCAGCTGTGAGGGCAGACCGAAAACTGAGGACATTGGTTGTGGGAAATATGCACTGGTGAAGGGATGGGCATTGGATATTTTATAACTGAGATTCAGCCATGAAAAACTTTGTAACTGTATCTCACAGTCATTCAATTAAAAATTTTATTACTAACAAAATCCTTCCCTCTCTACAAATACATTTTTGCAGGGTCACTTACACTGTGGTTAGGACTCACACTCCTCTCCAGTCACTGAGACAGAAGGAAGAACAGAGGCAGCACTTTGTGTTGCCAGAAAAGAACCTGACTCCCTTAACTGTGACATTCCACTCTCCACGGGGAAAGTAGGGATCACAGAGAAGGGAAGCCAGACATACCTTTCACCCACCTTAAGAATGGTCATGCAGTGCTAGTCACCTCTGCTTGGTAGCTGGAGACCTGTTTTCTTTTCCCCCATAGGGCTATGGAACTAGGCATCCTAAAGCAAATAGGTTAACAGAGTCCTTAAATCTCTTACCAACTCTTACCAACTTATCTTCTGCTGTGTATGTGATTCCAGACGAGTCCCCAAATGATGCAGGAGTAGTGGTGGTGGATCTCTATGTTGGTCCACGATTCCCAGATTCTTCAGTATTTTCATTTAGTTATAAATTTTGAGTAATAAAAGACTTAGAGTCAGAAGGTAGAAAAGTTTATTGGAAAATAGAAGAGAAAAAGAAGGGAGGGACTTAGCATAGGTCTAACTTCCAAATAATGTTTTTAGTTGTACCATGTAATATTATGCAAATATTTTGGTCTCAATTTTATTTTCGTTGTTGTTATTGTTGTTGTTGTTTGTTTGTTTTGGGGCCACACCTGGTGACACTCAGGGTTTACTTCTGACTACGTGCTCAGAAATCGCTCCTGGCTAGGAGACCAAATGGGACACTGGGGAATCAAACCGTGGTCTGTCCTATGTCAGTCATGTGCAATGCAAATGCCCTACTGCCACCACTCCGGCCTCCTGGTCTCAATTTTAAAATAATTTTAAATAATTTAAAAATTATTGAAGATCCCACAGAACTGTTCATGAAATTTATAGCTCATATAATTTTCATTAGAAATTAAATCTAAAATAGTTAATTTATGTTATTTAATAAAAATAACTATTTCCCAAATGGAAAAATTTAGTAAGAAGAGGAACATTAATCTATATTTTTAAATATCCTTAGTGTCTGTCTTCATTGAAAATAGCTAGATTCTCAAATGATTCTGCATTCAATACGTTGAGATGCCAGTCATCTTGTAGTTTAGATAATTCCATCATAGATTCACAAGAGGAGAAGAGTGAAAAAGGCAGATAGAATCTTGGTGTTTCATAAAAATAGTTTTGGCTTTATGGCAAAAATCTATATGAAGCTCTTGAAAGGGTCTTGAAGCCCTACAGATCACTGTACCACCTTTTGAGAATTACTGCACTGGAAAAAATGCTTTGAATTTTGGATAAAATACTGGAGAAACATCTAAACTGGACGTGCTGGTTCTAGGCATGTGAGAGAATGTTCTGCAAAGCCTTTGTTTATCCAGAAGTGATGATGGGATAATTATCTTGATACTTTAAGTCTAAGTAGCATTTAAGTCTAACTGCTTACATATTTGGGTAATTCAGGTATCCATATCATTAAAAAAATTCAAGATGATATTCAACTTCATTTTGTTTATGTAGATATAAATAGTAAGAAATAAAAATCATTGGAAACTAGAGAAAAAATGGGAAGAAGGCCAGAGGGAGGGCTACAGAAGTTAGTTTCCAAAGCAGGCCTGTTGTGGAGTTGTCTGCATGTTTCAGGGAGATCAGTCATGGGAGCAGACACTGTGGATTTAGGATCGGTTTCAGCACATTCCTTGAGGAGACACAGTGGACGAAGAGTCCCTGGAAATATCATAAATATCAATGTGGATATTGTTATTTTCCACGTTCCTACTATGTTTACTAGGAAAATGTGAAAACAAAATTTTATTTTGTGACAACAACCAGTGGTGCTCAGGGCTTATTCCTGGATCTGTACTCAAGAATCACTCCTGGTGGAACTGGGGGAACATATGGGTACCAGGAATTGAACCTAG
The DNA here is from genome assembly GCF_024139225.1 of Suncus etruscus. Classification (NCBI taxonomy): domain Eukaryota; kingdom Metazoa; phylum Chordata; class Mammalia; order Eulipotyphla; family Soricidae; genus Suncus; species Suncus etruscus. The sequence continues at coordinate 151,447,824 of NC_064850.1, read as the reverse complement.
GACAGCTTCAGGCTAAGGCAAGTGCCCTGTTAGCTGTATTATTCCTTGGTCTAGTGAAAATGAATTGTTGCACCATTTGCTTATAGATCATTGAGGCTTACCTGTATCTCAAAAATTTCCCAAATATTTTCAATACTATTTCTTCTCAAGTTGATTATAAAGCAAAACTCTATGCCTAGGAAATAGGAGATTGTAACATGTATCACCATGATAAAAAGTCTTGTAATAACGTTTAAGCAAATAAAAACCTTTGTTTTAGAAGAGTTCTCTGAAAAAAAAAATAACAACATTTTCTTTTCATCAAGCCCAGCAGTTTTCAGAATTATTTTGGAAAAATACCAATATATGATACCAACCATCTAGATATTATTTGTACATAGCCACATTTTTTAAATTTTATTTTAAAGTTATTTAAAGAAAACACATTACATAGTTGACATAACTGATACTAATACATTTGTTTTTGGAAGACCAAAAGCAACATGATTTAAAAAAATAGAAAATTGAAAGCGATGGAAGAGAAAGGAAAGAATATTTTCGAAAATTATTGAATCACAATTAATTAATTAAAGCACCAGCAGAAAGTTTAGTAAGCTCTTCTTTTTTTTTTTAAAAAAAAAGGAGGATTAAAAAAGTACAGTAATAAAATAACAGTGTTAAAGTGGCAATTGTTGTTTGCATAGCAAACATTTTCCCCAGCAAAAAAGTGGGGAAAATGGAGAGAAAAAAAAAAGCCTTGACCTAAATACAAGGAGACCTTATCCCTGAAGTTTTTGGCATGAGACTGACTCTAGGTTCCAGGCATACTAGGTTGTCCAATCCCCGAGTTATTCTCTGTGGTTCCAGTGAAATTTTTTGCACATTAGCTGTTGTTGGTGTCAGGTTTCTATAGTAAAAGATTCTGGTTTCTATGCATTTCCTTTATCAAAGTTAGGATGATATGGAGTGTCCTCTAGTTTTACCTCACCATCAGATGCCCTGCAAGCAGGTTGTTGCTGTTGCTGAGTCGTCTGGGTGTTAAGGGAACACTCTTTGGAGTAAGTCAATGCTGGGGAAGCAGTAGGGTCTTCTCTGGAAGAGGCTTTCTTCCTGATGATATTATAGACAAATGTGGTTGTTTCCATAGATGGTCAATGGTTCAGAGGTGTATGGGCAATGCTCATTCTTCTGAGGCCTGAGCCAAGTCATTATGCCAATGTTCAGGGTAGAAGGCCTAACTGCATTACAAAATTTGTGTTCCTATCTCTATTAGATAAGAACTTGTTTGCATATGTAATATTTTCCCATTTTAATGCACCTATGCAAAAGAGGAACAATGCCACAAGATATTATTGGTGCCTCTGGGGGCTGAGGGAACAAGTCCAACAATCCCCTTAACTTGGTTCTAACATGAATTCTAAAGTGAAAAAATCTTCTACCAGAATTCCTTATGGAACAAATCACAAAGAAAGAAAAAAAGAAAATAGCAGTGGTCAAAATTGTCACTGTATGAGGTACCATCTCAGGCCACAGAGATTGGTGCACATCACAAAGAATGAGAACAAGCATGACTGGCGGGAATGTGGAGAGAAAAAAATACTCTTATTCACTGCTGGTGGAAATGCCATCTAGTCCTACCTTTATGGAAAGCAACATGGAGATTCATCCAAAAACTGGAAATCGAGCTCCCCTACGATCCAGTTATACCACTCCTAGGGATACATCCTAGAAACAAAAAAAAAATACAATACAAAAATCTCTTAGAAACAAAGAAATACAATACAAAAATCTCTTCCTCACACTTACATTCATTGCAGCACTATTTACAATAGCCAGACTTTGGAAACCACCAAGATGTCCTTCAACAGATGAATGGCTAAAGAAACTGTGGTACATATATACAATGGAATATTATGCAGCTGTCAGGAGAGATAAAATTTTCCTATACATGGATGTACATGGAATATATTATGCTGAGTGAAATAAGTCAGAGGGAGAGAGATAGACGCAGGATGGTCTCACTCATTTATGGGTTTTAAGAAAAATAAAAGACATTCTTGCAATAATTCTCAGAGACAAAAGAGAGGAGGGCTGGAAGGTCCAGTTCATGACATGAAACTCACCATGAAGAGTGATGATTGCAGTTTGAGAAATAACTATATTGAGAACTATCATAACAATGTGAATGAATGAGAAAAGTAGAAAGCCTGTCTAGAGTAAAGGCAGGGGTGGGTGGAGAGGAGGGAGATTTGGGACATTGGTGACAGGAATGTTGTACCGGTGAAGAGGGATATTCTTTACATGACTGAAACCCAACTACAATCATGTTTGTAATCAAGGTGTTTAAATAAATATATTAATAAAAATAAAAGTAAACAGAAATGTAAAAAGGAGATGATGTAAATGCTCTATCATGTTACCACATAGTAGTGATGCACCTTCATAATTATAGTAATTATATTTTTCCTAAGGATGTAAACATGGGGCAGACAGAATGGATAATAAAGTAATTATTATTTTTGAAAAAGAAGAGTTATAGCAGTTTAGGAAATACATCTAAGATATTCAAAGGAGATATGCATATCCCTATTATGTCATTAGAACTAGGGGGAGGGCACTGAATCCAGGACACCATTTGGCCTTCTGGAGTCTGCAAAATAACTACCAGCAGTCACATATCAGAAAATGTCTTTGAGTGGGGACTTCTTAGAAACCTAGTATGGTAGCAACCACAGTTGCACAGTGAAGAAAGGTGGAGGACAGGAGGCCGCTGAAAATAGATAAATAGGAACAAAGCACTGATTTCTTCTCAGCCTGAGAGTCTTATTTTTTTTATTAGTAGTATTTTTATTTAAACATCTTGATTACAAATATGATTCTGATTAGGTTTCAGTCATGTAAAGAACACCCCCCTTCACCGGTGCACCATTCTCACCACCAATGTCCCAAATCTCCCTCTATCCCACCCCGCCCCGCCTGTACTCTACACAGGCTTTCCAGTTCCCTCATTCATTCACATGGTTATGGTAGTTCTCAGTGTACTGAGAGTCTATTTTTTTCACTTTGGTAGCTGGTTGGTACATAGCCACATTTTTAAGGCAATTACCTTCTCACCAAAACTTTAGGAAATGATGATAATGCCCTGTTCAATGTTTTAAAAGAAACATTTTCAAATGCAATGTGATCTTATTTTAAGTGAAAGTTATAAGTAGTTTATTCATCATATATTTTTTGTTTCTAAAATTGTTGCATACTATTGTATCAAAATTGATTATAGCATTTAAAATTATTTTAAAACATACTAGAAAATGTTAATAATGCTATTTAAGTCATTTTATATGAGCCTATGTATGAAATATAGCATACTCTTTTTTACATGCATGTAACTACACAAAAATTGGGTGTTTCAGAGTCCTGAAAAAATTGTGTCTATTCTGAGTGTCTTGGAGAGCTATCAACTTTCTTGCTTGGCAGAAGTGCTGGTTGGTGTCTCTGTGACAAATGAGCTGAGAAGTATCTCTAATATTTCTCCTCTGGCACCTCCCAGGCACATCTCTTGTCCATCAGTATTCCCAAAAGTAGGAACAGGTGCCTTTTGACAGAGATTTTGAGCTCTAATGAGTAGCAAAGGGGAAACTGGCTTCAGACAAATTTAACTTTTCTGGGCAGGACAATTGCCTTTATCTTGTTCTCCCCAAAACATAAAACAAGGACAACTTGAACCCTTACTTCCAAGCTTTTGTTTAGGTTTGAAGGTACTATGAAGTATGACTATTGCTTTTTCTGGAGTCCACCAGTCTGTAACACAGCCTTCTGAAAATGAAATTCTAAACTATTTTTGATTTTGGAAATCAAATTCTGTGTCTCCCAGTTTATCATAATCCTTACCACCTATTGGCCCAGAGGTACCTGACTAAGGTAGCCTTCCCTGACTAAATCAGATTTGGCTGCTGAGAATCCAGCTTCCTGGAGAACACTCATGATCATTCCTTGTGAGCCATTTTTGCTCACCCCTCAGAACTCTGCTTCGCTGTGATCTCTCATAAGGAGCAGTGCTAAAAGCTCCAAATATGGCCTGTGTTTCTCTGTGTATCCTGTGACATTATGGCTAGGGTGCCTCATCTGGGTCTTATACCATCTAGCTGTATGACTTTAAATAAGTCTTTATGCTTCAATGCAATTATAGCTTCTTAATCTGGAAAATGAACAGTTGATGTGTAGCCTCTCATTTGAGAACTATGTGATTTTCTAAATTATTTTTATTTTTTTACTTTTTGTTTATGGTTCACACTTGGTGACATTTGGGGTTACTCCTGACTCTGCACTCAGAAATTGCCCCAGGCGGGGGTGGGGTGGGGAGGGGGGAGATTTGGGACATTGGTGGTGGGAATGTTGCACTGGTAAAGGGGGGCATTCTTTTTTTTTTAAGGCATAGTATTTTTATATATTCATGCACATACATACTAGTTTAAGTTAACATCAAAAGTTCAAGAGGTTTTTTTTTTAAGGGTTAGTCAAAAGGGCACAGTAAAAACGATGTTAGAGTGGCAAATATTGTTTGCATAGGCCCACCAAAATATGGGGGTCATAGAAAGGAATAGCCTTGGTCTAAATACAAGGAGACCACTATCCCTGAAGTTTCCTGGCATAAGACCAACTCTAGGCTTTAGACAAACTCGTTTATTCAATCCAAGTCATTGTCTGTAGTTCCAATACAGTTTTCTTTTTCACACAGTCCTTTTGTTGGCATCAGGTTTCTGTATTAAAGATCCTGGAATCTGCACATCCTACATTGAAGTCAGGCTAGTGTGGAGTATCCTCTAGTTTCACCTCACAATTAAGGGGCAATACAGCAAGCCCTGTCCAGTAAGCAGATCACTGTTCTTCTTAAGTCTTCTCAGTGTTAAGAGAAGTCTCTTTTGAGTAGATCGATGTCAGAGCAGCGGTAGGGTCTTCCCTGGTAGAGGATTGCCTCTAGGTGATGTTATAGACAACCTTGGATGTTTTGTAGATGTCTTCTCTAGATCAGGGTGAATGGAGAATGCCCATTCTTCTGGGGCCTGTGCCAGGTCATTATGTCAATGTTCAGGGTGTAAGGTCCCATTGCACTACAAGATTTGTGTGTTCCCAACTCTATTAGATAAGAACTTATTGGTATGTATAGTATTTTCCCGTTTTAGTGTGCCTAAGCAAACAAGAAATAAAGCCACGTGATGTTATCTGAGTATATGGGGGCGTAAGAACACGTCTAACAATACCCATGACTGGGTTCAAACATAAGCATCAAACTGAGGGATTCTTTCACACCAAATTCCATATTGAGCAATTCACAAAGAGAAGATAAAAAAAAAGGGGGGGGGGATCGTCACTGTATAAGAAAATATTCAGCAAAAGTTATAGCCGTCAAAGAAAACACCCATAAAATGTTGAAAAGACATACGTGTCCTTTTATGCCTTTTGGAATAGTTGGGTGAGTGTTAACTCCAGGGCACCACGTTGGTCTGTGACTTAGGACTCTACAGTACTTAAGTTAGAAAGGGTAAATGAGGAGTAATGATGATAGGGGTTAAGGAAGTTAAAGAGAAAAATGATCTTTTGTAGGGGTGTGCAAAAGGGCAGAGTACAGAAAACATACATAAAACATACATGCATACATAAAAACATAATTCAATGATAGTGAGTACTATTAATGTATCTTGTGCGCGCGGGCGCACTAGCCCCATGCGCAATTTTGAAAATATAGACTGGAAAGAGATTACCAGTGACTGCATCAAGAAGCTGGGAGGCCAGAAGTTCGGAGCCCCATCCAGACCCTCCCTAAGAAGCTGAATGGATAATGGGGGAAAGCCCAAGGTACCTTCAAGCTCCGCCAAGGGGCCCAACTCACTGGCTTGCCCAGGCATGTGGCCTGGGGAAGCCCTGGAGATCTGGAGCAAGGCGGTAGAGGGGTGCTGGAGTTACCCAAGTAAGGGGGGCGTTCTTTACATGACGGAAATCATACAACTACAATCATATTTGTAATCACGGTGTTTAAATAAAGATAAAAAAAGAAATGTAAAAAAAAAAAGGAACACTTCTGGTTCTGCTTCCTGGAAGTGCTCAGAGATCAAACCTGGACTACCTTGCATCAAAATTATGCTCCAAACTATTGAGCTGTCTTGCTAGATTTCTTTTTATCTCTTTACCCCCAAAAGTGACTACTTTCTGGTCTGTCCACATCATATATTCTGAACAGAAATTATTTGGGTTATTCAGAATAGGAAAATAAACAGTCTGGAGCCAGGAAAACATAACATCTGTTGTGCTAGCCCAACTATTTTTCATCACTCTCAGTAACACTTTTTTTCTTATGTTTAGAGGCAAGTGTGGTGATTAACTTAAGACTACTTCAAAAGCATTTCAGTTATTTGTTCGTTCAAGGTCACACTCAACACTCAACAGTTATGGGAAATTATGCAGAACTGAGGCTGACTCCACACCAGGCTTGTGCTTTAACCCTTGTGCTATATTTCTAGCATAAGAAATCAATTTTTGGTTTGGACCACACCTGGTGACAATCAGGAGTTACTCCTGGCTATGCACTCATAAATTGCTCCTGGTTTGTGGGATGCCACTGATCAAACCAGGTCAATTCTAGATTGGCCACGTACAAGGCAAATGCCCTACTGCTATGTTATAGATCCAGCTCCAAAATAAATTCTTTTTAAACAGTTGTCTCCATCTCCAGGATCACTGGACCAGGGTCATTGGCTTCCAAAGACTTTCAGCCCAATAAGAAAAAGTTAAGCATTTGGTGTAATATTTCAAGTTGGTGAAAGACACCTCAACCCAAACCCCAGAAATACTATATATATCCGAGGACTGCAAGTATTCCACATTGGAGGGAATGAGAGGAAAAGGAAGTATCACAAACCATTGGTGGCAATGTTGTCAGGGTCAGACTCTGTGGAAAGCAGCATGAAGGAAGCTCAAAAATGTAAGTCTAGAGCTCCCAAACGAACCAGTGATCCTACTTCTTGGCACCTACCTCCAAGACACAGAAGCATCAATTTGGAGGTGTATTTATGCCTATGTACATTGTACCACTAAATACAATAGCCAGAATATGGAGACAATCTGAATTTAAGATAAAAGATGAATGGATAAAGGCATTGTGGTATATATACTTAGTGGAATACAATACAGCTGTAAGAAAAGATGAAATCATGCAGTTTGGTGCAACCTATATGGAACTAGAGGGCATTATGTTAATTGAAGTAAGTCAGAGGGAGAAGGACAAATGCCAAATAATCTCACCCATCTCTGATAGAGAGAAAAACAAGACAAAGGAATGGAAAGCAAACCTTTGACCCTGGATATTATTGATAATACCAAGAAAAGCGGGGGATGCTATAGCAGACTGAAAGTAACATGCAGGTATTGGTGCATTTTTTTTTTGTTTGTTTGTTTTTGGGCCATACCGGTAATGCTCAGGGGTTACTCCTGGCTATGTGTTCAGAAGTCACTCCTGGCTTGGGGGACCATATTGGATGCCGGGGGATCGAACCGCAGTCAGTCCTAGGCTAGAGCTGGCAAGGCAGACACCTTACCTCTAGCGCCACCACGCCGGTCCCATTGGTGCATATTAAATTAAAAAAAATGTTGGGGCTGGAGCGATAGCATAAGCAGTAGGGCATTCACCTTACTTGTGGCCAACCCAGGATGGTCATGGGTTTGATGCCCTGCATCCCATATGATCTCCCAAGCCTGCCAGGAGCAACTTCTGAGTGCAGAGCCAGGAGTAACCTCTGATTGCCACCGGGTGTGGTCCAAAAATAAAAATAAAATTAAAAAAAAATAAATGTATAAATGAGTTTACCAGGAAGTTGGGTGAGGAGAGGCAAGGGAATGTGGGACATTGGAGATATATTGATATGGTAGTGGGTTTAGAGTTTGAACATTATCATCCTGAAGCTATTATTAACAAAATTATAATTCAAAGTGTCTAAATTTGAAAAAAGTTTAAAATTGACTTAGAAATGAATAAATGATACAGAAATTTCATTTGATTATTGCTCATTTTATTTCTATCTATAAAACAAACTATCCCAGGTTGAAAACTAATACAACAAAAAAAGATCTAGGCGTCTTGAATTTTTCACCTTTTTCTGAAGCACAACAGCTACATTGGGACAGAATCCTTTAAGAGAGTTTGGCAGTGATGGTTGACACTGAAATTCTCGAGCTCCTTGGTCTTATATGGTTTGGTTGTTGTTTCTTTTAAAAAGTTTTTTTTGTTTTGAAATAATTTTAGATTTATAAAATTTTGCAAAAGAAGTGCAACTTTACACTTCTCTATGTATCCTCTCCAACATTGTTTTTAAAAATAAATATGCCATCATGTGTTTTAAAGTTTTTGTTTGTTTTTGGACCATGTTTGACAATGCTCAGGGGTTATTTCTGGAGGTGATTAGGAGACCAAATGTGATGCCTGGAATTGAACACAGTTCTGTCACATGCAAGACAAACACCTTACTCATTGTGCCATGGCTCCAGCCCCTTCAGCATTGTTTGAGAATAAACTTGATGTCCTTTTACATTCAGAATTTTTATTATATATATATTACTTATTCTAAATATTTTGTCTTATATTCTATAAGTCTGTCCCTTCTAAAAGTCTAATGTATTGACCATAACCAGGCAGTTACATGGGTAGTGTTGTTATCTAATCTTCAAACTTTATTCAAAGTCTGTAATATGTCTTAAATGAGGTCTCATTATTTTTTTAAATTTTTTTATTTTTAATTATGATAACAATGATGCAAAGAAAGAGGATAAGGTAAAGTTGCAGGGGAAGGACAATCATCTATATACAGAGTTCTCAGAAGAAATCCCCTTGCTGATGCCTAAATTTTGAACTTACAGTCAAAGAACATTAATAAAGATAAAACAGAACCCATGTACAATTACTTTGTCCACAAGTCTCCAGATTGTAGTACATTATAACATTTCTTAGCAGTACACAAAGCAATCTAAAGCCAAGAAATTTATGGGATTCCTTAAACATTGAAGGCATAGTATTTTTTTTTTTACATTTTTATGCACATGCATATTAGTTTGAGTTAACATCAAAAGTTTAAGTGGTTTTTCTTTTAAGGTTTAAAGTCAAAGGAGCACAGTAAATGGTGTTAGAGTGGCAAATATTGTTTGCATAGGCCCACCAAAATATGGGGGACATGGAAAGAAAAAGCTTTGGCCTAAATACAAGGAGACCCTACCCCTGAAGTTTCCTGGCATAAGACCAACTCTAGGTTCCAGGCAAACTAAGTTAGTTCAATCCAAGTCATTGTCTGTAGTGTCAATACAGTTTTATTTTTCACGAAGTCTCTATTGTTAGCATCAGGTTTTTGTATTAAGGATCCTGGAATTTGCATATCCTACATTAAAGTCAGGCTGGTGTGGAGCATCCTCTAGTTTCACCTCACAATTAAAGGGCAATGCAGAAAGCCCTGTCCAGTAAGGTGGTCGTTGTTGATGTAAAGTCTTCTCAGTGTTAAGGAAAGTCTCTTTTGAGAAGGTCAATGTCAGAGCAGTGGTAGGGTCTTCCCTGGTAGAGGATTGCTTCCAGGTGATGTTATAGACAACCTTGGATGTTTCATAGATGGCTTCCTTAGATCAGGGGTGAATGGAGAATGCCCATTCTTCTGAGGCCTGTGCCAGGTCATTATGTCAATGTTCAGGGTGTAAGGTCCCATTGCACTACAAGATTTGTGTGTTCCCATCTCTATTAGATAAGAACTTATTGGTATGTATAGTATTTTCCCGTTTTAATGTGCCTATGCAAACAAGAAATAAGCTATGTGGTGTTATCGGTGCATATGGGGGTGTAAGAACACATCCAACAGTACCCGTGACTTGGTTCAAACATAAGCATTAAACTGAGGGACTCTTTTTTTTTTTTTTTTTTTTTTTGGGCCACACCCGGCAGTGCTCAGGGGTTACTCCTGGCTGTCTGCTCAGAAATAGCTCCTGGCTGGCACGGGGGACCATATGGAACACCGGGATTTGAACCAACCACCTTTGGTCCTAGATTGGCTGCTTGCAAGGCAAACACCGCTGTGCTATCTCTCCGGGCCCCTGAGGGACTCTTTTAATAAATTCCCTATTGAAAAGTTCACAAAGAGAAGATAAAAAATGGGAAAAATCATCACTGTATAAGAAAATATTCAGCAAGAGCTATAGCTGTCAAAGAAAACACACATAAAATGTTGAAAAGACATACGTGTCCATTTTATGCCTTTTGAAATAGTTGGGGGGGGGTGCTAACTCCAGTGCACCACTTTGGACTGTGACTAGGACTCTGCAGTACTAAAGTTAAAAAGGGTAAATGTGGAGTAATGATGGTAGGGGGTGAGAGAGTTAAAGAGAAAAATGAGCTTTTGTAGGGGTGTGTGAAAGGTCAGAGTACAAAATGAACATTCTGCATACACAAAAACATAATTCAAGGATTATTATTATTATAATTATTTTATACTATTAAAGAATAGTGCCCCACGCGGTTTTGAACATATAGACTGGTAAGAAATTTACCAGTGACTGCTTTAGTGCAACCGAGCAACTCTCAGAACCCATGGCAGAGGCCTTCCGAACCCTATGCTGGCATTGACTCCCGGCTCTCAGGAAGGAAAGAGGTGAGGCCTCATTATTGATGCAGCATTCCCATTGCATTCGGTCATGCCTCTCCTAATCTGTAATGTGGATTATATATATTTGTATACACACACACACACACACACACACACACATATATAATTTGGAGAGTAGTTTTAGTTATTTTGATGAATAATTCTCAAATTGGATTTATCCAATGTTTCCTTATGCTTAAAATACTTTATACAGTTTTATAAAAAAAAAATAAGTGAAGTGACATTGAATAAGCTCAGGAGACACATAAACATTGGTTTATACCACAGACATAGTGATGGAAATTTTGTTTTCTTGGTTAAGCTGGTGTCTGCCAAAATTTAGTGTTGTACTTGAAGTGTACTTGTTAAGTAGGCCAGCAACATAACTGTGGTAAAGAATCAACAATTACTAAATTTTGCTTGTATCTACTCTTTAAATATTAAATTGTTTCTTTGACCTATGGAATAAAAACTTTATTATTTGCCATGATAGAAAATGAATTGTTTCAAGATAGTGGTGATGAATTTTTTAAGAATATGAAAAGGATTAAGAAAGTTACTTTGTTTGTTTAAGCTATATTTCTGTGATAGTGACATTATTGCCCCCAAAGTAAAAACAACAAGCTAAAATATTATACTGTACCCAGTGGCACTCAGAAAAATATAAAATCAGGAAATAAAGTGAGTGTTACTTATAGTTGATTTCTCCCATTCAGTAATTGGAAACAAATCCATAAGGAAGACACTATTCCTTAATGGTTTGTATTTTCAGCTAGCCTAAAGACAAGTAAACAAAGCCTTTTGATCACATTATTTTTATTTGTTTGTTTGTTTTGGTTTTGTTTCTGAGTCATACCTAGTAGCGCTCAGAAGTTGCTCCTAGGAGGCTCAGAGGACCATATAGGATGCAGGGATTCAAAACACCCTCCATCCCGTGTTGGCTGCATGTAAGGCAAAAGCCTTACCGCTGTGCTGTTGCTCCAGCCCCACATTATTTATTTATCTATTTATTTATTTATTTTTGTTTTTGTTTTTTAGGACCACACCTGTCTGATGCTCAGGGGTTACTCCTGGCTAAGTGCTCAGAAATTGCCCCTGGCTTGGGGGGACCATATGTGACACCGGGGAATCGAATCGCGGTCCTTCCTTGGCTAGCATTTGCAAGGCAGACACCTTACCTCTGGCGCCACCTCGCCGGCCCCTATTTATTTATTTATTTTTTTTACAAGGGACTTGATAGACAACATCTAGAGGAAATAAATTTGTATGCAAAACATACTAGAAAAAATATTGCCAGTCATTCTATCTGGAAAACTTGGAAAACTTTATTGCAGAGGAAATGAAAATTTTTATTGGTGTTATATTAAATATGGGAATTGTGCCTATGAATGATATGCAGGAATATGAAATAACTTATTATTGAATTGTACTTTCAAATGTTCAGTCAAGACATACTCTTACAATTTTGGGGGCATTGTTGAATAAAAATGCTATAGCAGGACTGGAAATATAGCAGAGTGGGTAGAGCATTTGCCTTGCATGCAGCTGGCCCAGGTTCTATCCTTGGCATCCCAGATGGTTTCCCAAGCCTGCTAGGAGTGATTTCTGAGTGCAGAGCCAGAGTAACCCCTGAATGTTGTCTGGTGTGGCACCAAAAAAAAAAAACCCAAAAGAAAAGTTATTGCAGCATTTTGACCCCCGAAACCAAATTTTAGAAAGTGAATAACTATAAAGAATGTCTTGACAATAAATTTCACTAATGTACTTTAAAGAAAAGTCTTCATAGATGAGATTGTGGTGTGAATTCAAAGTTATTTCTTGGGGCTAGAGAGAAAGTACAGTGGGTAGGATCTTTGCTTTGCATGCGTCCTAATTGAATAAACCCCCTGCATCTCAGATCATCTCCAAGCATCACCAGTATGATTCCTGAGTACAGAGTCAGGAGTTACCTTTGAGCATGTCCAGGAGTGGCCAAAATTTTTTTAAATTTCTTTTACAAGTTATAGCCCTAACAAACCACATAAATGGAATATTTTGTGTTTCTTTTGTAAATGATTCGAATCCTGGATATGTTTGTGAAATAACCATTTATGAAAATTTGACACTACTGTCTCTTACACACTGGCAGCAATGACTTGAACCTTTATAATAGAATGTTACCATTAAAAGTTTATCATCTAAATACTCAGATATTATATAAGTTTTGGCCAAAGAATTATAGAAGCTGAAAGTTTATTTTAACAGGCATAATTCTACCAAACTTAAAAGTGATGCCAAGAGTCACTTCAAATTCAAAGATTGGGAATCAAATATATTTGTTTATTTTTAATCCAACTGTAATTGACTTGGAAGATCTACAAAAAGTTTCTATTTTAAGTACAGGCCATTTTTCAGAAACTAGTAACATGGAAAGATATTGTCGAGGTAGTAGATGGGAAAATATTGTGAAGCCTTGCAGTACTAATACACAAAACAATCTTGGTTAGGCGGACAGATCCAATCATTATTTTGTGCATATTGCTTCTTAAGAAAAATGCTAAAGTGGTAGAGAAGCTTATTTTTGGTGGGTGGGCTAGGAATTAGTATAGTTAATGCATATATTTATACAAATCAAGTATAGAACATAAGGGAAATAGAACTATGCCACACTACATAAGTTGTTTAAATATTAGTCAGGTAGCTAGTGGGAAACTTCCAAAACCCAGCTATGCTTAGTTGCCCATTATCTTCAGATAAAGAACAACATTTGAAATAAAAACTTGACATTGATTTATGAAAGTGTTCACGAAATCATAAATCAGTTGCCTGAAGGAGGCAAAAATGTCTGATCTGTTCAACCAAAAATAATAGAAGACAAACTGTTTACAGTTTGTGAAACTTATGATTATAGACCAGGTTGACATTCTGAGAATGATTTTTAAAAAGCATCATCCTTGTGAAATTATAAATAACTTGCAAATTCATAAAATGATACATTTATAAAATGTTTATATAATAAAAGAAGTGGTAAAATTAAAAAGGAAAATAATTGTCTGCTTAGTTTCTCTACTGTCATGTTTCTATTTCCCTCTGTTACAAAAAAAAAAAAACAAAAAAAAACTTTGGTGAAATAAGACCTTGGGCAAAGTCCCAACTTCATCTCAAGTCCACTAATTTCGGTTTGTATTGGTGAGACTTGGCTAAAAACCTCATCACAGAAGTAGATAACAAATGGTAGTTTTTCTTTTTGGTTTTTGGGCCACACCCTTTTGAGGCTCAGGGGTTTTTCCTGGCTATGCGGTCAGAAATCGCTCCTGGCTTGGGGGGACCATATGGGACGCCGGGGGATCGAACCGCATTCCGTCCGCTTGCAAGGCAGACACCTTACCTCTAGAGCCACCTCTCCGGCCCCTACAAATGGTAGTTTTCTGAGTCTTAACTTTACTTCAGAATGGGAATTGGGTTCTTACTATAAGAAAGAGCTTCTTGGGGCCGCAGCATTAGTGCAGATGTATGCCATTTGCCTTGCACGCCTACAGACCTCAGTTCTATTCCCAGAGTCCCATATGGTCCCCCAAGCTGAAGCGATTTCTGAGCGCATAGCCAGGAGTAACCCCTGAGCGTCACCAGATGTGGCCCAAAAACAAAACCAAAAAAAGAAAGAAATTCTTTTGTTTGGAGAGCCAGTACAGAAGGGGAGGCGCTTGCCTTGTCTCTACTGACTCAGGTTCAGTCCCAGGCACCATTTCGAAGCCCTTGATCCTAAGAGTGATCCCTGAGCAGAGTCAGGAGTAAACCCTGAGCACCATAAATATGGACAAAACCAAAAAAGAAGTTTTTTTCTTCTTCCCTATCATTTTCATATATCAGTGTGGATATTTAAATTCCTACTCTATGCAATGGGTTACAGTCCCTCACCATCACTATCTAGTTTCTTCAAGTACTTCACATTTGGACAATGATAGAGTTTGAATTCAGTATAGCCATGAGGAGCCATACAAGCACCTTACTTGCTGTACTATGACTTGGATCCCACTAGAGCCTTATCTTTATGGCCCACATATTCACTTTGTGTTTTTTAGTTGGTTAATTTAGAACCTTTATATCGAGTGTGATTATTGATGGATATATGAGCTTTAATTACTGCCATTCTATCTCTTGTTATTTTTTTTTAAAGTTCTGGTATTTCTTTCTATGAATTTCTATCTTCCTTCTCATTTTGATGATTTTCTGTGATAATTTAATTTTTTCCATTTTTTGTTTGTGTGTTTATGCTCCATCTCATGTCAGCCTCTATTTAAGACAGTCTGTTTTCCCCCCTTGTTTTTGGGTCACACTGGTGGTGTTCAAGGATTACCCCTTTTTATAAACTCAAGAATTCAGGTGGGCTTGGGGGAACCATATGGGGTGTCTAGGATTGAATCCAGGTCAGCCATGTGCAAGGCAAATGCCTTAATTGCAGTGCTATTGCTCAGGCACCAAGATAGTCTGTTTTGAGCTGGCATCAACTTGACATCTTTAGATTAAACAGATTCTGTTCATTCCTTCCCTTTGATGTAAGGGGAAAAACAAATGTCTCATATAAAAATGAAGAATGTTCAATTTATTTTTGTTTACATTTCTATTTCTGTATTACAAATTACATTATCACTGGTGTTTTGTTTCAACATTTTTGGTGGCGATAAAGACATTTAGCTTTTTTTAAAAGACATTTAATTTTTATTTGGGAAAGTATCCATCATATATTTTTATTTTCTTTGATTTTGATTTTTTTTGAGGAGGGACACTCAGCCAGCAGTGCTCATGGCTTATTCTTGACCTCTGATTACTTCTGTTGTGGCTAAGGGGATCATATGGTATGCCAGAAATTGATCTCAAGTCACCTTTGTACAAGGCAAGTACCCAGACATCTCGTTTATTTTTTTTATGAAATATACACTTAACTTGCACTCTGTTTTCTAGCATAACCTAAAGTATTAGGGATAGAGGGAAAATAGAATCAGAAGCCAAGAAGATTTCTGCCAAAATATTCCATACTTTGAGTCAAGACAAAGTTCTGAGAGTATCTAGGCTATTGTCTGATAATTTTAGGATAATATCCATTAAATGAGAAAGCATTTAAAGCTTGGAAGAAACACCCTTGGGAATAAAAATCATTGCTTACTTGTGTTTCTATTTAATGGACTACATTGAGAAATCGGTTCACCTGATTATCTGAACTTCATGGACAGATGAAGGTCACTGATAGAATTTCCATGAGAAGTCTTATCTGATATTTCCTTGGAAGCATAGTGCAGACAAGTATCTCCCCAAGGGTCTATGTGGTGTTCACAGGTGTCATGGCTGTGAGACTTCTATCTTGGGGACAGTCAGAACTCTTTTACTAGCCAGCTTTGGCTATAAATTATCTGTGTGCTCAAAGAGACTGTTCATTCACCTATCAAACGTTTACTGAGCATCCAGTATGATCCATAAAGCACTGGAATATCTCAAATAAAGAAGGCACAGGTACTGTACCTTGGTTAGAAACAGAAAATTAAGAAAAAGACAGCAAGTCATGTGATCATATGTGTCCTGCTGTTTATAAGAGCGGGGAAAGGACTGATCGACCAAACCACCAGGGGGCAGCCTATCCCACGGGTTTTATCCTGGTGTGCCATTGAAGTTCACAGGTCCAATTCCTGGCACCCAGGGCCTTCTGCCCTATATTTTACATGGCAAACAATACTCACTCTTGTTTTCTTTCATTTTTTAACCCCAAGATTGAATAACACAGTATTCCCTTGTTCTTTTTTCAGGTTCTAAAAGGGAACAACCATGTTTATGAACATCAAATATATTTAAACTCTTTAAAAGATAATAGTTTTGAACAAAGGATGGTAGCCAGAATTGGATATGACGAGATACGAAAACAAACTTAAAAATGATTTAGATAGCCTTATTTGTGTCTGAATTTTTAGAATGCTGGTTGGTCTGCAGCTAAGAAACACCTCTAATTTAAAAGACTGAATGAAGATGTGGCTCTGAGGTCCTGGAATCAATCCTTATTACTACAAAAATAAATCAACGGATTAGCAAATGACTAAATATGAGTTTTTCTAATCTTGATAATTTAGCATATAGGGAAACAAAGGTTCTTTGAAGAAATATCTATATCTATATCTATATATTTGGGCCACACCTGGTGGTACTCAGGGGTTACTACTGGTTCTGCTCTCAGAAATCGTTCCTGGGTTAGGGGACCATATAGGATGCTGCGAATTAAACCTGCACATATCCTGGGTCAGCCATGTGCAAGGCAAATGCCCTACCCCTGTGCTACTCCTCCAGCCCTTACTTCTCCTTTTTTTTAAGGCTACAGTATGGATGAACTGGATTTGACCATCCTTTTCGTTTTGTTTTTACATTTGGACCACACTCAGCTGTGCTCAGGGATAATTACTGGTCCTGTGATCGGGGACCTTATATGGGGCCAGAGATCAACCCTGGAATGACTATGTGCAAAGCAAATATCCTGCCTGCTGTATTATAATCTCCAACTCTTCTAGAAATTGTTTTGAGTTTCACATTTTGCTATTATGAATGATACTGTGATGAAAACCTATGCACCTTTAATAATTTTTTAGCTCTGTCTTCAATAAAAAAAATTAGGGCCGGAGAGATAGCATGGAGGTAAGGCGTTTGCCTCTCATGCAGGAGGTCATCGGTTCGAATCCCGGCGTCCCATATATGGTCCTCCCGTGCCTGCCAGGAGCAATTTCTGAGCCTGGAGCCAGGAATAACCCCTGAGCACTGCCGGGTGTGACCCAAAAACCACAAAAAAAAAAAAAAAAAAAAATTAAAAGTATCCTGTCAATGAGGCTGGTAAGGTCAGATCCCAAGATATGGAAGTCATTGGTGAGATCAGAGTCGCTGGATGTAGAAGTCACTGGTGGGGTCAGATCTCGTTCAAGTAGAGCACCACAAAGAAGCAACATCACCAGCCACTTTGGGAGAGTAACTCAGTTTATTATAGATGAGATATTTATATTAGGAAGAAGAAGGTGGAAAGTAAGGTGTGGACTCTGTGTCAGCCAATCAAGTAGGATGTGAGAGGGGGTTAAAATAGCGTGTGCGCTTCTATGTTTAGGGAAGACAGGATAAGGGACTAGGGAAAGCAGGGTGTGTGCTTTGGGTGTTAAAATGGTTTGTGTTTAAGGTGATTAGCTACAGTATTCCATACCACAGACTTGTATTCCATACCACAGACTTGTGTCCCATCCTACATCAGACTAGATATTTAGTATAATTGATGTGCCTACATTGCGATAGATATTATTGCAACTCAGAAGCAGTAATTTATCAACCACACTATTGATATTGTATATTTGTAGGTTTATACTAAAGTTTATTATAATGCTAGAGTAGTATCGCTACCCTAAAAAGCCTTAGTGCTCTGACTATAGCTTCTTATACCCCTGTGTCAGACAAGCACAGGTCTGTTTACTGCTTTCAGAGTCTGGCCTTTTCCAGAATGTTGAACTCATATATCTAACGGGCATGTCTATTTTTATGTGGTAGCAGAAGATCAGGATTGAAGTTTTAGTGTTGAATTTTATTTCTTTTTGCTCTCTTTTATCTGCTACAGATTTGGAAAGGCAAAAACCTAACCCTAAATAGCCCTCTCAGCTGAGATAGCCATGAGTCTGAGTCTTTGAAAGGGCAATGAATGGCTTTGCATGAGCCTTTTTTGGGATAGTCCTTCTTGGCATGCAGCTGGTACAAAGAATGGCAGAGGAAGAAAGAAAAGGAAGGTGGTTTTATGATTTAGCCATTATTTCAGCAAGTGTTTATTGAGCTCTTATTGTGCTCTGATGATAAGTAAAGGACAAAAAAAAAAAAAGATAAGTAAAGGGCAAAAAAATATAAAACAAAGGAACTTGGTCCCAGCTTTCAGAGTCCCTATAAGTGCTTCAGAGGAATAGCACAAGCTGTTGAGAGCATAAAGAACAGTGGGTACAGTCTGCTGGGAAGTGATTTTACATAGATCTGAAGGGGATCCAGGCTGTCCTAGAACTGAAGGGGAAGGAGTATTCCTACCGGAAAGACCTCTGTAGGTGGAAGGGACAGAGGAAGGACTGACCCACTAATGGTTAGATCTGGAGGCAGAAGGACTAAAATGAATGTGGCCTTGTGGGCTTCCAAGGACTTTGGAAGGACTTTCCAAGAACTGGGTTGACTGTTGGTATGAAAGCTATGTGTGTGTGGATAGTAAAATGAGAAAACTGTGCGTGTGTGTGTATGTGTGTGTGTGTGTGTGTGTGTGTGCGTGTGCGTGCGTGCGTGCGTGTGTGTGTGTGTGTGTGTGTGTGTGTGTGTGTGTGTGTGTGGTGAGGGAAGATAATGAAGACCAAAAAGGTAAGATCAGATTTAAAATAAAACTGAAAAACTTGAGACACAACTCTACCCCATTTTTTTTTTGTTTTTGTTTTTGGGTCACACCCGGCAGTGCTCAGGCATTACTCCTGGCTCCATGCTCAGAAATGGCTCCTGGCAGGCTCGGGGGACCATATGGGATGCCGAGATTCAAACCAATGACCTTCTGCATGAAAGGCAAATGCCTTACTGCCATGCTATCTCTCCGGCTCCTTTACCCCATTTTTAAGATGATTTAAAGTCACTTTATCTACTTTCCCCCAGATCTTTCTGATCATTAGTTTAGAATAATTTTGAAAAGTGAACCTCTACAATACTGGTGGCAATGTGGGGAGAAAGGAACTCTCATTTATTGCTGGTGGGAATGTCGTTTAGTCCAGACTTTATGGAAAACAATAAGGAGATTCCTCAAAAAACTGGAAATTGAACTCCTGTACCACTCCTAGGGAGATACCCTAGGAACACAAAAATGCAATACAAAAATCCCTTCCTCACACCTATATTCATTGCAGTGCTATTTACAATAGCTAGACTCTGGAAACAACCAAGATGCCCTCCAACAGATGAATGGCTAAAGAAACTGTGGTACATATACACAATGGAATATTATCAGCCATCAGGAGAGATGAAGTTATGAAATTTCCCTATATATGGATGGACATGGAAACTATTATGCTGAGTGAAATAAGCTAGAGGGAGAGAGACACAGAATAATCTCACTGATCTCTGGGTTTTAAGAAAAATAAAAGTCATTATTGTTATGAAGCTCACAGATGAGGGTCAGAAGGACCAGCTCACCACAAAGAGTCGTGAGTGCAGTTAGAAAAATAAGTACACTGCAACTACCATGACAATGTTAATGAGTGAGAGAAGTAAAATGCCTGGGGTAAGAATGCTGATGGGGTAAGACAGAGATGGAGGGCATTGCTGGTAGGAATGTTGCACTGGTAAATGGGGGGTTCTGTTTATGACTGGAACCCAACTACAATCATGTTCGTAATGACAGTGTTTAAATAAAGGCATTATTTAAAAAGTGAACCTCTATCAGAAATGCTTTCGTATATGTGTATATATATTATTTTTTTCCTATTCAGATTCTACATCTTACTAAAATTGCCATATCTTAGCTCTGTGCCTGACAGACCAAATTAATAGTGTGTATTATTCATCTTTTAATATTCCTAATCCAGTGAGCAGAAGATAGTTCTGGTTTATATATATTTTAATTTTATTAAAACCATTATGATTTACAAAGTCCTTCATAGTTGGATTTCAGGCATACAGTGATAGTGAATTAGGGCTATTCCCACCACCCTTAGCTCCATTAGCTTCATGGCCTGCAAGGTAAATAGGTCCATTTTAAGTTAGATTGTTTTTTTCTCTTGATTCTGTTGTTGTTGACTTTGGCTTGGGTATTTAGCTCTGTTCTTTTTTATCTCCACCAATGCACCCGAGATCAGTTGGCCTCTGGCCCCCATCCTTCTTTATTTTCTTCCCAGTTTTATAAAAGAAAGCAGAAATATCAGGTTTTAAAAATGTAATTCATGGGCCAGAGTGCTAGCACAGTGGTAGGGTGTTTGTCTTGCATGCAGCTGATCTGGGACAGGGCATCCCATATGCCCCTCCAAGCCAGGAGCGATTTCTCAGAGCAGAGACGGGAGTAATCCCTGAGCACCGCCTAGTGTGCCCCCCCCAAAACAAACAAACAAAAAAATTATTCATGACCCAAAGTTCTAGGAAAAAGTTGGACACCCCTATCTAGCAGACAAAAAAAGTGGGGGAGGTATTTTGTGTGTGTGGGCTTTTTTTTTTTTTTTTTTCGCTTTGCGTAGGTTCAGCAAAGGTTTGGGAAATTAGAAAGGAAAAACCCTTGGCCTAAAAACAGGGTTTCCCTACCCTGAAGCATTGTGTCATAAGACCAACTATAGGCTCCAGGCATACTAATTTTCCAACCCCAAGTTCTTTCTACCTGGTCCCAGGAAAAGTTTCTTCAATCATGGTTTACAGTCACAGTCAGGCTTCTTTAATTAGAGATCTTGTTTTTTGCACAGATCCTATGTAGAAGCTGGGGTGTCATGGAGCATCTTCTGATTTAATCTAACCACTAGGTGGTGAGGCAGGGAAACCTGCCCTGAAAGCAAGTTGTTGCTGTTTCCTAGTCATTAGAGTGTCTTATGAGCCCACCCTGGGCAAGTCTGTGCCAGGGCAGCATTAGGGCCACTCCTGGTAAAAGTTTGATTCCTGATGCTGGTGCAAAAATCCATGCTAGTTCCAAAGATGGGAGCCAAGTTTCAGGGGTGGATGGTTGATGTCCAATCAACTGAGGTCTAAGACACTATGACAAATGTTCAGGGTTAAAAGAGCCCCTGTACTATAAAACTTATGAGTTCCTATTCCTATTAGATAAGAACTTCTTTTTATACATAAGATTTCCCCATTTTAATATGCTTATGCAGAAAGGAACAATACCACATGATATTTCTGGTGTATATTTGGGTAAAAAATAAGCCAAACAATTCCTGTAACCTGATTCTAACTTGAACTCAGATCCCAAGAGAAACTTATATACTAGAATTTCCTACTAAGCAAATCCAAAAAGGATGGGAAAAGCTATCTCTACATAAGGAAACACACACTAAGAATATATCTATTAAGGAAAAACATCTAAAGAAAAATACAAAGGAAATATACATCTCCCCACTAATTTTTTTGTGGGGGGGGCATACCCAGTGACTCTCAGGGGTTACCCCTGGCTATGCGCTCAGAAGTTGCTCCTGGCTAGGGGACTATATGGGATGCCAGGGATCGAACCAGGTCCATCCTGGATCTGCCGCTTGCAAGGCAAATGCCCTATTACTGTGCTGTCACTCTACCCCCTCCTTTAAATCTTTTGAAATAGACTGTGAGGGGGAATAAAATTTAGAGCATAGTTTCAACCTGCAACATGGTCTTGAAATATGGTTCACAGAAGTCAGGGATCAGGTAATGTCCTTAAGCAGAGGGTCTCTCAAGAGCCAAATCTGGTAGTGAGCAACAGTCCATAGTAAAGGGAGGTGGGAGAAAAGGGACCATAGAGAGAGAATCAGCAGCAGCAGAGGTGGAAGTTTCTTCCCAGGCTGAGACAAGGTGGGCTGGGAGGCTGTCCTTTCACTTAGAAGCTGGCTGGCAGCTGGTTGGGGGGGGGAACATTCCTGTTCCCAAGGAATTAAGACATGAGAGTAAAGAGGGTTAAATGGGGAGAAATAACAGATTAGGGGTGAGAGAGTGAGAGACTTGTGAGAAAAAAAGAATTGTAAAGTGGTAAGTAGGGGAGGAGGAAAGGGAAGGGTAATATATATCAAGGACTATATACAACATGGACAGGCATTCTGCACAATACTGATTAGACAGACATAGAGGTGTCCACTACATATACACTCACACAAAAATATACATACATAGACATTGAAGATTGATTCATAGGTTGCAATTGAAGAACTGACCCAGGTGGAATGGGTCAGAGCACTTAAAAAAATATGAGGTCAGCAACTGAGGGGGAAAGATTTTCTAATTCCTAGGCAAATCATCATTGGTGAGGGTAAACTTGGCTGAAGAAAGACTTCCAGGATTAAATTGTGCATAGAGCATTCTTAAAACAATTGTAATTTTCAAGTCTGGAATACTAAGAAATATGGTAATGAGCACTGTAAGAAATGTATGCCATCAAGTATCATCTACCAGGTCTTGAGGTTCCTTGCCTGAAAGCAAACTAAAACCATGGGAATTGTGATATAATAATAAAATAACTTAAATTGGAAAAAATTGCAAAGACATACTCAATGAATGAGCACTGTAGCAAGAGTCTCTGGCATGCAGTTACCTATTCCAATAGTATCTGTGGAGATAAACATTAGATCTTATTAGCAGGCATAGTCAAATGCAAAATAAATAAATAAGTTAGAAAATTTTGTCAAGACATTATCATAAAAAGAACGGTATTTGGAGTCTAATATGATATAGCACTGTAATGAGAAACCAGAGTGACCAACCTATATTTCCAAGAACAACTGTGAAAAAATGTTAAAAATTTATTATAGACATATTAAAATTAAGACACAAAACATGGTTCCAGAGTGATAACACAGTGGTAGGGCATTGGCCTTGCATGTGGCTGCCCAAGACAGACCTGGGTTTGATCCCTGGCATCTCATATGGTCCCCCAAGCAAGGAGCGATTTCTGAGTGCATAGCCAGGAGTAACCCTTGAGTGTCTCTCCAGGTGTGGCCCAAAATCCCCCCCACCAAAAGAAAAAGACGCAAAATATTTTTATAGTGAGCACTATAGTGGGGATCTATGGCTTCCAAAAGCATTCTGTACCTATTTCTGTGGATAAAAGAACATTATTATAGACCTCTATAAAGGGCAGTTGATTGCACAACTGCTTTTTGTACTCCGGAGCTTATGGTGTTTGAGACATCTACCATTTAGACTATTGTGCTTTTCCATGCAGTTATTTTAAATACCACATATAAGTGATATCATTCTGTGTTTGTCCTTCTTCCTTTGGCTTACTTCATGTAATATAATATCTTCTAGTTCTTGTTGCTGCAACTTGCATGATTGCATTATTTTTACCACTATGTAGTATTCCACTGAATGTAACACATCTTTATGATCCACTTGTCTGTTGTTGGACATCTAGATTAATTCCAAGTCGTAGCATCATTTTTGACAACTATGTAGTATTCCATTGCATATATGTAACACATCTTCATGATCCACTTGTATGTTGTTGGACATCTAGGTTGATGCCAAATCTTAGCTATTGTACTGAGTGCTGCAATGAATAGTGGTGTGCATACATACTTTTAGATTAATGTTTTTTTTTTTTATCCTGTGGATAGATACTCAAGAGAGAAATTGCTGGCTCATTTGGTGCTCAGTTTTGAATTTACTGAGAACCCTCCAAACTGTTTTTCATAGAGGGTGGACCAGGCAGCATTTCCACCAGTAATGGATGTGAGTTCCTTTCTCACCACATTTACACCAATAAAGATTGTTCTCCATATTTTTGATAAATGCCATCTTCACTGGTGTAAGATGATATCTCAGTGTTGTATTGATTTGGATTTCCCTAATGATAAGTGATAATAAAAATGTTTTCAAGTGCCTGTTCATTTACTCTACCTATTTTGATGAGGTTTTTAGGTTTTGTGGAGTTAATCTGTGTGAGTACTTTGTATATCCTAGATATCAAATCTTTATTTGATGTGCTGAGTGCAATTTAGCCCATGTTTCTTTTTTCATAGAAAAACTTTTTAGTTAGATGTAGTTCCATTTATTTAGGCTTGATGCTATAACTCTTGCCATTGGCATCCTATCATCGAAGACTTTGAGATCTAAGACTTTGAGTTTTATGATTATGTTTTCCTCAATGCACTTTATGGATTTGGGTCTAATATCCAGGTTTCTAATCCACTTTAAATTGACCTTGGTGTAAGGTGTGAGATATGGATCAATCTTTAATTTCTTATATGTGATTATCCAATTGTTCCAACACCATTTTGTTGAAGAGACTGTCTTTGTTCCATTTCAAATTCTTGTCTCCTTTTCAAAGATTAGTTTACTGTATACTTGAGGTTTTGTTGCTGGATATTCTGACCCATTAGTCTAGAACTCTCTCTTTGTTCCAATACCATGATATTTTGATCACCATGGCTTTGTAGTAGAGCTTCAAATTAAGCAATGAGATGCCTCCCAATTTCTTGTTTTTCAATATGGATTTGGCTTTCCTAGGTCTTTTATATCTCCACACAACTTTATAATTGATTGTTATAAGTCCTTAAAGAGTGTTGTCTGATTTGAATAGGGATTGCTTTGAATCTATAAAGTAGTTTAGGTAAGTTAGTCATTTTGATGATATTGATTTTCCAACCCATTTTCATGGAATGTTCTTGCATTTCCTTAGGTCCACTTCAATTTCTTTCTGAAGTGTTTTGAGGCTTTCATGGTATAGGTTTCTCAGCTTTCTTATTAGTAATATCCCTAGATATTTGATACTTTTAGATACTGTTTTATTAGCACCATGCTCTAACCAACTGAGCTAACCAGCCTAGATACTTTTTTAAATGGAATAGACTAAGATCTCTTTCTCTTCTGAGTCGTTATTTGTATAAAGGAATGAAACTGTCTTTCATGTATTGACTTTGTAGTCAGCCACTTTACTGTATTGGTTTATTGTTTCTAGGAGGTTTTTTGTGGAAAACTTCTCTTTAGGTTTTTTGATGCATATCATCATGTCATCTGCAAATTGAAATAGTTTGACTTTCCCATGTGCTATTTGGATTTCTTTTATTTCTTTCTCTTGTCTTATTGCTATTGCAAGGACTCAATACTATGTTGAATAAGAGTGCAGACAGTGGCAAGCCTTAGCTAGTACCAGAGCTTAGTGGAAGTGCTTTCAGTTTTTTTTACTATTAAGAATAATGATGGCTGGGGCCAGAGAGATAGGATGGAGGTAAGGCGTTTGTCTTGCATGCAGAAGGATGGTGGTTCGAATCCCGGCATCCCATATGGTCCCCTCGAACCTGCCAGGAGCGATTTCTGAGCTAAGAGCCAGGAGTAATTCCTGAGCGCTGCCGGGTGTGACCCAAAAAACAAACAAACAAACAAACAAAAAAAGAAAAAGAAAAGACATTTTTGCAATAATTCTCAGGGACAAAAGAGATGAGGGCTGGAAGGTTCCGCTCATGACCACAAAGAGTGATGAGTGCAATTAGAGAAATAACTACACTGACGACTATCATAACAATGCGAATGAATGAGGGAAGTAGAAAGCCTGTTTCAGATACAGGCGGAGGTTGAGGAGGAGGGAGATTTGGGACATTGGTGATGGGAATGTTGCACTGGTGAAGGTGGGTGTTCTTTATATGACTGAAACCCAACTACAATCATATTTGTAATCAAGGTGTTTAAGTAAAAATATTTTAAAATGACAGAAAACTGAAAAATTAGCAAATAAGGAAATTTGCAGAAATGGTATTATGACAAGGTAAAAATATTCTCTTTAATACTGAAAAATATTCAGTCCAATTCAATTGTTTTATGATAATAAAATCTGATTTTAGGTAAACATGCAATAATAAAAATAAACAACAAAACATCAATAAGTATTAATCAAGTTCTTAATAATAATTTAATTAATAAAATAATAAAATAAAATATTACATGTAAATATTAATATTAAATAATAAATTAAAATATAAAATAATAAAGCCTGGAATCATAAAATTGTTTTTTTTTTATTTAAAATGCATCTTATATCGACATGTTCAAAGAGAGAGCTCAATGACTGAACACATACTTTGCGTATAGGAGGCTCAAGTTCAATACCTGGAACTGCATATATTCCCCCAGAAATTCTTGGTATGAATCGTGAGCCCTGAGTTAGGAGTAGTTCACCAGTGTCACTGGGTAGTCTGGGTAGTATTCAGAACTAAGAAACATGATGACATCTATTTTTATATCCCCATATGCACATTATAAATTTATATTTATGTTTCTTTTTAAGAATTTATTAAATGAGTATAATAATTACATGAATATATTGACTAGTTAATAAGATATACTACAAGAACAAAGATAATGAGATAAAGCATCAATAGAAGATAAGACTTCTGTAGAAAGATAAGTATCTGGGGGCAGAATTGATTTGGCAAAGAAGCCCTCATATCTGCCTGTATCATTAATAAAAAAGAGTCAGAAATGCACAATGAAATCTCAGCACTGAATTCAGAGGCTCTGAGGTAGAGAGGCCACCATGGGGCTGATGGTGCACAAAATCTATAAGAAGTCTGTAAGAAGCAGCTGGTTTCTTGTTTCTTCAACATTCCTTGTAGCAGGAGCCTCCAGATATCCTTTTGCCCAATAGGATTCCAGAGATTTTTTTTCTAAAGATCTTGAAATGCCTTAGATGTTTTGAATGTGAGAATGTCCAGAGATAAAGACCTGGACCTGGATGTAAAATACTGCCCAAGTTTTGTGTCATGCGGTGCACATAAAAGCAATCCCCAAATCCAATAGTGTGTAGCTTTTCAGCTACAAATGACAGCAGTAAATCTTTAGCAACTGAGGAAATTCTTTGACATTAAAGAGATAGTATAGAAAGTTTTGACAAAGTGATAGTACAGCTACCTTGCAAGACAACTAACCTGGGTTTGACCACTGGATGTGACCAGACAAACCAAAGAAATGAAACTGAGAGCCCTAAAATAATGCTATGGCACAATCTCCACAATAGTCCTACTGGAAGTTGTAGATGGCGTGGTGATGTCTCAAAGTGCTAGCTAGAGAATATGCTCTGTACATAGGTGGTCTGGGTTGATTCTCAGCATTGTCACCTCTAATCACCACTATCAGTTACTCCTGAGCACCCAGCTAGGAGTAACTCCTGAATACCACTAGGTCCCTCTGAAAACAACTGGCTAATTTATTAAGTAAAATTCTTGCTCTGGGTCATACTTTTCCTCTTTCGTCTCCAAAGACCTGACACGATGGCCATTCTTAGGATGGAAATGAATAAGTAGTTCAGCAGTTTTATTTTTCTGAGGATGTGTGTATGCACATGTATGTGTGTCTATTATGTTGTGTGTGCATCTGTGTATTTTATTTTTTACTTCTTTCAATTTTATGGGCTGGGTATCACATCTATGCTATTTATGGTTTACTTCTGACTCTATATTAAGGGGTCACTACTGGCAAGGCCAAGATAACTATATGAAATGCTGGGTATTGAAACCAAGTCAGTGACATAAAAGGCAAGTGCTCTACTTGCTGTGTACAATCATGCTGAGTTTTGTGTGTGTGTGTGTGTGTGTGTGTGTGTGTTTTAAATAGAATTAAAGGGATACTGTGGGTTTTCTTAGGTAGGAGGCAACAGGCAAAGGGACCTCAGATTCCTGGGTTAAAGGAGGTGACTTTGAGCCTGAGAAAGTGCTATCTTCAACCCAGGAAGCACAGAGATATGGGAGAAGCATGTGGGAAAATATAGCACTCTCATAAACCTTCTGGAGGTCATACATCCCTGAGCAGTGAGCCACTGAGATACCAAAAGCAGATCTTTCAAAAAAACTCTCAAGCATTGGCCTTGGAATCACCTTCTGATTCATAATAGTTAGGAGGAACTTCCTATAACATGGGAAATGAATTTTCTACAAGTTGAGTGGGTTGGGGATTTTGAGTCAGATCTCGTATGATTTTGGAAATATAATGAGATATTTCTTGCATTCCCACATTAATACTTACAAGTTCATCAGTACTTTTTGAAAGAGCATTATCTCTGCAGTTACTAATGCATACAAGGTATTAACAACAAGAATGGGAATGAGTCACATATTTTTAGCTCAGTGAGCAAATGGATAATGGGTACCAGACGCTAGACAATGAAAGTTTGATTGAAATTTTACATCTGGTTTCTATTAACCAAATTGCACACAAAATACACATTCAAGGTTTCCTGCCAGTTAATTTAAAAATGCACTTTGAATTTCGTGGGTCTCAGTTGAAATTTTGTTTTAGGAATCCCACAGGCATAAAGCCACAAATGCTGTAATGAGCTACACGGCCTCCTAATTCCTTTTCCACTTTGTAAAATCTATAAAACCAGCTCTCAGAATATTTAGGAAATACACAAAGTTCTCCATGAGCCCACTCCTAAATGCAACATGGAGAATCTGAAGGCATATTCATTCACTGATCTTCCTATGGAAAAGCAAAGGATGTTTACACATGTAGACATTCTTGTTGAATATTTGTCTGAAAATATCAAACAATAGAAGAACAGAAGAGGGGCCGGCTCAGAGGCGCTAGAGGTAAGGTGCCTGCCTTGCTTGTGCTAGCCTAGGACGAACTGCGGTTCGATCCCCCGCCGTCCCATATGGTCCCCCAAGCCAGGAGCGACTTCTGAGCACATAGCCAGGAGTAACCCCTGAGCGTCACAGGGCGTGGCCCAAAAGGAGAACAGAAGAGTAGAAGAATAGAAGAACAAAAGAAGAATCCTATCATTTGAAGGCAAATTGAACATTTCTCCACTTTTGTGTAATTATCGTGAGCATTGTTTTTTCTTAATTGCTTATCATCCATCTCAGTGGGATCAGACTTTCCTAAATTCCACCAAGAAGTCATTGTGGGTTCTTATTTTATTTTATATTTTTGCTAGACGTAGTAACATCACTACACTCCTGTGCTGAAAACCAAGTTGGAAGCTCTGTGGCCTTATGTCTGCTCAGTGTCACAGAACTGCCTTGCAAGACTGGGTTAGTCAACAATCTGCAGACTCATGTCTCCACATCCTCAGAGTTGGCCCCTGTATTTATTTTCCAGTTTGATTGGCACAAGTTGGCACAGTTTTTTCTACGTCATGTTTAAGATCGTTAATGCATTGGAACATTACTCCCTGCCCTCATGTTATTAAGAAGTTGTTTGGCCTCTGTTGCAAATCTTTTTGGGTAGAGGAGGTCATGCACTTTGATTACATAGTCTCAAGGACAGTGAAAACTCAGTGGCTGGTTTCCCAGAACTAAGCTTGTCTTCTCACAAGATATGGAAATAAGATCGAACAACATCTTCTTGGAATGGCCTCTTCAGGTCATGCCCACCAGACCACATACCTTCCTATACCCCATTTTTGTCTCAGCTGGTTCAAAGAAACTCTGGAATCTCCTGAATCATTTTAGAAATATGAAAAATGGGGCTCGGGGCTCAATTTTTTGAGACTTACTTCTGACTCATTAACAATATAACTATCCAAGACGACAAATCAGCAAAGTAAGCAGATTGGCAAGTAATTTAAGAAACTTAGGTGGGCTGGAGAGATAGTAAAGAGGGCAAGGCATTTGCCTTGCATGCAGGCTTGATGGGATCCCAAGTCCCACTAGGAGAGTTCCCCTAGCACAGAAACCAAAGTAAGCCCTGAACATCATTAAATAACCAACCACCCATACAAAAGCAAAAACAAAACAATTGGGGGTTTCTGGAGTTTATTAGGAAAGGAGTGTTCTGATGAGATACCTGGGCATTCCTAAGTGATTATCACCTCCTGAAGTCAGATGAAAATGGAAACATTATCCCTCTGGCACTTTCCCTTCCATCTCTTGGAGATGGACAGTTTCATTAGGCTGAATGTTTAGGTTGAACTAAGTTCTAGTCATCCAACACTCATTTAGCTGTTACAGGTATCAGCTGAGTTAAATGAAGAGCATTATCTGCATCACCTGCATCCTTTTGAGTAAACTGAAGTCATTCAGTTGAATGGTCTCAAGTTGAATGGAGCAAACGTGCCCCCAAGTAACTGAGAGTTCCTGCATTTCCACAGAGCCTTGCACTATTCATAGAACATTTAATTAAAATAACATTTTATTAATAGAAGCACACATTTATCAATATATCACCTGAAGATTTTCCATTCCTTCATGATAAACTTTGACTCACACACCTCTCAGAAACAACCATTGACCTGATCTTTTTGCTTCAAGATTAGTTTTTCTTACTTAATAAATTTGCATAGACTGCATATTTTTTTGTGTCAGGCTTTTTTCATATCCTGATATTCATTGGTATAGTTGGTTGATAATTTCATTTTGTGGCTGAGAAACATTTCACAGTAAGAATAAAACTCTGATAGATTGAAGTGATAATACAGTCTGTGGGCTCTTGCCTTGCACAGGGCAGGCCTGGATTTGTTTCAAAACCCGATATGGTCCTCCAAGTCTGGCAAGAGTTACTCCTGAGTGCAGAGCCAGGAACACAGCCTGAGCATGATTGGGTATGGTCCCAAACAAACAAAAATATATTTCTGTCTATAAATTCTCCCTAGAAAGGGGTGTTTGTGTACTTTTGGTTCTTATGAACAAAGTGGATGTGAATTGTTTTGTATATGTATTTGGTGGATGTATATTTTTCAAATTTAGGGTTGAAATAGCTATATGATAGGTATATGTTGAAGTCTATATGAAACTAGATTTTTGCACAAAGTGGTAGCAAGTTTTATATACCTATCAGCAGTATTCAGGGCACTGTTTGCCTTACAGCTATACCAACATTTCATTGTTTTCTCTTTTAGTCATTTTGTTTAAAATATACAGGGATATATTTTGATTTTAAGTTATATTTCCCTGCTAATCTATTATGTTGAAACTTTTTTTGTGGCAACACTGTCTTTTGATATGTGACATACAGAACAGGGATAATGTACAATACAAGCAGAGTAATTCAACTTCCTGATTCATATCCACTCCCAGATTTGTGGGGGATTGGGGCAAACTGGCCACAGATTATAATCTACAGCCTTTTGTGAGTGGTGTCTCAAAGGAACCTACTTGGGATTTGGAGTCTATTGGGGAGTAAAGACAAAGGCTTTATATCCATATTAGGTCCTGAGAACAAAATACATTTAAAGGGACATTGAAATGGGACCTGAATCTATAGAAGGGTAGGCAGCAGATGAAGAGGAGGCCAATGAGGACCTTGAGGGTTGTGAACTACCTTTTGTCTATGTCCAGTTCTCAGCAGTCGGTTGGGTATGGGTATCTTGCTGGGATTATTTTCTAATTAGTGTGATCACTCTTTTTTTTTTTTTTTTTTTTTTTTTTTGGTTTTTGGGCCACACCCGATAATGCTCAGGGGTTACTCCTGGCTATGTGCTCAGAAGTTGCTCCTGGCTTGGGGGACCATATGGGACACCGGGGGATCGAACCGCGGTCCGTCCAAGGTTAGCGCAGGCAAGGCAGGCACCTTACCTTTAGCGCCACCGCCCGGCCCAGATCACTCTTTTTTTCATATGAATTAGTATGTGATACTTACGTAAGAAAAATATTAAGCATTTTTCTGATGCATTTACTGTAAACAGCTCCCACTTACTCTTCAGGATTTCAACTTCTTAGAGACTCCTCAGTGGAGCTGGAGTTATGACAGTGAATTTCCAATATTAATGCATAATTTAAGGCATACTTTCTAATGTATCTACCATTTTGCAATTACTGACAATAGTGTTTAAGCCAGGTTTTTGAGTTGGGTAATTGTAACATGATCACTTAGCAGAGAGAGGCTTAGTGTGGTCAATGCCTTCCTCAAAGTAGAACCTCAGGTTGAACCAGGCATTTCTATGGAAAAAGATTTGCCTGTCAATCATTCACAATGGTTTTTCTTTTTTTTTCTTTTTTTCTTTTTTTTGGATTTTGGGTCACACCTGGCAGTGCTCAGGGGTTACTCCTGGCTGTCTGCTGAGAAATAGCTCCTGGCAGGCATAGGGGACCATATGGGACACTGGGATTCGAACCAACCACCTTTGGTCCTGGATCGGCTGCTTGCAAGGCAAATACCGCTGTGCTATCTCTCCGGACCCTCACAATGGTTTTTCTACAAAGTAAATAATGTGATGGGGATGTTCCCTATTGCAATAAAAATACAGGCTGGCCTTTTACAAAAGGTGCAGAGATGAGAGTGAAGTTTTGAAAAAAACTTGAAGTGTATAAGAATTCTTCACAAAATTTATTCAAATTTCAAGCTCTTCTCCAGTTAAAATGTAATTTTATTGTCAGAAATCCAACTCAGTGTTGCACTGGTGAAGGGGGGTTTTCTGTTTATTACTGAAACCCAATTACAAACATGCTTGTAATTATGGTGTTTAAATAAAGATTTATTTTTAAAAAATCCAACTCAAACCAATGATTCCACGAGATAGGTGGGATTATCTCAGACCAAAACTCTGTAGGCTCTGTAGGCACTGTGGCACTTTCTCTATGAAGGAGATCAGGTCTATAAGTCAGCACACAAGCTAAGGATCCTTTCCTCCTCCCCCCACCCCACCCACTGGAATATGCTAGTCTTGCATGGCTGGCAATCATTTAGGATTTCTGCACATGGTGTCTCACCAGACTTACATACTAAATCTTAGCCTTCAATATAATAGGAAATAAAATGTAGGGCCTTTGGGAGAAGACTGAGGTCTTGAGCGTGAGTCCTCAGAAAAGGAACCAGTGCCATTGTAGAAGAAATCTCAGAGAGCCCCTAGTTTTCCTGCATATAAGGACATAGGAAGAAAGCACCATCTGTGAACCTGGAAGAGGAACCCCTTGAGACACTAAATCTGCCAGTGCCATAACTTCAAGGATTAGAACTTAGAAATACATTCCTGATGTTTAAGTCACAAGTCTATGATGTTCAATCCGGCCTTGAACACCTAATGGTTCTAAAATCCTTTCATGAAACTTCAGTATAGATTATAGTAAAATATCTATACCAAATAAGGGAGAAAATTTATGAGGTGTGCTCTCAGTTCATTATACCATATTAAAATGCCATAACCTGGGGTTTTAAAACACAAATGTATTTCTCAACATTTTGGAGGCTGAAGGTCTAAGAAAAAAATAGCAGTATTTCAGTGAGGACTTACTTTCTACTTGGAAGATGGCAGGCTTCCCACTATGGTAGAGTGAGAGCTCTCTGAGGTCTCTTCTAAGATGGACACTAATCCTGTCAGAGAGCCTCATTTTTATGACGGGGCAATTCTCACATCCCTCTCACTTTTTTAAAGATCCCACCTATAATTACCATCACGCAGATAATTTAATCTTCAAAATATGCATTTGGAAAAACATAATTGAGTCTCTATATATTCTACTCTCCCCTACAAAAAATGAAAATGCATTAATCCTATTACAGTAGCCCCCCCCCCCAAATCTTAAGCCATTCTTGCATCCAGGGCTCATGTAAATCAGACACAGATGAGGGAGGAAATGTTTCATTTTTAGGCAAAAATCTTCTCTAGTTGTGAATCCTTAAAAGCAGAAACTAATATGCTTCTATTACACTACGGTGGGCTGGTGTTATAACAGACATTCTCATTATAAAAAGGAGACAGAAAGAGGTGAGGGATCCCGGGTAAACACAAGAAATTTTGACGGGACAAATTCCATAGATCTATGGCTAGAGAACCATCCTTTTAAGCTCAGTTCTTTGTCCCTAGAGCCACCAGGTTGGTCCATCTTTGTGGCAAAGCCAAGCAAATATCAGCCTCCAAGGTCTGGGTGTGCTTATCTCCAAGGTAGCTACCAGCACCCCTTTTACAACCAAGATAATGGCTCTCCCTTTGAAAACAAGGATTCGGTCCTCTAGATCTCTGAATCAGCATCAAGATTTTTCTTCCCCTAGTTTAAAGCAAAACTGTTGTAGCTGGATAGCGAGAATATCTAGTTCTGTGCAGATAGATCGTAAAGTTGTACAGGGTCAAAAAAGTTTGAAAGCCTTGCTGCCATCTCTTTAGCTCAAATGACTTTCTTGAACAATTTTATAATTTCTTCCTTAAGCGACAGCTAAGCCATAACTCTAGGATGTGGCTCTTTTTAATAATCTTTCTCCGCTTTGCAATAGAGGCAGGTAGCTACCTTCCTAAAACTTCAATACTAGTCTCAATGTTGTTATTGTTAATAAACAATTCTTTCAGCAACTCATTGTCTATACTCATTCTTTGCCAGAAAAAATCAGGAAAAGTGAAGTATTGCATTCAATGCTTTTAGAAATATTCTTAGGTAAATGTTTCAGTTTCACAAATTCCACTTTCCACAAAACACTGAATATCATTTTTTTGCCACTCTATAATAAGAGTTATCTTGCCTCCAATTTCTTTATTTGGAGGAGAATTTGGGTTTGGGGTAACACTGAACTATTCTCAAGGGTTATTCCTGACTCTGTACTCAGGGATCACTCCTTGGAATGTGAAGGGTCCATAGTGCTTTGGATTGAATCTGGGTGGTTGCATGCAAGGCAAGTGCTTTACTTGTTGTATTACCTCTCTACTTCTCTTCAGTTTCTAATAACTTTTTTTCTAATCCTTATCAGAGACATCACCAGAAGGCAAATGATGTCCATGTTTCTATAAACAGTCTGTTGACAATTATTTGTGCATCATTTAAGAAGATGGGAGGATTCACTCCAATTTCCTATGTTTTTAGATATGTGTTAGAGTAATACCATTCTTTGTATCACATGTTTTAGTGTGGACTATCCACAGAAACCAAACAATGAAACTTGGCAAAAAATATTCCATTAGACCTTAAATCATGAGGAAAATCCCTAGTGATTTAGGATTATCTGGAGTACTGGATCCACTTTACACCCCACTGAACATTTATATTATTTATTATGTAGAATAAAGTATTGATGCCCACAATTATGTAGGCTGAGAAGTTCTAGGCTCTTTAATTGGTTCTTTTTAACCCAGGAGAACTGATGCTGAGTCCCCATTTGAAGATAGATCACTGATGTCCTGGGGAGCCAGTACAACTCCAGAAGGTCACCATGAAGTTCAACCCGTTTGTCATCTCGGATTGTAGCAAAACCCACAAATGCCACTTCAATGCTCCCTTGCGTGTGTACCTGAAGATCATGTCGTCGCCGCTATCAAAAGAGCTGTGGCAAAAATACAATGTTCACTTCATGCCCACCAGCAAGAATGATGAGGTTCAGGTGGTTTGAGGGCACTACAAAGGTCAACAAATCAGAAAGCTAGTCCAGGTATACCGGAAAAAATATGTCATCTACATTGA
This sequence comes from Suncus etruscus, assembly GCF_024139225.1. Taxonomy (NCBI): domain Eukaryota; kingdom Metazoa; phylum Chordata; class Mammalia; order Eulipotyphla; family Soricidae; genus Suncus; species Suncus etruscus. The sequence continues at coordinate 151,412,207 of NC_064850.1, read as the reverse complement.
GTAGGTGCAGCGAGAGAAGGCCAATGGCACGACTGTCCATGTGGGCATTCACTCCAGCAAGGTGGTCATCACCAGGCTAAAACTGGACAAGGATAAAAAAAAAAAACCTCTTGAACATAAAGCCAAATCTTGACAAGTTGGTAAAGAAAAGTCGAATACAAGGAAGAACTGATTGAGAAAATGCAGAAATGAAAGTGACTGTTGTGCAGCCATCTTTTAACTAGGTCTTCAGTAGCGTCTTGTATTCGAACATTTTTGTGATGACTCCAAAACAATTCTACTTCTTTGTTTTTTTTCCTAATATGTGGCTCTGTAAATTTATCTTTTATGCTTTTGAATAATTTGATGAATAAAAATGGGACATGTTCCCTGATTCAAAACAAGAAGAAGAAGAAGAAGAAGAAGAAGAAGAAGAAGAAGAAGAAGAAGAAGAAGAAGAAGAAGAAAAAGAAGGAGGAGGAGGAGGATGAGGAGGAGGAGGAGAAGAAGAAGAAGGAGAAGAAGGAGAAGAAGAAGAAGGAGGAGGAGGAGGAGGAGCAGAAGAAGGAGGAGGAGAAGAAAGGAGGAGGAGGAAGGAGGAGGAGGAGGAAGAAGAAGAAAAGAAGAAAAGGAGAAGGAGAAGGAGGAGGAGGAGGAGGAGAAGAAGAAGAAGAAGAAGAAGAAGAAGAAGAAGAAGAAGAAGAAGAAGAAGAAGAAGAAGAAGAAGAGACTGATGCCCTACTTTTTTTTTTTTTGGGGGGGCCACACCTGGTGGTGCTCAGGGGTTACTCCTGGCTGTCTGCTCAGAAATAGCTCCTGGCAGGCACGGGGGACCATATGGGACACCAGGATTTGAACCAACCACCTTTGGTCCTGAATCAGCTGCTTGCAAGGCAAACGCCACTGTGTTATCTCTCTGGGCCCTGATGCCCTACTTTTAAGATCATCAAGAGAGAATACAATTTCCCATAATGTGTCTTAACCTGATTGGATGGGACCCACTTACAAGGCAAGGGAATTCTTCCTTGTGTTCATTGATTCAAATGCTGATCTCATCCAAAAACATTTACACACACACACACACACACACACACACACACACACACACACACACACACACACACACACGGCCAGAACAATAGTAGGGCGTTTGCCTTGCATGTGGCTGGCCAGGATGGACCTAGGTTCAATCCCCGGCATCCTTTATGGTCCCTTGAGCCAGGAGCCAGGAGTGATTTCTGAGCTCATAGCCAGGAGTAATCCCTGAGCATCACCAGGTGTGGCCCAAAAACCAAAAAGAAAGAAAGAAAGAAAGAAAGAAAGAAAGAAAGAAAGAAAGAAAGAAAGAAAGAAAGAAAGAAAGAAAGAAAGAAAGAAAGAAAGAAAGAAAGAAAGAAAGAAAGAAAGAAAGAAAGAAAGAAAGAAAGAAAGAAAGAAAGAAAGAAAGAAAGAAAGAGGAAGGAAGGAAGGAAGGAAGAAAAGAGGAAGGAAGGAAGGAAGAAAGGAAAAAAGAAAGAAAAGAAAGAAAAAGAAAAAAACCCCAAAAAACAAACAAAGTTTTTTTTCACAGATATACACAGAATCATATTTGACCAGGTATGTGGGCACCCCAGCCACATACTATCTATCTTTACTATCTCTCTGGTCCATTGACTATGAAATTAAGTCTAGGGGCCAGAGAGATAGAATGGAGGTAAGACGTTTGCCTTGCATACAAAAGGACAGTGGTTTGAATCCCGGCACCCCATATGGTCCCCGTGCCTGCCAGGAGTGATTTCTGAGTAGAGAGCCAGGAGTAACCCCTGAGCATTGCTGGTGTGACCCCCCCCACCAAAAATATAAAACAAAAAAAAAATTAAGCCTAGGGGCCGGAGAGATAGCATGGAGGTAAAGCATTTGCCTTGCAGGCAGAAGGGCAGTGGTTCAAATCCCTGCATCCCATATGATCCCCTGAGCCTGCCAGGAGCGATTTCTGAGTGTAGAGCCAGGAGTAACCCCTGAGTATTGTTGGGTATGACCCAAAAACCAAAAAAAAAAAAAAAAAAAAAAAAAGACTAATAGAAATGGCAGATTGATTGAATGAATGTTTGAAGAATTCACAAGTCTGTGGAAATTCTATGGACAGGGCTACAAGCTTCCTAGGGTAACTTCTGGAAATCTCCGGAACCCTTGAAATCAACTACGGTAGGTCAGATGCAAGGGAAAATCTAGGAAATGTGAGAGAGGATGGCAGGGGTTGGGATTATCCAAGGCATTGCCTTCTCACCTGGTCTTATCTTCTTCAATTTTTCCCCTTTAAAAAATTAATTTCTTAATTTAAGCACCATGGTTACAGAAATGTTTTAGTTGAGTTTCAGTCATAGAATGTACACCACCCTTCACCATTGTAACATTCTCACCACCAATGTTTCCCATTCCTGTACGCACCCCCATCCCTGCCTGTGTCTGGGACAGGCATTCTGCTTCTCTCACTACTATAATCACGGTAGTTGTCAGTGCACTCACAGCTCTTTATGCCACAAAGCTTGCCACAATTTTTTCCTTTTGATTTTGGATTACATCAAGCTGTGCTCAGGGGTTACTCCTCTCTGTACTCAGAGAGTGCAGGCACTCGCCCTACTCACTATACTATCTCTCTGGCCCATTGTCCTATCTTTTGGAGCAGCTTCCGAGGCCACCTGTCCCCAGACTTTGGCATTCTTCGGGGTAAAGGTGAAACCAAGTGAAAGAGGGAATTAACAGCACTCACTTTTCATCAGTGACTCATTTGGACCTTTACTTATTATCTAAATTAAGGTGGGTCAAAGACACAGAATGGACAGTATTTGGGTAAATCCAGGCTCTGCTGGAATTTTGCTAAAGTTTTGAGAAACTTGGCCCCATGCATTTGGTAACTATTTTCCTGGGCAACAGAGAGGTTGAGTTCAACCATCACCCAGACTCCTACTTGGAAAGTTTCGTGTCCCCTGAGGTTTCCTCTTGGCAGATCACTTTCTAAGTAGCATGTGCTTTCTTTTGGGTAAGGGTAATGGTGCTACATACTTCAAAACACCTTCCTCATCCTTGAAAAATCAATGTCCTTGAACACTCATTGGACACTTGTTGCTGTCATTTTTACTGTTTGGAGGGGAAGAAAGCTGATAAATCCACCACTGAGATGGTGGCAAAGCTTATAGAAGTTTGTTTCTCTTCAAAAACATAGAAAGGTTCAGGAGGAAATCCCAGTTGATGTGGGAGAAGGAAGCAGTCCGGAATCAACAAACAGGGGACAAATCTGCATGGTGAATTAATTTTATTCAAATCTTCCCTCCCCATTTGCTAGTTTACTTCCCAGAATGATGGAACAGTCCACTTTTACTTACTCGAATTCTGTTGCCTGATTGTACATCTCATGGGGAGTGTTTCAGTCACAGGCAGATGTAGAGACAGTTAGTCACCAAGTTCTTTCCTCCTTGACAGAGGCCATTGTGTCAGCCTGTTGCCTGATTCTGGAGTCCTGATAGCTTTTTTGGTTCTAACTGGTCCTGTGACACTTATGAAACAGCCTGAACCCAAGTGAGGCCAGTTGTTCTTGGGCATTCTCAAGGCATCCTTGGACAATGTTTCCTGGCTTTGCCAGAGGCTCTGTAGGTATTCTCTCAGGAAACAACAAATGCCACCCTGACTCCTCTTATATTTATATTTTTCTCCCTCTTTTCCTGCCTCACCTTCTATCTCCCTCACATGCTCTGGGTTGCTCCCCAATTCCTTATTATTGTTAAATCTGGGAACCAACCATGGCACACATAGTATAAGTCAAGAAATGACCAAGATTTTCTCCACACTTGTTTTGGCTTATGTCTTTTCTTGGTAGTATTTTATTTTATTTTGGTGCCATCCTTGGCAGCATTCAGTACTTGCTTCTTGTTCTGTACTCAGATATTACTCCTGGAGGTGCTCAGGGGGGCATAAAGTATACCATGGATCAACTTGGTTCAGCCACATACAAGGCAAACATCCTACATGCTGCTATCTCTCTGGCTCCATTTTCAGCAGTATTTTTAGACACATCCCAGACATGAAGAAATGATAGACTATTTCTGCATCTACCTCAGAAGAAGGAGGTGGCATGGTTGTCTATTTTATCATACAGTCACTGGCTAGTTGATCTTCCCTTTACTCCCTGCCAGTCATTCAGCCTATGGGCATTGATAGGAGACAAATCAAGGATGTATTATTGTCACTGTTATTTCAAAGCACAAACCTAGGCTACAGAGAGGTTCAGCTCTGGGAACCCTGGATACATATCTCTACTTCATTTCCATAAAAAATAAAAAAGGGAGGGTCAGAGAGGTAGCACAGTGGTAGGGTATTTGCCTTGCACATGCCTGACCCAGGATGGACACAGGTTCAATCCCCAGCATCCCATATGGTCCCTCAAGCCAGGAGCAACTTCTGAGCATAGAGCCAGGAGTAACACCTGAGCGAAGCTAGGTGTGACCCCCCAAAACAAAGCAAACAAACAAGAGAAATAAGGAAGGCAGAGAGAGATGTGCTGAGTGTCCTCACTTGGAATTGGGGGAGACTGAGCCCAGTGTCCTGTAGATGGGCTGGTTTGGTTTCAGTTCTGTGAGGGTGTACAGGCTTCTGTCAGCATCAGAAGCCTTAGTTTTTACCTATCAAGGGAGAGCTGGTGGCATGTCAATGGACATCCTTGTTGGTAGAGGACTAGGACCATTTCTGGATATTCTGGGAACTTCAGTGGATCAGCTCCCTCTCCATAGGAGCTACTTCTGATGTCATTGAAAGCTGAATGAGATCACTGTGTGTTTGTGTCCTTGGCTGGGTTCTGAGGGTCACTCTCAGGGTTTTGAATGATTCTCACTGCAGGAAGGGCAGGATGATGGTGAAGGCAAACCAGGCATCACTAGAGGCTGGCACAGGACAGCAGTCCAACAGATAGAGCTGTCTGCAGCACACATCATCTTCTCTTTCAATTGTTGATTGTATCGGAAGGTGATCTCTGCAAGGAGTGAGCTACTCACTCTAAAGCACCTGTTTGAGCCAAGGTTTACAAACACAGGCAAGCTGCAGAAATGTAAATGAAGAAGATAGACTATTGCATTAGTTTTTATGAAAAACTATTGACGAATAAATTAGTTATGGTGATGAAGATGAAGATGAAGATGATGTTGATTTTATTTTTGGCCACACTCTGTAGTGCTCAGAATTTACTCCTGGCTCTCTGCTCAGGGAACATTCCTAGGAGATCATATGGTGTGCTGGGAACTGACCATGTGCAAGACAAACACCTTACCTGCTGCACTATCTCTCTGTTTATGTCTCAGAGCCCCACTTCTTCTCCTTCTCCTCCTCTTCTCCTTCACCTCCTTCTTACGATTCTTTTTCTTCCTCTTCCTCTTCTTCTTTGCCGCCTTCTTTCTCTTCTTCTTTGCCACTTCACCTTCTTCTCTTCTTCCTCCTCTGCTTCTTCCCCATCTTCTTCTTCTTCTTCCCCTTCTCCTTTGTTTTCTTCCTCCTTTGTCTGCCTTCCTCTTCTTCCTTTTCTTCTTTTTCTTCCTCTTCTTCCTCCTCTTCCTCTTTGTCTTACTTTTCTTTTAATTCTTCTTTCTTCTCTTCTGCATCTGCGTTTTTTATCGTTTTATTTTCTTTTTCCTCTTCTTTTATTCTTCTCTATCCTTTTTCTTCTTATTCTGCTTCTTCTTTTCTTTTTTATTTTACTTCTTCTCATCTTCTTTCTTTCTTTTTTTTTTTTTTTGTTTTGTTTTAGGATCACACATTCAGGGGTTACTTCTGGCTCTTCAGGGTGCTGGGAAATGAGGTGCCCGGAATTGAACCTGGGTCAGAGTCGGCTGCTATTTCTCCAGGCCCCCTTCTTCATCTTCCTCTTTTTCCTCTTCTTTTTCTTCTCTCTTCCATTTTTCCTTTTAGACATTGTAGTTAGCAACATTGTTATGGAATGGATATCATGCATATCGTTTTATTTCTTTTCAGCACCAATTCTTGTCCTGAGTGATTATTTCCAACTATCATTGTCATATTGGCCCATTAACTGCACTCCTCTATTATTTGTGGCAAGCTTGCTATCATGAATTTGTCATATTGGCCCTTTTCGCTATTGTACCTGGATATTATTACCATAGTATCTTTTTGTTATATTCCACAAATGAATGTGATCATTCTGTCTATCCCTCTTTCCCTGATTCATTTCACTTCATATACATCTATGTATTAAAATTACTTCACTTTTCCTAACAGCTACATAGTATTACTTTGTGTAAATGTATCACAGTTTTTTTTTTATCTACTCATCTGTTCTTGGGCACATGTTTGTGTTCAGATTCTGTGATATTTGTGCATAATTCTTTGATAGACAAAAGATACAGGAGGCTAATTGCATTGTGTTTTAGGCTCCTAGGATATATTCCTAGTAGCAATATTTCTGGGTCATATGAACTGACTGACCAGGTTTTCCAGTATCATTTGTTGAGTGGGTTTCCTTTTCCAGTTCATTTACTTAAATATTTATTGCTTATCTATTAACACACCTGGGGATTAGTTGTTTCTTCTTCTTCTTCTTCTTCTTCTTCTTCTTCTTCTTCTTCTTCTTCTTCTTCTTCTTCTTCTTCTTCTTCTTCCTCTTTTCTTTTTTTCTTCTTCTTCCTCCTCCTTCCTCCTCCTCCTCCTTCTTTTCTTCTTCCTCTTTTCTTCTTCTTCTTCTTCTTCTTCTTCTTCTTCTTCTTCTTCTTCTTCTTCTTCTTCTTCTTCTTCTTCTTCTCTTCTTCTTCCTCTTTTCTTCTTTTCTTCTTCTTCCTCCTCCTTCCTCCTCCTCCTTCTTTTCTTCTTCCTCTTTTCTTTTCTTCTTCTTCTTCTTCTTCTTCTTCTCTTCTTCTTCCTCTTTTCTTCTTTTCTTCTTCTTCCTCCTCCTTCCTCCTCCTCCTCCTTCTTTTCTTCTTCCTCTTTTCTTTTCTTCTTCTTCTTCTTCTTCTTCTTCTTCTTCTTCTTCCTCCTCCTCCTCTTTCCTCCTTCTCCTCCTGCTCTTTCTTCTTTTCTTCTTCGTCTTTTCTTCTTCTTCCTCCTCCTTCTTCCTCCTCCTCCTCCTCCTTCTCCTTCTCCTCCTTCTCCTTCTTCTCCTTCTCCTTCTTCTCCTTCTCCTTCTTCTCCTTCTCCTTCTTCTCCTTCTCCTTCTCCTTCTCCTTCTCCTTCTCCTTCTCCTTCTTCTTCTTCATCTTCTTCTTCTTCTTCTTCTTCTTCTTCTTCTTCTTCTTCTTCTTCTTCTTCTTCTTCTTCTTCTTCTTCTTCTTCTTCTTCTTCTTCTTCTTCTTCTTCTTCTTCTTCTTTGGTTTTTGGGTCACACCTGGCAGCATTCAGGGATTACTCCTGGCTTACGCTCAGAAATTGCTCCTGGCAGGCTCGGGGGACCATATGGGATGCCGAGATTTAAACCATTGTCCTTCTGCATACAAGGCAAACACCCCACCTCCATGCTATCTCTCTGGCCCTGGGATTAGTTTCTTGCCTCTTAATTCTATCTCAGTCTAAAACTGTCAATATTAGATTTCTATTGCCTTATACTATAACTTAAAGTTGGGTTTAAAAAATGCCTCTCAGAAGGGCTTATTTCTCCATATAAAGTTTCAAAGCATTTGCTCTATGTCTCCTAAAAATGCTGTGGGTATTTTTTATAGGTACTGCATTAGAATGGAGAATCATTTTGATTATATTAATCTACCCATTATATGGACAGGAGATGTGTTTCCATTCTGCTGTGTTCTCTTTCACTTCTTTTTATAAGTAATTTAAAGTTTTCTTTCTATTAGTAGTTCACCTCTTGTTAAACTTATTTTCAGGTGTTTGAATTTTATTTAGGCACACTTGTGAATGGAAACTTTTTTTTCGTAGTTCAGTTTTCTACTTCATTGTTTGCATATAGAAATGCCATAAATTTGTGTTGGTTTTGCACCTGCTGTTTTACTTTGCAAGTTAATTTTTTTAGGAATATTTTCAGAGTATTAGGATTTTCTAAGGTATGCTTTGCAATATATATTAAAACCAGTTTGTTGGGAAATTATATTTTTACTCTAAAGCAACAGTATATTATTTATTGAATTTTTAATTAAATAAGGCACTATGACTTATAATATTGTTCATGATGGTTTTCTGTATACATCACTTCAACACCACACCCATCAGCAGCCTCTGTTCTTCAGCCTTCCAAAAACACATTTTTGTGGATTAGCTTTATCCTGGAGTTTCCTTTGGCCCTTTGTTTAAAACAAGATTTTGGTTTGTCTGTATGTTTGTTTTTGCTGGTATTCAGGACTCATTCCTGGATCTGCCCTCAGAAAGCTCTCCCAATGCTTCTTGGAGGAATATATGGGCTACTGTTAACTGAATCTAAGTTGGCTGAGAATAAGGCAAGCTTCCTGCCTGCTCTACTATCTCTCTGGCCCTCAGAAACATGATTTTTTCTTCTTTTTTTTCTTATGACTAAAGTGGATTACATATCGTTCACAGTAAAATTTCAGGTACATATTCAGGGGGAATTCCCAACACCAAATTTGTCCTCTTTCCACCCCCATTCCCATCTTACATCCCATATCCCCCACCTTCACCCCCCAGCTACTAGAACAAGTGATCCCCTCTGTGTCTAGTTTACTACTTAGTGATCATATATCTGTTTGGTCCTGGTACCCTCCCTTATTTCCCCCTCTATTTGAGAGGTGGAATTATTTCAAGTTATATGGTTCTGTTTGAAGAAAAGAAAAGCAATAAAATGGGGTAAAAATCAAATAAGCCAAAAATGGGTGGAGTCCTTCTAGAAGCTCTCAACCTCAGTTGAGAGAGAAAAGGAAAAAAAGTAATTTAAACACAACAGTACAAAAAGAAATGTCAAATAAAATATCTAGTAAGCACTACAACATTAAAGACAAGCACCACATAATAGTTTCGGTCCTGAAATAAAAACATGCCAGAGCACATAAAGAAAGAAGTAGATAAAATAAAATTGGAGACATCAGCTTCAATATCTATGCCAAAACATAGAATTAAAATAAATAAATAAATAAATAAATAAATGGAGATAAGGCGTTTTCCTTTCATGCAGAAGGATGGTGGTTCGAATCCCGGCATCCCATATGGTCCCCTGCCTGGGGCGATTTCTGAACATAGAGCCAGGAGTAACCCCTAAGCGCTGCCAGGTGTGACCCCAAAACCAAAAATAAATAAATAAATAGATAAATATATGAGATTATTTTGTGCTCTTTTTTTTCCTGCATAGGCACAGTAAATATTGGGGACATTAGAGAGGGAATTCCTTTGGCCTAAGAGATACAGGGTTTCTCCACCCTTGAAGTATACTGTCATGGGATTAACTATAGACTTCTTGCATGTTTATTTTCTCTCCCCTCGGTGATTTTGTGGTGTATAAAAGACTTCTGCTTCATCATGGGTGATAAAATCAGACCTCTGTATCTAGAGATCTTGGTGTTTGCACAGGTCAAGGAGTGGTGCTTATGATGAATTCTTTCTTTGTGGTTCTTTGTGCTGATTTGAGGATGGAGCTTGGGATAGTCTTTTGTTATGTTTCCAGAAGACCCGTCAGTTGCGATTGTTTCAGTCAGACCTCTGGAATTAGCGATCTTGTTTGTTGTACAGATCATAGACCAAAACCTAGGCTAGGGCTTTTTTTATTGGTCCCAAGATATGTACTGTCCAATCATGATTGTTGCAGCCAGTCATCTGTAGATAGCGATCTACAATGCCCTGTTTATAAACTCTGTTAAGAGTGTGACAAAGTTCAAACTTAGACACATGTCTCCAGTTCTGATCTTCCTCAGATCAGTTAATAAATTCTCTGTCTCTTGTTCCTACAGGTGAATAGTTACTAGAAATCAAGCTGAGTTAGACCAGTGGTTTCTCTTGATCCTTTGTTTCTCTGAGTGACACTAACTAGAAGGCTCATGGATGACAGTAAAGTGTCAGATGAAGCCACAGCCATGAACCCTGGCATCAGGTCTTGGAAAAAGAAAGCAGGTTTCATATGTCAATCCCCACCCTTTCTGAAGTCGATGTGACTTGCTGAGGGAATTGCTTTGTAAGAAGACACATCTACAATTACCCTCATCTCTGGGGCCAAGTTTTGCAGTCAAATCACAGAGAAGGAAACTTCCTGTGGTGGTTGGAACACATGTCCTCAGATTCCATGTGGCCTCCATTGAACCTGGGTGGGCCTCTGTGATGCCGGGGACCAAAGTCTGAATGGAAGAGGCCACACAGCTGTGTTAGTCTGTTCCAGGATGGCTGTATTGGGAGCCTTTAGCTATCTCTTTGTTTTCATTTTTTTCAGCTTTACAAAGAGAGAATTGACACAATATGTAAGTGTAGGGTATGCAGTGTGGCGATTTAATAAACACTTATAGGAACATGATGACCACAATTGAGGAGTTAAAACATCCACTTCCTCACACAGTGACCATTAGGGTGCATGATGGGAACATTTAAAATCTCTTTGGTAAGTTTTGTAAGAAGTTGAGATACCCTGTGTCCACGCTCTGAAGAGATAAAGGATCTGCTATTAAGCTCTGGTCAGCAGCCAGACTCAAGAGTGCAGACACTGCGTCTGCTGGGTATCTCACCATAGGGAGAGCCTGGTGACAACTGTCCAACTGAATGTTGTCAGCCTGAGAGAAGGGTAATAACAACAATTGTTTTGATGTAAGTCATTGATGATATATTAGGCAGCAATAAAAACCTGAAGCATTCATGTACCAAATAAGTTGTTACTACCCTTCCTGGAAATGCCCAGGAGAATTTGGGGCTGGAGATCAAAGCAGAGGTGGTTTTGTGCAAGGCAACACTCTACATGCTGCCCTATCTTTCCAGCCCATTAGGCTAAAACCTTTATATGGGAAGAACTAATCAATTATATTGCTTATAATTGTTGGCTCCTGATGAAATTGACATTAATCACATAGTTTGTAATCTTGGTGACCAGTATGTGTACCTCAGGGGAGCAGAAAGTCACAGAAAAATGTTCATTTAGAAGGGTTTTCTAGTTACATCTCTGAGCCCATAATATGGCTCAGACCACAAGAGATGATCTTATTTGCTGAAACGGATAGTATAGCTGAGGGTCAATCTGAGTCCGAGAGACCCGCCAGAAGATAAAGGCACCCCCAATATTCAGTCAGGCCAGAATTCTATTTGACCAGGAAATAATTCATTCATGACGGTGTTATGGAAAAGAGTTTTGGATTTCAGAGAAAACATTCAAGTAGAAAATGCTTGAAATGGTCAGGTATCCTTTTTCTCAGGGTAACAGTGAATGCTATGAGAAAGCAGAACGCCTAGCAGGATACATTTTTTTTTTTTTTTGGTCACACCTGGTGACTCTCAGAGGATACTCCTGGCTCTAAGCTCAGAAATCGGCCCTGGCTTGGGGGGACAATATGAGACGCTGGGGGATAGAACGGTGGTCCCTCCTAGGCTAGCATGCACAAGGCAGACACCTTACGCCCTGTGCTACCGCTCCAGCCCCTGCCAGGATACATGTAAACAAAGTCAAGCATCAAATTCACATTAAGAAATTACCTAATCCCACAGAAAAAAGTAAAGATGCAATTATCATGTCAAAGGAACTGAAAGGCAGTGTAAGAAATGGTTTACGCCAGGCAGGATGCACACCTCTAGAGTATGTTTTTGATTGATCATAGTGCCTGGATCTGTTTGTTGAAATTGAACAAATGTACAGGAAAAATGTAATAAAAACTTAAAGAGTGATTGGGGGTATGGAATGCAGAGTAGTTTAGAGTAGAGGATCTCAAAGTTCCTTCTTATTTGAGTCACTTGGAGAGCTCTTAAAATTCCTAAGATCAGCCTGATAGCCACTAGAAGGACTCCACCCATTTTCAGCATATTTTAATTTTTTTAAAAAAATTTTATCTTATTCTTTACCCCATTCTTTTTTTTTTTTTTTGATTTTGGTTTTTTTTTGGGGGGGGGCTAAGCACTCAGAAATCGCCCCTGGCTTGGGGGGACTATATGGGACACCAGGGGATCAAACCACGGTCCTTCCTTGGTTAGCACTTGCAAGGCGGACACCTTACCTCTAGCACCACCTCGCCGGCCCATTCTATTGCTTTTCTTTCCCTCAAACAAAACCACATAACTCGATTTATCTAGCTTAGCGTCTCAAATAGAGGGACAAACAAGGGAGGGCACCAGGACCAAACAGATGTATGATCACTGATAGTAAGCTAGACAAAGAGGGGACTACCTACTCTAGCAGCCCAGGGGGTGATGGTGGGGGATATGGATAACAGAAAGGGAACGGGGAAGGGGGGAGGACAAATTTGGTGGTGGGTATTCTCATGATTCAATGTTAATATGTACCTAAAATACTAATGTGAAAGATATGTAAGCCACTATGATCAAAATCAAAATAAAAAAATTCCTAAGATCTTTCTACCATTCTTAATAACATGGTTGAGATCTAGGCAACTTCATCAATTTCAATTGATAAATTGAACTCAGGCAATTTCATCAGAATCATCTTGGTTGGAGAGAATCAGGATTCAGTATTTTAACTCTGTTCAAGTGATTCCAGCGTTCAATAAATTCTGTGACCCACTGATTTAGAAGAGAACATCACTGATATTTAAGGTTGTGTTTTGAGATGAGTGGGGGAAAAAATCTCGAAATCTTAAAAGCTATTGGGTAAAAGCTCTGAACAGATAGTTTGCCCTGGGTCCAAACTGGCAGATGTTTAACCCATTTTATAGTCATTATTAAAAACTTTCGTTCCCCTTCCCCTCCCTCCCTTCCTCCTTCCCTCTCTCCCTCCCTCCATCCCTCCCTTCCTCCCTTCCTCCCTCCCTCCCTTCCTCTCTTCCTCCCTTCCTCCCTTCCTCTCTTCCTCCCTCCCTTTCTTCCTCCTGTCCTCCCTTCCTTTCTTTCTTCCTCCCTTTCTCCCTCCCTTCCTTCTTCCTTCCATTCCTCCCTCCCTCCCTTTTCTTCCTCCCTTCTTTCTGTCCTTCCTTCTTCCCTTCTTTCTGTCCTTCCTTCCATCCTTCCTTCCTCCCTCCCTTCCTCCTTTTCTCCTTCACTCCTTCTTTTCCTACCTCCCTTTCTTCCCTTCCTTCCTTCCCTCCCTTCCTTCCTCCTTCCTTCCTTATTTCTTTTATTACTTCCTTCTTTATTTTCTTCCTTCCTTTCTTCCTTCCCCTCTTTTATACAAGGTTATTCATTTCTAAATATCAGGCATAGTGTTCCAACACCAGGCCCTTCACCAAAGTCCACTTCTGAGGGCAAATCTTTTATCTTAGAGCTGTCACACTTGAATTGATCCACCTTGGAAAGTCTTGAGTAGAATGATGTTTCTGCACAAATAGCTGGAGCCAGTGGTCCAGTCTCCCTGGAAGCTATATATCTGATTCCCTAATATGTCATGTGCCAACCTGTCTGCCTTCTCTCTCTCTCTGGCTTTGTTTAGCTGAAGTCCCAACTGTGTCCTGTGGATTTCTTTGCTCAATATGGCCCCCTTTCTACTTTGTAGCTATAAAATTGTCTCCTGCCTGGGTTTTGTTAAATGCTTCCTAACAGGACAAATACTTTGCTGGAATGATTTCTCTACATCCCCTTGTTCCCACATATCCAGTCTTTTAGTGAGGAACATTCCAGCTTTTGGCTACTGTGCTGCCAGGCATCCTGAAACTCTGGGAACTTTCACCTCTCAAAGTACTTCTGACTCACTTGGCCTCATAGGGATAAAGGAGCTTTGTCAAAGTTGGCCTCATTTGCCACTTCAAGCATCATGTCTGTTGATATTGCAAAATAGCAGAAGAATTTGACAACAGACCTTTTCAGAATGTTCATCATGGTAGACAAAAAGCAGCTCAAGTGGGTCAGCAGCTGGCCTGGAATGTTTTCCGGGTGAGAAATCTCATCAATGTATTCAGGCTTTTCAGATCTCTTTTCCCCATCTCCACCTGCTATTTCCTCCATGATACAGTCAGAAACAGCAGGTACTCTTATTTTGCCCTTTTTCGTTTTGTTTTGTTTTTGGGTCACACTTGGCGGAGCTCAGGAGTTGCTCCAGGCTCTGTGCTCAGAAATCGCTCCTGGAAGGCACAGGGGACCATATGGGATGCTGGGAATTGAACTGGCATCTGTCCTTTGTTGGCGTGTGCAAGGCAAATGACCTACTGCTGTGCTATCACTCCTGTCCCATCTTTTGGTCATTTTTTAGGTCCCAAAAGGGTGTCACTTGGGATTTCTGTATTAGAATCTGACCCAACCCTACATAGAGGCTCTGGACAAGAGTCAAAGGCCTGTTCGTCATCACTTCCTCAGTTCAGGAACCTCATAACAGATACTGATGCATAGAGATAGTGAGTCCATCTGCAGCTAGTTGTATTCTTCAGCGCTTTATACTGGGAATGTTCCAGGTTTGAAACAAGTCATTCTGGCCCCTGTGGAGTGGGGGACAATTCACACCTAAGCAGGAAGCATGCTTCATTCAGAAGTTCATGTGATAAGCTCTTATTCCCAGTAGCAATAGCTTCTGAAATTAATTTACTCAGAAGAAGGGTTGTGGAGCATGATCTGTCCCACCACCTTCCTGATAGTGGCATAAATAACAATCTGCTTTTGTTTTTACGGACCATGCCATGTAATGCTTGAGTGTTATTCCTGGACTTTGCTCAGAAGTTGACCCTGGCATTGTTTGAAGGACCATATATGGTGCTGGGGATTTGAACTGGGATCAGGAGGATGTAAGACTTTAACTCTTGTAGCATCTCTCTGGCCTACACATAGAATCCACCCTGAATTGGTTATTTATTTATTTACTTTAGTGACTTATGTAGGATTAACTTTATTTCAAATTCTCACTGAGATTTTTTTCAAAGCTTGGCCATGGATTTGTCAACAATTGTATTAAATATTTTGCTGATCCCTCATTGGGTGCATATATGTTTAGGGGTGTGATTTCTTCCTGTTGTACATATCCTTTGATTAGTAAACAATGTCCTTATTTGTCCCCTATAACTTTTCTGAGTCTAAAGTTTGTGTCATCTGATATTAATATGACCACTCCAGCTTTTTTAAGGAAGTTGTTTGCTTGGATGATTTTCCTCCAGCTTTTAATTTTGAGTCTATATTTGTTCTGATTATTCAAATGTGTTTAATGTAGGCAGCAAATGTTGGATTCAACTTTTTTTCTGTTTTATTTTGTTTGTTTGTTTGTTTGTTTGTTTTGGGTCACACCCAGTGGCACTCAGTGGTTACTCCTGGCTCTGTGCTCAGAAATTGCTCCTGGCAGGCTTGGGGAACCACAAGGGATGCCAGGATTCAAACCACCGTTCATCCTGGATCAGCTATTTGCAAGGCAAACGCCCTACTGCTGTGCTATCTCTTCAGCCCCTACGTTCAATTTTTTGACCCATTTTACCACTTTGTCTCTTAACTGAGTTCACTGAGAAGCAAGAGATGTTGAGGGATTTATAGCCATCTTTGTGTAAAAGTGTGATGTGTCTGTTGGTCTGTCTTGTCTTAAAGTAGACCTTTCAGTTTTTCTTGTAAATCTGTTCCTGAGTCTGAAAAGTTTCTGAGCTATTGTTTATCTGTGAAGCTATGTATACTTCCTTCAAACCTGATAGTGAGTCTGGCTAGGTGCAGTATTCTAGGTGAAGCATTCATTTCATTGGGTTTTGTCAATATGTCCCACCACTGCCTTCTGGCCTTGAGGGTCTCTTGTGACAGGTCTGCTGTGGATCTTAAGGATGCGCCTTTGAATGTAATTTCCCTTTTTGATCTTGCTGCTTTCCGTATTCTATCCCTATCTGTGGGATTTGTCATTGTGACTAGGATGTGTCTTGGGGTGCTTTTCCTTGGATCTCTTTTAGCTGGCATTCTTCAGGCATGCAGGATTTGTTTGCATGCAGTCTTTAGCTCTGGGAGTTTCTTAGCTATGATGTCTTTGACTGTTGATTCTTCCTGGGAATTATCTTCCTGAATCTCTGGGACTCCAATGATTCTCATGTTATTTCTGTTGGGTTTATCAAAGACTTCTGTTTTCATCTGTTCACATTCTTTGGTAATTTTTCCACTGTATAATCATTTGCTTTAAGGTTCTTTTTCATTTTCTTCTGCTGTATGGAGTTGTTTTACGACTCATCCTCCAGTGTGCTGATTTTGTCCTCAGCTGTTGTTACTCTGTTGGAGAGACTTTCTATTGAGTTTTTCATTTTATTTACTGAATTTTTCAGTTCTGTTATTTCAGTTTGGAGGTTTTGATTTCTATCTTTGTGATCTTTCAGCTTGATCTATGCTTTCTTTGAGTTCTATGAGTATTCTGATACTTCTACTCTAAACTCCTTATCTGAGAGGCTAATTAGGTAGTTCGTACTTCTCAGGTCATCAGAGCTGCCATCTTCATTCTCTATGCATGATGTTGATGTTGTTGTCTCTATGCATTGTTTCTCCATTGACACACTTGTAGAGTGGGTTTTACTATGTATTGTGGTGGGGTTCATGAGCTAGAGAATGCATGTGAAGAGGAAGACTCTGAAGCAAAACAGAGTGGCTGCACTCCTCTGAATCCACCCTTTGTGCAGAGCCCCTGAAGAGATTATGTCCATTGGAGCCTATCTTGGTTTGTGCTAGTAGGCCCTAAGAGATTATCTGCAGGGACTTTTCTTGGCTGCCTCATGCAGAAAAACAATAAACCAGGCAAGGAGCAAATCAGGAAACCAGACCGGGAACAAAACAGTGGCCTTTTATCTGTTGGCTTCTTTTTTTTGGAGGGGGGCTACACTCGGTGATGCCCAGGGGTTACTCCTGGCTATGCACTCAGAAATTGCTCCTGGCTTGGGGAACCATATGGGACCTAGGGGATCGAACTGTGATCTATCTTGTGTCAGCCACATGCAAGGCAAATGCCCTACTGCTGTGCCATCATTCCGGCCCTATCTAAGTTGATTTTTTGAAAAGATTTTTTTAATTTTGGTGCCATTAATGGCAATGCTCATGGGTTCTGCATTCAGGAATCACTCCTGGCAATGATTGGGGACCAAGTGGTCATCTGCATGCAAGGTGAGTATGCTACCCATTGTATTATTGCTCTAGCTTTCAAAGCCAGGTTATAAATATCAAATTATTTATAATGAATCATCCTTTACGTTGAAAGCAAGTCAGAAATGAAACTAGTTTTGTACTAGGAAGTCTAATCTTACTTGAATTACAATGAGTTAAAAATACATTAAAATGTTATATCAAATACTTAAAATATATTATAATATTTAAAATTGTCAATTGAATCGAGGAAAGTGTCCTATTATATACTATATAATAGGACTAGTGGGAGTATATGTATTTAAACATAATATGTTGCTATTGGTGATATATGTATTATAACATTTGGACAATTTAGTTGTATGCACCAGGAAGCTGGAATCTGGTATCTTCTTGCCCTTAGTCTTGTTGAAAGATTCCCAGTGGAAATAAAGTGACTGTGAACAAAGTTTTAACTATATGGAAGTCATGGTAATAAAAATATTAAAAATCCAATTTTTCTAAATATTATCCAATATAAGTTTAATAGGATATTTAAAATTATACTTATGTAGAAAATAAAATGTGTGCTAGTAGTTAAGAAAATTATGAGAACAAAAATGCAAAAGAAATGTTGTTACATAAGAACATGTTATAAAGACTACTTTTTAAAAAGTAAGATGTTGATTCAGGAACAATGAATAGAAAAAATAGTAAGATGATTCATTAACAGAATTATTTAATTATTTAACTTAATTTGACCAAGGTGTAAAATGGGTACAAATTTTTAATTGTAAGACAAATAAGTCTTGGAGTTGTAATGTTGAGCATGTATAGCACTGTATTGGATATTTGAAACTTGCTGAAAGAATAGATTTCAAAAGTTATCATCATAAAATCATTTTGTACTTATGTAATAATGGATAGTAACAAAATTCATTATAGTAAATATCTTACAATATATACAAATATAGACTCATCATACTCTGGTTTCTCTTCAGATTGCATAAATCTTTTGCCTTTTACAAATATAGATTCTTCATATTATATACTAGAAAAAATATAAATAATATCTTTATGTTTGGGGGGGCCACACCCAGATGTGCTCAGGGCTTACTCCTGGTCTGTGCTCAGGAATACTCCTGGCAGTGCTCAGGGGGTCATATGGGATCCATGGATCAATCTGTTGCATGTAATGCAAGAGCCTCTGTAAAATAGCTCTGAACCCATATGTCAATTATATTTAAATAAAACTGAGGTGTGTGGAAAGAAAATAATAACAATTATAGAAATTAATTCAGAGGTTTCAAAATAATTGTTATCTATCAAAAATATAGTATAGTCTCAAGAATGTATTGCACATTTATTGACAAAGAAATACTGCCTGAAAACAGGAAGAAATATAAGAGTAATGTATCAGTACTTTGTTTTTGTTTTTGGGTCACAGCTGTTTGACGCTCAGGCGTTATTCCTGGCTATGTGCTCAGAAATCGCTCCTGGCTTGGGGGGACCATATGGGATGCCGGGGGATCGAACCGCGGTCTGTCCTACGCTAGCGCTTGCAAGGCAAACACCTTACCTCTAGCGCCACCTTCCCGGCCCATGTATCAGTACTTTGAAGGTAGGGAAGGATTATGTAGGCAAGAGACAAAACCAGAGCTATGAAGATATAGATAAAACTTTCCCTAAATCTAGAGTAGTCTCAGGTCTCCCCAAGCGACTCTGGAAAACAAGCTTCATGAGGGAGCTGTGAAGGGTCAATGACTATGGTGGAGAGAAGCATTCAATGCTTCAGTATGGTGTGCTGAAAGGTGGTGAAGTGTTATGAATGAAACCCTATGAACAGTAGTATTGTAAACCACAGTGCAAAATAAAAATGTGTGTGCGTGTATGCGCGTTAGCTTGCGCATGCAAGCCTGTGTGTATACTAGATTTGTTGGAGGAAGGTGGGCACTCGTGAAGGGATCAGTGTTGAAACAATCATGCCTGAAACCCAGTCATGAAGAGCTATAATTTTAGTGTCTTAAATGCAAAATTAAAGAAAAATGAAAAGAAAAAATGATATTAAATTTTGGATAATTTTTTCTACAGGACATTAGTTAAGACTCACATCAATATTCTCAATTGTTTGTGCTGTAAAAGTATATTAAACATGTGGACAAAAAACTATATGTAAGCAATTATGTGCTGTAAAAACAAATAGATGTCTAACAGGACAATCTTGTTACCATACAAAGCTCAATAGGAAAATAATTAGAAAGATTTAATTTGATAGACTTAGCTTTATTTACAGTTTTCTGGATCTCATTTTGTTCTAATTTTAGAACAATTTTAGTTTAATCTTATATAGAGGATGCCTTTATTGAGTTATTCCTTTATAGAATATTGATTAAATGAAGTGTTTAAACTACTTGAGCTTGGATGGTTAAGTAAGACAATTCCTTGCAGGGTATTCTGAAGTCTGACTTGGGCTCAATTGTCTTTCTAGGTGAGGTAATAAATCAAGAATACACATTTTGGTCCTATTCCAAGTATCACAATAATTAATCTGAGGTAAAAGTTAGCATGAGGCTTTGAAAAGAACTCCGTGTCCTTATTTCCTACATTCTATCATTCCATGTACTTTTGGATGAATTTATGTCATTTGTATAAAAATACCACAAGTTGAAAATAAACATTTCCCAGCCATGAGCAGCTATGTTTCCCGAGAACCTATTTCCTGTCAGGGAATAAAATAGCCTATTCTTCTACTGATTGGAGGCAGTGGGCAAGGCACAGACATTAAAGCATTGTTATAAACAGCTTCCTAGTTTCAGTACCAATGCCCCATTGAACATATCATTATTTACTGTGGGGTTTTCTTGTACAATATAAGAAATGTATCAGCAAGTATTCCACTAGCAGTTACTCTTTTGTCTTCACACTCCAGAAAACAACTTTAGGGTGAGCCTCAAGAACCATTCACATAGCATTGCCCTGTGAATAGCTAGACTCTCCTCTGATTTATTTGACTGCCAAAATAGCATTGGCTACAATCCAACAGTATATCCACAGATGTATTATTTATTAAGCTTCTTATTTATAGTTTTATTTTGAGAATTTATCATTCCTTTTAAGGGAAAAGAATAGGGAGCATCTTTCTCATACCTTAAGCAATTGCTATTGGTATTTCAAACAAAATAATAATGTTAAAAAGTATCAAATACTAATTTTGGAGACAAGATTCTTTACAGATTTTTCTATTTGATTTCTGCTTTGGAGGGGCTGTATCAGGTGATGCTCCTGGCTCTGCACTCAAGGGACCATATGGGATGCCAGGATTCAAACCACCGACCTTCTGCATGAAAGGCAAATGCCTTACCTCCATGCTATCTCTCCAGCCCCCTAGAGACAGGATTCTTAAGTGCTAGACCTACTGAAAGGTTATAAAGAATGCTGTTTTTTGTTTGTTTGTTTGTTTGTTTGTTTGTTTTTTCACTGGTGAGGCCTCACTTCTGGTGCTTTCTTGGTTGATTGTTTAGAGAGTGAGTTCTGGAAAGACTCATTCACAAAAGTATCACTGATTGAAATTATTGTTTGGTTGGAGGATAGTTTGACATTATTGCTTTAAAACCTTATAATTAATATTGTGGCCATTTCTACCACTATATAAGTAAATGTAAGTTAGCAAAATTTCATGCTTAGTATATTTTCCCTGTGGTTTTGCTTCTTGATGTATTTTATTATTATTAACATTATTTTGGTTTTTGTACTACACCCTATGGTGCTCAGGGGTTCTCCTGGCTCTGTGCCTAGATATTATTCTGGCAGGCTCAGGGATGCCATATGGGATGCCAGGGATTGAACCTGGGTTGACTTCACACAAGGCAAATGCTATGCCTGCTGTGCTATTACTCCAGCCTCACTTGTTGATTTATTAAAAAACTTTTATTTACTCAACTTTTGTTCAATAAAAATAATAGAGACGTTAAGTAATTTTCTTCATTTTGATTTTCCATGTGCATATTGCCCGAGATGGACTTTCTCAGCCCTCATTTCACTCTATGTAAAGTAGTACAGATGGTCTTTCTCACTAGGCACCAGTGGACCTTTGCAAGGACTTTTCTTTATTCTTTCTTTTCTTCCTTTTTTTTGGTTTTGTTTTTTGTTTGTTTGTTTGTTTTGGGCAACACCCAGCCACAGCGCTCAGGGGTTATTCCTAGCTCTGTGATCAGAAATTGCTCCTGGCAGGCTCAGGGGACCATATGGGATGCCAGGAATTTAACCCAGGTTTGTCCTGGGTCAGCCACGTGCAAGGCAAACACCCTACTGCTGTGTAATCTCTCCGGCCATCTTTTATTCCTTTTTTCTTTCCTTTCTACCATATTTTTCTTTTTATTAACTTAAAGAAAATGCAGCTCATAGTTGGCATGGTTGATCATAATACATTTGTTTCTAGATATGTGAAAGCAATGTTTCTGAAAAAAAATAGAAAGAAAGAAAGAAAGGGGCCGGAGAGATAGCATGGAGGTAAGGCGTTTGCCTTTCATGCAGGAGGTCATCGGTTCGAATCCCGGCGTCCCATATGGTCCCCCGTGCCTGCCAGGAGCAATTTCTGAGCCTGGAGCCAGGAACAACCCCTGAGCACTGCCGGGTGTGACCCAAAAACCAAAAACCAAAAAAAAAAAAAAAGAAAGAAAATAAAAAGAAAGAGAATAATGTTAAAAAAGAAAGAAAGAAAAAAGAAAAAATACAGTAGCAAGCACATTAGTGAACATTTTTGTGTCTCCAATGACGTCATTAATACAATAACAGAAGGTTTTAGCTGTTTAAATGCTGTTAGCTGTTTATTCTATGAAATTGGTGTGTTAATATAGGGATGACAGCATCAAAAATGAGTTTGTTGGGCCCAGAGAGATAGCACAGCGGTGTTTGCCTTGCAAGCAGCCGATCCAGGACCAAAGGTGGTTGGTTCGAATCCCGGTGTCCCATATGGGCCCCCGTGCCTGCCAGGATCTATTTCTGAGCAGACAGCCAGGAGTAACCCCTGAGCACCACCGGGTGTGGCCCAAAAACTAAAAAAAAAAAAAAAAAAAAAAAAAAAAAAAAAAAAAAAAGGAAAAATGAGTTTGTCTAAAGATTTAAAGCACCAGTACGGATACTACAACTTTTAGGGGCACGTACTCAGCTGCAGGGCCTCCTGAAAGAAAGAATATATGGAGGAGGGTACCTGCACTCGCTACAAAAAGCCCTGATGATATAAGCCCCCAAACCAGCATACCTGAAATTTGGTCACATTGTCTTCCCTGAAGGGAATTACAAAGGATGAGTGACGAGACAGGGTCATTGGGAAAATGGTGAAATGGTGATTGTGGTGATGGAGGCAGCAGACATGGCTTTAGCAGGGTGGGAGATTGGCACCCACTCTCCTCCAGAAATGGTTAGATTTCTGTTGCATGGGCTGGTGTACCCATGATCTTTTATTATTTTATAATTTGAGAAAAAAGTGAGTGTATGGAGTTGCCCTGATTCAAACATGGCCATTACATTTGTGGGTGTGGTTACAGTTACCAGGCTTTCTGGAAGAAGGAAGATAGGTGTTGCCTACACTTGTGCCAAAAAGCTTTGGTGGTATCAGCCAAAAAAAAAAAAAAAAAGGTATATCTGAAGTTTGGTCGGACAATTGTCTTCTAAGGCAATCCTAAAGGGTTAAAGATGATGCAGGACCATCAGGAAATGGTGATTGTGGGTGATGGAAGAAGTGGGTGAGGCTTCAGCTGGCTGGGGTCTTGGCCTTCTCTCTTGTCTGAAATGGCCAGCTTTCTGCTGCATGGGCAGATGTACAGATGTTTCCCGGATTATTTATGGCTCAGTTTACATCTAGTTTGAGAAGTCTATGGAACAGCCTTTTTCTTTCTTTCTTTTTTCTTTCTTTCTTTTTCTTTCTTTCTTTCTTTCTTTCTTTCTTTTTTCTTTCTTTCTTTCTTTCTTTCTTTCTTTCTTTCTTTCTTTCTTTTCTTCTTCTTTCTTTCTTTCTTTCTTTTCTTTCTTTCTTTCTTTCTTTCTTTCTTTCTTTTTTTTTTTTTTTTTTTGGTTTTTGGGCCACACCCGTTTGACGCTCAGGGGTTACTCCTGGCTATGTGCTCAGAAATCGCCCCTGGCTTGGGTGGACCATATGGGACGCCGGGGGATCGAACCGAGGTCCTTCCTTGGCTAGCGCTTGCAAGGCAGACACCTTACCTCCAGCGCCACCTACCCGGCCCATTCTTTCTTTCTTTCTTTCTTTCTTTCTTTCTTTCTTTCTTTCTTTCTTTCTTTCTTTCTTTCTTTCTTTCTTTCTTTCTTTCTTTCTTTCTTTCTTTCTTTCTTTCTTTCTTTCTTTCTTTCTTTCTTTCTTTCTTTCTTTCTTTCTTTCTTTCTTTCTTTCTTTCTTTCTTTCTTTCTTTCTTTCTTTCTTTCTTTCTTTCTTTCTTTCTCTCTCTTTCTTTCTCCTTCCTTCCTTCCTTCCTTCCTTCCTTCCTTCCTTCCTTCCTTCCTTCCTTCCTTCCTTCCTTCCTTCCTTCCTTCCTTCCTTCCTTCCTTCCTTCCTTCCCTTCTCTTCCTTCCTTCCTTCTTCCTTCCTTCTTCCTTCCTTCAAAATACTAAACCATGATATAACTATATTCTGTGATTTATATTTATTTTATTTTATTTTTTGCTTTTGGGGCACACCTGGTAGTGCTCAGGGCTTACTTCAGGCTCTGAATTCAGGGATCATTCCTAGATTCGTGGAATCTATGGGATGAACATAGATGAAGGATCGAACATAGGTCAACTGAGTTTAATGCAAAGCCCTACCCACCGTACTAGTGCTCGACTACTCTGAGTCATGTACAGTATGATTGATTCTGTCAATAGATTTCTAGGATATATTCATCCTACATGTCTGAATCCCTATATGGCATCCACCATTTTACTGCCTTATTCTCGAGTTTAACTTCTCTGCATCTCTCATAGAAAAGGAATCATACAAGGTTTCCCCTTTTAAAATTTTAACATTTAGTATTATAGTTCAGGTTACATGTTTGCAACATTCAGGATACACTGTTGTCACACCTCACCACTACCAAAGTGTCTAATATTTCCTTGTTCATAATATCTGTCCTTTTGTGACTGTATATTTCACTTATGCCATAATGTATTCAAGGTACATTCATGTTAAAGCATGTGTCAGAAATTACTATTATTTTCTTTATTTAAAGAACATGCATTACATTGTTGACCAGAATACATTTTTTCCAGATAAGTGAGAAAAAAGTTATTAAAAAAAAGAATAAAACTAAAGAAAGAAAAATAAAAAAGGAGAGCATAAAGGAAATTAAAAATAAAAATAAGTACAGTGACAAGCAAATTTGTGAAAATTATTGTTATCTCCAATGAGGTCATTAGGCACTTGCAGAAGATCTGTAAGCTTTTGTTGCTACCTTACCATTCTCTTATTTCATTTGTTTCCAAACATTAAGTGACTTCTGCTACATATTGGTACTAAATTGGTGTGCATGGGGATGACAGTATTAAACAAATGAAATTATCCAGGAATTAAAGCACTGTTATTGATACTGTGGCTTTTCTAGGGCATGTTCTTAACTGCTAAGTCTCCCAGAAGTAGGAGTATGTTGGGGGAGGGAGGAGATTCCCACACTCACTCCAAAAATGGCCTGGTGATAGCCGCTCAAATACCAGCAGACCTGGAGTTTGGTCAGATTGGGATCTCTGCAGAGAATGGTAGAGGAGTGGGAAGCAGGGTCATAAACAAAGCAGTGATTATGGTTGAGGATGCAGCAGGTGTGGCTTTAGAATTGCCAGCTTTCAGCTGTGTAGCCAGTGTACCCATAATTTTTCACAGCGTGATTTACTCTTTTGAGAAAAAGTGAGTCATGGAGCTGGCCTGGTGCAAACATGGCGACTGTGTTTGTGTGTATGGTTACAACTCAAAGTTTTTTTAATAGGTAAGTAATATTCTGTTAAATGGTTGGACTACATTCATTTATCTATTCGTACATAAATGGCATGGATATTTGGGTTACCTCCACATCTGGACTGAGGAATATTAATTCTTTTATCATGGGAATGCAGATATCTCTTCAAGATTCTTTTTGTTTGTTTGTTTCACTTTTGAGCCATAGCTGGTAGTCCTCATGGGTCACTCCTGGCTCTGCACTCAGAAATCACTCCTGGAAGGCTCAGGGACAATAAAGGATTCTGGGGATCGAACCTGGGTTGGCTGTGTGAAAGGCAAACTCCCTACACTCTGTGCT
The DNA here is from genome assembly GCF_024139225.1 of Suncus etruscus. Taxonomy (NCBI): domain Eukaryota; kingdom Metazoa; phylum Chordata; class Mammalia; order Eulipotyphla; family Soricidae; genus Suncus; species Suncus etruscus. The sequence goes on along the minus strand of NC_064850.1, from coordinate 151,386,900 downwards.
ATTGCTCCAGTTTAGATATCTCGCCAAGATTCTGACTTAAATTGTTTTGGCTAAATAACAAGTTTTGTCTTATTTTGGGAGTGGGTGGTGCAGTGGTCCACATCCAGAGTTGCTCAGGGGCTACTTCTGTTTTGTTGCATAGGAATCACTCTTGGTAACGCTCAGGGGACTATATGTGAAACGCTGAACTAAACTGGAGATGACCACATGCAAGAAATTTTAACCTTTGTACAATCTTACTGACCCTTGTTTTGCTTTTTATCTTTATTGTCCTTTCAACGTAGTTTCATAATAAAAATGATAGAATATTCTTGATTTTTTTTCCATCCTCAAGATGCCTATCTCTTGGCTCAAGACTGATTCAAGATCAGTGACTGTGTTTAATTACCTTTGTGCCCCAATGGTCAAGTAGGACTATATAATAAAAATTTTACCCTTGACCATTGAACCAACAAAATCCAGTTGAGGAAGGTAATAGAGGAGTAGAGGAGTATCTCCTTCTTTAATATCTTCCTTTATAAGCTAGCACCATGAGGAAGGCAAGAGGCAGAAACAGCATTTTATAATGTTCTCCATACCCGCAAGGCCAGAGTGCATGGCCATATTGAAACAACTGGTCTTAAAACGTAGTGAAAAGCAACACCCCCAGTTACTTCATTTTAAAAAATACAAGATCTTTGCCTTTCTTCTAACATTTTGTTGAAATAGTAAGCAAGAGAGAATGGATTAAACACAGATATTTAGTGCAGGGAAGATAGGCAGTTTGGAACTGCTGTACTTTATTAAAGCAGAAGGAAATCCCTGACAGCACCTCTTAGAGCTCTGTGCTCAGGTCTGATTTCCTGTCACAGTGTGAAGGAAATGCCATGTCTCCATGATCCCTCTTCATACTCCCACGTGTTCCACTGACTTTTATTTAGCACCGCCTACACATTTTTTCCCAGCCTTGTTGCCTTTGTAAAATTAAGTATCAGTGGGCTCTGAGCCACGCTGATGATTTCCAGAAGGTCTTGTGAAAAAGGAGGCAATTTCTCCTTTGAATGGGGTAACAACTCTTGTACCCAAAGCTCTCTGAGAAAAGGTAGATTTCAGTTATGCAATCTCTGGGGTTCTGTTTTTTTCTTCAACCCCCCCCCCCCCCCAGTTACGTGGCATTGCTTAGAAAAATCTTCTGTTACTCTTCCACTTGTGGATTGATTTCAAATGTTGTAGCTTGTCCTGAATTAGCTGTGGCTTCTGACACATGTTATTAGAAGGCAGCAGTACTAGTCTATCTGACCAGAAGCATGGCACAGACCAGTGATCCTTTGCAGATTATAGCCTATGCTAGCATTTGATTTTAGCCTACAGTCAGAGTAGAAGCCTGCCTTGAATTCTTTAAGGAAACTGGTGCTAAAAAGTTTGTGACAAAGGTGATATCGTTATAATAAATATTTCTTATAAGGGATCATGGAATTATACTTTACAGAATGGCTTTCCCTGTTTCATCAGTGCTTAGAGCATTTTGGTTTGGGGCCACACCCAGAATTACTCAGGGGTTTCTCCTAGCTCTGCACTCAGAATTTTTCCTAGTGTTGCTTAGGGGACAATATAGGATGCATCTGTGTTAGCCAAGTGCAAGGCAGAAGTCCTCCCCCTGTACTATCTTTTTGGCCCCAACTCTCAGCTTTTAAAAGAAGTAGATGCTGAACCCACTCTCACTCCGTTTTGGTTAATGTATCGTGTTTGGGCCAAGGTCACCACTAATGGGAGGGCCGACTTTTTGTGATGAGAATAACAACTTGGATCCAAAACTCACGCCTAATTGCTTATTAGCTTTGTACTTCTGGCAATATATTACTCTCTCAGAGCTTCCATTTCTTCACTTATAAGTTTGGTTTATAATAGTTAACTTGTAAGGTTGCTTTGAGTTTCAAATGAAATAACATCATAAGGTGCTGCCTGCAACTGCATATTTAACAGTTTGTTAATATGGGGTGAAACAGAACCCCATAATCTGCTTGATTACACACACACACACACACACACACACACACACACACACACACACACACGCCAATAGTGCTCAAGGATTTCTTTTGGCTCTTTAGGGACAACTTTAGAGACAACTTTAGAGAAATTTCCTGAATTCCTGGTGGGATTGAGGGATGATATTGGATTCTGGGGGATCAAACTCAGGTTGGCTACTTGCAACTTACTAGCTGTACTATTTCTCAGGTCCCTAATGCCATTGTGTTTTTTTTTTTTTAATGCCATATTTCCCTGGCCTGAGAGTTAATGCACCTTCTATTTTATTTTAACCATCATCAGATAACTTTTTTTTTCTAATAATATCTTTATTTGAGCACCATGCTTACAAACATGTTTGTAGTGGGTTTCAGTCATAACAAGTACACCCCCCCATCACCAATGCAACCTTCTCATGCCACCCATGCCCCTTAACTTCCTCCTTCCCCACCCCTTGCCTGTCTTTGAGACACTCACTCACTACCATTGTCATGACAGTTGTTAGTGTGGTTATTTCTCTAACTATGATCACCATTCTTTGTGGTAAGCTTCATATCATGGGTTGGCCCTCTGGCCCTCATCTCTATTGTCTCTTGGTATTATTACCATACTTTATTTTATTTATTTGGTTTTTGAGCCACACTTGGTGATGCTCAGGGGTTACTCCTGGTTATGCACTTGGAAATCACTCCTGGCTTGGGGACCATAAGGGATGCTGGGGGATTAAACCTAGGCCCTTCCTAGGTCAATGCGTACAAGGCAAAAGTCAGACTGCTTGTGCCACTTCTCCAGCCCCTTCTATTTTATTTTTTAATTATATATTTTTATTTATATATATTTTATTTATATAAATATATTTTATTCATATATTATTTATTTTGTAATTTTATTTATTTTTCTTAAATCCCACAGGTGAATGAGACTATTCTGTGTCTATCTCTCCCCCTCTGACTTATTTCACTCAGCCTAAGAGTTTCCATGCCCATCCATGTATAGGAAAATTTCATTACCTCATCGCTTTTGATGGCTGCATAGTATTCCATTGTAGAGATGTACCACATTTCTTTAGCCACATGTCTGTCGTCAGGCCTCTGGACTGATTCCAGATTCTGGCTTTTGTAAATAGTGCTGCAATGAACAAAGGCATGAAGAGGGCATTTTTGTATTGTGTTTTTGTATTCCTAGGATATATCCCTTGAAGCAATATTGCTGGATCATATGGCAGCTTAACTTTCAAAGTTTTTTAAGAGGATTCTAAACCTCCCATTCAAATTTGTGGTAAACAACATTGACTAAATCTTCACTGATCAAGACTGAAGTGGTATGTAAAGAAGTAGCATGTCTATTCCATAGGATACTCACTTTGACTAGTTTTGTCTGCAATTACAAAATAGAAAGATAGTGTAATCTGTGGCAAATATAATGCAGTATTATACAATATAGTAACAACAGACTGTTACCCATTAAATATCACTTTCCTGACTCAAGGAAAACAAGAATGCCATGTCCATTTCCCCTGAGAATCTTCTATCCTTCTATCTGGAAAACCAGTCTGGGTCTTATTTCCTATTTTAGGTTGTGGCTTGTTATGAAAAGGACTCTGAGGTGCAGAGTTTTGCGCAGAACATTCACTGGGGAATTCTTTTGACCAGAAACATGCACAAGAAGGAGAGAAGAAGGAGTTGTTGGGAGATTATGGTACAGTCACACAGAGAAGGCCTTACTGCTTGCTTATTGAGCTCTGTGACTGGGTTGGCCTGGCAGAGTGTCCTGAGGTAGGTTTTGTGCTCACACAGTCTCCTGTCATTGGGCTCCTTCCAAAGCTTCATCAAAAAAAAAGGTGGGGGGGCAACTTCTTGTAGCTTAGGGTGATTCCAGAGTGGTATCAAGCTGTGAGTTTTGGTAGCTACAAGACTGAAAATAAGGACCAATCCTTATCCTTCAAGTACCTGGGCATACATATAGCTTCCTATGTTCATAGTTCCATTTGCTACTATGTTGTACAAGCTCCACCTATCAAAGTAAAGGTGTAGGAAAAAGTAAATGTATAGGTAATAGAGATTTATAGACCATATAATCTTGGGGCTCCCTTTATCATCCCTGATGATCTGGTGGTTTTGGTATTTAGGCCTAGTGCTGTTAAGACTCAGTGGTGCTGGGTATTACAAAGATCATAACTTATAGTTCTGGGTACAGGGTCATGAGGTGCCATGGATCTCTCTTGAGAATTTACAGATGCACATATTCTAGACATTTGACTATTTTCCTGGTCCTTCACATTTAAAAAATTGCATTTTAGTTTCTTCTCCTCTTACTTTTTAAATTTTATTTGGTCTATCAGTTTTATAATCTTATATACACGAGTGAAAAGAAGTGATCTACAATTTTTTAATTATTTTTTTTTATGATTGAAAATACAAGTTTAAAACCACAGCTTCTAGAAGAACCACCTGTTCTTGCCAGTTTTGTATCTCCTCAAATTTGAACTTGGCCTCTTTCTGGGCCTTGTACTTAAGAGCAGGGTTTCTAAAGACATCCTTAGTTTCGTCTAAGGGGATATATGAAGTATTTTGTGGACATGCAGTGATTATAGCCATAAACTTTTACAGAAGTCTTGATCTCTGACCTTTTGGCAATTTTTATCTTGTTCATGGTGCCTGCCACTTTGTAGGATTGGAGTCAATCCCAGTCACCAGGGCATGGCTGTAGGAACAGTCTGAGCTGCTGTCATCAGTATTCTTTACAACAGCGGCTTTGCATACTGAGTAGGTCCTTTGAATCCAGCCAGGACCAGTACCACCTTCCAGGGTTTTATGAACTTGCCCATTTAGACAGCAACCATTCTGGTCAACAGCAGAAAGGAAGGCTTGTTTTTCTTCTGACTTATTTTAATTCCTTCAAGCTTCTCCCATTTTACTATGAATGGGAAAATTTTACCTTCATTATTTTTAAACAATGACTCTTTTTTATGATCATTTGTTTATTTGTTTATTTATTGTTTTTTGATATTTGGGCCACATCTGACAGCCCTCAAGGTTTTCTGTGCTCAGGAATCACTCCTGACACGCACAGGGGACCATATGATCAAACCCACGTTGGCTGTATGCAAGGCAAACCTCCTATCTGTTTTGCTAATGCTCCGACCCCTATATAATCATTTATTGATGGGCAGTCATTCAGCTTGTATATTTTTTATATTGTAGACAATGATGCAGTAAATACTGTGAAGAATATATCTTTTTGTTTTAATGTTATTCTATTCTTTCTTTGGCATCCCAAAGTGGGATTGCTGGATCATATATACTAGCTTCATGGTTAGCTTCTTAAGAAAGCATTGTAGCATTTTCTAAAATGGTTGCTTGAATTTATAGTCCCATGCACAAGGGCTGCTTATAATCTATACCCTCATAAACAATTCTTAGGGTACTTCTTTTTTTTTTTTTGACTTAAACTTTAATTTTTATTTGAGTTTTTCTATTTTCACTGCATGCTACTTTGCAATATGGAGCCATAAAATAAAATGAATCGTTCGTAATATCAGTTAGGAACACTATATGGAGTTCCTATAAATAAATTTCTGGACCATCCTTTTAGGATGTTAAAGCATCGCTCTTCTATGAATTACTAAAGTCCTTTTGAGAAACATATGTGGTATGCTATTAGATCTCAGTTGAGACATAATTATAAAGACAAGGGCTTCTGAGTTACTATATATAGAACTGAATCATACATTGTGGAGTTGTATTACATGATACACCAAACTATAACATTCAGCATATTCAGCAGCATTTTATCAAATAGGAGAGGTTATCTAAACTGGCCTAAGGATACAAGAAAATCACATGAACAAGAAGCCCATGTTCTGATAATACCTACTACTACATTACCCCCCCCTTTTTTCTCACACAACCAGAGGAAAAACTTCATGAGATTTCCAGGATTAGTTAATGAATAAAGAACATATTCAGTTCTTGTTTTCAGAAGATTCTACTTAGGCACCACCCTAAAGTTAAAAATGGCAGCTAGCACAGCAGTGTTTGCCTTGCAAGAAGCCGATCATGGACCTAAGGTGGTTGGTTCGAATCCCAGTGTCCCATATGTTCCCCCGTGCCTGCCAGGAGCTATTTCTGAGCAGACAGCCAGGAGTAACCCCTGAGCACCGCCGGGTGTGGCCCAAAAACAAACAAAAACAAAACAAAACAAAAAAAATGGATACCATATCACCATAACTTGTTTAGTTCAGAGAGATTTCTAGTGGGAATATTACTGAGGGAGAGAAATCCTATGTCAGAATAGTTTCAAGCATTTACTTTCTTGTCCTTTTGTTCAGAAGAAAACATGACTCGTATATTATTGATTATTTACTGAGACATCATAAAGCACATATAATTTGGATTTATGGACAAGATCTAATAAGAAAAAGAATTAGGGGCCTGTGATGTGGCGCTAGAGGTAAGGTGTCTGCCTTACAAGCGCTAGCCAAGGAAAAAAAATGGCGGTCCCCCAAGCCAGGGGTAATTTCTGAGCACCTAGCCAGGAATAACCCCTGAGCATCAAACGGGTGTGGCCCGAAAAACCAAAAAAACCAAAAAAAAAAAAAAAAAAACCAGAAGAAGAAGAAGAAAAAGAATTATCAAGGAAATCTAGAGAAGAGTTATGTAGATATATCAGTCTGATTTGGCAAAAAGTAAAACTCAGACTGGGGTTGTGATTCAGGTAAAGAATAAACCCAGAAAAATATATATATATATATACTTCTTTTTTTTAACATAATTTTTATTTTGATCATAGTGGCTTACATATTGTTGACAATAATATTTTAGGTACATATTTACATAAAATCAGGGGGGATTCCCATCACCGGTTTGTCTTCCCTACTCCTCCGTTTTTGTCCTACCTCCCATATCCTCTTCCCTCACCCCCAGGGCTGCTAGAATATGTGGTCCCCTCTGTACCTATCCTATTACTTCGTAGTCTTACACCTGTTTGGTCCTGATGCCTCCTTTATTTCCCCCTCTAATTGGGAGGCAGGAGTAGGTAGTTCAAGTTATGTGGTTTTGTTTGAAGAGGAGAAAAGTAATAAACTGGGGTAAAAGTCTAATACGCCGGAAATAAGCAGAATTCTTCTAGAGGCTCTCGCCCTCGGTTTGAGAGACGAAGGAGAAAAAGAAGGTGAAACACTCCACCCCTTCGAAGTGAAGTGTCAAATATCTATTAAGGGTTCCAACAAAACGCTAAGCACCACAAAAACAGAGCAAAACAAACAAACAAACAAACAACCAAAAAAACGCCGTGGTCTTGAGATAGGCACCATGGCAGAGCACATGAAGAGGGAAAAGAAGGGGCCAGAGAGATAACATGTAGGCAAGGCGTCTGCCTTTCATGCAGGAGGTCATCGGCTCAAATCTCGGCGCCCCACATGGTCCCTCTTGCCCGCCAGGAGCAATCTGAGCCCGGAGCCAGGCATAATCCCTGAGCACTGCCGGGTACCACCCAAAAATCTGAAAAAAAAAAAAGAAAAAAAAAAAAGAGGAGAAAAAAAGATAAGTGGAGGCAACAACTTCAATAACCACATTAAAACAAAGAAATCGACCAAAAATAGATAGGTAAATAAAAATAATAATAGTAGTACATGAAGATAAAAAGTAATATATGAAAAATAAACAATGTTTTTTTTTTCCCCTCCTGCCCAGGCACAGTAAATATTGGGGTCATTCGAAAAGGGATTCACATGGCCTAAGAGATGTGGGGTTTCTCCGCCCTTGGAGTATATTGTCATGGGATCAACTATAGACTATGTTCATGATCCTTTATTCTCCCGGTGGTGCATTTGTGGTGTTTGGGAGACTTCTGCTCCGTCCTGGGTGATACAGTGAGTCCTCTGTATCTAGAGATCTCAGTATCTGCACAGTTACAGGGCTGGGACTTATGATGAAGTCAGTCTTTGTGGTTGTAGAAGTTCTGTTCCCTCAGTGTCATTTTAGTCCATCTTCTGTGGTTGGTGATCTTGGTCTTGGCACTAAACCTGGGATGGCACCTAGGATAATGCCTTTCCTTGTGTTTCCAGAAGCCCCATTCCGTTGCAGTTGTCTCTGCCAGACCTTTGGAACTGGGGATCATGGTTGTTGTGCAGGTCGTAGCTCAAACCCTAGGCTAGGGCTTTTTTTTTTTTTTTTTTTTTTTCGGTTTTTGGGCCACACCCGGCGTTGCTCAGGGGTTACTCCTGGCTGTCTGCTCAGAAATAGTTCCTGGCAGGCACGGGGGACCATATGGGACACCGGGATTCGAACCAACCACCTTTGGTCCTGGATCGGTTGCTTGCAAGGCAAACACCGCTGTGCTATCTCTCCGGGCCCGGCTAGGGCTTTTTTATTGGTCCCAAGATATATACAGTCTGGTCATGGTTCTAGCAGCCAGTCCTCTGTAAATCTCGTTCTTGGTTTTTGGACCTACCAGTGGGTGACAAGTCTTCTGATTTTGTCTTATCGGTGGTTGGTATAGGGTACTTCTTAATAAAAGTTGTCCTTGAGAGTAAGCCTTGTTCTTCTTAAAAGTCTCCTCTATGGCCTAATTTAACCATGATTATCTTTTTCTAAGACTCTATGTCCAAATACAAGTGACAAAATCAAAACAGAAAATGGATGCTTCATGACCTGGTAAATATTAACTTCAAAAATTTTATGGATAATGCTTTTGTGACATCTCACAATCTCTGCCATAGAGTTCAGCTTTTATTGATAAGAAGGCATGATATAGTGAAGAGTTCAAGATGGGTTAATTCTACATAGCTATGGCAAACCAGGATAGGTGAAATGCTGAAAAATAATTCAATTCAACCATATGAAAACACTTCAGTATTTGAGGATCTTTGACTTCACAGAAAGACATGTAGAAATACAAGAGAGCAGATGACTGTAGTTTCCAACTCATTGAAAAGAATCTGTTCCCTGCTGTCTCTTGCTTCACTTCAGTTTTGTTTGCAGAAAGGGGGACTCTCTAGTCCTTCCTATCAACCCTCCTCTTCCCAAACTGCACTAGCGTCTACTTGAAGGCATTTCAATTTATATCACCTATTTCCAGGCAGATTAAACCTAGAACGTTTTTTTTTAGCATATATACAACTCAAAACTCAGTTGAACAAACCAATTAATTAATTGGCAGTATTTTTAATCATATTTAGATAACCTCACATGTTTAGGAAACTAACCTCTAAAGCTGATAAACTTCTAGCTACCTTTTATAAAATAAATGTAATAGAGCACTTTCTTAAACAACCTGAAACTCCAGCATTAAAACTTACTAAATGCAAATAACATTGGGGAACCTAACTAAATTAACTGAAATTGGGGATATGGAGTGAATCCTTGTCAAATTTCCAAGCCCACCAAAATGCCTGAGCATTATAGAGAGGACCTAAAATCAATTAATGTTTTAGCAACAGAAATGAAGGAGTCACTAGCCTGTGAAATTAAGCAATCTATATATGAACAATTCAATGAACTCAAAGAAGGACTCTTTCAGAAGATGAGAGAATCCATACAAATAGAAATGATGGAGTTAAAAAACATCAAGATATAGTAGTTATCAAGCTATAGAAGCAGAATTACACAGGTGGAGATTCACATAGATGAACTTGAAGACAAATTATAAGTCAGCATTGTTAAAGAAGTCAAAAAAGATAGGAGAAGCAAAACAATGGAAGAAATGGTCAAAGGGAGAGAGACAGATATAGAAGAGTCTCACTCACCTGTGGGCTTAAAAAAAAAAAAGACAGCATGGTAATAATACCTAGAGACAAAAGAGATGAGGTTTGAAAGGACTAGCCCATGATTATGGAGCTTACCACAAAGAGCAGTGTGGTGAGTGCAATTAGAGAAATAACTACACCAACAACTACCATGACAATGGCAGTGAGTAAGAGAAATAGAATGCCTGTCTCGAAGATAGGCAGGGGGTGGGGAAGGAGGAAGATAGGGGGCATTGGTGGTGTGAAGATTGCACTGGTGAAGGGAGGTGTACTGTTTATGACTGAAACCAAACTACAAACATGTTTGTAACCATAGTACTTAAATAAAGATATTAAAAAATAGTGGAAGAAAATGTAAAGTATTTAAGGAACAAAAATAAAAGAAATGATCTCCAAATTATAGGAAGTGGGGGGAAGGAAAAGGGGAAGAACAAGTAGTGAAGGAGATAATAGCAGACGTTTCCCACTCTCTGGAAAGAGGCTGAGGTACACATCCAAGAGGCAAAAAGAGTTCCAAACAAAATAGACCCTAACAAAACAAACAAAAATAAATGAGAGGGAAAGACCATTCCATCTAATCAAGGATGCAGCATTGTGAAAGACCCTGTCTGCCAACTTATCTATAGAAGAACCAACTCAAGAATTTGTTTAAGAAGAGTTCAATTGCTCACCCAAATAATTTTATTACCTTCAGAAAAATCATTTTGGTGATAAAGAACTATAGAATAAGGTTAAAGGGAAGATAACTGGTTCAAAGTGTATTTCAGAAAATCAAAAATTATTAAACTTTTTTTTTTATCTCAGGACCATTTTCACATGAAAAAATTACTATTTTGATGTAGATTTTTTGTTGTTATTTTTTATTTTTATTTTTTTTCTCTGAAGTCAAATCATTGAAGATACTTTTGATGTTTATTTTCTGGAAATTTTTATCTGTGAAATGTATTTTATGAATTCTGGTCTAATTTTTAGATCTTTAATTTTCACATTGAGTTAACTTCTATAAATGGTATGAAATATAGTTCCATTTTTTCTTCTCTCCCTCCCTCCCTCCCTCCCTCCCTCCCTCCCTCCCTCCCTCCCTCCCTCCCTCCCTCCCTCCCTCCCTCCCTCCCTCCCTTCCTTCCTTCCTTCCTTCCTTCCTTCCTTCCTTCCTTCCTTCCTTCCTTCCTTCCTTCCTTCCTTCCCTCCTTCCTTCCTTCCCTCCTTCCTTCCTGTTTGCCTGCCTGCTTGTTTCTTATATGTATAAATCATAATAATAAAGTGTTATCTGTATGAAAATTCACTTTAAGTGGTTTTCAACAGATATGATTAAGACCTGAAAGCATCTTTGACCCTTTGGAGGCGTCTATGAATCACCCTTCGAGAATTACTGCATTATACCAAAGAAACTAGAGCAAAAATTGAGTGAGAAGGGATTGAGAGGCAGTTAAAGGCAAAGGAGAGATGAGAATTGGTAGATGCAACATTGAAGGGTATCACTGGAAACAAATTTACTTTAGGAGAAGAGGAGAGATGCTATCTCACATGTAGTAAAGATAATGGAGGTTCTATCCACTGAAAACTGAACATATAGAGAAATTGATATGAACAAAAATGAGATACGTTCTCTTTGTGATGTTGCAGTAGGATGCTGATTAGCTATCATGGAGGACATGGATGTTGATGTGAGATTCTGAGAGCTTATCCTCAGGAACAGCCTTTGATTGGAGTCACCAGTATCTGAATTAATAATAAAAGCAGAAATAGATGAGGCACCCTGAGGAGAGTTTTGAGGGCAGAAGAGAGCAGAAAATTCCTAAGTGTTGATATCTATGCCACACAAGGAGGCACTGTCAAAAAAGATGATAAAAAAGGTTCCATATCTTGGAGGACAAGAACAGGGAGTCTTTTAAGAAGAAAGTGGCTACTGTGATATAAAGGCAGATGGTTAAGAAAGACATGAATCAATAACTTTCCAAGTTTAGAGCATGAGCACATGCAGAGATAGCAGAATATGGGAAAAAGAAATAGTGAGGTTAGGGTGTGTCTTCCTTCTTTCTTCTTTCCCCTCTTTCTATCATCCTGCAGAATATCACTAAGTACTGCAATGGATCAGATATATAATGCTGAATATGTCCCTACTTTCATGATGTATAAGGTAGATAAGGTAAGGTAAAATATAATGAACTAAAACAATATTTGTGCTTATGGTCTTAGGGTAATCCTAAATATGAGCTCTAAGGTAGAGAAGACAAATTCACATTCTCTTACTTAAAATCTAAAATACAAAATGCTTTGAAAATTGCAAGTTTGTAATAATTCAGGTAATGTCAAAGAGTATAGTAATATACAATATTTTCTCCTTCAAATATCTAAACTTTGGAACTTTTTTTTGGTGGTAGTGGTGGTGTTATTAAACCACAATCAGTGCTACTCAGGTCTTATTCCTGGCTCTGTGCTCAGGGATCACTCCTGGTAATGTTCAAAGGACCATATATGACCAGGTATCAGACTGGAACCTGTCCTGAGCAAGGCAAGGACCTTAGCCTCTGTACTATCTTTCCAGTCCTAGAAAATTTAAAATTCTTAAAAATAAAAAGGCTTTGGGTAAGAGATCATGTACCTTATAGTTTTTATTTAGTAAATAAGGCAACAAGAACCAGAAAGGTTCACTGGGCTGACTTTCTATGAGGATATCTAATAACAAATAAGGTAGTCTGGCCACCCATTCATCCATCTCAAGAAATTTGCTCGAGATTCCAGCAAGCCCTAGACTGAAAGATAATACTTAAGTCACTGAAAAAGAGGTAAAATTTGTTTTATAACATGAGCTATAGAAAGTACTATTTCTATGGTGTGGCTGAGGGATTCTTGGAGCTCTGAGATGTTTAAATGCTAAACAGACACCTGGCCTCTGAGGCATTAATCAACAGGATTTTTTTATTCCTATAAATATTTATTCAGGTCAGGGACTCCATCTTATCCCCTATATACTTTGTGATATTCCCATGAAGAGTTTGGATAAAAGGCATTCTCAATAAAAACCACAAGGAATTTAATGATTTATTTTCTTTGGGCTCTAAGAGGCAGCAGGATAAAAACAGAGCAGCACAAATGCACTTCACATGGTATCCTCTAAAGGGATTGCAGAAATATTTTCTGAAAACAGAATTAGAGAAAGGAAGCCTTAAGTTGTCATTGGAGAAAATCACTCTCAAAGGGAGAGAAGAGGCTATGGGAAAGGAAAAGTACAAAAATAAATTCAAGTGACTATTCTTGCATGAGAGACCCATGAGGAAAGGTATGGGTGGTGTTCTTTACATGACTGAAACCCAAACACAATCATGTATGTAATCAAGGTGTTTAAATAATAATAAAAAAAAGAAAGACATTGAGAAACACCAACAGATGAGAGAAGGTGGCATTTTCAGAGATGATGCCTAGCTCCAATAGGCAAGAAAAAAAAATTGCAGAGCTGAACACCTAGTTCAAGGGGTTATAGTATAACATCAGGAGAAGAGATGCACAGTAGTTTAGAGCCAAGGAACACATTCTTGTATGCAGAAAGGAACTGAAGACGATGTTTAATGTGGAGAAATGGAGGGTAAAGGTGACATTGCATGACATGTAGAATGCCATCAAATCCAAATACTCGGTACGGAATTAGTATTACTTGGAAGTACTGATAACCTTTTCTGGGAATTTGGGTTGAAACTGTGTGGAGCCCAGGAACTGAAATATCCCCTAACTGTTGCCTAGTCTTGATTCTGTTAAAAATTCCCAAATTTGTATTTAGCCATCTCATTTGTAAGAAGGCCAGGAAATTTTGCAAGAAGACAATGGGAAATACTGTTAAAAATGATTCTAGATAGACTGAGTCTTTGTTCCAATTTAAATGACCAAATTCAGAAAGTATAACCTCATTTTTATGCACACTGTATCACTTTAGAAGAAGAAGCAGACATATCATGAACAGACACTCATAGCAGTCCACCAAACAGCTGCATATTCCCAGATGTCATTGATATCAAGATCCCTGGAACCAGGCAAAGGTGTTATTCACCCCATATCCAACAGAATGTGAGAATGGCAAAGTATGCTTAGGACAATGTGCAGTTGAACAATTGTTTCCCTTTTCCTCTTTTGAAACTATTTATTGTTCACTGGTCACATAAATTGTACTGAACTCTGTGTCTGTCTTGAGGAAAATTCCTTGAAATGGGTGGGCTGGCCAGGCCCTGAGAATCAGCAGCCACTTACTGAGAGTGTATGCTTCCCAAGGAGCTGCCTTTTCTGCTATGATTACCAGGTTATTGGAAACATGGATGCCTTTCCAAGTAAACCAACAGAACTTTCACTATGCTAAAAAGTTGACATGTGTCATCCTATCTCTTTTATAAATTACTAAGATATAGATGTTATTGTTATATGTGAAATTAAAGCTTAGCCATATTCAGTAAATTATCTAAGATGACATAGTTAATAGGTGGTGGAGCAGTATTTTAATTTAAACTTTTGATTAAAAACATTTGACTTATAATAAGTACTGTGCATATCAATGAAATATTTTGGTATGGTCAGGGGAAACTAAATGTCATTCTAGTCATTATGAGACGATTTAGCTAGAAGGTTTAATGACCTTATTAACTTTTAGGTGTTTGATTGGATGGGGGGCAAGAGTTCACTTAATAAAATATGAGTTTCATGGACCGAAGAGATATCACAACAGTAGGACATTTGTTTTGCATGTGGCATACCCAGGATGGACCTTCGTTCAATCCCCTATCGTCCTGTTTGGTCCCCCAAGCCAGACACGATTTCTGAGCATATAGCCAGGAGTGACCCCTGAGCATTACCAGGTGTGTCCCCTCCCCAAATATGGGTTTCAAAACTAATCATGACTTAATCCGTAGCATATTGACTCTGTTTGGGGGGAATAGAGATTCATGTAATGATAGTTTTGGTTACACAAGAAAAGCAAAATATTAACCAACAGTAAAGATCCAAAGATGTATAAACAAGATTGTAAAAAGATGCACATCTAATGGATCAATCAGTATTTCATTTTTCCTTGGAGAAGTGGAGTAAACATCCAGTTTGCTCACTGTTTGCTGTCCTGCACAGACTTTATTTTTCTGTACCATGAAAATGTCTCATTGCCATTCATCTTCATTGTTTCTGCTGGGAAATCAGCATCTTATCTTCCTCATTGGAAATGAAAGTGTATTTCAATTTTCCCTGTTCGTTCTAAACAAATCTTTTCTCATTGTTTTTGGGTTTTAACAGTTTACTATGAAGTTTTCCAGGACTGGCTTTCTCTGTATTTAGCCTATTTGTGTGCATTGCACTTCTTGCTCTTAGAGGTGTCAATTTTTTTGAGAAATTATGTCCAAATATTGCTGCCTTTACCACTACATCTCTTTTCATCCTGTTTTGATACTTTAAGGTCTATGTATGTTAGGCTATTTCAATGTGTCACTTTAAAAATATTACTTTTGGGGGTGTTTTACAGTTCTCAAATTTTCAACATTTTATACAGGATATTTTCATTGACCTTTCAGTTTGTAATTTTTTCACTATAACTGATTTGTTATTAAACTTATTTATTGTGCTCTTAATTTCAGTTAGTGACTTTTAATTTTTTTATTTTGAATTATGAGAACAAAAGATGCAAAGAAAGAGGACAAGGTAAAGTTACAGTGGAAGGACAATCACCCAAAACATAATTCTCAGAAGAAGTCCCCTTGCTGATATCTTAACTTTGAACTTTCAGCCAAAGAACGTTAAGATAAATAAAACAGAATCCATGTACAATTATTTTGTCCCTCAAGCCCCCAGATTGTAACACATTATAATATTTCTTAACAGCACACAAGGCAATTTAAAGCCATAAATTTACGGAACTCCTTAAACATTAGAGGCATAATATTTTTTACATTTCCATGTACATGCATATTAGCTTAAGTTAACCTCAAATTTTAAGTGGATTTTTTTAAGGATTAGAGTCAAAGGAGCACAGTAAAAACGATATTAGAGTGGCAATTGTTGTTTGCATAGGCCCACCAAAATATGAGAGGCATGGAAAGGAATAACCTTGGCCTAAATACAAAGAGATCCTACCCCTGAAGTTTCCTGGCATAAGACCAACTCTAGGCTCCAGGCAAATTATCGTCCAATTCAAGACATTGTCCGTAGTGCCAACACACTTTTCACACAGTCTCTGTTGTTGGTATCATGTTTCTGTATTAAAGATCCTGGAATCTGGGGCCGGAGAGATAGCACAGTGGCGTTTGCCTTGCAAGCAGCCGATGCAGGACCTAAGGTGGTTGGTTCGAATCCGGTGTCCCATATGGTCTCCTGTGCCTGCCAGGAGCTATTTCTGAGCAGATAGCCAGGAGCAACCCCTGAGCACAGCCGGGCGTGGCCCAAAAACCAAAAAAAAAAAAAAAAAAAAAAAAGATCCTGGAATCTGCATATCCTACATTGAAGTCATGATGTGGAGCATCTTCTTGTTTCACCTCACCATTAAAGGGCAATGCAGGAAGCCCTGTCCTGTAAGCAGGTCGTTGTTGTTAAGTCTTCTCAGTGTGAAGGGAAGTCTCTTTTGAACAGGTCGATGTCTGAGCAGTGATAGGGTCTTCCGTGGTAGAGGATTGCTTCCAGGTGATGTTATAGACAAACCTCACAATTAAGGGGCAATACAGCAAGCCCTGTCCAGTAAGCAGGTCATTGTTCTTGTTAAGTCTTCTCAGTGTTAAGGGAAGTCTCTTTTGAGTAGATCAATGTCAGAGCAGCTGTAGGGTCTTCCCTGGTAGAGGAATGCCTCCAGGTGATGTTATATACAACCTTGGATGTTTTGTAAATGTCTTCTCTAGATCAGGGGTGAATGGAGAATGTCCATTCTTCTGAGGCCTGTGCCAGGTCTTTATGTCAATGTTCAGGGTGTAAGGTCCCATTGCACTACAAGATTTGTGTGTTCCCATCTCTATTAGATAAGAACTTATTGGTATGTATAGTATTTTCCCATTTTAGTGTGCCTAAGCAAACAAGAAATAAAGCCACGTGGTGCTATCAGAGTATATGGGGGCGTAAGAACATTTCCAACAATACCCATGACTTGGTTCAAACATAAGCATTAAACTGAGGGATTCTTTCACACAAAATTCCATATTGAGCAGTTCACAAAGAGAAGATAAAAAAAGGGGGGGGGAATCGTCACTGTATAAGAAAATATTCAGCAAAAGTTATAGCCGTCAAAGAAAACACCCATAAAATGTTGAAAAGACATGTGTCCTTTTTGTGCCTTTTAAAATAGTTGGGTGGGTGTTAACTCCAGGGCACCACTTTGGTCTATGACTTAGGACTCTACAGTATTTAAGTTAGAAAGGGTAAATGAGGAGTAATGATGATAGGGGTTAAGGAAGTTAAAGAGAAATATGATCTTTTGAAGGGGTATTCAAAAGAACAGAGTACAGAATGGACATTCTCCATACATAAAAACATAATTCAATGATAGTGAGTACTATTAATGTATCTTGTGTGAAAATATAAACTGGAAAGAGATTACCAGTGACTTCAAGAAGCTGGGAGGCCAGAAGTTCAGAGCCCCACCCAGACCCTCCCTAAGGAGCTGAATGAATACTGGGGGAAAGCCTAGGGTACCTTCAAGCTCCACCAAGGGGCCCAACTCACCAGCTTGCCCAGGCATGTGGCCCAGGGAAGCCCTGGAGATCTGGAGCAAGGTGGTAGATGGGTATTGGGGTTACCCAAGTCCCGCATCCCCCCCAGGCCTGGTTAAGAAGGCCTCTGGCATGGTGGGGGCCTGCCGAACCCCATACTGCTAGACTCCTGGCCTCAGTTAGTGACTTTTTAGTTGTAAAATTTTATTGATTCCCTTGTTTATCAATTTGAATCCATGGCTTGCTGTTTATTGACTATAATTAGTACATTTATTAAAATTTTTTATTTTGACCATATTGGCTTACATATCTTTCACAATAGTATTTTAGGTACATATTAACATTGAATCAGGGGAATACCCATCACCAAATTTGTCCTCTCCCCACCCCCGTTCCCTTCCTGAAACCCATATCCCCACCACCACCCTCCGGGCTGCTCGAGTAAGTGGTCCCCTCTGTGTCTAGTTTACTATTAGTGATCATATATCTGTTTGGTCCTGGTACCCTTCCTTGTTTCCCCCTCTATTTGAGAGGCAGACCTAGATAGTTCAAGTTATGTGGTTTGGTTTGAAGGAAAGAAAAGCAATAGAATGGAGTAATAAGCTGAAAATGGGCGAAGTCCTTCTAGAGGCTTTCAACCTCAGTTTGAGAGAGGACAGGAAAAAGGTAATTGAAACACCACAACAATACAGAAAGAAACATTGCCTGGGGGGTGTTGTCAGTACTGAAAATGTTAGTAGTATATTAGAATAGGGACAAAGTCAGAACTCAAATCCCTACTCATAGAGAGACTACCAAAAGTTCTTTTTACTTCAGCAAGTATTTAATTTGGGTTGCCATAACATATCAGAGATTGATTGACTTCAATGACAGCCATTGGTTTCTCCCATGTCTGGAAGTCTAAGAACAGTTGTCAGTAGGGTCATAAGGACAAGGAACAGGAAGAGTTACTTCCTGGTACTTTAACCAAAACTCTTTGATGCCTCCGCTTTTAAGGACACTACATCATGAGGTTGCTATCATGGTGCCTCCACAACTAAATGACCTAATTATTTGTAGAAATCTCCATTTCTAACATCATATTAGAGGTTAGAGTCATATATATATGACTTTTGGGAGAACACAGTACAATATATAACCCACCAAAACTGTTAAAATCTAGAAATGCCTCGTTATATCACATATCTCTACTCTCCTGGGAAAATTTTTTTTGGCATTTCTCAATTCCTATTTTGCCTCCTTGACTTCAAATTTCTGTTGAATGCTTTGCCCTTTTGTCCTGTATGATTGTTGCCAATTTGCAAATTGTAGGAAAGGTCAAACTTATGGGATGATTATCTCATCTCATCTCATCTCAGCTCTATGTTCATGTCCAGGTTCTATCTCTGATGTTTTCACCATCTCATCATACAGTTGCTTTGGTATTTTATGCAGTTGTCCCAAGGACCCATCTCTAGGAATGATAGCTTTTTCATATTTACCCTAAGAGGGATAAGTGAGAATTTCTATAACTTCTCCCAGAATTACTTTATTCCCCCACCTCACTGAATAATAACCTTAAAATTTTTTCTTCTTTGTTCCTATTCTGAATTTTCTAATTCTGGTAGAAAACTTCTTGAATTATGAAGTATTTCAAAGTGAAATGGATAGGAATGGTCTATGGAAGGGAGCCACCTTTCCTGACCTGCCAGGTTCTAAAAAGGTACAAGTTTGGGCTCTTCTAGGAATAGACATTGGATTCCTGGCACCCACAGTTCTTTTCTTGGATTTTGGAACACTTGATGTAAAATATCTGATTCTAACCTTAAGCTGTTCTAGAACTTTGAGGAGCTAGAATAAGCCCAAACTCTCTGCTCACTGTCTCTCTCTCTCTCTCTCTCTCTCTCTCTCTCTCTCTCTCTCTCTCTCTCTCTCTTTCTCTCTCTTTTTTTTTTTTTGGTTTTTGGGCCACACGCGGTGGTGCTCAGGGATTACTCCTGGCTTTCTGCTCAGAAATAGCCCCTGGCAGGCATGGGGGACCATATGGGATGCCAGGATTTGAACCAATGACCTTCTGCATGAAAGGCAAATGCCTTACCTCCATGCTATCTCTCCGGTCCCAACTCACTCTCTCTTTTTTTTTTTTTTTGACAATCATTAGTAAGTCTCCTAGAAAATCAATGAACTGTGTCTTTTCCCAGATATACCATTTGTGTGTCCAGTTTTAGCCAGGAACCATATAACTTTGAACTAGGGCTGTCTAAAAGGCAACATAAAACAAATGTAACATGTGGTCCTAACTTTAATCTTTACTGAATTTTGCTTTGAATTAATTTCATCAGCTACCATGGCAAATGGAAGAGCTGGTTTCACTCCTAGACATTTCATTCATAAAATAATACCTTCTTTTGAGGACCCAGGAGGGTCATTTTTATGGTTCTTAAGATAATGAATAAATGGGAATAACCATTTGATTGTAAAATTTTTTTTAGTTTTAGAAACATTATAGCTTGTGTAACCAAAAGTATTTCCTTCTTGGATTGACCACTTACTAGTTTAGAATTGTACTAAGCGTTCTCACAGTTATGTTATGTTCATTATATGTACTTAAATAGATTGACCCAAGTCTACTTTCACATTTACCAAAGACCTCATTTTCTCTGTCCACCTTTCCCTTGATCACTGGTCTTGTCCTCAATCAGACCCATTCCTAGTCTCTGTGATTTCAGCTTTATTAGACTTCCTGCTTCCAACCTGACTTCCGTTTCCCATATTATTACTTATATGAACCATAATATTAACCTTTTCTCCACAATCTTGGCTTTACTAATTTTCCTTTATTTTATTATATACTTTATTTAGGCACCATGATTTACAAAGCTTTTAATAACAGTGTTTCAAGCAGACAATGTTCCAGCTCAAAACACACAACCAATGTCAGAGTCCCTCGACCAATAACTCAAGGCTCTTTCCTTCTCACAGTGACAATATGCACCAGTTAACTATTATTGTTCAGGAATTAATACTTAAATGTATTGATAAAAAATAACATTTTTATTCAACCATTTATTATTTATTATTCTACCATTTCTGTGAATCAGAAATTTGTTTTTGTTTCTGGGCCATACCGTGGTGCTCAGAGTTTAATCTTGACTCTGAGCTCAGAGATTACTCCTAGAAGGGCATAAAGAACCATATGAGGTGCTGGGGATTGAACCTGAATTGGCCATGAGCAAGGCATGCACTCTAATCTCTGTACTATTGCTCCAGCCCCTTTGAATCAGGTATATGGGTGAGGATTATCTAGGTATCCCTAAAACAATGTCTCTCAAAGGCTAAAAAAAATGTTTTGGTGGGCATAGCACTATTGGAAGGCTCATCTCGGGGAAGAATTTATTTCTAGACATGCTCACTTATTATTGGCTGGAAAGTTCAACTTCTTTGACTTTCCTCAGGGTGAGTGAGGTCATGAGTGAGGCACATCACAGAAGAAGCCATAGTAACTTGATCTCAAAGGTGACATCCCAGCACTATTGTCATCTTGTGCAGTAGATCACTAAGACCAGTCTAACTAAACGTTAGGGGAGAGAATGTTAAGGCACAAACAACAGGAAGAAGGTACCACTGGAGGCCTCCCCCAGAATGCCTATTGTACAAGCTGAGGAGGCACTGGTAATATCCTCCAGTAGCTTCTTGGTGTTCTTCAAATGAAGTCCAGAATGGTCGGGCTAGCCAGCCATTTACCACTGTGGCCCGAGTAGGAGAGATTTTCTTTCTGGGTATTTTTCCCAGTATTCTTTTATTTTTATTTTATTTTGTTGAAACCATTGTGATTCAAAGTCCTTCATAGCTAGGTTTCAGACATACAATGAATACATACATAGCTGGGTTTCAGACATACAATGAATCAGTGTTAATCCCACCATCAGTGTCAATATCCCTCCACCATGTTCCTAGAGTGTATTTTAAACAAAATGGATCAGATTTAGCTTCATCTTATTTCAGAAAATTTTATTTTTTTAGGAAGCCCATTCTTACTTATGGTTAATTTGGTGAAATATATGGGGGTTCTGGGGGTCAAAACCAGGTGGACCGTATGCCATGCTAGGCATCTTCCTCACTGTTTTTTATCCAGCACCCAGAAAACTTTTTTTTTAAAAGTCTCATATTTATCTAAGAATGTGAACATAATGTTGTTGAAAATACTATTAAAGGGGCCGGAAAGGTGGTGCTAGAGGTAAGGTGTCTGCCTTGCACGCGCTAGCCAAGGAAGGACCGAGGTTCGATCCCCAGGTGTCCCATATGGTCCCCCCAAGCCAGGGGCAATTTCTGAGTGCATAGCCAGGAGTAACCCCTGAGCGTCAAACGGGTGTGGCCCAAAAACCAAAAACCAAAAAAAAAAAAAAAGAAGAAAATACTATTAAAATACAGTCCAGGAAATAATCCTCAAGTTATTTGCAGTTGATAAAGACTGAAATAAGTAAAAGCGATGAGAATTCAAATTACTATTGTCAGCATCATTTATATAGATGAACTTATTCTTTAAAATGTCCTGTGGGCTTGTCTCTCCCATTTTACAGAGATTGGAAACAGGGAGGCAATCTCAGCTTCTACCTTAATTAGAAATGTTATAAATCATGAAAATGTATGTCAATGTAGGCATGGTCACGGGACTCAGGCATGGCTTATATATTCAGACATGATCTGTATATATAGAAATGATCTTATATGCAGCATGACCCATGTATGCAGATAAGACTGTGCCAACTGTATGACTCATGCTCGAACTAAGGTTTACTTTATAATACCTAGCACAGTACTTCAGTAGATATGAGGTTCCTGATAACAGGTTTTATTGATTACTATAGGCCACACATGACAATTTAGAGAAAGGCTAAAAATAACAGTGTTTTAAAATACTTCAATGTGGTTGGTTGTCAGTTATAAAAAAGAATACCCCCTTTCACCAGTGCAGCCTTCATGCCACCAATGTCCCTCTTCTCCTTCTTCCCCACCCCCTGCCTATATTCTAGATAGGCAATCTATTTCTCTCACACTACCATTGTCATGATAGTTGTTAGTGTTGTTATTTCTCTAACTGCACTCACTACTCTTTGTGGTCAGCTTCATATCTTTGGCCTCATCCTATTGTCTCTGGGCATTATTACAAAAATGTCTTTTATTTTTCCTAAATCCCACAGATGAGTAAGACTATTCCATGTCTATCTCTTTCCCTCTGACTTACTTCACTCAGCATAATAGTTTACATGTTCATCATGTATAGGAAAATTTCATGACTTTATTGTTCTTGAAAGCTGCATAATTGTCCATTGTGTATATGTACCAGTTTCTTTAGCCACTCCTCTGCTGTTGGGCATCTGGGTTGTTTCCAGAGTCTGACTATTGTCAATAGTGTTGCAAAGAATAAGGTGTGCAGAAAGCATTTTTATATTGTGATTTTGTGTTCCTAAGGTATATCTCTAGGAGTGGTATAGCTGGATCATATGGAAGCTCAATTTCCAGAGTTTTTTTTGAGGAATCTCTATGTTGCTTTCCATAAAGCCTGGATTAGATGGCATTTCCACTAGCAGTGAATGAGAGTTACTTTCTCCCACCTCCCCGCCAGCACTAATTGTTCTTGTTCTTTGTGATGTGTGCCATTCTCTGTGGCATGAGATGGTACCTCATAGTTGTTCTGATTTGTCTTTTGGCTGTTTGTATTTCTTCTGTGAGGAAGTGCCTGTTCATTTCTTCTTCCCATTTTTTTTTTTTTTTTGGTTTTTGGGCCACACCCGGTGGTGCTCAGAAGTTACTCCTGGCTGTCTGCTCAGAAATAGCTCCTGGCAGGCTCGGGGACCATATGGGACACCGGGATTTGAACCAATCACCTTTGGTCCTGGATCGGCTGCTTGCAAGGCAAACACCGCTGTGCTATCTCTCTGGGCCCATCTCCACATTTTTTGATGGAGTTAGATTTTTTTTTCTTGCTAAGTTCTGTCAGTACTTGTATATCTTAGATATTAGCCTCTTATCTGACATATATTGGGTGAATAGTTTCTAAATTCTGTGGGTGGACATTGTATCCAAGTAACTATTTCCTTTGAGGTGCAGAAACTTCTCATTTAATGTAGTTTCATTTGTTTGTCTCTGCTTCCACTTGTTTTGACAGTGATGTTTCCTCCTTGAAGATGCCTTTAGTTTCAGAGTCATGGAGTGTTTTACCTATATACATTATGGTTCTGGGTCTTATATCAAGGTCTTTTTTTTTTTTTTTTTTTTTTTTTTTGGTTTTTGGGCCACACCCGTTTGACGCTCAGGGGTTACTCCTGGCTATGTGCTCAGAAATCGCCCCTGGCTTGGGGAGACCATATGGGACACTGGGGGATTGAACCGCGGTCCGTCCTAGGCTAGCGCTTGCAAGGCAGACACCTTACCTCTAGTGCCACCTTCCCAGCCCCTATATCAAGGTCTTTAATTCATTTTAATTTGACCTTTGTGTATGATGTTAGATAGAGGTTTAAGTTTGCTTTTTTGCAAGTGGCTGACCAGTTGTCCCAACACCACTTGTTGAAGAGGCTTTCCTTGCTCCATTTTGTGTTTCTTACCCTTTTGTCAAAGTTTAATTGATTGTATGTCTGGAGAATATTGGGATTTCATGAATTTGTTCATATAAAGAGATTTAGTTGTTGGTGTTTATTTTGCTTCCCCCCCTCAGTAACATTTTCAGAATAAGAACATTAATAAAGTTCCTTTAGACTAAAAATTCTGGTGTAAATGCATATTTTTTATAGAAAAATTTCAAACTTGTTCTTTTCTGAGAAAACATACAAACACAATTTTGGGGGAAGTGTCAGACGTATAAAGTTTTGCCTTCAGAGGTATATGTAGAATGACTAAAAGTTTCTCTTATCTGAATCTTCTGAATTCATTTTCTTTTTTTGTTCTAATATAAATCTTTATTTAAGCACCATGCATACAAGCATATTCATAGTTGGGTTTCAGTCATAAACAGAATACCCCCCTTCACCAGTGCAACATTCCCAACACCAATTGAATTCATTTTCTTCTAGTTGTGTATTTTTGTTATCAAGTCTGTTCTGTTTGTTAGTTTGTTTTTAGGCCACATTCAGAATGTTCATGGCTTTTGTCTTACTCTGGATTCAGGGACTGCACCCTGCAATGCTCAGGTGTCTATATGGGGTACCAGGGATTGAAGCTGGGTGAATTGTGTGCAAGGCAAGTGACCTGTTACACTATCTCTCTGGAGTTTGATGGATCAAATCTGATCTTGAGAAGACCCTAGTTTGAGTTTACTTTTATTTTGTTTGTTTGGGGCTATACCTAGCATTGATCAGGATAAAAACCTAGCTCAACACTTGGAATTACAGTGCTTGGGGATGCTGGAGATAGAATCATATCAGTTGCTTGTATAGTAAAAATGTCCTACCAGCTATACTCTTACTCCTGTCCCTGAGTTTGCTTTAAGAATATATGTTCTGTTTTGTTGTTGTTGTTGTTGTTGTTGTTGGGACAGTGCAGGAATTAAATCTAGGGCTTTGGACAGGCTTGTGTTCTACTATTTAGGCTACATCTCGTTCTGTGGAATCTTCTACTCTCTATGAGGAGCCAGTTTTTGGAAGCCCCATAGCATGGGGAGAAATCTTCTAGAGGCTCCGAACAAAGCACATCACTTGGGAAGATGTTTGAATAATTGAATATGTTCCCTATGAACTTACAGTTTTTTGTTTTTGTTTTTGGTTACCCCTGGCAGTGCTCAGGGCTTATTCCTGGCTCCAGGCTCAGAAATTGCTCCTGGCAGGCACGGGGGACCATATAGGACACCGGGATTCGAACTGATGATCTCCTGCATGAAAGGCAAACGCCTTACCTCCATGCTATCTCTCCGGCCCTGAACTCACAGTTTTTATAATTCAATAGCCTCCACTCATTCACAGCCCTAATTCGAAACCAATTACCATTACAAGGAACTCTGTGTGGTTTAGACAGAAATGCAAACACATAATCATGTTCCTTTTGTGAATATTAGCTTTTACATTTTATAGAGACGAATGTTTCTGATAACAATCACAGGCCAGACTAGTTCTTCACAAGAACAAGAGTCATCTTAAGTGATTGAAGTGGGGACTTTTAGATACATGAGTCTCAAATAAGATTTTTCTCCTCTCATTGCACCATAACTACCATATTCCCTTCCTCTCAAATACAAAGGCATGCTTATTAGAGTTGAATCCTTCTACTACTTTTGCAACCCAATCAGCAGGTGGAAAAAACAAACTCAATTTTGCTCTCAACATGTTTGCAGCTCAACTTAGCCTTGTCCTTGTCAGAATTCACTTGTTCATTTAGCAGTTAAAAGTCAGACCTTTGGGGCTGGAGAGATAGCATGGAGGAAAAAGCATTTGCCTTGCATGCAGAAGGTTGGTGGTTCGAATCCCAGCATCCCATATGGTCCCCCGAGCCTGCCAGGAGTGATTTCTGAGCATAGAGCCAGGAATAACCCCTGAGCGCGGCCAGGTGTGACCCAAAAGCCAAAAAAAAAAAAAAAAAAAAGTCAGACCTTTAAAAAAAAAGTCTGACCTCTAGGTGTCACAGAGATAGTAGGACACTTGCATTGCAGGCAACTGTCCCATGTTTGATCCCCAGCATTTCATATGGTTTCTAGATCAGGAGTGATTCCTCCTTATAGAGCCAGGAGTAATCCCTGAGTATTGCTGAGTGGCTCAAAAACAAGAACAAGAACAACAACAACAAAGTCTGGACTGCCCATTCTTATGAAGAGCATTTTTTTTAACTTACTACATTTTTAGTTTATTTGTTTGCTTTCACCAAAGACTTTTTTAAATTTGGGATCATCCCAAACAGTGCTCAGGGCCTTAGGTTAATACTCTGCAGGTCTGTGCGACCCTGCAGGGTTAGTGGGGTTATAGAGCTAGGGCACTATAGGAGCTGTGTTGTCAGCTCTTAATCTGGTGCAAATCAGTAGTGAAGCCAGCTGTGATCCAACAGATAGGGAGGTCCTTTGTTATTGTTGCACATCTTTCATTGACTATGTGCTTCTAGGCTCTCCCACTACATGGTAATTTCGAGGAGAGGCAAGAATTTTTCTCTTTAGTGCACTCTCAGATTGTCAGCATTAGAATAGCAGAGGCATTGGACCCTTAATACAAATTTCTGAAAGGGTAAATGAACTTAAGTATAACACATTTGTAAATATGCATTATTACCCATAGCTCTGTAGTCAAGTTATAGGTAACCTACTGGGTAGCTAACCCACCTGATTTTATGTGTGTTTGTGTGTGTGAGTGTGTGTTTGTGTGTTTGGTATTGGGTCACAGGCAAGTTGCTCAGGGATTATTACTGGTTTTGTGCTCAAGGCTTATGGATTACTCCTGGTGGGGCTTGGTGGTATCAGTGATTGAATTTGGGTTGGCCACTTGCAAGGCAAGTGTCCTACCCACTGTACTATCTCCCTGACCTAATACGCACCTAGATGCTATTGGATTACAGTTCTGAAGATTGTAAATTTGAGATCAAGGCATTTTGGGAACATTTCTTCTGAAGTCTCTTTCCTTGACTGTGGGCACATCTTCTCCCTATGTCCTCAGTTGGTTGTCCCTCTATGTTTGTCTTGGTCTTTATCATGTCTTAGAAGTACAGTAGTCTTTTTTTTTTTTTTTTGGTTTTTGGGCCACACCCGGTAACGCTCAGGGGTTACTCCTGGCTATGCGCTCAGAAGTTGCTCCTGGCTTGGGGGACCATATGGGACACCGGGGGATCGAACCGCGGTCCGTCCAAGGCTAGCGCAAGCAAGGCAGGCGCACCTTACCTTTAGCGCCACCGCCCGGCCCCAGAAGTACAGTAGTCTTAATGTCCATTTCTTTCTTATTACTATTGGTGTATAGGAAAGCCATTGATTTTTGTGTGTTAATTTTGTAGCCTGCCACCTTGCTATATGAGTCTATTGTTTCTAGAAGCTTTTTGGTAGAGTCTTTAGTGTTTTTTAAATAGAGTATCATGTCATCTGCAAACAGCGAGAGCTTGACTTCTTCCTTTTTTATCTGGATTCCCTTGATATCTTTTTCTTGCCTAATCGCTATAGCAAGTACTTCCAGTGCTATGTTGAATAGAAGTGGTGAGAGAGGACAGCCTTGTCTTGTGCCAGAATTTAGAGGGAAAGCTTTTAGTTTTTCTCCATTGAGGATAATATTTGCCACTGGCTTGTCGTAGATGGCCTTAATTATATTCAGAAAGGTTCCTTTCATTCCCATCTTTCTGAGAGTTTTGATCAAGAATGGGTGTTGGACCTTATCAAATGCTTTCTCTGCATCTATTTATATGATAATGTGATTTTTATTTTTCTTGTTGTTGATATTGTGTATTATGTTGATAGACTTATGGATCTTAACAACCCCATTCACAATAGTGCCACACAAACTCAAATATCTTGGAATAAACTTGACTAAAAATGTGAAGGACCTATACAAAGAAAACTATAAAACTCTTCTCCAAGAAATAAGAGAGAACATGCAGAAATGGAAACACATACCCTGCTCATGGATTGGCACGATTAACATCATTAAAATGGCAATATTCCACAAAGCATTGTACAGATTTAATGCAATCCCTCTAAAGATACCCATGACATTCTTCAAAGAAGTGGATCAGGCACTTTTGAAATTCATATGGAACAATAAACACCCTAGAATAGCTAAAGCAATCATTGGGAAAAAGAATATGGGAGGAATTACTTTCCCCAACTTTAAATTGTACTACAAAGCAATAGTTATCAAAACAGCATGGTATTGGAATAAAGACAGGACCTCAGATCAGTGGAATAGGCTTGACTACTCTGAGAATGTTCCACAGACATACAATCATCTAATTTTTGATAAAGGAGCAAGAAATCCTAAATGGAGCAAAGAAAGCCTCTTCAACAAGTGGTGTTGGCATAACTGGCTAGCGACTTGCAAAAAATTGAACTTAGACCCCCAGTTAACCTCATGTACGAAGGTAAAATCCAAATGGATGAAAGACCTCGATATCAGACCTGAAACCATAAGATATATAGAACAACACGTAGGCAAAACACTTCAGGACAATGAGACTACAGGCATCTTCAAGGTGGAAACTGCACTCTCCAAGCAAGTGAAAGCAGAGATTAACAGATGGGAATATATTAAGCTGAGAAGCTTCTGCTTCTCAAAGGAAATAGTGCCCAGGATACAAGAGCCACCCACTGAGTGGGAGAAACTATTCACACAATACCCATCAGATAAAGGGCTAATCCAAAATATACAAGGCACTGACAGAAATTTACAAGAAAATAACATCTAATCCCATCAAAAAACGGGGAGAAGAAATGGACAGACACTTTGACAAAGAAGAAATACAAATGGCCAAAAGACACATGAGAAAATGCTCCACATCACTATCATCAGGGAGATGCAAATCAAAACAACTATGAGGTACCACCTCACGCCACAGAGATTGGTGCATTTCACAAAGAATGAGAATAAGCAGTTCTGGCAGGGATGTGGAGAGAAAGAAACTCTTATCCACTGCTGGTGGGAATGCCATCTAGTTCAACCTTTATGAAAAGCGATATGGAGATTCCTCCAAAAACTGGAAATTGAGCTCCCATATGACCCAGCTATACCACTCCTAGGAATATACCCTAGGAACACAAAAATACAATACAAAAATCCCTTCCTTACACCTATATTCATCGAAGCACTATTTACCATAGCTAGACTCTGGAAACAACCAAGATGCCCTTCAACAGACGAATGGCTAAAGAAACTGTGGTACATATACACAATGGAATATTACGCAGCTGTCAGGAGAGATGAAGTCATGGAATTTTCCTCTACATGGATGTACATGGAATCTATTATGCTGAGTTAAATAAGTCAAAGAGAGAGAAAGAAAAATAAAGAATGGTCTCACTCATCTATGGGTTTTAAGAAAAATAAAAGACATTCCTGCAATAATAATTTTTAGACACAAAGGAGAGAAGGGCTGGAAGTTACAGCTCACCTCATGAAGCTCACCACAAACAGGGATGAGTTTAGTTAGAGAAATAACTAAGTTTCAAACTACCCTAATAATGAGAATGTATGAAGGAAATAGAAAGCCTGTCTAGAGTACAGGCAGGTGTTGGGTGGGGAGCAGGGAGACTTGGGACATTGGTGATGGGATTGTTGCACTGGTGATGGGTGGTTTTCTTTACATGACTTACACCCAAACAACACAATCATGTATGTAATCAAGGTGTTTAAATAAAAATATATTAAAAAAAAAGGAAGTACAGTGGTCATGTTTCCATATCACAGACTAAAGCTGTGCTCTGGATTTTATCTCCCTTCCCACACTATTTCAAAAAACTTAAAGAAAATATGTATATTTCTTTTGTATATTTCTTTAGATGTATTTCCTTAGTAGGTATAATTCTTAGTGTGTATTTCCTTATGAAGATGTAGTTTTCCCCATCCCTTTTTGGATTTGTTTAGTAGGAAATTCTAGTAGATACGCTTCTCTTGGGTTCTGAGTTCATTTTAGAACTGGTTATAGGAATTTTTTAGCTTGTTATTTTTACCCCCACATGCACCAGTAGTATCATGTAGCATTGTTTCTTTTTGCATAGGCACATTAAAGTGGGAAAACCTAATGTTTAGAAAAAAATTCTTTTCTTTCTTTTTTTTCTTTTTTTTTTTTTTTTTTGGTTTTTGGGCCACACCCAGCGGCACTCAGTGTATACTTCTGGCTATCTGCTCAGAAATAGCTCCTGGCAAACACGGGGGACCATATGGGACACCGGGATTTGAACCAACCACCTTAGGTCCTGGATCTTCTGCTTGCAAGGCAAACACCGCTGTGCTATCTCTCCGGCCCCAGACATTCTTTTCTAATAGTGATGGGAACTCATAAATTTTATAGTGCAGGCAGGGGGCTATCACCCTGAACATTTGCCACAGCGAATTGACTTAGTGTTTAGTCCATTAGACATAGCCTTTCACCCCCAAACCTTGGATTCCATCTTTGAATCTGGCGCAATTTTCTGTACCAGCACCAGGAATCAAATTTCTACTTGGGAAGGCCCTAATGCTGCCCTGGCCTTGACTTGCTCTAGAGTGGGTTCAGACAATTTGGAAGCAGCAATAACTTGCTTTCAGGGCAAGTTTCCCCGCATAGCTACCTAATGATAAGATGAAACCAGAAGATGCTCTATGACATTCTGACTTTGACATAGGATCCATGTACTGTAGAAACCAAGATCTCTAATTACAGAAATCTGACTGTGACAATCGTGATTGAAGAGAACTTTCCTTGGGACCATGAAGAAAGACTTTGGGGTTAGACAGCATAATATGCTCAGAGACTATAATTGATCTTATGTCAGGATGCTTTATGGGTAGGGTCTTCCTACTGATCTATTTTTAGATCAAAGATTTTTTCTTTCTATTTTCTTCAACTTTTGCTGTGCCTATGAAAACACTGCCACTCCTTTTCCTCTTACTTTTTATCTTTTAAATAGGGACTTACACCTTTTTCACAGGACCTTGGGAAACAGATTACTTTGTTTTACCTCACATCTCTGCATTTTTTCTATAAAATTAATATGAAAAGAAAAAGAAAGGATGGGTTTAGGGTCCAAGTGGTCTCAGGTGCATTGGTAAGAAAAATAGGATAGAACTAAATATCCAAGCCAAAGTTAACAACAATATAATCAAAAGACCTAAACTTTAATAATCTAAATTTAAATGGACCTGTTATACTGGCAGGCTAGGAGGCAAAGGATGGTGGTTTAGGATGAACTCTGGAACACTGGTGGAGGGAGGTCGACACTGGTGGTGGGAATAGTCATGATTCAGATATATAAAATATCTGAAATTCAGCTATGAAGCACTTTGTAGATCACAATGGTTTCAATAAAATGAAATATAAAAAAGAGGTACAGTGGTTATATTGGATGAAAATTCGCCATGATGACCTCATTGGAACCCAGCCACTTCTTTGATGGCCCTTTTTATAAATTCAGTTACATTCTGAAGTCATGGAAATTAGGATGGGAATGAGATGTAGCTTATCACACTCCACTTTATGTTTAGCATGCCTGTGGAGGCCACCACTGTCTCTTGGGGCAGGACAATGGTTGAGGCTGAGAAGGTAGGGACTTCCTCTCTCTCCATGGTCACAGGAGGGATGAGTTCAGTGTTCATTTGGTTGTGTATCTATGAACATAAAAAGTAGATTATTCAAATCCAGCTCACCATAAATACTTTTCCACATTTCCTGGCTCACACTGCAACTTTTGTGTCATTTAGAGAACAGATAATGAGAAAATAAGTTGGGGACATACTTCATTTGAGCTTTGTGGGGTATATTTTTATGGTTTTACTCACCCCCATGTGAAGATAAACTTCATGTTCCAGGAATGTCCCTTGCCCTCTTTACTGACCCCTATGTGGACAAGAATGTGTGATTATTTATGACTGTACCAGGTGTGGGTGGTGAAGGAAAAAGAAGTTGTGAAATGCATAGAGTTAGAAGCTAGTATTTGGGCTCCCTGCTAGTCATGATGCTATCTTTGTCTGTTTATTTTTAGACCATACCCTAAATTGTTCAAGGCTTACTCCTGGCTCTGTGGCCAAGAATCACTCCTAGTGGTGCTTGGGAACATATGTGGTTGTGAAGATGGAATCTGGATCAGCTGCATGGAAGGCAAGCACCTTCCCCTATACTGTCTTGTAAGATGGCATCCAGATATTAATCCAAAGCAAAGGCATTCTCCCAATTTCCTCTTTCCTTTTCACTTAGCCCTTTGATTTGTAAAAGTCCACCTGGATCTTACTCCATCCTCTCCTACCCAGTTGAATTGAGAATAAAGAAAGGACAGTGTTGGCTTTGGCACTCAGGCAGAGATACCATGAAATGAGAAGCTAACTGACTCCATGATTCTTTCCTGACTAGCTTGTTTTATTAATTTTTTTAAATTTTGGTTTTTGAGTCATACCCGGTGACTTTCAGGGGTTACTCCTGGCTATGGGCTCAGACTTGAGGGACCATAGGGATGTTGGGTTTTCAAACTGCTATCTGTCCTAGGTTAGCACGTGCAAGGCAAACACCCTACTGCTTGAACCACTGCTCCAGCCCCTGTTTTATTAATTCTTCACCTCTACCCTGCTTTTTCAGATCTGTCCTCCTGGGGGTAGAAATATGGATACGGTGATTACACAATGTGTGATTTATTTTGCAACTGGCTCTTGAATAACAACCTGAGGACCTGAGAAAACTTCAATAATGGTGAGTGACTTGACTCTCTGGTAGTTAATCACCATAATGGCTTCCTTCAGATGGACTGATTGTGCAGTGCCTGTCATTGGAACATTGGTGCACATGACCCTTGTTCTGAATATGGCAGAGGATCTTTCAGGTGGGACAGAAACAGGCAGTGAAGGGGAGAGAGCTGATGACTCAAAGCAGTGCCATAGTGGCTGAGGCCCACTGCCTTTCTTCTACCAAAGGGGTTTTGTGCAAGAACATTGGCCCTCCAACCTGTAGCAGCTTATCAAAGTTACTTATGGGGTAGAAGACAAAGAGAAAGCCCCATTTGAGGGGGACCAACAGTAGGGAGATGAGTAGATCTCCCCACCCAGATTCCAGCCCAGGAACTGAAGGCCTTTCTGTCCCAGAGGATCTAAGCAGCGTACCACAGAAGGAGAAGATGGAGTATCCAAGCCCAGCTGAAGCCCAACTGAGGAGAAGCTTCCTGCTTTCAGAACCTCGAATAACTTTCTTCTAGGTTAATCTTTTGACCATATTTGCACTGGTCATTATATTGCTTGTTAAACTGTGTTCTTTCTACCTGTATAGATTTTAATAGCTACTATTTTGTTCTATACCCTACTGCAAACAGAAAAATTTGTATCCAACTTTAGTGGTTTAATATTAGTTTGCACAGTTCCAGGAAAATGCATAATGTTGTTAGATTTTTATAGTTCTCAGCTATCCAATTGGAAATGTTTCCCACTTGCTATGATACTTGATTTTGTATATCCATTAGCAACTTATTCTCAAATTATGTCTGCAAAAATGTTCTAATGTCTTTGTCCACAGAAGTCAATGGAAAATGGATACTATAGTCTCTTATTAAAGTGCTCATTATAATATGTTTTAGCAAATTTGTTTTCAAACTGTATAATATATATATATATATATATATATATATATATATATCTGCAGAAATGTTCTTTGTTTTTGTTTTTATTTGATTGTTCTTGGGTCACCCAGCAACGCTCAGGGGTTACTCCTGGCTCTATGCTCAGAAATTGCCCTGGCAGGCACAGGGGACCATATGGGATGCCGGGATTCGAACCACCAACCTTCTGCATGAAAGGCAAATGCCCTGCCTCCATGCTATCTCTCCAGCCCCTGCAGAAATGTTCTTATGATTTTGTTTAGAGAAGTTTATAAAAAAGAAACTTGGATGCTATAGACTTGTATTACAATGCTCAGTGTAAGAAGGTTTAAAATTTTGTTTTCAGGGGGCTGGAGAGATAGCCTTGCATGCAGAAGAACAGTGGTTCGAAATCCGGCATCCCATATGGTCCCCGTGCCTGTCAGGGGCTATTTTCTGAGCATGGAGCCAGGAGTAACTCCTGAGAGCTGCCGGGTGTGACCCAAAAACCAAAAAATAAATTTTGTTTTCAGATTAAGTGTATCTGCAGAATGGTTCTAATGTTTGTGTTCAGAGAAATCTACAAAAAATATTGTGATGTGTATAAGGCAAGTATTGGGAAAAGCTCATGTTTTAAGAATGTGTATGCACAATCAGACTTTTGAGGCTTTTACAGCCAACTTTTACTGTGACTATACAAAATAACAACCACTTTTGTAAGTTCTGATCTGAGATTCTCTCCTCTGACTGAGAAAGGTAGAACAAAACTTTTGTAATCTTTTTCAATGTGTTTGTTTTGAACAAAAATGGTAGAATTGTAAATTGACACTCAGCTATTAACCCAAAACAAAGGCATTCCCTCAATTTCTTCTTTCTTTTTACCTTACCCTTTGATGTGTAAAAGTTCACCTGGCTCTTACTCCACACTCCCCCACCCAGTTGAATTGATACTGAGTATACAAAAAGGGCAGCATTGGCTTTGGCCCTCAGAGAAACAAACTGTCTTCATGATCTTTCCTGATCTGCTTGGTTTATTAATTCTTCACTGGTACCCTGCTTCATCAGGCCCATCTGCCTAGGGGTGGAAATAAGCGTGGGGTGATTTCACAATGTGTGATTACTTTTCCATATCTTCTATACTACAAATGTTTAAGTGGCTAAGTCCAAAGAGAATTGTTTTCTTGCCAAGAAAAGGCTTGAAATGTAGTTTTCTAGAAAAAAGACAATGGCAGTACTATTGCATACTTCCAAGGACACCTATACATAAAGTCACATTAGATCTACCTGACTCAAAACTCTTGGATCAAATTATAACACATAGTATACCCAGTCAGCACCAAAATCACCACCAATTAGGTAGAATTCCTCAAGTCTTTCACAATGGCGTCATTTTTTTTTTTTTTGGAAATGCAAGTTTGCTTATTTTTAATTTTGGGGGGGGGTCACACCCAGCTGCGCCCAGGGGTTACTCCTGGCTCTACATTCAGAAGTCACTCCTGGCAGGCATTGGGGACAATAAAGGATGCTGGGATTTGAACTACTGTCTGTTCGAATCAGCTGCTTGCAAGGCAAATGCTCTACCACTGTGCTATCTCTCTAGCCCCAAAATTCAAGTTTATTAAAACACCATGCTTCACACAACTATTCATAAAGCAGTTGTTTCTGGCATGCAATGTGTCAACATCAATCCTACCACTAATCCCACCATTGTCCCCTACTCTCCACCATTGTCCCCAGTTTTCCTACCAACCCTCCTGCCTGCCCCCACTGCAGATATAAAAATTTTTATTTCATATTTTTTCTCTGATAAAATATAATTTTTTTAGTTTGAATGGTAAATGGAATTATCAGAAAATAAATTAATAAGTTAATTTGTGATGATTGCTACAAGATTTTAACTTATGCAAATAAACAAATTTAAATCAATTAATACAGTATAATGCCTATGCACATTTACATAAATAAGTTTTCAACTCTGCTATCTAAAATATATTTTATTAATTTTTATTTTGTACTTGGGTCCCATTATGGTGATAATCATGTCTTCCCTGTCATTAACTCATTAATAAAAATGATTTTATTTTGTTTTGGTTTTTGGTTTTTCGGCCATACCTGGTGACACTCAGGGGTCACTCCTGCTATGCACTCAGAAATCGCCCCTGGTTTGGGGGACCATATGGGACACCAGAGATTGAACCAATGTCTGTCCTGGATCAGCTGTGTGCAGGGCAAAGGCCCTACTGCTGAGCCATCACTCTGGCCCCTAAAACTGATTTTAAACATTGTTTACTAATATATTTTGGAGTTTACATAAAATAGGTAAAAATTTTACAACTCTAAAATTCAGTATGTGAAAAGAATGAATAAAGTTTAAATAGGTCTATAAAAGTATTAAGTGGTTTTTACCTTTAGAAAGGGAATATTGGTTCTACTTTAGAAAATATCATATTATAGAGGCTGCTTAAGTGTTTGCTAGTGCAGAGATGAGATTGCAATAAAAATCTCTGAATGGAATAAAAAAGACTAGTAAGACATTGAACATTCAGTATAAGTAAGATGTTAATTAATTATTAAAAATATAAAATCCCTTAGCAAGGAATGAGTAAACACACAGAAAGTTGTCCATATCTAAAACAAGACTCTTTATGGTATTGTGACATATGCAGATCTGTTAATTTTCATATGCATGCCATTGTGACTGTTTTGTCCACACAAAGTAAATGCTTTTAAGCATTGATTTATAAATCAGTGTCCTGCTTCTACTTTCACCTCCATATCCTATGTTTTTTATTGTTGATTGCCCTGTAAACATTCCAATACTATGATAAGTGAAACGCGGCAATGTGTTGGGGAGAGGAAGGATAAAGCTATTAGGAAGCATCAGTCAACTGCTAACTTCAATATGGTGATTGGAGAGTATGGTTTAGGAAGCTTTTTATATTGTAGTTGGAGATTTATTTCTCTTCTGGATTCTAATCCATGGGGTCAGAAGCTTGTGAGGAGACACTGCCTGGCCCTGGAAGGAAGCACTGGCTGATTTGAAGGCATCTGGCCACTCTCATACTGTCTCAGAGTCCACAACTACTGAAGCTGCACAAACGTTTGGTTTGTCACATCTGATGACTGGACAGAAGTCCTTGTCTGCATCCCTGATACCACTGTTTGTTTGTTGCCAGTATTCCAATCTGGCTGTGACACCTGAGGAGGCAGCTTTCATGTTGGGCTCAGGGACACTTCTGTTAAAATGAGTTCAGGGTAACTGGTAGTTTTCTGAGCTCTGGTAGAAGGAGGGTAGCAATTTTAGTGTGGAATCAAATTCATACAAAACTGTGTTTATATTCACTCTTTCATAATCAACAACAGTTTTAATTCCAGAAAACATTTAAATTCAACCTCATGGATGTTGAAGATGATTTGGATCACAGAACTTGGCTTCTCCTGCCAGACAATAAAATTTCCTTTTAGGAAGAAGAAAAATGACAGGATAACATTATCATGAGTGATTTCTAGTCATTTATTTGGCACTTTCCTTGTTCTCTACATTTTAAGTTAGAAATAAGGCTAATTTGCTCAAGGGAGCCCTGCTTTTTTGAATCCTTCTCTGTCTTCTCTGAATTTTCTGTCTTTTCTGAATCCTTGAAGCTCTTCTCTAATGTACATGGGACATTCTCCAGGATACACTACATGCTAGCAAATAAAACATACCTCCATAATATCAAGAGGATAGAAATTTTGCAGGCTACCTTCGCTGACCTCAAGGGCCTGAAATTATATGTGAACCACAAAGGGACAAAGAAGAAAAACTTTAATACCTGGAAGTTAAATAGCCTAATACTGAATAATTAGTGGGTCCGAGATGAAATCAAAGAGGAAATCAAAATCTTCCTAGAAACAAATGACAATGGAGACACAAACTATCAGAACCTATGGGACACAGCAAAAGTGGTACTGAGAGGAAAATTTATAGCTTTGCAAGCACACATCAGGAAAGAAGAAGGGGCATACCTGAATAGCTTAATGATGCAGCTCATAGAATTAGAAAGTACTAAACAAAAGGACCCAAAAATAGGGAGACAGAAGGAAATAACAAAGCTGAGAGCAGAAATCAATGAAGTGGAAACCCGAAAAGCAATCCAAAAGATCAACAAAAGCAGAAGTTGGTTCTTTGAAAAACTAAACAAGATTGATAGATCACTGGCAAAACTAATAAAGAAAGAGAGAGAGAGAAACTTGATAACTCGTATTAGGAATCAAAAAGGAGAGATCACTACTGATATGACAGAGATCCAAAGGGTAATCAGAAACTACTTTAAGAAACTCTACACCAATAAAAATGAGAACCTGGAAGAAATGGATAAATTTTTGGACTCTTATAATCTTCCAAGTTTGAATGAAGTGGATGTAGCATATCTAAACACACCCATCACTATTGAGGAAATTAAGACAGTAATAATTTGTCTGCCCAAAAACAAAAGTCCAGGCCCAGATGGATTTACTAATGAATTCTTTCAAACCTTTCAAGAGGAACTTCTACCAATCCTGGCAAGACTCTTTCATGAAATCGAAAAAACAGGAACACTTCCAAATAGCTTTTATGAAGCCAACATCACCTTGATACCTAAACCAGACAGAGATGCTACCAAAAAAGAAAATTACAGACCAATATCCCTGATGAATACAGATGCAAAGATTCTCAACAAAATCCTGGCATATAGAATTCAATGCCTCATTAAGATGATC
Source organism: Suncus etruscus (assembly GCF_024139225.1). Classification (NCBI taxonomy): domain Eukaryota; kingdom Metazoa; phylum Chordata; class Mammalia; order Eulipotyphla; family Soricidae; genus Suncus; species Suncus etruscus. The sequence goes on along the minus strand of NC_064850.1, from coordinate 151,348,568 downwards.
ATTCACTACGATCAAATAGGTTTCATCCCAGGAATGCAAGGCTGGTTTAACATCCGTAAATCTATCAACATAATACACATCAACAACAAGAAAAATAGAAATCACATGATCATATCAATAGACACAGAGAAAGCATTTGATAAGGTCCAACACCCATTCTTGATCAAAACTCTCAGCAAGATGGGAATGGAAGGAACCTTTCTCAATATAGTTAAGGCCATCTACCACAAGCCAGAGGCAAATATTGTCCTCACTGGAGAAAAACTGAAAGCCTTTCCTCTAAATTCTAGCACGACAAGACTGTCCTCTCTCACCACTGCTATTCAACATAGCACTGGAAGTACTTGCTATAGCGATTAGGCAAGAAAAAGATATCAAGGGAATCCAGATAGGAAAGGAAGAAGTCAAGCTCTCACTGTTTGCAGATGACATGATACTCTACTTAGAAAACCCTAAAGACTCTATCAAAAAGCTTCTAGAAACAATAGACTCATAAAGCAAGGTGGCAGGCTACAAAATTAACACACAAAAATCAATTGCCGTGGGCCGGAGAGATAGCATGGAGGTAAGGCATTTGCCTTTCATGCAGGAGGTCATCAGTTCGAATCCCGGTGCCCCATATGGTCCCCCGTGCCTGCCAGGAGCAATTTCTGAGCCTGGAGCCAGGAATAACCCCTGAGCACTGCCGGTGTGACCCAAAAACCACAAAAACAAAACAAAACAAAAAAATTAATTGCCTTTCTATACACCAATAGTAATAAGGAAGAAATGGACATTAAGAAAATAACCCCATTCACAATAGTGCCACACAAACTCAAATATCTTGGAATCAACTTGACTAAAAATGTGAAGGACCTATACAAGAAAACTATAAAACTCTGCTTCAAGAAATAAGAGAGGACACGCAGAAATGGAAGCACTTACCCTGCTCATGGAATGGCAGGATTACCAGCATTAAAATGGCAATACTCCCCAAAGCATTGTACAGATTTAATGCAATCCCTCTAAAGATACCCATGACATTCTTCAAAGAAGTGGATCAGGCACTTTTGAAATTCATATGGAACAATAAACACCCTAGAATAGCTAAAGCAATCATTGGGAAAAAGAATATGGGAGGAATTACTTTCCCCAACTTTATTTTTGTATTTTTTTTAATTTTATTATTTTTTTTATTTTTTAACTTCTGTAGCCACTTTCAGGGATCTTAACAACCTCAATGCCATTAAGGCTCGTATCATGGCTTTACTATTGCCAGCTATTTTGAAAATTCTGCCAACACATTCAAGAAAGCAGATTTATTTTGCTGGCTTTACTTTCCCCAACTTTAAACTGTACTACAAAGCTATAGTTATCAAAACAGCATGGTATTGGAATAAAGACAGGCCCTCAGATCAGTGGAATAGGCTTGAATACTCAGAGAATGTTCCCCAGACATACAATCACCTAATTTTTGATAAAGGGGCAAGAAATCCTAAATGGAGCAAAGAAAGCCTCTTCAACAAGTGGTGTTGGCATAACTGGATAGCCACTTGCAAAAAAATTAAACTTAGACCCCCAGCTAACATCATGTATGAAGGTTAAATCCAAATGGATGAAAGACCTCGATATCAGACCTGAAACCATAAGATATATAGAACAACACGTAGGTAAAACACTTCAGGACATTGAGGCTAAAGGCATCTTCAAGGAGGAAACTGCACTCTCCAAGCAAGTGAAAGCAGAGATTAACAGATGGGAATATATTAAGATGAGAAGCTTCTGTACCTTAAAAGAAATAGAGCCCAGGATACAAGATCCCCCCCCCCACTGAGTGGGAGAAACTCTTCACCCAATACTCATCAGACAAGGGGCTAATCTCCAAAATATACAAGGCACTGACAGACCTTTACAAGAAAAAAACATTTAATCCCATCAAAAATTGGGGAGAAGAAATGGACGGACACTTTGACAAAGAAGAAATACAAATGGCCAAAAGACACATGAAAAAATGTTCCACATCACTAATCATCAGGGAGATGCAAATCAAAACAACTATGAGGTATCACCTCACACCACAGAGATTGGCACACGTCACAAAGAATTAGAACAAACAGTGTTGGCGGGGTTGTGGAGAGAAAGGAACTCTTATCCACTGCTGGTGGGAATGCTGTCTAGTTCAACCTTTATGGAAAGCGATATGGAGATTGCTCCAAAAACTAGAAATCGAGCTCCCACACCTAGGTATATACCCTAGGAACACAAAAATACAATACAAAAATCTCTTCCTCACACCTATATTCATCGCAGCACTTTTTACCACAGGAAGACTCTGGAAACAACCAAGATACCCTTCAACAGACGAATGGCTAAGGAAACTGTGGTACATATACACAATGGAATATTACAGAGCTGTCAGGAGAGATGAAGTCATGGAATTTTCCTCTACATGGATGTACATGGAATCTATTATGCTGAGTGAAATAAGTCTGAGAGAGAGAGAAAGATGCAAAATGGTCTCACTCATCTATGGGTTTAAGAAAAATGAAAGACATTTTTGCAATAATAACTTTCAGACACAAAAGAGAAAAGAGCTGGAAGTTACAGCTCACCTCATGAAGCTCACCACAAACAGGGATGAGTTTAGTTAGAGAAATAACTAAGTTTTGAACTATCCTAATAATGAGAATGTATGAGGGAAATAGAAAGCCTGTCTAGAGTACAGGCGGGGGTTGGGTGGGGAGGAGGGAGACTTGGGACATTGGTGATGGGAATGTTGCACTTGTGATAGGTGGTATTCTTTACATGACTGAAACCCAAACACAATCATGTATGTAATAAAGTTGTTTAAATAAAAAAATTAAAAAAAAACAATACAGCTATACCACTACTAGGGATATACCCTAGGAACACAAAAATACAATACAAAAATCCCTAAAAAATAAGGCTAATTTTATTATTTTAAATATATTAAAATTATTTTTTTTTGCCATACCCAGAAATGCTATGGGGTTACTTCTGACTTTGTGATCAGGGTTCACTCCTGGAGCTGCTTGGGGAACCATATAGGATGTCCTACCTGGTGTATTATCTTTCCTGGAAAAATAAAACTAACTTTAAAAATCAGGGTAAAATTCAGTATGAATCAAAAGGACATTAGACCTAGATAAAGAGGAAACACACATGTAGTTCCCGTATTACTTATGAAATTCTGACAGACTTTAATTCAATAAAAACTTTGTTTTTTTGTTTTTGTTTTTCGGTCCACACCCATTTGATGCTCAGGGGTTACTCCTGGCTAAGCGCTCAGAAATTGCCCCTGTCTTGGGGGGACCATATGGGACGCCGGGGGATCGAACCGTGGTCGCAATCTTTCCTTGGCTAGCACTTGCAAGGCAGATACCTTACCTCTAGTGCCACCTCGCCGGCCCCTAATTCAATAAAAACTTAATTTAAAACAAATCATATTTAATTTAATAAAGTAATATGATGTTACTTTTGCTAACTTTTTTTTGCCATGCTATAGAGAATAAGGAAAGCAAGGAAAAATGACTCTTAACTGATCTAGTATCTACTAAGACAATTCTATCAGGGCAAGGTGGCTTTTTGTTTTAGTTTAGACAATTAAATAAATCAATCAAAAATTTTTGGTTTTGTTTTGATTTTTTTTAAAAGAAAAATGGAGACATGTAGGATCCCAAACATCTCTTTCTGAGAAGCACATTGTCGAGTGTTGGTATAGGTTGAACTCAACTGGGTTTTATTGGTCTACCAGGGGTCCTCAAACTTTTTAAACAGGGGGCCAGTTCACTGTCCTTCAGACTGTTGGAGGGCCAGATTATAGTAAAAACAAAAATTATGAACAAATTTCTATGACCACTGCATATATCTTATTTAGAAGTGAAGAAACAAAATGGGAATAAATACAATATGTGGCCCGCAGGCTGTAGTTTGAAGACCCCTGGTAGGCAAAATTCCAAGCTTACATATGCTCCAAGATTACTGGTACCTCTCTAGAAATATTTTTCTTGCTTTTCAAAACTGTCACTTGGACTCAAGAAAGGCCCAAGCTTCTTGGATTTCCAAATTAACAAGTGTTTCAGGGTGTGTCTTTTGCTTTCTAGCTGGTATTCTACAGCAAAGAGGCCATCAGCTTGATGAATGACAGCAGAGAACAAGATGTGTCTCCTGCCTCCAAGATGTGGGTTGTAGGCTAGTGAAGGTGACAAAGACTGGCTCCTTCCTATTGGAAAATCATCTGAAGTCTCTGATGGACAAACAAGGTGAGGAAATGCCTCCTGCTTTGTGAGTTTTTGGTTGGACAAAAAAAAATTCGAGTGGAAATTTCAGATGCTTATCCAAAACAGTGTCGTTGCAAATAGCAGAGTGTTTCTGCTCTATGGTCCCTTCCTTGCTGTTGAAATGGTTCTGATAAAAGGCACCCTTTGAGAGTTATACATTGGTTTGTGTGGGTGGGTGAAGGGTGAAGGGCAAGCAGGCAGTGACTCATTGCAAGTAAGGTCAGAAATTTAAGGATTGGCCAAAGGCATGCATTTTCTGATCAGAACACAGCACTTTTGACTTTCACCCCAGAGCCTCCCTACCTGTAAACAGAAGAGGGAAGTAGACCAGGATTCCAAATGAGTCTGTAGCTATTTAAAGGGTCAACACTTGTACATCCAGGAATGAGGGTCAATATGGAGTACTTTCATTGAGATATTAATGAGGGTTTCTGAAGACAAATCCTTTTGAAGGCATCACTAGCTTAGTGATCATAGGTAAACGAGAACTTGCCTGAAGTCATACTAGGAATATATCAAGGAGCAGCAAATGATAAATATTCAGTATTTTTCTGCTGACTACACACTCCTTGGAGGGTAGGACAGAAAAGTTACTAGAATAAGAAGAGAAGGATTTGTAGCCAGAAAACTTGGCTCCACGGTGTCCCTTTCTGATTGTGAGACCTTGGAAAGTGCTTCTGTGTCATTTCCCCATCTGAGTAAAAGGGTAGCTGGGGCAATGACTTGCGACTTACTCAGCACAGTAACTCCTCTAGAATGAAGGAGGTGTTTTGATAAATGATAACATTTGAGATTTTAATTTGAAATAGTTCCAGAAAAATCCCAATTGGCCCAAGGTCACTCTGCAAGTGAGGTCACAGCTACATTCCTGGGTTTCTAGTCTCTCAGCAATTCCTGCACTGATGGTGCTGGAGGAGAATACAAATTGCACATGAATGCATTTCTCTCATAAGCATAACAAATCTAATAGAAGTTGCCAGATGTTTCCGTTTTGCAGTTAAATGAAGTTAATGGTTGTATATCAGGCTTCCTAGAACTTAAGATTTAAGGAGGGATTGTTGAACATGAGCAGCCATAAAGGAGGTCTAGCTTGGTATTTCAGCATTCCAGGGCAGCCCACTCCTCCATTTGAGCACATCTGGTCTCCATCAGGCCTAAAGTGTTACATAAATACAGGCATGGTTTATGGGGTGAGGAGACCCTGCAGAGGCAGTCTGGGCTTTGTTCTGTAGGAGCTCTGCAGTCTGGGATCAGGGGTCATCCTGACACCCTCCTCAAACACCCTCCCAAATGACAGACCTCTGTGTTCCTTTCAGTGATGTTACCATCCATTTCAGCTGCTCTTACCCAGCTCAAAGACACCTCGAAGTTCAGTCCACAAAGATAGCTCTGCTTACAGACAGCAGGCAGAATGCATTTCAGAAGTTAAAGAAGGACAAAACACTTGAAGAACCCTTGGGATCCATTCATTCACCTACCCTTTGTTCAACCCATCTACCTAGCATCCTCTCAATCTCCCCATCCCTACCCCACCATCAATGCACCCTTTGATTTCTGCAGGTATTCTTGTTCAAAGAGCAAGAGTATTTTGTCCATAGAAAGCACTATTATAAAAAAAATGGCACTATTATAGGCAGAGGGAACATAGCAGCAAATGAATCAGACTCAGGCCAGACCTTTTTGCCTTGCTTGAGTGATATACTAATATAAATTGCACAGTTATTCCTTGGCCAGGGTTATTAATTCTCAGGAGAATCCCAGTGCTCTGAGAGCATATTATGGGAGATGCCTTCTCACTGAATGAGAGTCCAGAAAGACTTCCTGAGCACAGAGGACGTGCCCAAAGGGCAGTATCTAGCCTCAGCTGCACTCCCTGGACCTACTCTGGTCACTTGTCTGTGTGGTTTGCTTTGCTTCCTCCCATTATGCTAGCTTGACTGTTCTCAGTGGAAGTCTTTAAAAATGAGGCCAGCCTTTCTTGAGGCTAAGATGTGACTTTTTCCTAGGATCAATTGCTACAAGTAAGTGAACTTCAAGATTGCATCATCTAACCTCAAATTTCCTTTTCCCACAGTGAGGAAGAAGAATAAATGCTGTCACTTCTGGGTGGAAGTCCCTTAGTCCTCTCTAGTCATGCCAAGGACTGTGGGACCAGAGTTACTGGCTTCTCATCATGCAGGTTGTGAGGTGCTGCTTGAAAGGAGCTTGTGCCAGACATTCTTCACTTCCATCAGCTCATGACACACTAGGTGGCTGCATTTGCCTGTCTGAATACACTTCCTCTTGGGTCTCCACCCACTGTTTCACACTCATCTGTTAAACCTACCACTGCAGAGGAAAAGAAATCTCTGTGCTCTCTGTGGGGGTGTGAGCCAGTTCCCACAGAGAAGCACTTCAGAGCTGTACTGCTGTCTGTCTTGATCCTGTGTCCAGGCAGCATCCTGACTATAGCCAGGCACTCAGGACCAGGCAGGGTTGGGCTGCTGCTCAGTTCAGCAGTAATTGCACATTGCAGGTAATTACACTGGCCTTCTTCTCTTCTCTCTGGTTTTGCCTGAATCTTCAAGAAAGGGAGCCTCTGGTTTTGTGCCACTGTGTGATTTCTTCATAGGCACACGGACATTTGGCTACTCCCAAGGCAGTTTAGTCCAGGACCACTCATTTCTTTGGTGCAGAGTAGCAATTATACTACAGGAAGCAGCCGCAAAAAATGGAAGAGATGGCCACTGTCTTGGGGAAGAAACTCTTTAAATAGACTTTTCCAATGTCCATCTGCATGAGCAGGGAGGAGACAAGCCGTGTCCTCAAGTTTTCGATGGGAATCTTTAAAGGCCATGACTTCCATCCTGGGATGTGGTTTGTAGGAACCAATGTACTGGACAGACTGTATGTGAGCACAGTGCCAGACAGCAATGCACAGCCAGTGCCCATACTCTATCACTGAGCCACATCCCGGCCCATCTCAGTTTTTCTTTCATCTTCCCTTTCTTTCTCCTTCTGTCACTGTGTTCTATAAATCAAGTTTATCTGCACTCTGACGTTCCTACTATTTTGAAAGTTCACATTAAAAATAGTAGCATTATTTACTTAATCTGGGTTCCACTTCTATGTAAACCAAGAACAGGAACAAGACTAAGTAACAGCTAAACTCAGCCAGTGTGGGGTCCTGTCTTGGTAGTGATTGTCCTTTTCATATCATCAGATAAGCTCTGATGAACTTCATGTGATGGAATATCTGTTTTCCTGGTTGTGGAGCTACAAGCTACAGGAGACCTGAGTATTGGATGCCTCCCCACAGAAAGCAGATGTGATTTTATGATTTGATTTTTAGATCACTTTAGCTGTGTGTACAATCCTGTGTGTACATGGGAGTGCCCAGGAGAAGAGAATCCAGAGACCATTGAGAGGAACCCATTGATGATAGGGATGCACTTGTTTTCTAGAAAAGCAACCTCATGTAAGGCAACCTCTGAGCTTGTGTCATGCAACACTACAGAAAAATTTTAACAGCAAATGGCCTTGTTCAAAGCTCACACTTTAAAATATTTTTTAAATTTAAAGAACTGTGATTGGCAAAGCTATTGATAGTTGGTTTTAAGATTATAATATTTCAACCTGTTCCATCACCAGTGTTAACTACCAGTACACCCTAGTATTATCTTCTTGCTCCAGGAACATTACAAACTTTGTTGATTGCAGCTTATGTTTTCTCATGTTTTCAGTGTTGTTGACTTTGTGTCAAAGCTCACACTTTTTTTTAAGTAGGTTTTATTTTTAATTTAAGGTTTAGAGTCAAAGGAGCAAAGCAAAAACGGTGTTAGAGTGGCAATTATTGTTTGCATAGGCCCACCAAAATATGGGTGACATGGAAAGGAAAAGCCTTGGCATAAATACAAGGAGACCATACCGCTGAAGTTTCCTGGCATAAGACCAACTCTAGGTTCCAGCAGAATAGTTTGTCTAATCCAAGTCCTTGTCTGTAGTGCCAATATAGTTTTATTTTTCAAACAGTCTTTGTTGGCAAAAGATCCGGGAATCTGCATATCCTACATTGAAGTCAGGCTGGTGTGGAGCATCCTGTAGTTTCACCTCACAATTAAAGGGCAATGCAGAGAGCCCTGTCCAGTAAGCAGGACATTATTGTTGTTAAGTCTTCTCAGTGTTAAGGAAAGTCTCTTTTGAGAAGGTCAATGTCAGAGCAGTGGTAGGGTCTTCCCTGGTAGAGGATTGCTTCCAGGTGATGTTATAGACAACCTTGGATGTTTCATAGATGGCTTCCCTAGATCAGGGGTGAATGGAGAATGCCCATTCTTCTGAGGCCTGTGCGAGGTCATTATGTCAATGTTCAGGGTGTAAGGTCCAATTGCACTACAAATTTTGTGTGTGCCCATCTCTATTAGATAAGAACTTATTTGTTTGTATAGAATTTCACCATTTTAATGTGATTATACAAACAAGGAATAATGCCACATGGCATTATTGGTACATATAGGGGCTGCAAAAACAAGTCCTACAATCCCTGTGACTTGGTTCATACATAAGTGATAAACTGAGGGAATATTTCACCAAATTCCTTATTGATCAGTTCACAAACAGAAGAAAAGATAAAAAATAGGGGAAATCGTCACTATATAAGAGAATATTAAGTAAAATATATAGCTGTCAAAGAGAATAGATATAAAAAATTTAAAGGGCATATTTGCTGTTTTATGCTTTTGAAATAGTTGGGTGGGTATTAAATCCAATGCACCACGTTGGTCTGTGATTTTGGATGGTGCAGTGCTGCAGTTAAAAAGGGTAAATGTGGGGGCCGGGAAGGTGGCGCTAGAGGTAAGGTGTCTGCCTTGCGAGCGCTAGCGTAGGATGGACCGCGGTTCGATCCCCCGGCGTCCCATATGGTACCCCCAAGCCAGGGGCAATTTCTGAGTGCATAGCCAGGAGTAACCCCTGAGCGTCAAACGGGTGTGGCCCAAAAACGAAAAAAAAAAAAAAAGGGTAAATGTGGAGTAATGATAGTTTGGGGTGAGAGAGTTAAAGAGTAAAAATGAGTTTTGTAGGGGTGTGATAAAGAGTAGAATACAAAATGGGCATCCTGCATACATAAAAACATATCTTAAGGATATGGAGTACTATTAATATATTTTGTGCACAAGGGGGCGTTAGCCCCCGCGCGGTTTGGAAACAGGTAGACTGGTATGAAATTACCAGTGACTGTCTGAGTACAGCCGAGCAACTATCTGCCACCCCCAATTAAGCTCCTCCAAGTGTAAAAAAGGTGGTTAAGTAGCCCAACTTACATACAGAAAAGGCCAAGTAGAGGGGAGAGTCCTGCACCACCACCCTGGGGCCCTGCTGTCTCACCAGAGCCACTCACTTTCTCACCAAAGCTGTCTCACTGCCATCTGCTTCCTATAGGGTTTGCAGCAGGAAGAAACATGAAATTAAGCCTAAGGATTTCAGAAAAGCAGACCTGAGGATTTCAGAATTAAGAAGAGAGGAAGCCTACAGTGCAAGAAAAGAAAGGCTCCCTCTTGGACCCTCTTTTGCTCTTCAGGCTCTTTCCTGGGACTCCTGCCTTTATGAGAAACTCCCACCCTCCAAGTGCTGCTTGTGATGGCCCTTCTGTTTCTGCTGAGCCTTGCAAAAGCACCAAGAATGAGACCTCTGAGAACTTGAGCTGGATGAAGATCAACACAGAATCCCTTGACTATAGTGCTGTGAGGAGGAAACTGGTCTGTGGGGAGGCCAGCATGCACAGGAGAGTGTATTGTGCCTTTCTCCTCAGTGTGTAAGTAAGGCTAAAGGAGGTTGGAGGTCTTTGAGAGGGAGCCATGACTACTACCTCTATATGCAGAGTCCATGCTCAGAGGGAGAAGGTTGGAGCAGCTCCAGCAGGGCATCCTGAAATATTTGACTATTTTTAATGACTCTGCAAGGCTAAAAAATAAAGGGGTTCCCTGACTTGGCAGGGGGTGCATCTCCCCTTCTAAAGAGAATGGCTGCCACATTGCAGAAGAGGACCCCCCAAACCCACAGGGTGTTTGGTTATGGGATGATGTGGAAATTTTCATTTAGTTTTCAAAGTTCTTTACTCTGCTCAGCCTGTACCACCACCCACAAAACAAAAAAACAAAAAACAAAAAACAAACCACCAAACTTTGAGCCTATGTCTGTCCTTTTGCTGATGTAGACTGTGGCAGCGTCTGTATCTAAGTTTCTGGGTCTCCTGTGCTGTGGCCCCTGAGCATGACTGGGGGTTGGACACCCTCTGAGAGATGTTAGGAGGGAGAATGACATACAAGCTTAGCCCTGGGCCCTGTACTCTCTCCTCATGTTCTAACAGGGTGATGGCACCATCTTCCCTTCCTCCCCACTCTTTTTCCAAGAGTTCATTTACTGTCTGTTGGCAATGTCTTTGTTTGGTGCATCTACAAATAACCGGTCTCAGAGGCTTGAGGTCAGCAAAACAAAAGCTGAAACAGTGTTGCTAAGAAGAGGTTCTGAAAGAAAAAAAAAAAAAAAAAGAAGAGGTTCTGGATGCCCCAAGGTCACTCCCAAACCTCTTGTTGTCAAGTGGTGAGTTGTTAGGGACACGCACCAGAGATAAAGCTGCACAGTCTGGCCTTCCCAGAAATACGCCCCCGGAGAAAAAATAAATTTTAATTTTATGTGCCTCAGGATTTGTGCTGTTCCCAATACAGATAATGTGGGTTTCTGTAGAGCAAGATCACTCTTTTGTAAGCCCTGAGGCTTTTGTTTTGTTTTGTTTTGTTTTTGTACTACACCTGGTTTGGGATTACAGCTGGCAGTGCTCAGGGCTCACTCCTGGCAATTCTTGAAAACCAAACAGTGCTCAATTTCGGGGGTGGGCGGGCAGTACAATTTTTACAATGATATTTATAAAGACATGAATGAGGGTGTGCCAGGAGGGCTCAATAAAGGGATGTCAGGGGGTACTTAGGGGCTCATCGTTCCCCTCAACTTTCTCTCCAGGGAACACCCAAGAGGCCAGGCTGACCCCCAGAGTTTTGGGGACTCGGAGCTTTTCTCTTTTTCGTCCTCTGTGCTGCGGCCAACACTTGTTTCTAGCACATTCCACCAGGAGCCAGTCTCTGTGCACAGGGCGGGCTGTGAGACCAGGCAGGCTGAGGTAGGAAGGTGGGACACAGCGTAGGAACCCTAATTCGCATTTGTGATCTCCCCCTGATTAGCGGGCCTGGCTAGGGTGTGGATGGCACCTAATTCTAGGATCTTTCCCTGGCAGGAACAGTGACAAGGTGAAAGGATGTAGCCTCAGCCTAAATTCCCTGTCACCCCTGCCCAGAGGCCCCAATATTTGGTTCCCCCCCCTCTAGGGCTGGTCAGTCTATTCCAGCTCCAGGTCTGTCCCTGAACCCCAGGGCCACCAATTCCACTCTCCAGCAGCCAAGAAGTCACTGGGGGGCTGGAGACAGTTCCCCTAGGAGCCTAGGCTGTGTTTTGTCTGCGCTGGGCTGGGCACAGCGTGGTGGGGAAAAGTGAGGGGTTGCTAGACCCCAGCTACAGGACCCAGCTGGTTTCTGAAGGCATGTCTGAGTGATTGAGTCCCAAGATTGATCTAGGCCAGCTGTTTGTAAGGCAAAAGCACTGTGCCATTACTCTGACCCAGAGATCATATTTGATATTAAATCTAATGCTCCACCTCGATTAGTCTTCACTATATAACCAGGTATCTCCTTTATATCTCCAGAATATTTTTGCATCTCTGTACATAAATAAAATAACTTACACAAAATGTATCACAGACAAAAACCTCTGAAAGGTAGGATAAAATCCAGAGACACAGACTGAAGTCTTTTTAAAATTCTTTTTAAGTTTAAATTTGAGGCCAGTGAAATAGGACAGCAGGTAAGGTACGCCTTGGATGTGGTGGACTGGACTTGATCCCTCAGTATGCCATATGGTTCCCAAGTCAGCCAGGAATGATCTCTCAGAACAAGTAAGCCCTGATGAGCACATCTGGGAGTGACCCCAAACCGAAAATAAAAATAAATAAATAAAAATACAATTCTTAGTCTGTATTTCTTTAATTTCTTTAAATTGTTTCAATGAAGTAACTGTTTTAAGGGATGTAGAGCATGTCCAAATCTGGGGTCAAAGATCATTTTTTTGATACTCACATCAAGCCGTTCCACAGACTCATTTTTTTTCTCAAAAGAGATGTTAACTAAGCCATGGAAGATCATGGGTACACTAGCCATGCAGCTGAAAACTGGCAATTCCAAGAGGATAGGGCAATCCAAGCCCCAACCCTGCTGAAGCCATGCGTGCTGAACTCATCCCCCTAATCATTGCTTTGCCTTTGGCCCTACTTCACCATTCCTCTACCATTCTCTGCAGAGACACCAATCTGACCAAACTCTAGTTATGCTGGTATCTGGGTTGATATCACCAGGCATTTTTTGAAGTGAGTGTCAGCACCCTTCCCCACATTCTCCTGGGACACATTCTTCTGGAACCCACATTCTGGGATACCTGGCTGTTGAGAATATGCCCCACAAAAGCTGCAATATCAGTAATAATGCTTAGGATTCCTGGACAACTTCTTTTGTTTGATATTTTCATCCCCATAGAAACACACCAGTTTAGATGCCAATGTGTAACTGAGGTCACTTAATGTCTGAAAACAAATGAAATAACAATATCTAGCAACAAGAGCTTATTGAACTTTCTATGACTATCTTAATGACCTTATTGGAAATAAAATAATTTTCAAAAATTGGCTTGACACTGTATTTCTTTTTTTTGTTTATTTGTTTTTGGGTCATACCTGGCAGCACTCAGGGGTTACTCCTGGCTCTATGCTCAGAAATCGCTCCTGGTAGGCTCGGGGACCACATGGGATGCTGGGATTCTAACTACCGTCCTTCTGTAAGCAAGACAAACACCTTACTTTCATGCTATCTCTCTGGTTCCTGTATTTCTTTTTTTAATTTTCTTTCTTCTCTTTCTTTTTTATTTATTCTTTTTAAATAACTTGATTCTCACTTATTTGAAAACAAATATATATGATCAACTATGTCAACAATGTAATGCATGTGTTTAAATAAAGTAAAAAAAATTCACTTTTAAGGCAAGCCTTTCAGGACCAGTTATGGGAACACAATGTGGATACCTTCCACACACACCTATTTCAATTATCATTAAAATTAATGTTGCATTTACCACTAAGATCACAGTTTTGCCATGATCCAACGTAGAACATGAATATTCCCTGGTTGTGCTCAATGGATTCCCAAACAGGAGAACACAGGGAAGCCCCAGAACTAGAAAACTAACCTCTTTTTCCTCAAAACATACCTCTGGCTTCTAGACTCAGAATTCTGGTTATTGATCTCTGTAACAGGTTGGAGAAAGCAGGTCTCTGCCTCCTTGCCATCTCCTGAGAGAGTTTCCTTCTGGATCAGAAAGCAAGATGCTGGTTTGGTTAGCATAGCTAACATGTATCCTATGCTTCTTCCTGTTTTGGTTGCTTAGAGAGGGCTAGGAGGGAGGCAAAAGAATCTCAATATAAGGGAAGCTCAAAACTCCTCAGAGCTTCCAAGGTCAATAATTCTAAGGTCAAGAGTCTCTGCTTTTATGCCCATATGTGTACTGTTATTTGTGAATAGATGATCTTTTCCCAATAAAGAACAAGCTTGCTTCAAAGCCAACCAGACATACCTTAAAACCTCTAGGCACAAGTAGAGTAGCAGTCTCTGTGAAAAGGCAAAGCTGGTTGAATAGATTGATCATTTCTGAGTTATGTTCATTTTTATGCTAAAAAAATCTAACCAGTAAATTTTCCTACCTGCAAACCATAAAAAGGAAAAGAGAAGGTTCATGAACAACTTTTAAAAAACAATCACTTTAAAAATTGTGGGTTATGAGGTCAGCGTATAGTATAGTGGGACAGGCATTTGCCTTGCACAGGCCTATTGGGGTTCAGTACCTGATACTCCCCAAGCTTGTCAAGAATTATTCCTGAGCAAGGAGCCTGAAGTAAGTCCTGGGCACTGCTGAGTGTGGCCCCCAAACTAAAAAAATTAAATTAAAGAAAAAATTTAAATTGTTATTCAAATTTTTGGTGAAACTGATTTCTCTGAAAGAAACAAGATTTTCCTTAAAAGTTTATTATTTTTCAAACTTGGTCAGAGTCCCCATGACTTGGAATCCTGTTCTTCATTTAATTCCTTATGAAAAGAAAGCTCAGCTTCTGATTCAAACTCAGAGAGAACAAATTTGTGTGTGTGTGTGTGTGTGTGTGTGTGTGTGTGTGTGTGTGTGTGTGTATCTGAGGAGGGTGGGCAGAGGGGGAGAGAGAGAGAGAGAGGGAGAGAGAGAGAGAGAGAGGGAGAGAGAGAGAGAGAGAGAGAGAGAGAGAGAGAGAGAGAGAGAGAGAGTTCAGAATGAACCTCCTGAAGCAGTTCCAGGCTTCTCAGGATGAGGGAGGCATTGGCACTGTGAGTTGGGAACTGACAGGAGTTGATGTCATTTTGCAGGGAAATTACACAAGAAAACTGACCAGTCATTATTCCTCAGTTTCTAGTAACATGAACCTGTAGCTGGGTCTGCAGAACCCCTGTCCAGAAGATTGCCCCCCCCATGCTCCCAGTAACCAGGCTTCTAGGCTCAGGAAGGCTGGTAAAAGGTCAATGTTCGAAAGTCCCCTGGATCCTCAACTATAAACACTGCATAATAAGAATGTTTAAAAAAAGACCGTTTCCATCATTTTCCCAGCTGTCTGAGTTAATGGGCTGCTTCTCTGAGAACAGGAGAGATTAGCCCTGAGAGGAGACACAGATGGCCAAGCTTGAACCCCAGGGGGACAACCGGGACCCTTACACAGCTGCTTCCTGCATCACTTTCCTTCTTTAATAAACACTTTCTTGAGCTCTGGTTTGGAATCGGGTTGGGGAGCCAAGGTCCCTTTGATGTTCAGGGAAGAGGAAGCTGGAACTCCGTTTCAATGAAGCAGAAACTCAGCCAAGATGCTTCTGCAACTCTGGAGCTCGAGGATTTAAGTTACACCACCCCACACACACACCCCACACCACCCCATGGGCAAGACATCCCTATGTCCAGGATTCTGGGACTTTGTGTGGGAAGACACCAAACACGACCTCCAACCCACCTCAGCCTTTGCCAGATCATGTTTGTTTAAGAGAGTAGGTGGTTTATCGGGAGCAGTATTAATGGAAACATTTCCTTGCTTGCACTCTGTAATTACAAGTCTGGTTTCCTTGCAGGCTCTCCATTGCTATATTCCCACGCAAGGATTAAAATCTAAACATAAAAAAAAAAAAAGCATCTTGGAAGTGCTTGGGAACTCAGACTTGAGACAGCAATGAAATAAATGTGTCTCTGGGAAGCTCCAGTCATCAGGAGCCACTACTGGAAAATGCCAAACAGTCCCAGAGAAAAAGCCATCAACACCAGACAGTCCCATCACAATACCACAGCTCAACCCATAAAGGAGAATCAGCCTTGTAGATGGGATCACGGTGCTGTCACCGTCCATCTCTGGCAGGCCAGGCATGGACATGGCAGTGGGGTTGAACAAAAAATAGCTGAGTGGATCATCCATAGATTAGTCTGCGCTGCCGTGAGTCGCTTTCTTTGACAGTGGCAAGAAAGTGAGAGAAAAATGAGAAAAATAAGTTCTGTTGCCCTCTGAACTCAATGCTTTTAGCTTTTGGCAAGTTATAAAACATTAGAATTCTGATTTACAGTCATTTTTACTCAGTAGTGCCTGGGTATAGTTGTTTTTAGAAAGACTGTACAAAGAAACTCTGGGATGTAGGCATTACTTTTCTTTCTTTCTTTCTTTCTTTCTTTCTTTCTTTCTTTCTTTCTTTCTTTCTTTCTTTCTTTCTTTCTTTCTTTCTTTCTTTCTTTCTTTCTTTCTTTCTTTCTTTCTTTACTTTCTTTCTTTCTTTCTTTCTTTCTTTCTTTCCTTCCTTCCTTCCTTCCTTCCTTCCTTCCTTCCTTCCTTCTACTTCCTTCCTTCCTTCCTTCCTCTTCCTTCTTCCTTCCTTCCTTCCTTCCTTCCTTCCTTCCTTCCTTCCTTCTTTCCTTCCTTCCTTCCTTCTGTATTTCTTTCTTTCCTTATTTCTTTCTTTTCATATTTCTATCTTTCCTTATTTCTTTCTTTTAGTGGGAAGCAACATCTAGCTTACTCCTGGCTCTGTGCTCAGGATCACTCAGTGTGCTTGGGGACCATGTAGGATGCTGGGTATTGAATCTGGGTGGGCTACATGGCAGGCAGTCCGGTTACCTGCTATATTACCACTCCAGCCCCAGGATTTTTTGTTTTTAACTTAAAAATTTTAAGTTTTGCTGGAGACCAGCTCTTCCCAGGTATGGGGTTAGGGGACACCCTATGCTGTTGGCATTCTCCCTAGCTTGGGGGGTGCTGGGATGCTTGGCAGGCCTCCAGCCATTCCCCTATTTCCCCCTAGACTCTAGGCCTGGCCTGAGTGCCACCTCGGGTGGTCTGCTGTGGGTTCCAGGTGGACTCTATTAGGGGTCTCCAGGCTTCTCCCCTCCCTACTTTAGGGAGGAGGAGCAGAGGGAGGGGTCTGGCAGATAGCTGGCTTCCGGTGCCTTGATCCTGGAGGCCAGCTCTTCCCAGGTATGGAGTTAGGGGACACCCTATACCGATGGCATTCTCCCTAGCTTAGGGGGTGCTGGGAGGCTTGGCAGGCCTCCAGCTGTTCCCCTATTTTCTCCCCTACTCCAGGCCTTCCCTGGTTGTTGGTCCAGGTGGACTCTATTGTGGTCCTCAGGCTTTCCCCCTTTCTCTCCTGACACTAAGGGGGGGATATATGGGGTGGATTGTGGGCCGATGCAGGACTGGTGTATGTCAGGATAATACGTCATGACATTCACTGGTATTTTTTTCTCATTGGTATCCATTTCAAAAACCGTACCATATATATTTTAAATAAAAATGGGAGGATGGACTCTCAGGTTGGGAAGAGACCAGTTTGGATGGGGTACCATATATTTTCAAAATAATAATGAGGGAATGGACTCTCAGACTGGGAAGAGGCCAGTACTCTTTACCTACTTGTTTACTCTCAGTGTCCTCTTGGCCTCTTCCTTCTTTCATTGTGTAACTGTGGTTGCTACCATACTAGGTTTCTGAAACAGTGACAATTGAGTCCACTATTTTAAGTTAGATTGTTTATTTTTCCCACTTTTTATCTTTTCTCCTTTTTGTGAACTGTTCAATAAGGTATTTTGGTGAAAGAGTCCCTCAGTTTAATACTTATGTTTGAACCAGGTCACGGGGATTGTTGGACCTGTTCTTGCGGCCCCCTTATGCGCTGATAATGCCAGGTGGCATTATTCCTTGTTTGCATGGGCACATTAAAATGGAAAATACTATACATACAAATAATTACTTTTTTTTTTACTGATTCTAGTTATCACTTTATTCATGGGCTTTCTATTTTTTCTTTTTCTTTCTTTTTTTTTTTAATTTATTTAAACACCTTAATTACATACATGATTGTGTTTGGGTTTCAGTCATGTAAAGAACACCACCCATCACCAGTGCAACATTCCCATCACCAATGTCCCAAGTCTCCCTCCTCCCTACCCGACCCCCGCCTGTACTCTAGACAGGCTCTCCATTTTCCTCATACATTCTCGTTATTAGGACAGTTCAAAATGTAGTTATTTCCCTAACTAAACTCATCACTATTTGTGGTGAGCTTCCTGAGGTGAGCTGGAACTTCCAGCTCTTTTCTCTTTTGTGTCTGAAAATTATTATTGCAAGAATGTCTTTCATTTTTCTTAAAACCCATAGATGAGTGAGACCATTCTGTGTTTTTCTTTCTCTGACTTATTTCACTCAGCATAATAGATTCCGTGTACATCCATGTATAGGAAAATTTCATGACTTCATCTCTCCTGACAGCTGCATAATATTCCATTGTGTATATGTACCACAGTTTCTTTAGCCATTCGTCTGTTGAAGGGCATCTTGGTTGTTTCCAGAGTCTTGCTATGGTAAATAGTGCTGCAATGAATATAGGTGTAAGGAAGGGGTTTTTGTATTGTATTTTTGTGTTCCTAGGGTATATTCCTAGGAGTGGTATAGCTGGATCGTATGGGAGCTCGATTTCCAGTTTTTGGAGGAATCTCCATATTGCTTTCCATAAAGGTTGAACTAGACGGCATTCCCACCAGCAGTGGATAAGAGTTCCTTTCTCTCCACATCCCCGCCAACACTGTTTGTTCTCATTCTTTGTGATGTGTGCCATTCTCTGGGGTGTGAGGTGGTATCTCATCGTTGTTTTGATTTGCATCTCCCTGATGATTAGTGATGTGGAACATTTTTTCATGTGTCTTTTGGCCATGTGTATTTCTTCTTTGTCAAAGTGTCTGTTCATTTCTTCTCCCTATTTTTTGATGGGGTTAGATGTTTTTTTCTTGTAAAGTTCTGTCAGTGCCTTGTATATTTTGGAGATTAGCCCCTTATCTGATGGGTATTGGGTGAATAGTTTCTCCCACTCAGTGGGGGGCTCTTGTATCCTGGGCACGATTTCCTTTGAGGTGCAGAAGCTTCTCAGCTTAATATATTCCCATCTGTTAATCTCTGCTTTCACTTGCTTGGAGAGTGCAGCTTCCTCCTTGAAGATGCCTGTAATGTCCTGGAGTGTTCTGCCTATGTGCTGTTCTATATATCTTATGGTTTTGGGGCTGATATTGAGGTCTTTAATCCATTTGGATTTTACCTTCGTACATGATGTTAGCTGGGGGTCTAAGTTCAATTTTTTGCAAGTGGCTATCCAATTGTGCCAACACCACTTGTTGAAGAGGCTTTCCCTGCTCCATTAGGATTTCCTGCTCCTTTATCAAAAATTAGGTGATTGTATGTCTGGGGAACATTTTCTGAGTATTCAAGCCTATTCCAATGATCTGAGGACCTGCCCTTATTCCAATACCATGCTGTTTTGATAACTATTGCTTTGTAGTACAGTTTAAAGTTGGGGAAAGTAATTCCTCCCATATTCTTTTTCCCAATGATTGCTTTAGCTATTCAAGGGTGTTTATTGTTCCAAATGAATTTCAAAAGTGTCTGATCCACTTCTTTGAAGAATGCCATGGGTATCTTTAGAGGGATGGCATTAAATCTGTATAATGCCTTGGGGAGTATTGCCATTTTGATGATGTTAATCCTGCCAATCCATGAGCAGGGTATGTGTTTCCATTTCCGTGTGTCCTCTCTTATTTGTTGGAGCAGAGTTTTATAGTTTTCCTTGTATAGGTCCTTCACATATTTAGTCAAGTTGATTCCAAGATATTTGAGTTTGTGTGGCACTATTGTGAATGGGGTTGTTTTCTTAATGTCCATTTCATCCTTATTACTATTGGTGTATAGAAAGGCCATTGATTTTTGTGTGTTAATTTTGTAGCCTGCCACCTTGCTATATGAGTCTATTGTTTCTAGAAGCTTTTTGGTAGAGTCTTTAGGGTTTTCTAAGTAGAGCATCATGTCATCTGCAAACAGTGAGAGCTTGACTTCTTCCTTTCCTATCTGGATTCCCTTGATATCCTTTTCTTGCCTAATCGCTATAGCAAGTACTTCAAGTGCTATGTTGAATAGGAGTGGTGAGAGAGGACAGCCTTGTCTTGTGCCAGAATTTATTTATTTATTTATTTATTTAAAAACCTTGATTACATACATGATTGTGTTTGGGTTTCAGTCATAAAAGGAACACCACCGATCACCAGTGCAACATTCCCATCACCCAAGTCCCAAATCTCCCTCCTCCCCACCCAAACCCCGCCTGTACTCTAAACAGGCTCTACAATTCCCTCATACATTCTCAATATTAGGACAGTTCAAAATGTAGTTATTTCTCTAACTAAACTCATCCCTGTTTGTGGTGAGCTTTCTGAGGTGAGCTGGAACTTCCAGCTCTTTTCTCTTTTGTGTCTGAAATTTATTATTGCAAGAATGTCTTTCATTTTTCTTAAAACCCATAGATGAGTGAGACCATTCTGCGTTTTTCTCTCTCTCTCTGACTTATTTCACTCAGCATAATAGATTCTGTGTACATCCATGTATAGGAAAATTTCATGACTTCATCTCTCCTGACAGCTGCATAATACTCTATTGTGTATATGTACCACAGTTTCTTTAGCCATTCGTCTGTTGAAGGGCATCTTGGTTGTTTCCAGAGTCTTGCTATGGTAAATAGTGCTGCAATGAATATAGGTGTAAGGAAGGGATTTTTGTATTTTATTTTTGTGTTCTTAGGGTATATTCCTAGGAGTGGTATAGCTGGGTCGTATGGGAGCTCGATTTCCAGTTTTTGGAGGAATCTCCATATTGCTTTCCATAAAGGTTGAACTAGACGGCATTCCCACCAGCAGTGGATAAGAGTTCCTTTCTCTCCACATCCCCGCCAACACTGTTTATTCTCATTCTTTGTGATGTGTGCCATTCTCTTTGGTGTGAGGTGGTATCTCATCGTTGTTTTGATTTGCATCTCCCTGATGATTAGAGATGTGGAGCATTTCTTCATGTGTCTTTTGGCCATTTGTATTTCTTCTTTGCCAAAGTGTCTGTTCATATCTTCTCCCCATTTTTGATGGGATTGGATGTTTTTTTCTTGTAAATGTCTGTCAGTGCCTTGTATATTTTGGAGATTAGCCCCTTGTCTGATGGGTATTGGGTGAATAGATTCTCCCACTCAGTGGGTGGCTCTTGTATCCTGGGCACGATTTCCTTTGAGGTGCAGAAGCTTCTCAACTTAATATATTCCCATCTGTTAATCTCTGCTTTCACTTGCTTGGAGAGTGCAGTTTCCTCCTTGAAGATGCCTGTAGTCTTAATGTCCTGGAGAGTTTTGCCTATGTGTTGTTCTATATATCTTATGGTTTGGGGTCTGATATTGAGGTCTTTAATCCATTTGGATTTTACCTTCGTACATGATGTTAGCTGGGGGTCTAAGTTCAATTTTTTGCAAGTGGCTAGCCAGTTGTGCCAACACCACTTGTTGAAGAGGCTTTCCTTGCTCCATTTAGGATTTCCTGCTCCTTTATCAAAAATTAGGTGATTGTATGTCTGGGGAACATTTTCTGAGTATTCAAGCCTATTCCACTGATCTGTGGGTCTGTCCTTATTCCAATACCATGCTGTTTTGATAACTATTGCTTTGTAGAAAAGTTTAAAGTTGGGGAAAGTAATTCCTCCCATATTCTTTTTCCCAATGATTGCTTTAGCTATTCGAGGGTGTTTATTGTTCCAAACAAATTCCAAAAGTGCCTGATCCACTTCTTTAAAGAATGTCATAGGTATCTTTAGAGGGATAGCGTTGAATCTGTATAACGCCTTGGGGAGTATTGCCATTTTGATGATGTTAATCCTGCCAATCCATGAGCAGGGTATGTGTTTCCATTTCCGCGTGTCCTCTCTTATTTCTTGGAGCAGAGTTTTATAGTTTTCTTTGTATAGGTCCTTCACATTTTTAGTCTAGTTGATTCCAAGATATTTGAGTTTGTGTGGCACTATTGTGAATGGGGTTGTTTTCTTAATGTCCATTTCTTCCTTATTACTATTGGTGTATAGAAAGGCCATTGATTTTTGTGTGTTAATTTTGTAGCCTGCCACCTTGCTATATGAGTCTATTGTTTCTAGAAGCTTTTTGGTAGAGTCTTTAGGGTTTTCTAAGTAGAGCATCATGTCATCTGCAAACAGTGAGAGCTTGACTTCTTCCTTTCCTATCTGGATTCCCTTGATATCTTTTTCTTGCCTAATCACTATACCAAGTAGTTCCAGTGCTATGTTGAATAGGAGTGGTGAGAGAGGACAGCTTTGTCTTGTGCCAGAATTTAGAGGAAAGGCTTTTAGTTTTTCTCCATTGAGGATAATATTTGCCAGTGGCTTGTGGTAGATGGCCTTAACTATATTGAGAAAGGTTCCTTCCATTCCCATCTTGCTGAGAGTTTTGATCAAGAATGGGTGTTGGACCTTGTCAAATGCTTTCTCTGCATCTATTGATATAATCATGTGGTTTTTATTTTTCTTGTTGTTGATGTTGTGTATTATGTTGATAGACTTACGGATGTTAAACCATCCTTGCATTCCTGGGATGAAACCTACTTGATCGTAGTGGATGATCTTCTTAATGAGGTATTGAATCCTATTTGCCAGGATTTTGTTGAGGATCTTTGCATCTGCATTCATCAGCGATATTGGTCTGTAATTTTCTTTTTTCGTAGCATCTCTGTCTGGTTTAGGTATTAGGGTGATGTTGGCTTCATAAAAGCTGTTTGGGAGTGTTTCCGTTTGTTCAATTTCATGAAAGAGTCTTGCCAGGATTAGTAGTAGTTCCTCTTGGAAAGTTTGAAAGAATTCATTAATGAATCCATCTGGGCCTGGGCTTTTATTTTTGGGCAGACTTTTGATTACCATTTTTATTTCATCAATGGTGATGGGGGTGTTTAGATATGCTATATCCTCCTCTTTCAACCGTGGAAGATTATAAGAGTTCAATAATTTATCCATTTCTTCCAGGTTCTCATTTTTAGTGGCGTAGAGTTTTTCAAAGTAGTTTCTGATTACCCTTTGAATCTCTGTCATATCAGTAGTGATCTCTCCTTTTTCATTCCTAATACGAGTTATCAAGTTTCTCTCTCTCTCTCTTTCTTTGTTAGGTTTGCCAGTGGTCTATCAATCTTGTTTATTTTTTCGCAGAACCAACTTCTGCTTTCGTTGATCTTTCGGATTGTTTTTTGGGTTTCCACTTCGTTGATTTCTGCTCTCAGCTTTGTTATTTCCTTCTGTCTTCCTATTTTTGGGTCCTTTTGTTGAGTACTTTCTAGTTCTATTAGCTGTGTCATTAAGCTACTCAGGTAAGCTCCTTCTTCCTTCCTGATGTGTGCTTGCAAAGCTATAAATTTTCCTCTCAGTACTGCTTTTGCTGTGTCCCATAAGTTCTGATAGTTTGTTTCTTTATTGTCATTTGTTTCCAGGAACCTTTTGATTTCCTTCTTGATTTCATCTCGGACCCACTGGTTATTGAGTATGAGGCTGTTTAACTTCCAGGTGTTAAAGTTTTTCTTCTGAGTCCCTTTGGAATTCACAAATAATTTCAGAGCCTTGTGGTCAGCGAAGGTAGTCTGCAAAATTTCTATCCTCTTGATCTTATGGAGGTATGTTTTATGTGCCAGCATGTAGTCTATCCTGGAGAATGTCCCATGTACATTGGAGAAGAATGTGTATCCAGGTTTCTGGGGATGGAGTGTCCTATTTATATCCACTAGGCCTCTTTCTTTCATTTCTCTCCTCAGGTCTAGTATATTCTTGTTGGGTTTCAGTCTGGTTGACCTATCCAGTGTTGACAAAGCAGTGTTGAGGTCCCCCACAATTATTGTGTTGTTATTGATATTGTTTTTCAGATTTGTCAACAGTTGTTTTAAATATTTTGCTGGCCCCTCATTTGGTGCATATATGTTTAGGAGAGTTATTTCTTCCTGCTCTACATACCCCTTGATTAATATAAAATGTCCATCTTTGTCCCTTACAACCTTCCTGAGTATAAAGTTTGCATTATGTGATATTAGTATGGCCACTCCAGCTTTTTTGTGGGTGTTGTTTGCTTATATAACTTTTCTCCAGCCTTTTATTTTGAGTCTATGTTTGTTCTGACTATTCAGGTGCATTTCTTGTAGGCAGCAGAAGGTTGGATTGAGTTTTTTGATCCATTTAGCCACTCTGTGTCTCTTAACTGGTGCATTTAGTCCATTGACGTTGAGAGAAAGAATTGTCCTGGGATTTAATGCCATATTTATATCGAAATTTGGTGTGTCTTTTGGTTAGTCTTGTTTTAAATTAGGTCTTTCAGTTTTTCTCTTAAGACTGGTTTTGAGTCTGTAAAGTTTCTGAGCTGTTTTTTGTCTGTGAAACCATGTATTATTCCATCAAACCGGAAAGTGAGTTTTGCTGGTTACAGTATTCTACGTGAAGCATTCATTTCATTCAGTCTTGTCACAATATCCCACCACTGCTTTCTGGCATTGAGTGTTTCTGGTGACAGGTCTGCTGTAAATCTCAAGGATGCTTGCATGAATGTAATTTCCCCTTTTGATCTTGCTGTTTTCAGAATTCTGTCTCTATCTGTGGGATTTGTCATTGTGACTAGGATGTGTCTTGGGGTGGTTTTTCTGGGGTCTCTTTAGGTTGGTACTCTTCGGGCATGCAGGGTTTGATCACATATATTCTTTTTTTTTATTATTATTTTAATTATGAAAACAAAGATGCAAAGAAAGAGGGCAGGGTAAAGTTACAGTGGAAGCCCAATCACCCATAAACAGAATTCTCGGTTGTCCCATCGATGATATCCCAGCCTTGAACTTTCAGTCAAAGAACATTAAGAAAAACAAAACTGAACTCATGTACAATACAATTACTTTGTCCCTCAAATCCCCAGTTGTAGTACATACTATTTCTTAGCAGCACACAATATAATCTAAAGACATTAGACTTATGTAACTCCTTAAACATTGAAGGCAAAGTACATTTCTCTAGTTCCATGCACATGCTTACTAGTTTAAGTTAGCCTCAAAAGTTTTAGTGGGTTGTTCTTCTTAAGGATTGGAGTCAAGGGAACATAGTAAAAAACTGTATTAAAGTGGCATTTGTTTGCATAGGCCCACCAAAACATAAGGGATCTGGAAAGGCAAATTATGGTCTAAATACAAGGAGACCCTACCCCTGAAGTTTCCTGGCACAGGACTGACTCTAGGCTCCAGGCACACTAGTTTGTCCAATTCAAGTCATCCTCTGTAGTGGCAATACACCTCCATTCCTCACTTAGTCTCTGTTATTGTTGGTATCATGCTTCTGTATTAAAGATCCTGGAGTCTGCATATCCCATATTGTAGTCAGGATGGTGCGGAGCATCCTCTCATTTCACCTCACACTTATGGGGCAATAGAGAGAACCATGTCCTGTAGAGCAGGTCATTGTTGTTGTCAAGTCTTCTCAGTGTAAACGGAAGTCTCTTTTTAGGAGGTCGATGTCAGACCCTTGGTAGAGTCTTTCCTGGTAGAGGACTGCTTCCAGCTGTTGCTATAAAAGACCTTGGATGTTTCGTAGATAGCTTGCCTGGTTCCGGCGTGAATGGAGGATGCCCATTCTTCTGAGGCCTGTGCCAGGTCATTATATCAATGTTCAGGGTGTAAGGTTCATTGTACTGAGATTTATTAGATAAGAACTTATCTGTATGTATGGTGTTTTCCCATTTTAATGTGTCTATGCAAACAAGGATCAATGCCATGAAGCGTTATTGGTGCATCTGGAGGCAATGGGAACAAGACCAGCAGTTTCCATGACATAGTTCAATCATAGGAATCAAACTGAGGGACAGTTCCACCAACAATCCTTACTGAACAGCTTACAAAGAAAAGACAAGATGAAAAGTGGATAGAAACATCACAGTAGAAAAATATATAGAGAGTTACATCAGTTAAAGAAAATACCCATAAAATATTCAAAAGATATATGTGTTCAATATGTGTTAAATTTCTGTCCTTCTAAGTAGTTCTGGGATTTGTTAGATCTACTGTATGTCTTTGGTCAGAGAATAGAACTGTGTGTTACTGAACTTAAGAAGAGTAAATCTGGGGTACTAATGGTTGGGAGGAGCATATGTTCCTGCAAAATGTAGACTGGTATGAAATTGCCAGTGACAGCCTAAGTATAGCTGAGCAGCTATCTGCCACCCCCAGATCAATCTCCACCCCCTTAGCCAACCTCTGTAGCCAGCCTAGGAGTGGGAAAAACCCAGGGTGCCCCATCAGCTCCTTCCAGAAACCCACCAGGAGATCAGGAGGAAAGGGGGAGAGGGGGGTTGGGTGACCCATATCCGAGCCCCCCTACCCTAGGCCGGGCTAAGGGGCCGCTGGCACATGTGGAGGCCTGCCAGCTGCCCGCCCGTGTTGGCTAAGAATCCTGCTCCAGGAAGGGAGAGAGACCCTCCCAAGCCCGAAGGACAGGGATTTAAGCCCCACCCTAGGCCAGGGTCCGGACCTGGCCAGGGAGTGGGGAAAACCCAGGGAGCCCCATCAGCTCCTTCCAGAAACCCACCTGGAGATCCGGAGGAAAGGGGGAGAGGGGGGTCGGGTGACCCATGTCCGAGCCCCCCTACCCTAGGCCGGGCTAAGGGGCCGCTGGCACATGCGGAGGCCTGCCAGCTGCCCGCCCGTGTTGGCTAAGAATCCTGCTCCAGGAAGGGAGAGAGACCCTCCCAAGCCCGAAGGACAGGGATTTAAGCCCCACCCTAGGCCAGGTTCCGGACCTGGCCAGGCAGTGGGGAAAACCCAGGGTGCCCCATCAGCTCCTTCCAGAAACCCACCTGGAGATCCGGAGGAAAGGGGGAGAGGGGGGTCAGGTGACCCATGTCCGAGCCCCCCTACCCTAGGCCGGGCTAAGGGGCCGCTGGCACATGCGGAGGCCTGCCAGCTGCCCGCCCGTGTTGACTAAGAATCCTGCTCCATGAAGGGAGAGAGACCCTCCCAAGCCCGAAGGACAGGGATTTAAGCCCCACCCAAGGCCAGGGTCCGGACCCGGCCAGGCAGTGGGGAAAACCCAGGGTGCCCCATCAGCTCCTTCCAGAAACCCACCTGGAGATCCGGAGGAAAGGGGGAGACGGGGGTCGGGTGACCCATGTCCGAACCCCCCTACCCTAGGCCGGGTCAAGGGGCCGCTGGCACATGCGGAGGCCTGCCAGCTGCCCGCCCGTGTTGGCTAAGAATCCTGCTCCAGGAAGGGAGAGAGACCCTCCCAAGCCCGAAGGACAGGGATTTAAGCCCCACCCAAGGCCAGGGTCCGGACCCGGCCAGGCAGTGGGGAAAACCCAGGGTGCCCCATCAGCTCCTTCCAGAAACCCACCTGGAGATCCGGAGGAAAGGGGGAGACGGGGGTCGGGTGACCCATGTCCGAACCCCCCTACCCTAGGCCGGGTCAAGGGGCCGCTGGCACATGCGGAGGCCTGCCAGCTGCCCGCCCGTGTTGGCTAAGAATCCTGCTCCAGGAAGGGAGAGAGACCCTCCCAAGCCCGAAGGACAGGGATTTAAGCCCCACCCTAGGCCAGGGTCCGGACCCGGCCAGGGAGTGGGGAAAACCCAGGGTGCCCCATCAGCTCCTTCCAGAAACCCACCTGGAGATCCGGAGGAAAGGGGGAGAGGGGGGTCGGGTGACCCATGTCCGAGCCCCCCTACCCTAGGCCGGGCTAAGGGGCCGCTGGCACATGCGGAGGCCTGCCAGCTGCCCGCCCGTGTTGGCTAAGAATCCTGCTCCAGGAAGGGAAAGAGACCCTCCCAAGCCCGAAGGACAGGGATTTAAGCCCCACCCTGGCCAGGGTCTGGACCCGGCGAGGGAGTGGGGAAAACCCAGGGTGCCCCATCAGCTCCTTCCAGAAACCCACCTGGAGATCCGGAGGAAAGGGGGAGAAGGGGGTTGCGTGACCCATGTCCGAGCCCCCCTACCCTAGGCCGGGCTAAGGGGCCGCTGGCACATGCGGAGGCCTGCCAGCTGCCCGCCCGTGTTGGCTAAGAATCCTGCTCCAGGAAGGGAGAGAGACCCTCCCAAGCCCGAAGGACAGGGATTTAAGCCCCACCCTGGCCAGGGTCCCGACCCGGCGAGGGAGTGGGGAAAACCCAGGGTGCCCCATCAGCTCCTTCCAGAAACCCACCTGGAGATCCGGAGGAAAGGGGGAGAGGGGGGTCGGGTGACCCATGTCCGAGCCCCCCTACCCTAGGCCGGGCTAAGGGGCCGCTGGCACATGCGGAGGCCTGCCAGCTGCCCGCCCGTGTTGGCTAAGAATCCTGCTCCAGGAAGGGAGAGAGACCCTCCCAAGCCCGAAGGACAGGGATTTAAGCCCCACCCTAGGCCAGAGTCCGGACCCGGCCAGGGAGTGGGGAAAACCCAGGGTGCCCCATCAGCTCCTTCCAGAAACCCACCTGGAGATCCGGAGGAAAGGGGGAGAGAGGGGTCGGGTGACCCATGTCCGAGCCCCCCTACCCTAGGCCGGGCTAAGGGGCCGCTGGCACATGCGGAGGCCTGCCAGCTGCCTGCCCGTGTTGGCTAAGAAACCTGCTCCAGGAACTGATCACATATATTCTTTAGCTCTGGGAGTTTCTCTTTAATGATGTTCTTGAACGTTGATTCTTCCTGGAAATTTTTTTCCTGGGTCTCTGGGACTCCAATGATTCTTAAGTTGTTTCTTTTGATCTTATCATAGACCTCTATTTTCATCTGTTCCCATTCTTTGATAATTTTTCCATTGTCTGTTTATTTGTTTTAAGTTTTTTTTCCAATCTCTCCTGTTGTATGGAATTGTTATGTATCTCATCTTCCACAGCACCAAGTCTATTCTCAGCTTCTGATACCCTGTCCCAGAGCTTATCCATTTTGTCCTTCACTTCGTTTACTGATTTTTTCAGGCCTGTTAGTTGACATGTTATTTCAGTTTGGCGTTTTGTGATATCTGTCTTCATATTTTCTTGATTCTTATTAGTGTTCTGTTCTACTCTATTCATGGTTTCTTTGAGTTCTTTGAGCATATTCCATATTGCTACTCTAAAGTCCTTATCTGAGAGATTGATTAGTTGGTTGGTTGTTAACTGGTCATCAGAATTGTCATCTTCATTCTCTATGTCTGATGCTGGCCTGCGTTGTTTGCCCATTGTCACACTTGTATTGTGGGTTTTTCTACGTGTTGTGGTGGTATTCATTGGTTATATGATGCAGGCAACACACTTCTCTGGCTTCGCCCTTTCTGGATGGGCCGACTTGCCTCCAAGGTAGGGGAGTCCTCGGTGGATGAAGCCTCACACAGGATCAAATCTTAGGCCCGAGCACGCAGCAGAGAAGACAGTCTGGAGAGAAATTCTTGCTTCTGTGATCCAGCACAGTTCTTAATGTGGTTTTTTTCTTCTTGTGATGGTGTTCTTTTTTTAGAAAGAGCGCATGGCTGCGTAGCGAAGTGGAGCTAAGTGCCTTCTGGAGCCTCTTTTCAGCCCACTCTCAGGAGGTTCATGCAACAGGATAGCAGAGAGACACACACAGGCAGCACTCACAGTTTTTCACAGTCGGGCCCCACTGGTCAGGCGTAGTTTTCACTTGCTCGCTGGGCAGCTTCAGAATGCTGTATTTTTGGGGTTCACTTCTCAGGACTCTGAGGAGAGTCACTGGCTCGCTGGGTAGCTTCCAAATGTAGTTTCTTTGGGGATTGCTTCCCAGGGCTCTGAGGAGAGCTTCCAGAGTTCAGGAAAGACAGAGAAGAGTAGGACAGGGCTCCCTTCAGGTGCTCAGTTTCTGGCTCGCTGGGTAGCTTCCAAATGTAGTTTCTTTGGGGTTCGCTTCCCAGGGCTCTGAGGAGAGCTTCCAGAGTTCAGGAAAGACAGAGAAGGGTAGGACAGGGCTCCCTTCAGGTGCTCAGTTTCCTCAGAAGAAGCACTGCCGGGTGGAGACTCTGCAGGTAGAGCAATCAGCACTCTGCCTGGAAACCCCCACATCCAGCCATTTCTTACTCACTCCCTGGCTCGCTGGGTAGCTTCCGAATGTAGTTTCTTTGGGGTTCGCTTCCCAAGGCTTTGAGGAGAGCTTCCAGAGTTCAGGAAAGACAGAGAAGGGTAGGACAGGGCTCCCTTCAGGTGCTCAGTTTCCTCAGAAGAAGCACAGCTGGGTGGAGACTCTGCAGGTAGAGCAATCAGCACTCTGCCTGGAAACCCCCACATCCAGCCATTTCTTACTCACTCCCTGGCTCGCTGGGTAGCTTCCAAATGTAGTTTCTTTGGGGTTCACTTCCCAGGGCTCTGAGGAGAGTTTCCAGAGTTCTGGAAAGACAGAGAAGGGTAAGACAGGGCTCCCTTCAGGTGCTCAGTTTCCTCAGAAGAAGCACAGCCGGGTGGAGACTCTGCAGGTAGAGCAATCAGCACTCTGCCTGGAAACCCCCACATCCAGCCATTTCTTACTCACTCACTCTTGTGCCAGAATTTAGAGGGAAGGCTTTTAGTTTTTCTCTATTGAGGATAATATTTGCCACTGGCTTGTGGTAGATGGCCTTCACTATATTGAGGAAGGTTCCCTCCATTCCCATCTTGCTGAGAGTTTTGATCAAGAATGGGTGTTGGACCTTATCAAATGCTTTCTCTGCATCTATTGATATGATCATGTGGTTTTTATTTTTCTTGTTATTGATGTTGTGTATTATGTTGATAGATTTACGGATGTTAAACCATCCTTGCATTCCTGGGATGAAACCTACTTGATCGTAGTGGATGATCTTCTTAACGAGGCATTGAATCCTATTTGCCAGGATTTTGTTGAGGATCTTTGCATCTGCATTCATCAGCGATATTGGTCTGTAATTTTCTTTTTTTGTAGCATCTCTGTCTGGTTTAGGTATCAAGGTGATGTTGGCTTCATAAAAGCTGTTTGGGAGTGTTTCTGCTTGTTCAATTTCATGAAAGAGTCTTGCCAAGATTGGTAGTAGTTCCTCTTGGAAAGTTTGATAGAATTCATTAGTGAATCCATTTGGACCTGGGCTTTTGTTTTTCGGCAGACATTTGATTACTGCTATAATTTCATCAATGGTGATGGGGGTGTTTAGATATGCTACATCCTCTTCCTTCAACCGTGGAAGATTATAAGAGTCCAAGAATTTATCCATTTCTTCCAGGTTCTCATTTTTAGTGGCGTAGAGTTTTTCAAAGTAGTTTCTGATTACCCTTTGAATCTCTATCATATCAGTAGTGATCTCTCCTTTTTCATTCCTGATACGAGTTATCAAGTTTCTCTCTCTCTCTTTCTTTGTTAGGTTTGCCAGTTGTCTATCAATCTTGTTTATTTTTTCGAAGAACCAACTTCTGCTTTTGTTGATCTTTCGGATTGTTTTTTGGGTTTCCACTTCGTTGATTTCTGCTCTCAGCTTTGTTATTTCCTTCTGTCTTCCTAGTCTTGGTTCCTTTTGTTGAGCATTTTCTAGTTCTATTAGCTGTGTCATTAAGCTACTCAGGTAAGCTCCTTCTTTCTTCCTGATGTGTGCTTGCAAAGCTATAAATTTTCCTCTCAGTACTGCTTTTGCTGTCTCCCATAAGTTACAAATAATTTCTTATCTAACACAGATAGGAACACACAAAGCTTGTGGTGCAATGGAACCTTACAAACCCTGAACATTGACATGATGACCTGCACAAGCCTCAAAGGTTTGGGCATTTTCCAGTCACCTCTGAACCAGGAAAGCCATCTACAAAACATCCAAAGTTGTCTATGACATCACCTGGAAGCAATCCTCTACCAGGGAAGACCCTACTGCTGCTCTGACATTGATTTCCTCAAAAGAGTCTTCCCTTAACACTGAGAGGATTTAAACAACAACAACGACCTGCATACTGGACAGGGCTTTCTGCGTTGCCTGTTAACTGTGAGTTGAAATTAGACGCCACTTCGCACCATCCTGACTTCAATGTAGGATATACAGATTCCAGGACCTTCAATACAGAAACATGAGACCAACAACAGAGACTGTGAAAAATATAACTGTATGGGAACTACAGACAAGGACCGGGATTGGACAAACTAGTTTGCCTGGAGCCTAGAAATGGTCTTATGTCAGGAAACTTCAGGGATAGGGTCTCCTTGTACTTAGGCCAAAGTTTTTCATTTCCATGACACCCATACTTTGGTGGGCCCATGAAAACGATAATTGCCACACTAACATTGTTTTTACAGTGCTCCTTTGACTCTAAACCTTTAAGAAACCACTAGTTGGGACCGGAGAGATAGCATGGAGGTAAGGCGTTTGCCTTTCATGCAGAAGGTCATCGGTTCGAATCCCGGCGTCCCATGTGGTCCCCCGTGCCTGCCAGGAGCGATTTCTGAGCCTGGAGCCAGAAATAACCCCTGAGCAGTACCGGGTGTGACCCAAAAGCCACACAAAACAAACAAACAAACAAAAAAAGAAACCACTAGTAAAAATATCTGGAACTGCAAAAAAAAGAAGTTTGCATTAGTGTTAACATATATGCTTTTAGTTACACTAGCATTCTGGGAGATAAAGGAGGGAGATAAGGGATATGTGCTTGGGAACAGGAATGATGGGAGGAAAACACTGGTGGTGGAAAGGCCCTCATTTATTGTCACTGTACCTTAAATATCACTGTGTAATATTTGTAATTCACTTTGGCCACAATAAAAATAAAAAAATATTTTGTTTCACCAAACATTACAAAGAGATTCCTCAGGTACACTTCACTCAATTTCCCTCCATGGTCATGTTTTATGAAAAGTGTTCCCTAGAAAGATAATATATTGGTACTGTGTTTGCACATGTGTACAGTCATGCATGTGTGTAATGATGTTTCATTATGTCACCAGTGTTGGAGATGGGGGCCATTCTGTCACCATAAGTGTCCCACAAACCTCTGTCTCATAGACCACCCTGACCCACAATATTAATCTATTCTCCTCTTCACAATTTTATCCTTGAGAAGATTCTTTATAAATGAGTCACTGTAGTGTGTGATCTTTGACTCAACACATTTAACTTCCTTCACATTATGTATCACTAGTTCATTTCTTTTAACTGTGGAGTATTTCATGAAATAGACAGATCACTAATGTTTAGTCTTCAACCACTGGGATAGTTTTCAGTTTTCAGTTATTACAAGTAAAGCTGACATCAGTGTTTGGGTAGAATTTCAGTGTGGTGATTTATTAGTACTTCTCTGGGTATCTCATGAAATTACTTGTATGACTATATGGTGAGTTTATGTTTACTTTTTAAAAAACAAACTACCATTCTGTTTTCCAGGGTAGCTATACTATTTTATATTCACTAGAAGTGTTGAAGAGATCCAATATCTCTCCATTTTATCTTTCCATTTTTTGTGGTTGTCACCAATTTTTTTTGCATATATTTTTTTAATTTTAACATGTACATTTACTTTGTCCCTCAAACCCCCAGATTGTAGTACATTATACTATTTCTTACACACAACAATCCAAAGCCAAAAAATTTATGCAACTTCCTTAACATTAAAAGCTGTAGTATTGTTGACACAATTGATCATAATACAATAATTCATTAAGAATGAGTCAAAGGAGCACAGCAAAGACTGTGTTAGTGTGGAAATTGTTTGCATAGGCCCAGCAAAATATAGGGGACATGGAAAGAAAAAGCCTTGGCCTAAATACAAGAAGACCTTACCCCTAAAGTTTTCTGGCACAAGACCAACTCTAGGCTTCAGGCATATTAGGTTGTCCAATCCAAGTCATTGTCTGTAGTGCCAATACACTTTTATTTTTCACACAGTCACTGTTGTTGGTGTCAGGTTTCTGTAGTCAAGGATCTTGGAATATGTCCATATCCTATATAAGAGTTAGGATGATATGGAGCACCCTTTAGTTTCACTCACAATCAGAGGGTGATTCAGAGAGCTCAGTCTTTGAAGCAGGCTGTTATTATTGTTAAGTTCTCTGGGTGTTAAAGGAAAGTCTCTGTTGAATAGATCTATGCCAGAGCAGTGGTAGGATCTTCCCTGGTAGAGGATTGCATTCAGGTGATGTAGTACAGAACCATGATTGTATTGTAGATGGCATCCCTGGTTCAGGGGTTAATGGACAATGCCCAATCTTTCAAGACATGAGCCAGGTCTTTATGGCAATGTTCAGGGTGTAAGGTCCTACTATATTACAAGATTTGTGTGTTCCCATCTCTATAAGATAAGAACGTGTTTGTATATAATTTCCCATTTTAGTGTGCCTATGCAAAGGAAGAACAGTATCACATGGCGAGATTGGTGCCTATGGGGATGCTAGAGCAAGTCCAACAATCCAATTGACTTGGTTCTTATATAAACATTAAATGGAGGGACACTTCTACAAACAGTTGTCACTAATTTTAATGGTTGCAATATGTGAACTTATATGCATATGTGCTTGTTTATCTCTTTTTCTTTCTCCGTGATACTATGCAAGCCTTTTACCTATTTTCTATTAGAATTCTTTGGTTTAGTTTTTATGACTGAGCTTGGATTAGTTCTGTAAATTTTCCTGTACCTGCCCTTTATTTGATATGTGCTTTGCAATTTTATTCCAAATTATCATGTGTTTTTTTTTTATCTCTTTTACCTGGACTTTTTCAGTTTCAGTGCCTGGCATCAGTGAGGTGCAGTTATCATTTTTAATAAATTATGACTTTAGTGTCATGCATATTCTCCACTTCTGAAGAAAAAGTATAACAAAGATTTTTCTCACTTAATTTCTACTAAAAATGTTTGAAATTTTGTTTCCTCCCCCTTTAAAACTTTATTAAACACTGTGATTTACAAAGGTATTCATAATACAACCATTTCAGGTATTTAATATTTTTACACCAATCCCACTACCAGTGTGACTTTGTTTCCACTAATGTCCCAAGTTGCCCACCAAAAACCAGCTTTCCATTAGCAGGCAAAAATAATTCACTTTATATGGCTAGCTACAACATATATCTCATAATGGTGTTACTAAAGTTATTGTCTGAGGATTTCTTGAGCTGATTGTTTGATGTCTTCTGTGTTTTTGTTTTCGATAACTGGGGTCAGTGGGCTTCTACATAATTTTTCCATCTAATTTTCTGTGTCTTATTGGACTGTCAGTCCTGTGAATTTCAGAGATGTCACACAACCCTGTGTACTCCCACAGCCCTCTCACTAGGATGATAAAATTCTATGGTCTCAGGCCTAGCAGGTTGGGTGACGAAGCACCTTCTCTCTGAAACTGGTCATGTTGATGGGCCATTTGAATGTGAGCAGAAGCAGGTGTGGGTAGGTAGGGCACTGGGTTCTCTAACAGGAAAGGGAGCAGACCTGCCCCATCCAAGAAGGCTCTAGTAGTCTGGTACTGGGGTTACTAGGTTTGGCCAGAGGTCACTCCTTTCCTATAGTTTTTTGTTGTGTTTATTATAATTTCATTTGAAGGGACACTCTGGAGTTCTGGGGGCCCTACAGTGATTCTTGACCAATTGAACCTGTGGCTTAATGCAAGAACTTGAGTATGTAGTGGTGCTCAGGGGCTACAGTATTGGGAATACCCAGGCCAGGTTGGCAGTGCTCAGAGGACTTTTAGGTCATACCTGGTAGTATGCAGTGAACTATATGGTGCCACTAACCCAGTAATTGTATTAGCCTCTTTCCCCCATTGTGAGTTATTTATTTATTTATTTACCTATTTGTTTATTTATTTTTGGTTTTGGGGCCATACCCAGCGATGGTCAGGGGTTACTCCTGGCTCTGCACTCAGGAATCACTCCTGGCTGGCTTGGGGGACTATTTGGGATGTTGGGGATTGAACCTGTGTTGCCTCAGGCAAGGCAAATGCCCTACCTGCTGTGCTATCACGCTATCCCCTAATGAGTTATTTTAAAATGTGAGATTTGGTCAAGATTAAAGAACTTAAATTTTTTTATTTCTAATAATTATTTTTTAAAACTAAGAAAACAACTTAATTTTCACATTTTCCAATACACATGAAAATGGTTGGTTTTATTCCATTTAGTGAGGGTAGTACTCTCCTCCAAAACTATTCTTTCCTAATAGGAAGTGGGAGCAATTTGCCCATTACAATGTTAGGAAAAAACACGCAGAGTCAACACAAGGATCTCCTCATGACACAGAATAAGTGATGTAAAACAAATACAATGTGTCTCCCTCTCTCTTCTGTATGATGAAATATTACAGGCTGAGTGGGCATCATGGGATGGGCAGAAAGTCTCATCATTAGGTTGAGGCATCATTGGCAAGGGCCTACACATTGGTGGCCTCATTCCAGGAGCGGGTCCCATCAGCATCATCCTAGGAGGAGGCGGGGTTGGCATCCTAGGAGGGGCCTGCATAAGTTTTGGCATCATTTCAAGGCAAGGAGGAGTCAAGAGACTGGGCATAGATGGGATCATGGCCCCTGCAAGAGGAGGAGCAGAGAATGGAATAGGAGAAATCTTGCCTTGTTGCAGCAGTTGTTTTCTCAGTCAGACTATCACTCATTCCTCCATCCATTTCTCATAGTAGTCCTCTACATTCTCTTTATTTCCTACTTTAATATTTCTCTCTCACTGATGGAGAGTCATGAGTGAAGTATGTGTTGCAGTAGTCACAGCAGTCACAGTAAAACTTGGACATAATGCAGGTTGTTGAGCATTTGCTTGCCCATTTTTTTAAAATTGTATTTTGGTTTAATGGTTACATCAGAGCTAAAATATATGATATTTATGCAGAAAGTTATAGCACCTCCATCCCCCTCACAAAGTGCTCTAGAACCTTCGCTATTATCGCTAGGTCTCTAAAAATCAACTTTGTCTGAGAACATCTGGAACACTGGGGTTTTGCATTCAAAAATGTTTTTAGTAAGTAAATTGAATGGATAAATGATATACTGGTAGTTAAATATATTAATTTTTGTCATATGAAGCAGTTCTTTCTGGTATATGAATTGAGTATATGAGGACAGGGATTTGAATTCATTCTCTTTGCTTTGAGGCCACAAACAATAGTGCTCAGGACTTATTCCAGGCTCTGAGCTCAGTGATTACTTCTGGTGGAGTCCGGGAAGCCATATGGGTGCCAGGACTTAATCTGGTTTAATACAGCAAGCATCCTACTTGATGTGCTATCTATGGCTCTGATCTCATTATTAATCACCAAATAGATGTATATTCAATTTGACTCTCTAACCTTCAAGACTAGAAAGATATTCAGCCTATTTTGGCACCTACAGTGCATTTAAATTGGTTTTGGTAGATAGAAAGCACCAAGTTAGGCTCTACTTATCCCAGTTCTCTCAATATTCCTGTGGTGGTAAATTCTGCTCAGATGTTGTTCACATTAGGGCATGTATTCCTGATGATCTATTTAGTTAGTTTTCATAGCTCTGATTTCTTTGGCACTGGTGGCAGCAAGAAGCAATCCCCATGGTGTCTTTCTTCTATACCATGTCTGGCCTTTTTATTTCCATCTGGTCTTCACCTCGAGTCACAAGGAAAAAAATTGGAGTGCCATCCTATCCTGAGACATGTGCTGGAGAATACATTATTTTATGTGACCATCTTATATGCCCATCTGTTGTTCTGATAGAGTACTCTGTTGGAATACTTTGTTGCTGGCTAATTTTTTTTTGTAAATCACTCCTAATGTCCAGTGAATTCTTATGCTCCTCTGCATGATTCCATCATATGAACACTAGAATCTTCAAAAGAGCAGCATGAAACCACATCCATACTATATACTGCCTGAAAGCACATGTAACCTTCAATATCTTGAATACCAGAAATGTGAGAAAGATCCAAGAATACTTATAGTCAATGGTTTTATACATCTCCTTCTCCCCTCCATGAACTGTCATCTAATCAAATGATACCAACCTGAAGGACTTTCAACAATTGATTGTTAGATTTTTAAGCATCAAAACAAGGGTATAACGGAATCCTGCTAGACTTCAGAGGAGGGAGAGATGGCCCTGCTGTTAGTAAACAAGAAGAATTTTAGGGTCTAGAGCCTGTTATGAACCTTGGATAATGAAAGCATAATTAAGGATGAAGTCTCCATTTCTTTGGTACTTTGTAAGTCCATACAGGTTTTTCTACTGTGAGAATCCTGAGACAACATGCATACAAGTGAACACTCTAGGGTTAAGTAACAGAGAGGTTGTGTAAAATGAGTTCCAGATTTAGGATGAAATCTGAGTTAATGCATTCCAGGCTCCATTCCCAGAGAAAATAATGAGGAAAAAGGTGAATTTCACTGGTGGAGCTCTCTACTTATGGGCAGGGAGGAGGCTGGGCCAAGTGAGAAATTAGTTTCAATGATGTTTTAAGCAAGCAATTTCAAACCTAGAGCAGATGGAAAGTGTTAAACTGCATTCTGAGCTGGGTTATAAATGACACTAATCAGTACAAGGTAGCCCTGGCATTTCCTGAAAACTCCATGCAGCCTCTGGGGTCATTCAGCATTCCACTGTAAAGAGCTGCCTCAGATCCTGCTACTTGAAACAATTCAAGTTAAAAGTAGAGGATGGTAGAGTGGATGAAAAAAATCATGATCCAACTGTGTGCTGTTATGAGAAATTCACTTCAAATTTACTTTCAATAGTTGAAAGTAAATGGATAAAAAAATGGAGATATAAATAAAAAGGGCAACAATAGTTTTATAAATTTCAATAATGTAGACTCCAGAGAACTTGGAAAATAACTTAAAAAAGAGAACCAATGTACTAAGAAGACATTAAATTCTAAGTGGAAACACAAAAGGCAATAGAGCCTGAATAGGATGCATGAAATTTAAGTTGACAAAGCTATGTGGGGAAGTAGATACAAATATCATGGATGGGAACCTCAACCTCATATCTCACTTACTAGTATATAAACCCAGAGAAAGAAAATAAAGGTGAACAGTATAATTAGCCAACAAGATCTAGTTGGCACACAAAGAAAGAACATCATAGAAGAGAATGCACGTTATTTTTTCAAATGACTATGAAATTTCAACAAGCTAGGACCTGACTGATAACTCTGTGGCATTCAGACAGAGGTGGGATCAGATTCCCCTTTCTGCTTGAAGTACAGCTGCAGAACACCATCTCTTTCACCTCAGACAGAAATGGCCCAGCTCTGAGAGTGAAATAAAATAATATGGCTAAATCTTCTCAGGTGAGATTAGACTACGGGGCTGAAAACTCTGGATCTTTCCTTTTGGGAACTGATTGAGAAGAGCACCATATGTACACACCCCACTACAGGGAAAATTCAGCAACCTCTCCCACCTCCACCATCTTCAGGGCAGTAAAATGGCCGGGCTCCTCCACCAAGCTCCAAAAGAAAAGAACGGCCACTGATTTTTTCCCAGGAAAGCCAATTAGGGATGATCCTCGTAATCATTTGCAGAAGGGCAGGAGGCAGATTCTCATTTCTGCTTTAACAATATCAGCTAAGCATCACCCCCAACACCCTCTGACAGAAATGGCCCAGCTGTGCAACTTAACCTTATTCAGCCACTACGTTTGTTTTAGATCTACAAATTCTGGACCTGGCAGCTATGCAACACCTCAATATTTTATAGTAGGGTTGGCCCAGTAGATTTTACAAGAAATCTTATGCGAAAGTTACATAGTTATCTAATAAGTAAACAGTAAAAAAGCCTCAATCATCACCAACCAGTAAATTCTTAGACACTGACTTTAGTAACAGTATGGAGAGATAATACTCATTTCCAATTGAACCTTGCTGTTATAAGTTTTGATAATTCCATTTGTCTTTGCATTGTAACAAGTGATAAAAAGTAAATTTGTTTGTGCCTGCATGGAGGCAGATTATGGTGGTGGGTGGGAAATTGAGGACACTAGTGAAGGGAAGGTCACACTAGTGGTGGGATTGGTATTTGAATGTTTGGTGCCTTAAATGACTGTATTTAAATAATTTGATAAATCACAGTGCTAAATAAATCTAGAAAAAATGCT
Organism: Suncus etruscus; assembly: GCF_024139225.1. Taxonomy (NCBI): domain Eukaryota; kingdom Metazoa; phylum Chordata; class Mammalia; order Eulipotyphla; family Soricidae; genus Suncus; species Suncus etruscus. The sequence goes on along the minus strand of NC_064850.1, from coordinate 151,308,755 downwards.
ACAAAGTAAAAAAAGAAAGGATAGGATCTAACCTGGGCCAAAATAAATAAAAAATTTAAGAATTTAAATCATACAGGGTATATTTTGCGAGCAGAATAGAATTATGGTTTTTTTTAAGGGGGGGGGGGTCACACCTGGCAGCGCTTAGGGGTTACTCCTGGCTGTATGCTCAGAAATTGCTCCTGGCAGGCTCGGGGGACCATATGGGATACCAGGATTCGAACCACCGTTCTTCTGCATCTAAGGCAAACGCCTTACCATTGTGCTATCTCTCCAGCCCCGGAATTACGTTTGAAGTCAAGAAGAAGCAAGAGGAAAATCTCTGAAATATGTGGGAGTTAAACAATATTCACTGAGATGATTCTTGGATTAAAAGGAGTGTCAAAAGAATGAAATGAAACAGAACTGAATGATGAGTGAAAAAGACAATACAACATATAAAAATATGTGGAATATATCTAAACACTGTTGACAGAGAAATTTATAGGGCTAAATGCTTACATTAGAAAATAGAAAAGTCTGATATCATAAATCAAAGTTCCAAACTTCAAAAAACTTAAAGAAGATAAAGTGAAAGAAAATAAGCTCAAGGAAGAAAATAATATAAGAATAGAAATCATAGAAAAACTATAGAGAAAACTCATAAAACTGAAAATTAGTTCTTTTAAGTAATTCAAATCTTTTATATATTTTAATTACTGAGATAATATATTAGAATTACTGAAGACATAATCCAAGGATTAAGGTACTTATCTTACATGCAGCAGACCTCAGATTGGCCCCTGGAAGCACATATGGTTCTCTGAGTGTAGGAGTGACTCCTGATCACAGAGTCAGAACATGAGCCTAGCTGTGTGTGCTCCTTCCCAACAAAGGGAATTACTAAATGATCCAACAATTTTATTTTGGAGTATATGCCTCAGACAACTGAAAGAAGGTATGTGAAGAAATATAAGTACACAAATTTTATATCAATATTACTTTATTATTTAAAATATTCATAACTGAATAAATTAGCAAAATGTAGAATTTTTGGTTTCTTTTAAAATCTTTTTTATTTTTTAAATAAAAAAATTACAAGGTTGTTACATAATACAGTTGTATTTCTTTCCACAGATACAGTTGTTCATGATTGAGTTACAGTCATACAATGTATAATATTCACAATGTGCATTTTCTGTCACAGTTTCCTTTTTACCTTCCTTGATGCCCTCTTTTCTTCCTGAGCCTACATTCTTCTTCTCCTTCTTCTTCTTCTTCTTCTTCTTCTTCTTCTTCTTCTTCTTCTTCTTCTTCTTCTTCTTCTTCTTCTTCTTCTTCTTCTTCTTCTTCTTCTTCTTCTTCTCCTCCTCCTCCTCCTCCGCCTCTTCCTCCTCCTCCTCCTCCTCCTCCTCCTTCTTCTTCTTCTTCTTCTTCTTCTCCTCCTCCTCCTCCTCCTCCTTTCTTCCTCCTCCTTTCTTCCTCCTCCTCTTCTTCCTCCTCCTCCTTCTTCTTCTCTTTCTCCTCCTCCTCCTTCTAATCTAAAATAGTCCAATATAAAATGAATAAGATGGTAAAATTCATGTTACTGTGTTGTATTGCACTTTTAACAATAAAAATAAATTAACCACTGGCTTCAATATGTAGCCTAAATATAAAATGTCTAGAAGCTCTAGAAACATCTAGAAAAAATAAAGAGAAAATGTTTGAACTAAGCAATGAGTTCTGCACTAAACATCAACAAAATTAATATAGAAAGAAAAAATTATATTCTACTTGATAAAATTATACTTCTGTAAAGTTTCCTGTTAAGAAAAGAATAATGAATCTCCAAAACTATGAGAAAGTATTTGATAACTACATGTTCCACCAACATATGGTATCTCAAAAATTATAATGAATTATTAAACCCAACACCAAAAACCCCAAATATTCAGGGAATGAAAAAAACATAAAGAGACATTATGCTAAAGATATATGAATTGAAACTAGCAAGTAACAAAATACCCGGTATAATTAGCAAATTAAGACAAATTAAACTTATAAAACATTATAAGACATTGTTATTGGCAGAAAGATATGCTTTGCAGAATGGTTAAAATAATCATTAGAGAAAATGTCCAGTAAAGAAAAAGATGTGAGAAAAATGGATAAGTCATACATAGCTGGTGAAAACTTACAATGGCATAGTCTGAATATCATTAACATATTAAGTAAACATCATAAAAATCAAAACTGAAAATCATTAACTAGTTTGACCAAATGGCATTCCTATGACACTAAACTCTAAAGTAACGTCACCAAAATTACAGACAAATGAAAAATGTTTGGGAGATTGAAAGGCATTTTACAAAAACATGTTACTTCTAAAGCTGTATACATGTCAATAACATTAGATATAAAGGAAATTAAATTTTAAGACTAGGAGAAATTTCATGATTACAATTGCTGAAAAGCTTAGGATCAATAGAACTCACATTCTCAGAAGACAGTGTAAAATATATATAGGCAGTGTGCAAAACTCCTAGCTCTCGGCTTTTAACAAACCAAAAAGTTGTGACCTCATAATTTTCTCCTAGATATGATACAGCAAGTGTTGGATCACATATCATATCTTTGGCATAGAACTGCTTATAGCAGAAATCAATAAATAAAGTCCTAATGATGGTATACAATATATTAATTAAGCTATAGACACAAAAGTCTGTCAACACTATTTGTTAGCAAATTGCAATAGATTATTACAATGACTATTAATAACTGTGGACATGTGTAATAATTTTGAAGCATCTCATGAACATACTTATAAAATAAACTGGGCAACAAGCTAGTCAATTGTATTTGATGCCAAGATAATGCTTAACTTTAGGTACTGGGGTAGCAGAAGTGAGAAAATTTCCAAGTGCTGAGCGGTTATTACAAAGAAAAAATTTTAAAGTAAATTTCTTTTTAAAAAAATAATATTAAAACACCATGGCTTAGGATAGTTGAATTTTAGACATATAACATTCCAGCATCAAGTCCCTCTACCAGTGCCAATTCCCCGCCATCAATGTTCCTTCCTATACTTCCTCCTTCCAGACTGTCATCATAATACATGCCATTTAAAATTTGGTTGTTAAAGTTTGGTTGTTTGTGTTTCATGGTTTCAATGTTGTTGACCCTGTGGTTTATATATTTATATCTGTTCTTCTTAACATCACCACTGTCCTGAATCCCCTTGACCACTGTCTTCCATTATTTTTTACGTTTTTCTTCTCCTCAACTCTATTGATTTTCTTTCTTCACTATACTCTGGGGTCAAGGTGATTTAGACTTTTCCCCTTTAGACCATTGTATTCCATAAAGTCATTATAAATACATATAAGTGATATCCTGTATTTATACTTCTGGCTTATTTCACTCAACTTGATATTTTCCAGTCCCATCCAAGTTGCAGAGAACTGCACAATCACATCATTCCTTACAGCTACGTAATATTCTGTAATATCTTCATGATCCACCTATATGTCATTGCACATCTAGCTTTCCCATTGCCTGGTGTTTTCAATATAGCAGTTAGATACTGGCACTACATCAGAGAATGTGAAAACTATGGGACACTGAGAAGAGCCAGACACATCGAAAGATACAGTGAATTGATTCAACCACTTGGAGACTTAGTAAATAGCCCAACAATTTCATCCTAAAGCACACACTGCTGAAAAATTCTTACATGTGTTCCTACTGACACAGCAATGCAATTGTCCACCAATGTCATAATGAAGAGTTGAGAGGGAAGAGAAACATTTAGACAAAACTCACAGGATGATTACATCAAAGGAACAGAGGCGAAGAGCCTGCAGCAACAATTCTGAAGAGTTGGAAACTTTTCATCTGAAACACATAATGTGAAAAATAGAATCAGAAACAAAATACCAATGACCTAGAGAGACAGAAACACAAATACAAAAATTCAGACATAAGCAGTAATTTTAAAATCATGGCTTATTAAAATGTACCAAAAAAGCACCGGAAGCCAGGTCACTTGAGGGTACAGTAGAACACAGATGATTTGGAAATAAGTCTGTATAGAAGAATTATCTAATAACCTTCATTTATTTATTTATTCATCCTTTTATTTATATCACTATGGGTCCAACAATATTTATTTTACATTTTGAGCTTTAATCCAACACTTTATTTACTTTCTGTTCATAATTTCCCAGTCATTGAGAGCTCTTTCAACTCATGCCCTATATAGACAACCCTATTAGAAAACCCAGTCAGTGGAACTTCTATTCATCTGTTTAGAACACTTCCTTAGTCTTTGACACTGTAAGCTACCTCAAGTCTATCTTTTCTATTTCCTGTTCTAGTGCTAGACTAATGCATTTACAAAGGTATCCTGGTTTCTTTCATTAGAGAAGGCATTGACAATCAAGTGCTCTCTCTTATGAAATGCCATTGCTTCTTTTCACATTGATTGCAAAGAAATATGTGTATATACTAATTCATACATATAAAACCTATAAGTATTTTTATGTATAATGATTAAAAGCTAGACACTTGTTTATACTTTCTGCCATTTCTAATACATGAGCATCTGAACACCTTTAGGCCTTGTTTATCTGTATAATTTTAACATAACTGCTTCCACAATCTTCTGTCCATTTAATTTATTCTTTACTTTCAGTATTCATAAATATTGAAGTCAGAATTTTCAATCTATTCTACCTTAGAAAATATATCTATCAACTAGGGTAGAGTGTATAATGCTTATCAACAGTTTCTTTCACCTTTGGCCTTCCAGGATTCAAAACTACTAAGTTAAAATCTTTTTTTAACTTTGTTTTTATTTATTAATTAATTGATTGGTTGTTGGATCACATCCAGTGATGCTCAGGGGTTACTCCTGGCTCTGCACTTAGAAATCACCCCTGGCAGGCAGGGGGACCAAATGGGTGCCGGGAATCGAACTAGATCCCTCCTGGGTCTACCACATGCAAGGCAAATGCCCTACTGCTGTGCTATCTCTCCAGTCAAAATCTTTTTCTCATCCCATTCCATGAGATTGTTTCATACATTTGTTAGATTTTATTCTACCAATTCCATTTGGGGATTCCTCCAAACTTTTTAATGGCCCTTACAATTTTCATACATTAAGATTTAATGTAAAGTTCTATGTGTTTTGGGCAATTTTATAATATGATAGAGCCAGTATTACAGAATCATGCAGAATTGCCCATAACCTTAAATTTTCCTGTGCTCACATATTCAGTTCTCCCTTTCAATTCTTTCCTTGTCAGTTTTTGATCTTTTTTCTAAAAAACCATCTTTATAGATAGACATATTTTGAGAACATCAGATAATTGAAATTGTGCAACATGTGGTTTCAAAATGATACCTTTGTGTTATGTATTTGAAATTTAGCTACAGAGTTTTTTTAATGACTTATTTTTATCACTAGCTAGTATTTCAATTTATTTATATGCTACAATTTATTCAGTTGGCTTTGAAGGACATCTCAATTTCTTCTAGTTTTCGGTGACTATGAATAAATATTACTATGAAAGTTTTTATATAGACATAAAATGTATGATAACAAAAATAGTTGTGTAAATACTGAAGAGAATAGTTGCTGGGTTGTATTGCAAAACTATGTTTAATTTTGTAAGAATTTGTCAATCTGCCTTCCAAAATAGTTGCACCATTTTGCATGCCCGTTGGCAATGAGTCGCTATTCTTGTTGCTCTGCATTCTCAACAGATTAGGCATTGTCAGTTTCAAAATGTGTAGTTTTAATTGTCTGTGCTTTCAATTTCTAATGACAAATGATGTGAAAGTTTTTTATTTGTTTGTTTCTGGGCCACACCTGGCATTACTCATGGATTACTCCTGGAGGAGGACCATATGGGCTGCTGGAGATAGAACCCAGGTTGTTTACTTGCAAGGCAAACACCTTACCCACTGTAGAATGGCTCCGAACTCCATTAAGACATTTTTATATGATAATTTTTCAGTTGCATATTTTCTTTGACTAGCTGTCTATTCCTGCCTTTACTATTCATATATGTATTTAAGTCTTTTTTTTTTTTTTTGGTTTTGGGGCCACACCCAGTGGTGCTCTGGCTGTCTGCTCAGAAATAGCTCCTGGCAGGCACGGGGGACCATATGGGACACCGGGATTCGAACCAACCACCTTTGGTCCTGGATCGGCTGCTTGCAAGGCAAACACTGCTGTGCTATCTCTCCGGGCCCATTTAAGTCTTTTTTTTAATCAATTTTTTAATTTAACTATTTCTTTACTTTCTGAATTTTCAGAACTTTTTGTATATTTATGAATAGAAGTCTTTTTATCAAATATGTTTTTGTGCCTTTTCCCTAACCTCTGCCTTATATATTTAGCTTATCATTATCTTTAACAAAGATGAATTTATTTTAATAATTCTATCCCAATTTTTCTTATGGCTTTAATTTTGATGCTTTATTTAAGATCTCATCACCACCATGGTCATGTAAATTTTCTTCTAGACAGTATATGATTTGCATTTATAATTACTTATGCCATGATATATTTTATTATTATTATTTTTGTTGTTGTTTTTGGGTTACATCAGTGGTAATCAGGGGTTACTCCTGGCTCTATGCTCAGAAGTTACTCCTGGGAGGCTCAAAGGACCATGTGAATGTCAGAGATCGATCCCAAATCAGCAGCTTGCAAGGCAAATGCCCTACCAGCTGTGTTATTGCTCTGGCCTCATGATACATTTTAAATTGAAGATATCAGATCCTTGATTTAGGTTCCTTTTGTAATAGATGAATGTATTAGTCTCATTTGTTGAAAAAAAATAAATTATTTGGTTGCCTTTGCCTTGTTTATCAAAGATTGCTTGTGTTGTACATTTCTGTACTGTTATGGAGGAATAACTGACATGTAATACTTGTTTAAGTTTAAAGTGCACAGTATAATGATTTTCTATATGCACATCTTGTGAAATAATTGCCATGATAAGGTTAGCTAACACCAATACTTCACAGAGTTTTAATTTGATATATACATTAAGAACTTTAGGGACCGGAGAGATAGCATGGAGGTAAGGCATTTGCCTTTCATGCAGAAGGACGGTGGTTCGAATCCCGGCATCCCATATGGTCCCCTGTGCCTGCCAGGGGTGATTTCTGAGCATAGAGCCAAGAGTAACCTTTGAGCACTGCTGGGTGTGACCCAAAAACCAAAAAAAGAACTTTAAAAGCTAATAAGAAGTAGAGGGACAAATAAGGGGATATAAAGGGCTTTCTTACATAGGTAGGCTATAAAACACTTAGAAGCAAAATAATAAATGGCCAAAGGCAGCAGAAACTGAAATTTTGCCTATAGAACTGAGCGTACTTAGTGATTGGTGTTGGTTGGGAGGAGCCCATGAGTCATGGGTGGAGAGAAGCTGACACCAGTGATAGGTGCAGTGCTAAGATATTGTATGCACAAAACTCTTGGACCACAAAAACACAATACAATAATGCCCTCTGCACTTCTATGTTCACAGTAGCACTTTTTACAATAGCAAAAATCTGGAAACAACTCAGATGCTCAACAACAGATGAGTGGCTAAAGAAATTGTGGTACATCTACACAATGGAATGCTACGCAACAGTTAGAAAAATAAAGTCATGAAATTTGCCTATACATGGGTGGATAAGGAGACTATTATGCTGGTGAAATAAGTCAAGGAAGAGGGATAAGCACAAAATAGTCTTAATAATCCGTGGGATTTAAGAAAAATAAAAGACAATATAGTAATAATACCCAGAGACAATAAAGATGAGGGCTGGGAAGACCAGCCTATGATATGAAGCTTACCACAAAGAGTGATAAGCACATTGGAGAAAAAACTACACTAACAACTAACATGACTATAATAGAGAGAGAAATGCAATGCCTGTCTTGAAGATAGGTGGGGATGGGGTAGGAAGGAGATAAGGGGCATGGGTGGTGGAAAAGCTGCACTGGTAAAGGGGGTGTGTGCATTTTATGGATGAAACACAGTTATGAATATGTTTGTAGCCATGCTGCTTAAATAAAGAACTTATTATTTAAAAATATTTAATATTTAAAAATTTATTTAAAAACTACAGTAAAAGTACAAAAGATACTGTGTTCATAAAACTATTGTTGATAGTATTCTAAATTATAATACCTTAGTAAAAATATTGGGGGAAAAGTTTACATTTTAGCAGCTTTTGATATATAAGACAATATCCTTTTTAAAAATAATATATTTATTTAAACATCATGATTACAAGCATGATTGTAATTGAGTTCCAGTCATAAACAGAACATCCCTTTCATCAGCGCAACATTCCTACCACCGATGCCCCCCCCCAACTCCATCCTCCCCAACCCCTGCCTGTATTCGAGACAGGTATTCTACTTCTCTCACTCATTAGCATTGTCAGGATAGATGCTAAAATAGTTATTTCTCTAACTGCACTCACCACTCTTTGTGGTGAACTTCATATCATGAGATGGTCCTTCTGACCCTCATCTTTATTGTCTCTGGGCATTATTAAAATAATATCTTTTATTTTTCTTAAATCCCACAGATGAGTGGGACTATTCTGTGTCTCTCTCTTTCTCTTTGGCTTATTTCACTCAGCATAACAGTTTCCATGTCCATCCATGTATAGGAAAATTTCATGACTTCATCTCTCCTGATGGCTGCATAATATTCCATTGTGTCTATGTACCACAGTTTCTTTAGCCATTCATCTGTTGAAGGGCATCTGGATTGTTTCCAGATTCTGGTAGTTGTAAATAGCGCTGCAGTGCATATGAGTGTGAGGAAGGGAGTTTTGTATGTACTTTATTGTTCCTAGGGAATATCCCTAGGAGTGATATAGCTGGATTATATGGGAGCTCAATTTTCAGTTTTTGTTTTTTTTTTGAGGAATCTTCATATTGTTTTCCACAAAGGCTAAACTAGAAGGCATTCCCACCAGCAATGAATGAGAGTTCCTATCTCCCCACATCCCCATCAGCACTGATTGTTCTTGTTCTTTGTGATGTGTGCCAGTCTCTGTGGCATGATGGTGCCTCATTGTTTTGATTTGTATCTCCCTGATGATTATTGATGTGAAGCATTTTTATGTGCCTTGTGGTTATTTGTATTTCTTCGAAAAATTGTATAAGACAATATCTTAACTGTACTCAATGCTGTACACTATATCCAAAAATTTATTTATTTTATAGCTGTAAGCTTATATCTTTTGATCACTTTTATCTAATGCTACCACATTCCATCCACTCCCTGGCAACCAGAAACATGTTACCTGTTTCTGAGGTAGTTTGTTTTTAATTCCTCATGTAAAATGAGATCATACATTTATATTTGTCTCTGTCTGACTTTTTTTACTTAACATAACACCCTCAAGGTCTATTCCTCTTGTTGCTGATGAAAGAATTTCCTTTAATGCTATATCTCAGTCTATATCTATAGACTGTATTTTATTTCTTTTATAAGTAGTACTGCATAATATATTGTATTTTTAATACAAAGTAGATTCCTGTCTTTGTTATATTTCTAATTAAAATCATTGAAATGAAATTGTTTTATAATTTTAAATTTATATATGTTATAAATATTTTAAAAGTAAATGCTTTTTAAAATTAAATTACTACTGTTTATTTCTGGATCATGGGAATTATATTTTTTCATATTTTAACTTCATATTTCACAACTTTTTGTATTGCTATTAATAGTTCCAGGATTTTTTTATCCAGGAATATTTTTAATTCAAATTTTTCTAATAATCATCTTATCAGCAAAAAGTAGTTACATTTTCTTTTCCAATCTGTGTATCTTTTGTTTATTTTTCTCTGTTTTGCTGAATAACAGGGTTGAGAGAAGACTTATTGCCTTGTTCCAAATCTTAGAGGAAAAAAGTTTAGTAGAAGTTTTTTTTTAATGTTGTTTATAAAACTGAAGAAATTCTTTATTACTAATTTGCTGAGAAATTTTGCCTTGAGTATAAATTCAATTTTACTGAGCATATTTTCTGTGTAAATTGATAAATCAAGTGATTTTTATTTTTTAGCCTTTTGATAAAGTGGATCTCATTTATGTATTTTTCAGTGTTAATTTAGTGGTTTGTAAATCTGATTCATCAAAGTGTAAAATTATTTCTACATATTTTTGGATTTTATCTGTTAATACATATATACATATATATATATATATATATATATATTTTTTTTTTTTTTTTTTTTTTTTTGGTTTTTGGGCCACACCCGGCGGCGGCGCTCAGGGGTTACTCCTGGCTGTCTGCTCAGAAATAGCTCCTGGCAGGCACGGGGGACCATATGGAACACCGGGATTCGAACCAACCACCTTAGGTCCTGGATCGGCTGCTTGCAAGGCAAACACCGCTGTGCTATCTCTCCGGGCCCCCTGTTAATATTTTTGACTTTGTTTCAATGTGTATGAAAATATTGGTCTTACTTTTTCTTTCACGTAATGTTATTGCCTGGTTTGACATTAGTAATTCTAACAGAATGAGTGTAATGTACCTTCTGTTTTTATGTTCTAGATAAAATAGTAGAGAATTTATATAATTTTCCTCACTTCAACCTCTCCTATAATTCAGCAATGAACACACTTGGGCCTAATTTTTTTAAAAATATATTAATTATTTTAATATGTACCTATTCAGACTAATTCTTTGCACTTAATAGAATTACTAGAAGATTCATCACTCTTAAAAATGAGTAATGATATAATAGGAGATCTAAAGAGCACAATAAATTATCAGAATAGAAGATTTATATACAGATATATGCATTCACACAGACTTTTAAATATAATTGCTCGCATACATAAAATAAAATACTAATTTTGTTAATGAGCTCACAGAACATTGACCAAGACTGGCCATATCTTGGGTTATAAAACAAACATTAACTGTTTCTAAATTTTAAAAGCTGAAATAATAATGAGTCCACCCACATCCCATATCTTGGACTCGCTCTTAGCAGGAAGTAATCTCATGAGTCATCAACCCTTTTTCCTCCCATAGATGTTGGAGCCTTCTGTGAAGGGTCAGGGCATGGGGAGAATCTGCAGGCAAATGGGGTGGGGCCCCTGAAATGATAATTTGGGGGGAGCTTCCTAGTCACTAATCTAAAGACATAAAATCATATCTCTTTAAAATGCATATACTGAGTTCTTTGGAAATGAAAAAAATAAAATACCACCCAGGTGAAGAAAGTTAGGCACCACCAAGAGAAAAGCAGGGCCTTCTTAAAAATGAAACTCCACCTGAAGGAGAGATAGCACAGTGATAGAGCATTTGCCTTGCATGCGGCCGATCCAGGACAGATGGTGGTTTGAATTCTGGCGTCCCATGTGGTCCCCCAAGCCAGGAGCGATTTCTGAGCACATAGCCAGGAGTAACCCTTGAGCACCATTGGGTGTGGCCAAAAAAACTAGCCCCCACTCAAAAAAAAGAAACTCCAAGAAGAGCATGATAATACTATGGAAATTAGTAGTCCAAGGATCTTCCCGTTGGCCACACATGAGTAATGTTAGAAAAATATTACCATAAATACACCTTTGTAAAGGCCAGTGGAGTGCATTCTCTATCTTGAAGAATTATTTACCTCTCTCCCAAAGACGTATACTTTCAGTGTTTTCTCTCTTTCTTGCACACACACATACTCACAAACTACCTACCTCCAGGTTATCATATTATCATATTTTTATGTTAAACTATTTTTCCTTCACTGAAAATTTAAAGTCATACAGTGTTTTTCTCTATCACGATGGAAAAAAATCAACAATTGATAGACAACAGAAAAATCTCTATTTAAGAATAAAACAAGATATTTCTAAATTATTCATAATTCAAAGATAAAATCTCAAAGAAATTATTTCAAAATATAGAATTAAATGATAAAAACCATGAAAGTATCAAGCTGTGGAGAATATAGCTAAAACTATCAAAAAATTATGGCAATAAATGCCTTTCTTTTAAAATGAAGAAAAGTCTTAAAATACTAATCTAAGTTTCTTAGAAGCTGAAAACAAGAACAATTAAATTCAAAATAAGCATGAGGAAATAAGTGATGATTTCAACTTGTTATTTGAACATATAAAACAATAAAGAAAATCAATGAAACAATATTTGGTATTTGAAACCTCAATTAAACAAATATTTAGCAAGATTTTTGTTTGTTTGCTTTGGGTTTTGGGGGGAGCCACACTCAGTGACACTCAGGGCTTACTCCTAGCTATGGGCTCAGAAGTCGCTCCTGGCTTGGGGAACCAAATGGGTCCCCGGGGATCGAACCTCGGTCCATCCTATGTTAGCGAGTGCCAGGTAAACACCCTACTGCTTGTGCCACCACTCCAGCCCTTTAGGAAGATTATTAATAAAAAGTGAATACACAAGCCATTAATGCCAGTAATAAAATATTATATGGCATTTGAGATCTTAGTCATGATAGTAAATAAATACTATGAGCCTATTAATTTGATAACAAAATAAACTAGTACCTAAAAAGCCACAAGTAATAAAATTAACCTGCAATGAAATAGAAACTATGACTAAATGCCTAATCAAAGAGAAGTCAAATTTTTAATAAAAATATTCTGAAAATAGACATGTGTGTTGCTAGCCTATGCATGTAGTGTCTGCATGCATGCTGTCCACATCTCCCTTTTGAGATGTGGACTTTCATACTTTAACTCTGGGACTCTCTACCTATGCTCTTCCTTGAGCATTTTATACTCTGTCTTTCTTATCTTCTCTGTCCCTTTCCTCAGTACCTCTCTAAACACCTGTTTTTACTTCAAAAATTATGATTGAAAAAAGGATTAAGTGTCTATTTAAATGGAAAGGGTTACAGATGGTGATGTAACTTTTTTCATATAAGTTAATAAAATGGGGTTTGTCTTGTCATATTTTGGGCTAATGAGACCATTTCATTCATTACTGTAGTGATAGATATAAATAAATTTGTATTTATAATAAATAAATAAAATTGTAGTTCATATCTTTAGTTGCAGCAACATAATTCCTCATTGTTCTTAGTTCCTTCTACTATATGGATAGAAAGTGCTATTTTAATTCTCCCCACATGATAATTTAGCATATTTTCTCATGCCCCACCTCCTCAATTCACCTCATAACAGCTTGGTGGTATTTCCTCTCATTTTGTCGTCAGGCAGATTTTCCCTTATCTAGATCTGCAGAGCACTGAATACACATGCTGAGAATCACTTGTCTTCAGGACGTTCTTACTTTCCTCTGCAGACCTTGTATCAAAAGGAACAGTGTGATGATCCTACATATCAAGAATTTGAGTCATGGCAGAAACTGCACAATTTTTGCAGGCTTGAAACTCAGAAAATTTGCTTAGGCATAAAACAGTAAAAACAACCTGATGGTTTTCTCCAAGCTAGCTTCAGATGATCAACAGAAATCAGAAGACATCTTTCTTTTCAAAGCAAGGTGGAAGTGAGAGTACCACACCCATTTGCAGAGAAAGAAAATGTATTGAGATATCAATGGATGTTCAGGTCACCACACACTCTGAGCACAGAAAAACAGGGTCCCAGGAGGCCCAATCTGAGACAGGAAGGTATAATTGCAAGCAGCCAAAAAAGGCCAGCTGGCCTAATGAGTTCACTGGATGGACGGTTATTTCCTGTTCTTGAAACTTCCTTTTGGCTCTCTAGCAGAACCAGTGGAGTTGGAGGAGCTGGGAAGAAAGAATAAAGCCAAGGTCAGAGGCTGGTGCAAAGTACAACTCCATAGTACTGTCTTCACCTTCGTGGGAGAGGTTGTTCCTTCAGTGTTTTGACCTGCACACAAAGAAAATAGTGGGTTGTGTATGTATGTGCATGTGTGAATTTGTGTGAGTGTATGTGACACATGTGTGAATATGTGAACAGTGTATATGTGTCTGTGACAAAGTTTGATGGTGCCCTGGTACAAATATAAGAATGTAATCATGTGAGTGAGCATAGTTACATATGTGAGTGATGGTGGGTGGGAATCTAAGCATGCAAATATTTATGTCAGAGAGTATTTGGTGTGAGTGAATGTATATATGCTTTTGTGTCAAAGTATGGGCTTAATATGAGTACCTATGTGTGCATAGTTATAGGCCTGTGTGTAACTAAGTATATGTGGAATGCTCATGTATCTGAGTATGTGTTCACATTAGTGTGTATTAAAGAGAGTATACTTGAAGATGAGTGTAGGAGTGTATATGTGTATATATATGTGTGTGGTTATATGACTGCATATTAAAATGTAGACATACATAAATTAAAAACAAAGACTATTTCGACAATGAGGACATATCCAAACTACCATTATCAAACCTAAAAAATCAATTCTTCATCTCTACCAATATTCAGGTTTCCTAGTTTAATTGATTTTAAATGACACATTTGTTCTGTTAGCTCAAATCCAAATGTAACTCTGAAATTCCAGTCAAATTATAGTATGTGTTAAGTAATATATTTTTATCCCTTGAGCATTTCTGAACTTAATTTTTTTTTTTTTTTAGATTTTACATCAGATGTAAAATTTACATCAGATGTCTTGTTTCTCAGTTCTGGGTGTTTCCTGTGAACTTATGGCTACATGAGACTCCATCTCCTTCAGCATCAAGCATATGTTAGGAAAGACCTGGAGGGTTGTGTTTTAAGGAGTGTCCTCCAGGTGATAGCACTAGTGCCTGCTGTGTCTCTAATGGTTGTTAGCAGCTGTTGGAGTCACTATGTGGAGAAACAGTGCTCTTCTGGCCTTCCACAATATGGAAGTTATTGTAGTATCCATCCTAGGACTCATCTTTGGGGGTGTTACTTTAAATGAAACTTCAGTGTATCCTATGGCATGAAAAACATCTTTCTTATGTCCAGTCCAATTCTGCTCCTCCTTTCTTATGTCCAGCCCCTTGCTCCTCCAAGGAATTCTGAAAGCAATCCAAGATTTGTGGCAGGTCCTTGGCTGGGGCATTCTTTAAATGAACAGACTCTCTTATTTCAGATTTGTTTAACTGGGATTTTAGTTCTGCCACATCTCCCATATCAGGTGTTCCCATGTCATGCATTTTACCAACCTTTGATAATATTGGAAGCTGGAGGGGAGTTGGACTAAACTGAAGGCAAAGCTATCAGACAAGCCATTGGGGGATTTTGAGAAATCTAAGGGTGAACTTGAGAAGTTGTCAGCAGAAAATGGGTTGAGAGTCTAATGTCACACCAAGTCTATGAACAGCATTGGAATGACAAGTGGTTGACTTGTAAACTTTGGAAACATCAGGTGTCAACTATGAGAAACAGTGCTTGAGGGTCTTGTATTGTTACATTAGAAGAATGTGTGTGTGTGTGTGTGTGTGTGTGTGTGTGTGTGTGTGCCTTCTTGGGATGGGAATGGTGAGAATTTAAATGTGCCTTTCTCATGTCCCAAATATGTCTTCTCTCACATCCCATCTCAGTCACATCATGCACTTTGATTTCCTTTCACCTCTTCGGCTTTTCTCTAAGAGGCTGAGAGGAGCATCTACAAATAAAGGTATAAGGTGTCCAGTTTACCAAATTCATGGTGACCTGCCTGTGTTCCTAACCGACCTGCCAGTGCTTTGACTTGCACACACTCTGGCCTTTGATTCTGTCTTCTTCCCATGAGTAGAGAGAGGGTTCACTATTGGCAGATTGGCAGGTGAGATCATGAAGAATTAAAAAGTCTCTGAAATATTCCTTTCCTCCAATGATAACTTTTCACCCAAGGTTAGGAAATGACCAGACACAAATCCAACTCTGAGCAGACAGATAAAAGGCAGTTTATGAGTCACATAAGTCTCCTAACCTTGATTAGGACAGAGCATCATGTAAGTTGTATGGAGTTGGGACTGGAATGCTTTAGCTTGTGAGGAGATTCGGTAGGAATAAGAGGGCAGGGTGGTCCTGATTCCCAGGAGGTTAGGGTTGATTCTCTGTACAAAGTTACCACCACCAACATGCCAAAGACCTTTCACCTCTATCCATGTGTCATTTCTAGTTCACCTCTTCCTTCTCCACACCTTAAACCATCCCCAATTGCTCGGCTACCTTAGTTCTGTAGTAAAAGTCCAAGAGCTTATCATTGAATACTGACCATTACCTTCTTTTATTTTTATTTATATCATTTGTAAGTAATATCATCTGACATCTGTCTTCTCCCTCTGATATATTTTGTTTAAAACAATACCCTTAAACTTCAGGGATATTGTAGCAAACATCAAGATTTAATCTTTGTTTTACAATTGCATAATATTCCATTGGGTGTATATACCACAGTTCCTTTATCCTTTTCTCTGTATTGGGCATTGGCTTGTTTCCTTGGCTATTGTACTTAGTACCATGGTGAACATAGCTATGATAAATATACCTATGCATGCATCTTTTGTGAAGGAATGTTTCTGCCCTCATGGAACATATGTCAAGAAGTGAAATTACTGGATCACATGGGAGTTCTAGTTTTAAGTTTTGGAGAAAGAAGCTGACAGCTATTCTTCGACTCTGAATCAGACATCATTTGCACTAATAGGATGAAGTTTCCCTCTTCATTGCATCCCTGCCAACACTGATTGTGTCTAGTACTTTTGACTTACGCCATTCTCAACTAGACTGAAATACTACCTAATTGTCATTTTTATTTGTTTTTACCTGAAAATAAGTGCTGGTGGATAGATTTTCATATGTCTACTGACCATTTATATATCTCCTGTAAGCAAGTTTCTCTACATCTCCTCTCCCTGTTTTTAAGGGATTTTTAAATTACTGTTGAACTTTATGAATTATTTACATATCTAGGATGGTAGCTGTTTATCTGATGTATGATATATGGTTAGGTTTTTTTTTTCTCATTCTATAGGGTGTCATTTTGTTTTAGCCCAAGTTTCTTTCAACACGACTTTGAAACTTAATGCTAAGATGCCTTAAAAGTGTTTCAGGGAGGTGGAAGGCAAAACTTCCAGAAGTGACATGGCAAACTTGCTAGGAAGTCAGATACCTTATGACAATCATTTCTTTTTTGTGTCCCTCAGGTGCTGTTAAATTTCCATTATGGCAGTGCAGAAAGACACCCAATGGAGCCTGAACCCTTGTACCTTGTAGTTTTCCATTTACCTCCAAAAGTGCAGAGACTCAAGGCTTTCTGTAACTCTTTGTAAATAGAAATAGTGATCAGTAGAGTGTCACAAACCAGGGAAGGTGATTTTACTATTATCTTAAAACAGATCAGGAGTGGACAAGGGTACTTCTAATAGGGGTAAGTCCCTAGTGATAAACAACAGGCTATGGCAAATCAAGGCTTGGGTACTTATGAGCTGTACTCAAGCCATAATTATAGACTTAAATGCAGTGCATAGATTGCTCTCACATTGAGGTTGAGCAGTAAGTTGTCCAAGATCTGGATCACCAAGGTTCTGGAATGTGGGAGCAGAACAGAGATAGCAGAATCACTTTTATGGTACCTGTTCCCTTATTGAAGGGGATAAAAGGCCAGTGGGGAAATTATGAAAATAACACAGCTTCTGTCCTAAATATTCTGGGAAATACAGGCAGAACCATGAGAGAGAAAAAGTGTGCACTGTTATTGCTGCTCAAGATGAAAATGAAGCAGGTTGTTTGGGGAAAGCTGCCTTGTCACCTCCAATATTTCTAAATCCTGTTTTTACCTCTGTCTCAGTTCCTTCACACAGATGCCACTTTACACAGAACATACCTAGTTAATCTAAACCTCTACTTTGCTGCAGGGCGAGGGGGCTGCCTTCTCTGCTTCTGAGTGCCCACCAACAACCTGTCTCCTAGATCAGCTGATCAATCATCAATCAGCTCTTGGGAGATACTCAAATCAAGATCATGCTTCTGTGCAGAGAGAGCAACAGTCAGGATTATTCCCTCTCCCCCCTCCCATTTAAACTAAATTTTAAAGCTCTGGACCTAAAAGTTGTGCTTGTTATCCTCTTCCTCCAACTCTCGTTTTTTTTTTTTCAGTAATAGAATTTATTTAATTCACACCCCATTGACAGCAACAGATAATTAAGACAGAAAATCGCTGAGGAAACATTGGTCTTTAATGCATCATTTCAGTTATTTGAGGTCTTCTGATGTAGTTTTATCTATGAGTAGAAGACTCTTGGGTTTTGATGGTGATAAGTTGGTACATCATCATTGGTCAAATAGTTCTTTAAATCTCCAGGAGCACACACAAAAAATCTTTCCACATGTCATTGTCCCTTGGCTCTATTTCAACAGTGTCTTACAGTTAGCAGGTCCTTTATGCTCTTGGTTCAATTTCTTTATTGGTTCGATTGTTTTCTTCTTGACATAATGGGAATTATTTCTTTGCCTGTCCTTGTCCTCTTGGGGCCACACTGACCTTGTAGGAGGAGCACTCTGCACTTTGCTCTCAACAATAAGGTAAATAGAAGACAAGTTGCCCCACATTGGTACTCTTCTGTATCTGTGATTCTACTTTTCATGTCAAAGTAACTGAGTTATTTCATCAGCCAGAATTACACCCCACATTTGCTTATTCATTTTTCTTTTCCTTTCACCCTCCCTCATTTGATAAATAAACTACATTTTAAAGCTTTGAACCTAAAAGTTGTGCTTGTTGGAGACTGGGCAGATATCTGGCTTCCAGTTCCTTCTGATGCTGGAGGCCAGCTCTTCCCAGGTATGGAGTTAGGGGACACCCCACACCGGAGGCCTTCTCCCTAGCTTGAGGGGGGGGGGCTGGGAGGCTTGGCAGGCCCTCAGCCATTCCCCTATTTCTCCCCCGGACTCCAGGCCTTCCCTAAGTGCCAGCTCAGGTGGACTTTACAGTGGTCCTCAGGCTTTCCCCCTTTCTCTCTCTACACTAAGTGTGTGTGGGGGGACAAATGGGGAAGAGGGTGGGCCGATGCAGCACTGGTGTATGTTGGGACATACATGGGTAATATTTTTCCTCATTCGTCTTAATTTTAAAAACTGCATGGGGGCACTAGCCCCTGCTCATACTATATATATTAAAAATAAAAATGAGAGAATGTACTCTCTGGCTGGGAAAGGACCAGTACTCTTTTCCTACTTGTTTAGTCTCAGCTGCCTCTTGGCCTCTTCCTTCCTTCATTGTGTAACTGTGGTTGCTACCATACTAGGTTTCTGATTAGTTCCCACTCAAATGCATTTCCTGATATGGAACTGCGGGGAGTCATTTTGCAGACTCCAGAAGGCTAAATCACAGATCAAAGTGGTGTCCAGGATTCAGCACCCTCCTCCCGACTATTTCTAATGAAATAAAAGGGACATGCATATTCCTTTGAATACTGTAGATATATTTCCTCAACTGCTATAACTATTATTGAATATTCCCTTAAATAGTGACAACTGTCTTATGTTATTGTTTATTTTCCCCACTTTTTATCTTTTCTTCTCTTTGTGAACTGTTCAATAAGAAATTTTGGCAAAAGAGGCACTCAGTTTAATGCTTATGTTTGAACCAAGTCACGGGGATTGTTGGACTTGTTCTTGCGGCCCACATAACGTTATGTGGCATTATTCCTTGTTTGCATAGGCACATTAAAATGGAAAATACTATACATACAAATTAGTTCTTATCTAATAGAGATAGGAACACACAAATCTTGTAGTGCAACAGGACCTTACACCCTGAACATTGACATAACGACCTGGCACAGGCCTCAGAAGAATGGGCAATCTCCATTCACCCCTGAACCAGGGAAGACATCTATGAAACATCCCAAGTTGTCTATAACATCTCCTGGAAGCAATCCTCAACCAGGGAAGACCCTACTGCTGCTCTGACATCTATCTACTCAAAAGAGTCTTCCCTTAAAACTGAGAAGACTTAACTACAACAACGACATGCTTACTGGACAGGGCTTCCTGCACTGCCCTTTAATTGTGAGTTGAAATACAGGACGTTCCGCACCATCCTGACTTCAATGTAGGATATGCAGATTCCAGGATCTCTAATACAGAAACCTGATGCCAACAACAGAGACCATGTGAAAAATAAAACTGTATTGGCACTATAGACAATGACCTGGATTGGACAAACTAGTTTGCCTGGAGTCAAGAATTGGTCTTATGCCAGGAAACTTCAGGGATAGGGTCTCCTTGTTTTTAGGTTAAGGCTTTTCCTTTCCACGTCGCCCATATTTTGGTGGGCCTATGCAAACGATAATTGCCACTCTAACATCATTTTTACTGTGCTGTTTTGACTCTAAATCTTAAAAAAAAACAAACCACTTAAACTTTTGAGGTTAACTTAAACTAATATGCATGTGCACAGAAATGTAAAAAACTACTATGCCTTCAAGTTTAAGGAGTTACATAGATTTTATGGCTTTGCATTGCTTTGTGTACCACTAAGAAATGTTATAATGTACTACAATCTGGGATCTTGAGGGACAAAGTAATTGTACATGGCTTCTGTTTTTTTTCTTTTTCTTTTTTCATAGTTATATTTCAGGTACACTGTGACAGTAAATTAGGGCCATTTCTACTACCCATGTTGTTCTCTCTCTACCTCTGTTCCCAGCATGCATTCCATACCTCCCCCCTTTGGCCCTGGACTGTTAGTGTAGCTAAACTTTTCTTTTTGTATTGATAAGGTTGCTTCATTCTTTATTTCTAATCTAGTTTTCTCTAATTGTAAGCTTCAGAATATATGGATAATTTTCAATATCCATCTTCCAGTCAGCATCTCCCAAGCATAAAAGTAGATAAGATAATTTTATGCTTGAGTCTTAGACAATTGCATATGTTTCAACCTACCTGATTCAGAAAGATACTTTTGACTTAAAACAAAGAATCTTTATTCCTTCTGATCTTAACAAATATAAGTTCCATTTTTATAGAAACTCACAACATTACTGGATTCAATAGTGTTCTTATATTTAGTTCTAAATTCTCAATTATTTAAAAGATAGTTCCAGATAAAGTTAACTAAAATTTATAAACATGCCATTCAGTATTATCTGGCCAACAATTCCAAAGTTATAATATAAAACAGCTATAACTCTTTTTTTCATCTTGATTACATACATGATTGTGATTAGGTTTCAGTCATGTAAAGAACACCCCCTTCACCAGTGCAACATTCCCACCACCAATGTCCCAATTCTCCCTCCATCCCACTCCACCCCCACCTGTACTCCAGACAAAGCTTTCCAGTTCCCTCATTCATTCACATGATTATGGTAGTTCTCTGTGTAGTTATTTCTATAACTGCACTCAGCACTCTTTGTGGTGAGCTTCATGAAGTGAGCTGGAAGTTCCAGACCTCCTCTCATTGTCTCTGAGGATTGTTGCAAAAATGACTTTTATTTTTCTTAAAACCCATAGATGAGTGAGACTATTCTGCGTCTCTCTCTCTCTCCCTCTGACTTATTTCGCTCAGCATGATAGATTCATGTACATCCATTTATAGGAAAATTTCATGACTTTATCTCTCCTGACGCTGCATAATATTCCATTGTGTATATGTACCACAGTTTCTTTAGACATTCGTCTGTTGAAGGGCATCTTGGTTGTTTCCAGAGCCTGGCTATTGTGAATAGTGCTGAAATAAATATAGGTGTGAGGAAGGGGTTTTTGTTTTGTGTTCTTGTGTTCTTAGGGTATATCTCTAGGAGTGGAACAGCTGGGTCGAATGGGAGCTCAATTTCCAGATTTTGGAGGAATCTCCATATCGCCTTCCATAGAGGTTGGACTAGATGGCATTCCCACCAGCAGTGGTTAAGAGTTCCTTTCTCTCCACACCCCCGCCAGCACTGATTTTTCTCATTCTTTGTGATGTATGCCAATCTCTGTGGTGTGAGATGGTATCTCATCTTTGTTTTGATTTGCATCTCCCTGATGATTAGTTATGAGGAGCATTTTTCATGTGCCTTTTCGCCATTTGTATTTCTTTTTCTTTTTTTTTTTTATCAAAGCGTCTGTTCATTTCTTCTCCCCATTTTTATTTTTTATGGGATTAGATGTTTTTTTTCTTGTAAAGTTCTGTCAGTGCCTTGTATATTTTGGAGATTAGCCCCTTATCTGATGGGTGTTGGGTGAATAGTTTCTCCCACTCAGTTGGTGACTCTTGTATCCTGGGCACTATTTTTTTTTAGGGTGCAGAAGCTTCTCAGCTTAATGTATTCCCATCTGTTGATCTCTGCTTCCACTTGTTTGGAAAGTGCAGTTTCCTCCTTGAAGATGCCTTTAGTCTCAATGTCATGGAGTGTTTTACCGACGTGTTGTTCTATATACCTTATTGTATCAGGTCTGATATCAAGGTCTTTAATCCATTTGAATTTTACTTTTGTACATGATGTTAACTGGGGGAACTGGGGGTCTATGTTCACTTTTTTGCAAGTGGCTAACCATTTCTGCCAGCACCACTTGTTGAAGAGGTTTTCCCTGCTTCACTTAGGATTTCTTGCTCCTTTGTCAAAAATTAAGTAATTGTATCTCTGGGGAACAATGTCTGAGAACTCAAGCCTATTCCACTGATCTGAGGGTCTGTCTTTATTCCAATACCATGCTGTTTTGATAACTATTGCTTTGTAGTACAGTTTAAAGTTGAGAAAAGTAATGCCTCCCATTTTCCTTTTCCCTAGGAGTGCTTTAGCTATTCGAGGGTGTTTATTGTTCCAGATGAACTTCATAAGTGTTTGATCCACTTCTTTGAAGAATGTCATGGGTATTTCTAAGGGGATCACATTAAATCTGTACAATGCTTTGGGGAGTATTGCCATTTTAATTATGTTAATCCTGCCAATCCATGAGTAGGGTATGTGTGTCCATTTCCGTGTGTCCTCTCTTATTTCTTGGAGCAGGGCTTTATAATTTTTCTTTGTATAGGTCCTTCACGTCTTTTGTCAAGTTGCCTCCAAGATATTTGAGTTTGTGTGGCACTAATGTGAATGGGATTGCCTTCTTGACTTCCTTCTCTTCCCTATCATTATTGGTGTATAAAAAGGCCATTGATTTCTTTGTGTTAGTTTTGTAGCCTGCCACCTTGCTATATGAGTCTATTGTTTCTAGAAGCTTTTCGGTAGAGTCTTTAGGGTTTTCTAAGTAGAGTATCATGTCATCTGCAAACAATGAGAGCTTGACTTCTTCCTTTCCTATCTGGATTCCGTTGATATCTTTTTCTTGCCTGATTGCTATAGCAAGAACTTCCAGTACTATGTTGAAGAGGAGTGGTGAGAGTGGACAGCCTTGTCTTGTACCAGAGTTTAGAGGAAAAGCTTTTAGTTTTTTTCCATTGAGAATAATATTTGCCATTGGCTTGCGGGAGATGGCTTCAACTAGATTGAGGAAGGTTCCTTTCATTTCCATCTTGCTGAGAGTTTTGATGAAGAATGGGTTTTGGACCTAATCAAATGTTTTCTCTGCGTCTATTGATATGATCATGTGATTTTTATTTTTCTTCTTGTTGGTGTTGTGTATGATGTTGATAGATTTATGAAAGTTAAACCATCCTTGCATTCCTGGGATGAAACCTACTTGGTCGTAGTGTATGATCTTCTTGATGATGCATTGGATCCTATTTGCCAGGATTTTGTTGAAGATATTTGCATCAACATTCATCAGGGATATTAGTCTGTAATTTTCTTTTTTGGCAGCATCTCTGTCTGGTTTTGGTATCAAGGTGATGTTGGCTTCATAAAAGCTGTTTGGGAGTGTTCCCATTTTTTCAATTTCATGGAAGAGCCTGGCTTGCATTGGTAGTAGCTCCTCTTGAAAGATTTGAAAAAATTCATTAGGAAATTCATCTGAGCCTGAACTTTTCTTTTTGGGCAGATGTTTGATTACAGTTTCAATTTCCTCTATAGTGATGGGGGTGTTTAGATATGCTACATCCTCATTACTTAAATGTGGAAGGTTATAAGTGTCCAAGAATTTTTCCATTTCTTCTAGGTTCTCATGTTTAGTAGCATAAAGTTTCTCAAAGTAGTCTCTGATTACCCTTTAAATTTCTGCAATATCTTTCGTGATCTCCCCCTTTTCATTTCTTATGCAGGTTATCAGATTTCTCTCTCTTTCTTTGTGAGTTTCGCCAATGGTCTATCTATCTTGTTTATTTTTTCAAAGAACCAACTTCTGCTTTCCTTGATTGTTCGGATTGTTTTTTGGTTTTCCACTTCATTGATTTCTGCTTTCAGCTTTGTTATTTCCTTCTTTCTCCCTGTTTTTGGTTCCGTTTGTTGGTAATTTTCTAATTTTTTGAGCTGGGTCATTAAGATGTTCAGGTATGCCCCTTTTTCCTTCGTAATGTGTGCTTGTAGAGCTATAAATTTTCCTCTCAGGACCGCTTGTGCTGTGTCCCATAGATTCTGGTAGTTTGTGTCTTCATTATCATTTGTTTCCAGGAAAGTTTTGATTTTCTTTTTGATTTCATCTCAGATCCACTGGTTGTTCAGTAGCAGGGCGCTTATTTTCCAATTGTTAAAGTTTTTCTTCTGTGTGCCTTTGTAGTTCACATCTAATTTCAGAGCCTTGTGGTCAGCAAAGGTAGCCTGCAAGATTTCTATCCTCTTGATTTTATGGAGGTATATTTTATGTGTCAGCATGTAGTCTATCCTGGAGAATGACCCATGTACATTGGAGAAGAATGTGTATCCAGTTTTTTTGGGATGGAGTGTCCTATATATATCTACCAGTCCTCTTTCTTCCATTACTCTTTTCAGGGCTAGTATGTTTTTGTTGGGTTATAGTCTGGATGACCTATCAAGTGTTGATAGAGCAGCGTTGAGGTCTTCCACAATGTTTGTGTTATTATTGATTTCTTCTTTCAGATTTGTCAGTAACTGTATTAGATAATTTGCTGGTCTCTCATTGGGTGCATATATGTTTAATAGTCTGATTTCTTCCTGTTGCACATATCCCTTGATTAGTACATCTTTGTCCCTTACCACTTTTCTGAGTATAAAGTTGGTGTCATCAGATATTAATATGGCCACCCCAGCTTTTTTCAGGGTGTTGTTTGCTTGGATAATTTTCCTCCAGCCTTTGATTTTGAGTCTATGTTTGTTCTGACTATTCAGATGTGTTTCTTGTAGGCAGCAGAAGGTTGGATTCATCTTTTTGACCCATTCTGCCACTCTGTGTTTTTTAATTAGTGAATTTATTCTATTGACATTGAGGGAGATGATTGTCATAGGATTTAATGTCATCTTTGTAGATAAGTTTGCTGTGTTTGTTGGTCTCTCTTGTCTTAAAGTAGACTTGTCCATTTTTCCTTTAAGGCTGGTTTATCATCTGTGAAGTTTCTGAGCTGTTGTTTATCCATGAAGCTATGTATTCTTCCTTCAAACCTGAACGTGAGTCGGGCTGGGTGCAGTATTCTTGGTGAGGCATTCATTTCACTCAATCATGTCACAATATCCCACCACTGTCTTCTGGCCTTGAGAGTTTCTTGTGACATGTCTGCTGTAAGTCTTAGGGATGCTCCTTTGAATGTAATTTTCTTTTTTGGTCTTGCTGCTTTCAGTATTCTATCTCTATCTGTGGGATTTGTCATTGTAGCGAGGATGTGTCTTGGAGTGTTTTCCTTTGGGTCTCTTTTAGCTGGTACTCTTCGAGCATGCAGGATGTGATTGCTTGTAGTCTTTAACTCCAGGATTATCTCTTTGATGATGTCATTGACAGTTGATTCTTCCTGGAGATCTCCTACCTGGGTTTCTGGGACTCCAATGATTCTTATGTTGTTTCTGTTGAGCTTATCAAAGACTTCTATTTTCATCTGTTCGCATTCCTTGAGTACTTTTTTCATTGCCTGTTCGTTTGTCTTAAGGTTCTTTTCCAATTTCTTCTGTTGTGTTGAGTTTTTCTGCATCACATCTTCCAGTGCTCCGATTCTCTCCTCAGCTGCTGTTACCCTGCTGATGAGACCATCCATTGTGGTTTTCAGTTCAGTTACCATGTTTTTCAGATCTGTTATTTCAGTTTGGAGTTTTCTGATTTCTGTCTTTGTGTTCTGTTCAGATTGATTTATGCTTTATTTGAGTTCTTCAAACATCTTCCATATTGCTATTTTAAGTTCCTTATCCAAGAGGTTAATCAGGTGCTTGGAATTTATTAGGTCATCCAAGCTTTCTTCTTCATTCTCTGTGCATGGTGTTTGCCTGCGAGGTTTCCCCATTGTCATGCCTGTAGTGTGGTTTTTCCTGCGTGTTGTGGTGGGGTTCATTGGTTAGAAAGAGTTCATAGACGCTTTGCTTAGTGGCCGCGCTCTTCTGCTGCCTCTAGTCAACAGTTTTTTGGGGGTGCGCTTCCTAGGCCTTTGAGGAGACCTTCAGGTATTCAGAAACACAGACAGGCACAGAAGTTTCCCTTGAAGTCCTCAAAGTGAACAAAGGCACAGCAGGGCGGAGCCTCCGCAAGCCAGAGAGCTCAGCTTATTGGACGGTGACCCCAGAGTTTATTCACTGAGCAGCGTCAAAATGCAGTTTTTTGGGGGTGTGCTCCATAGGCCTCTGAGGAGACCTTCAGGTATTCAGAAATACAGACAGGCACAGGAAAAATTTCCCTTGAAGTTCTGTTTTATTTTTCTTAGTGTTCTTTGCCTGTATGTTCAAAATTAAGGTGCCAGCAGGGGGATTTCTTCTAAGAACTCTGTTTTTGGGTGATTGTCCTTCTACTGTAACTTTACCTTGTCCTCTTTCTTTACATCATTGTTCACATAATTAAAAATAATAAAAAAATTTTACAGAAAATAAAAGTTGTGCTTGTTATCCTCTTCTCCCACCCATCCCCCCTTTTTTTAAAAAAAAATGAGCTTCTCAGTGGTGTGAAGCAAGTTTTGGGAAAGTCCAGGGAAGTCCTATTTTACTAAGTGGTACAAGCAAATCCCATTTCATAAGATCGGAAGGCTTAGCCAAAGAGTGCCACGTGGCATCATTCACCAATGATAGAGGGACATAATTCAGCACTTTAATTTGTGTTCTTGTTTTTTCCTCTACACAGACAGGTCAGATCTAAGGAGAGCATGTCTTAAAGAGGGAATAAGAGCCAAGGAACCAGAGTGGTTTCAGCTTATTCAAAGGTCAATAGTGGAAATGGAAAGGCTCTATCTGCACTTACTTCACCCTTTCAAAATCTGGGAGCATACTAAACCTTTGGCTTCGCATTAATGACTTTATTGGTGATACAATAATTTTCACAAATATAACTGATTATAAACTCTCTCCCCTTTTTCCATTTTTTAATTCTCTATTCTCTTTCTATTAATTACTTTGCTCTCTGTCATCCTGAAACAAGTGAAATATGATCAGTTATATCAACAATGTGATACATTTTCTTTAAATAAATAATTAAAAATATTCAAGAAAATGAAGTTGCCAGATGTGTAAAGTCTTTTGGGGTAAATTATAGACTTTATTTGTGAAAATCAACACCAAAAAGGTTCAATTCTTGGTTTTGTAGTATCTGACCTGTCACATGATTCTTTGCTTGAGGTGCCCTTTCCTCTTAATCTCCAGCATAGCTCTCTTAATTCTCCCCCCCCCCCCTCATGGGCTCTTTCATCTTCTTCCATTCCCAACCTCTAAATACTGACATATTCCCAAATGCAGCCTCAGACCTGCCACAAGGTGGCCTTTGACCCTGCTATTCCCCCTCCCCCCATCACACCCACTACTTTGCTTCCATTAGTCTCATGGCATTTAATGTCAACCATATCTCCAAACCTATATCTGCATCTTCAAATCGGTAACTGTCTAGATCTATTATCTGTATCTGTGTTTCATAAATTAAGCAATCTAAGGGTCAGAAAGATAGTAGAGTGGGTCAGGCACTTGTCTTACATGCAGCCAACCCAGTTTCAATCTGCTGCTCCATATAAGTCCCCCAAAGTTGTCCTGGTATACTGAGCAGCTCCTGTGTGTTTTAAAACAAAAAGAAAAATTGAGGTCCAGAAAATGTCTATAGATGTTCAGTCTTAAGCCTTTCTTCTGCCTTGGTAAGGAGGATTGGGAAGCAAAGCACAGCTCCGGGTTATCTCTAATAGTCAAGACTGCCAGCATTTCCAAAAAAAAAAATTAAATGTTTAAGAACAATTAAATGGTCTTAGGCTCGATCACAATCAGGATTGTCAGATTTTACTTGGACTTTTGTTATTGGGCCGTATTTTATTCTTAATCACTACATTCCATCTTCGAATAACTTATACACGATAGTAACTTCTCCATCACAATCTGATTTTAATATGATCTCTGGGAGCAAACTATCCAATTACAGCCATCTTCATTCAGTGTGTTCTATGAACCAGAGTCACTCTGGAATACTCAAAAGTTGGGGAGAGGATCAGTGGAGAAGTATTTGGGATCTCAAGACAATTTAATTTTGGCTGCATTCCAAATCATAGGCCCATAGTGAGCACATTCAGTGTTTATGCTAGCGAGAGGATGGATGATTTAATCATTGTGGTTAGCTGTAGCATTTCCTGCAAATTCCATGGGAGCCCATTATTTTTATTTTTCTTAAAAAATTATTTACTGAGGGTCTGGAGAGATATTATAGTAAGTAGGGTATTTGCATTGCATGCAGCCAATCTCGGTTGGATCCCCAGCATCCCATATGATACCCTGAGCATAGAACAAGGAGGAAGTCCTGAGCATCATTGGGTGTGGTCCAGAAACTAAAATCATCTTATACTGAGATAACATTTGCAACCGTTTAAACGCTTATATGTTTTAGAAATACAATGTTGCCATACCATAGTCACCAACAAAATGCAAATATCCCATCAGCACTATTTACTGAGTCCTTTAAGAACTCTTGGCAGCTTCAATTCTATGGTCATTTTGTTTCCTTACATATTCTGTATGTGTGGGAACATGCAGTTTTTGCTCTTCCTACTGATCTCTTTCACTTTTTATTGGGGGGGGGTTGGTACATCTGTTTGACGCTCAGGGGTTACGCCTGGCTCTGTGCTCAGAAATTGCCCCTTGCTTGGGGGACCATATGGGATGTTGGCCCATCCTAGGCTTGTGCTTGTAAGGCAGCTGCCTTACCACTAGCACCACCTCTCTGGCCCCTCTTTCACTTATTTTGTTCCCTTCAAGTTCCATTCATGTTGTAGCAAAAGGCTAGAATTCATCTTTTCTTATAACGAACTGAGTGATTTTTCTTTGTGTACGCATTCCTCATATTCTTGTTATATTCATCTATCATTTGACATTTTAGTTATTACCAGGTATTATTAATAGTGTGGCAATAGACAGTTGTGCATATTGTGAAGATGGTAATACCTACTGAATAGAGTTGAACTTCTAAAATTCCACAAAACTGGGGCTGGAGCCACAGCACAGTTATAGGGCATTTGCCTTGCATGCGCCTGATCCAGGACGGACCTTGGTTCAATCCCCGGCATTACATATGGTCCCCTGAGCTCAGGGTAACCCCTGAGCGTCACAGGGTATGTGTCCCCCCAAAAAAGCAAAAAATATTCTACAAAACTATAAATCAATGATAAGTTGATAAAATACATTAAAAACCAAGTATCTTTTATATTAATATTATGAATAATATATTTAAAAGCCTACATGAAGTAAATAAATCCTGCAAATATAAATTTTAGTAAGATGACAGAGGATTAAGAAATTTTAAGGGTAAAATCTGAATAGGCCCTCAAAATATAACATGTTTTATTTTAAGAAAGAGAATATTGTCTTGCTATTATAGATAATCCTTAACAATTTATACTAATAAGTAAATAATTACAATAATTTTGATGAATATCAAAAACATATGATTAGTATAACACATTAATATGAAAGAAATGTTTTTGAAATGTTTTTTATTTAAAGAAAATACATCACATAGTTGACATAACTGATCATAATACATTTGTTTCAAGATAAGAGAAAGTAAAGTTATTGAAAAAAGAAAACTAAAAAAGAAAACGGGGGAGAAGAAAAAAGAAGAAAAAGTTCAGTGGGAAGTATATTTGTGAAAATTTTTGTATTTTCAACAGTCATTAATACAATAGCAGGTTTATTTTTTCTTCTCTTCTCCTTCCTCTTCTTCCTTTTCCTGTTCTTCTTCCCCTTCTTCCTCTTCTTATTCATTTTCTTCTCCTTTTTCTTCTCTTCCTCTTCTTCCTCCTCTTTCTCTTCTCACTTTTTCTTCAATTCCTCTTTTATTATTCTCTTTCTGGGTCTCTGGGACTTCAATGATTCTTATGTTGTTTCTGTTGAATTTATCAAAAACTTCTATATTCATTGGTTCACATTCTTTGAGTAGTTTTTTCATTGTCTGATCATTTGCTTTAAGGTTCTTCTCCAATCTTTTATGCTATATGGGATTTTTATGCATCTCATCTTCCAGCTCACTGATTCTGTCTTCAGCTGCTGTTATTCTGTTCAAAAGGCTTTCCATTGAGGGTTTCATTTCATCTAACGAGATTTTAAGCCCTACTATTTCAGATTGGATTTTTCTGATTTCTATCTTTGTGGTCTATTTAGCTTGATCTATGCTTTCTTTGAGTACTACTAACATCCTTCATATTTCTTCTCTAAACACCTTATCTGAAAGAATATCTAGCTGGTTGGTACTTTTCCAGTCATCAGAGCTGCCACCTTCATTCTCTATGCATGATGTTGTCTGCATTGTTTCCCCATTGCCCTGCTTGTAGTGTGGTATTTAATACCTGTTGTGATGGGGTTCATAATCTAGAAGATGTGCCCAGCTGTGGAGCGAAGCTCCATGCTTATTAGGCGTGGACAGTTTACCGGATGTTAGTCCTGAAGAGATTATGTTTGCTGTTGTCTTCTTGGCTGTCTCATGCAGGCAAGTGCCAGGGAGTGAGGCAGCAGCCTTTTATAATGGCTCTCTTGTGCCCAAATACACGGCAGAAATAAGTCTCCACCCTTATTGGGCAGGGACAGCTTACTGGACGTTGGGCCCTGAAGAGATTATGTTCACTGTCGTCTTCTCATGCAAGAAAGTAATATAAAAGAAATGTTAATTGATTATTAAAATTTTATAAAGTTTCTTAGTAAACTAGGAGTAAACAAACGTTTCTTAACCTAGCAGAGGCTAGTACCAATCTCCATGCCAAGTGCTTAGAAGTTGTCTTATCTTTTAAATAAACTCCTTTAGTACTTTAGGCAGAACTAGTTTCAAGGCTAAGAAACCCTAAGCTATTGCCTGTCTCTTCCTTCAAATCGAAATGAATTACACTGCACAGGAAGCATCTACACAGTTACCCATCTATCAGGTTTCAGCTACTATGTCTATACCAAAAGAGTATTCCAATACGTACAGTACCAAAGGTGTTTTCTCATCTACTTTATCCAGCCTGTGTTGGATTCTTTAATCATAATCTTATACTTGAATTCTAGGACCCTGCTGACTCTGATGGGACGTTCCCCTTCAGTGTTAGTTAATTATGTAAACAACTCATCCATGAACTTGCTTTTCAAATTAACCAATCCAGAACCCAAATAACCCACTCCTTTCTCATTTTTTCTTAAAGGACCCCATTCTCTGTCCTAATCACCCACAGCCCAACGCTTCATAATCAAGGACAACTCCTGAACCCCAAAGTCCACTGAAACTATCTAAACCTAAACTTGCACACTCTTCCTGATTGCTCCTTTTTGGTGAAAAATACAAGAGTTGACACAGTTCCCAACTCCTTCACATCCCAGGTATCCTGATAGCGATGTAGTCCATCCTCGTGAGATGGCAACCAGGGATACATTATCTTTGTAGTGGCAGCTATATTCATCAGTCACTCTATCTCCAATCTTCTACTAATATACTATTTTGAAACTGGGGTATAATGAGCATGTAAGGCACACAGTTCAAAGTCTTGTCTCTGCTTTCTGAGAGTGGGTCCCACTTGTACAACTTGTGTTTTGTAAATTCCAGTTCATCCTTAAAAACACGAAATAACAGCAATTTTTAACTGAGTGGGAAGCCATTGTTGTTCTTTCCATGTCTCCACAACCCAAGAGATACACATCAGTGCAGATTGGGATAAGGAGCTGTTTATTATTCTTGGAAGAATATGGAAAGTGGAGGCAGGCCTTGCATCCGTGTTCTTTTCCCCAGGGAGCTGCTCTCTTGAGTCTAGCCCAGGAGGAGGCCATCGAGTGACTAGTGACAGCTGCTTTGAGTATGCCTGGGATGGGCCACTTTAGAAATGGAAGTCAAGCAGGAAGCAGTGCTGAGAATGTGATCTGGCCAAGTTGAATGCCCTTGTGCTTAGGGACACAGTCCTTCAACTCAAGGCAGTTTAAAACTGCCACCCAGGCTCCTTGGCTTCTGCTTGACTTAATCTAGTTTAGAAATAAAAGCTTAAGAAGGATAAAGTTCAAACAAGAGCCAGCCTGTCCTGTTGCCTTCACCTCCACACATTAGTTAACTCAATTACACGACTAAACTTGTATGAACTGCCAGGAACATAACCCAAATGAAGTTTCCCCTTGTCCATCATATTTATTTTTCTTCATTAGCACAATCACTGAATTTCACATTTTTATTGTCTAGGCTCCAAGTAACACTGAAATTCGAACACTGCAAACTTCCACAGTACATCTGAGAAGTTACTGACTTGGGAGCAACATGAAAAACAAATAAAATGAAGATATACTAGCATTAATTTTCTTGCTGCCTTGTTAAAGAAAGAAATAATAATTTTCTGGGCCTTAGAAAATAGTCTTGTGTCATGTTATTTAACTAAGAGCATAATGGCAAAACACAGGCATAAAATGGGGATTTTTCCATTTCTGGCTTCCCTAAAATGTTGTAAGAGCTGACCCAAGTCAATTCTGTGAAAAAAGTGTCCCCCTATAAAGGTTTAGATAACTAAAGTAGCATTAGAAAACTTAACTAAAAACTCACAATAAACCATGTATGTGCTTTCTATCCTATTAAAAAAGAACCTAATTGCAAAGGTGTCTGTTGGTAGTTTACCATCTTTGTGTGTCACATCTCTGCCAACACAAGCTAGGCATACCTCTCCTAGAATGGTCTCTTAAAAATAGGAGTTTGCTCCCCAATTTCTCTTCTAGGAGAAACTTCTCAAGTTTACTCCAGGTTTCACCTCAGTCTTCTGTGTTGAAATGTCTGATTGCCTACCAAATATCCATTATTTCTTTATTTTTTCTCAACAGTGCTCTAATTTTATCTAGATTTTGGTATTTCAAACTATAAAATGAGACTTACATACTTTTTTGAGCCCAGAATGGTTAAATGTTCAGTTCAAACTGAACATTCGAAAGTCAATGAGAAATGAGGCTTCTAGAAAACTTCTTTTTTTTTTTTTTTAATTTTAATTTTTATATAGTGACTGTGAAATTACAGTTATTCTTGGTTGGGTTTCAGGTATATATGTTTCAACACCAGTATTTTCTCCAGTGCCCATTTCCCTATGCCAGTGCTCACCTTATCTACCCATATTTGCCTCCCAACAAACTGCTTCTACCAGAGGTGCCTTTTGTCAAATATAATTTTTTTCTTTTTGGGCCATACCCAGTTACGCCCTGGGGTTACTCCCGGCTATGCACTCAGAAATTGTTCCTGGCTTGGGGGATCATATGGGATCAGGGGATTGAAATGCAGTCCATCCTAGGTTAGTGAGTGCAAGGCAAACTCTGTACTGTTCACTACTGCTCTGCCCCCCCCCCAAAATATAATTTTTTGCACAGTGACTTACAGTGCTGTTGTGGATGGGGTTTCATACATAACATCTTACTTATCACTTTTCAACCATTTAGGGGTACCATTTAATTAGGTACCTCTCCTTCTGCTTTCCTTCATATAGGCATTTATCTCCAACTCTACCTCCTTCCTATCCTCTAACACTATCAAGGGGCTTGTTTCTTATTGAATACCAGTTCTCATGTTCTTCATCTATGGCTCTTTCAACTTTCTCCTTTCTCTTTTTTCATTTTGAACCTGGAATACTGATATGATGGTTGGAAATACATTATTCACTTGGGATGATGAGAAAAATCTTGATGGTGGAGAACAAGTTAAAAGACAATAGACACCTTATAGTGGGGAGGACCTTGAGGATGTAGACCAGGCCTCAGACCCTTAGAATATCAATTCAAAGGACACCAGAGAATTCAGCAATGAACTGCTTATTAGATAATCATGGAGTTTTCTCACCAGATCTGAGTGTCATACTAAGAATTTCTTGCTATCTGGACAAATACAGTCACCATGTCAGCACTTGACCAATTCCATAGACTCACTCTGCTCTCAAAAGAGATATAAACCAAGCCATGAAAAATTATGGGTACACTGGGCATGCAGCCTAAAGTTGTCAATTTTGTGGGGAGAGAGCAGTCCAAGTCCCTCCCTGCCAAAGCCACACCTGCTGTACCCATCACCCACAATCGCTGCTTCACCTATGGCTTCACCACTCCCCTACAACTCTTTGCAGATATACCAATCTGACAAAAACTCAGGATATATTGGTATTCAGACTGATATCACCAGTACTTTTTTGAAGTTAGTGTGGGCATCCTTCTCCTTTATACTTCCAGAAGAACTGGCAGCTGAATACATGTTCACAGAAACTAAAGTATCAGCAATAGTGCTTAGAATTCCTGTACCAAACAACAAATCCTTTTTTTTGGGGGGGTGGGGGGCAGACCCAGTGATGCTCAGGGGTTACTCCTGGATATGCACTCAGAAATCGCTCCTGGCTTGGGGGACCATATGGGACACTGGGGGGATCAAACCGTGGTCCGTCCTAGTTCAGCCATACGCAAGGCAAATGCCTTACCGCTGTGCCACCGCTCTGGCCCCAACAACTCCATTTTTGTTTAATACTGTCATCCCCATAGGAACATGCCAATGTGTCACTGAAGTCACCTAATGTTCAGAAGCAAATAAAGTAACAGAATGGTCAGCTAGCAACAAGAGCTTATTAAACCTTCTGATAATGACTTAATGACCTCATTAGATATACAATGATTCTCACTAATTTGCTTGTCACTATGCTTTTTTTTTTACCTTCCTTCTTTTTTCTTTCTTTTCTTCTTTTTATAATCTTTCTCCCACTTATCTAGAAACAAATATATTATCACTTATGTCAACTAACTAGATGCATGTTGCTAGCTGATCATGCTTCTTAAATAAAGTAAAATTTTTTAAAAAGAGAATTTCTTGTTATTTGGATGAATTTGTAATAGATAATTTTTAGCCACTGTTTAATAATTCCCACTCTGTCTCCATTACTTTTCCATCTACCCACTCACCTACTTACAAAAACATTCATTGGACATGAGCTTTTCAAAATTCTGTGCTCAATCTGTTGTTCATTAATTTTTCTTTTAAACATTTTTATATATTATTATATAACCATAATTGACAATGTTTTTTATGGTTGAGTTTTAGACATATTATTTTCTAGCACTAATCCCACCACCATTGTTCACTTTCCTCCACAAATGTTCCTAATTCTCTGTCTCTCTGCTAGTCTGCTACCTTGATAGGCACATTTTATAGATTAATTGTTGTACTTTGAATTTTATGTTTCCAGTGTTGTCAACTTTGTGATTTGGATTTAGAGTTATACTATTCCCCCACATTACTGATGTACCTGAGGTCCTTGACTCCTACTCCTGCTGTGTGTCCCTTCTTCTTTGTCTACTCCCTCCCCTCGATTTCTTAAAAAAAATTCCCTAAGCCAGAGTGACAGCACAGTGGTGTAGGGCATTTCTCTGTCATCTTGGATACCACCCCCAACATCCCAGATGGTCTCCTGGGCACAGACAGGAGTAATTTCTGAGTGAACAACTAGAAATAACCCCTGAGAATCATTGGATGTGTTCCCTACCCCACAAAAAGATATCCCTTCTTGGGCATCAACCTAAATAAAAAATTATTTTTAATCAAGAAGCACCTCTTGGAGGAGTCTCTTTAAAAAGACAAACTTTGTACCAGAGAGCTTCACACCTCTCTCTTCATCCTCTAACCCTAGACATGCTGGTGATTGGTTTTATCTTATTATTTCCCTCATGAACTAGGAAGAGTAAGAACAGTGGCTAGGTGATCAGCCTCTACCCAATTCCTGTCTCTAACATTGGTTTGCTAAATGAATAAGTGACTGGTTGCAAAACACCCATTGTGGTATGATAGCATATTTAGTTAGGTATCTTATTAATGCCTAGGTCCTGCCCTGTCCCAATGTCTCTCTCTCTCTCTCTCTCTTTTTTTTTTTGTTTTTTGTTTTTTGGGCCACACTCGTTTGATGCTCAGGGGTTACTCCTGGCTAAGCACTCAGAAATTGCTACTGGCTTGGAGGGACCATATGGGACACTGGGGGATCGAATTGCAGTCCTTCCTTGGCTAGTGCTTGCAAGGCAGACACCTTACCTCTAGCGCCACCTCTCCGGCCCCCCCCCCATGTCTCTTTTTCTATTTGAGGTAATGGTAGAAAATGGTAATACTATTACCAAGCACCGCAGTTTGCTTGTGTCTCCCAAGTGACATTCCCACAGAAAATCACACAGTCACCCCACAGAATTGTGATGAATCATTGTGGTTTAAATTTTACTTAACTTTATTTTTAAATCATTTTTATTCAAGTACTAGGATTTACAATATTATTAATTTTACTTTCCATGTATATATTATTCCACCACCATATTTATCTCTATAGTATCCTCTTCTCTCCAAGTGTCCCAAGCCACCCCCTAACCACCGATTAAAACTGTTTTGTAGACAAACTCTCCAGTTCTATAACTTTGTACATTGATCTTCACACATATGAAAAAGATCAAATAATATTATTGTGGAAATGGTGATACCAGCACACATAGTGATGATTAAAGCTAAATTAAAATTTGTTCAAAAACTTTGATTTAAAATAATGGAGCAGTTACTTGATGATTCTTCTCCAGTAGTTTCTTGTCCCTCTATTTGGAAAAGACAAACTGAGAGTGAAATTGAGCATGCTCATCAAAATCATCTTTTCATAGCTTACTCTGGATTGCAGAACTGGAGAATAGACTAGAGACTGACATCTCTAGCCATAGAAGCCTGAAAAGTGAGCTTTCAAAATGTACTTTGAGGAATGGGGTGTTTTTCATCAAGGTGCTGAGGGGAGAGACTAAGAGCTCCTATAAACTGACTAAGAGCCCACCAGCTTTTGGAGAAGCACCATTTTATGGACCTTTATAATAAAAATGAATAAAGTAACATTTCAGTTGCCTTAACATGTGAAAGTTGCTGGATTAAATTATACTATGGGCCATTAGGGATCCATTGTATTGTTAGTTGGAAGACCTGACTCCAGGCACATCCTAGTCTCATTTGATGTCTTGCCATAACATCTGGAAGAAGCTTCTGTCTGAATACCCTGGTGTAGTTAGAGAATACGTGGGTGTGTGATAATATACAAAAACATCACTGGGCTTGGGGCTTTGTGCAGTGCTGTATGCTACAGGAAATTTATTTTTGATATTGCCACATAAATGCCTTTAGTCCACTGCCCCCTTGCCCTATGTGGTCTGGAATCTGTTTGGGAACTCAAGGTCTGGTCATCTTTGAGTTCTAGCATGGAACGTGCCCTCATATGTGAGGCAGCTCTTGAATCCCTTTATACAGCTAAACCATCACTGATTTGGGAAATTTCTTCCCATCAGAATAGGAAAGGAGAGGCTTGATTTGAACATTGTCTATAGAATAAAGTAAAAAAATTCAAGACTGCTTTCAAAGAGTCATTTCTCTTATAAAGTAGATTTATCCTGATCTTCATCCATCAGCTCCCCAGTATGGTGTGTCCAGCAGGTATAATTCCCCTAAAGTTCAGGGAAAGTTAAAAAAAATTGACCCTTGGTCCTGGACAGACCCTTTTCAGGTGCATCCTGGCTTTCTTAGGCAAGAACAATTCCACACAGGCCCTCATGCATCTCCCCTGCTACATCCCTTGCCCCAGGTGAAGGAGGAAGAAGGCTGTTTGTCATGTTTCAGGATCTGTCTCCTTCCATTCTTCTCTCCAAGACTGATGCAGAATGGAACTTAGAGGGGACAAGCCCCATCAACAGTTTGAGGATCAAGGGAGGTAACTGGGATCAGGGTTTTTCCAACATTTTATGGTGTTAATGGATTTCATATCTATGAAATAAAAATCAATACTTTTTAGGCTGAAAAAATGAAAGTTAATGGTGTGGGACAGACCATTGCCTGTAGTAAAGCAACCCTTAGGATGGGCTTGGATGGTGGTGGACACATGGAGGTGCCTTTCTCTGCCACCCCAGGCCACGTGGCTCTGCAACCCCATTCAGCTGGCGGGTATCTGGGTCCAGGAAAGCGGCGGGTAGAAATCTCACTCACAAGCAGGCTTCAGGAAGTATCAGCTTTATTCATGCCCTATCCACCCCATGTGTGGTCAATCTTAACCATTTACGCATGCTATCCTTAGCTTGCTCTGCGTCTTAGCTTTTCCAGCCATGTCCCCCCCCCCGTCCCCCCCGCCCCCCCCCTCCCCCGTTACCTCTCCATGCTGGCCAAGTCCTTTTTTTTTTTTTTTTTTTTAATTTTTATTTTTTTATTTAAACACCTTGATTACATACATGATTGTTTTTGGGTTTCAGTCATGTAAAGAACACCACCCATCACCAGTGCAACATTCCCATCACCAATGTCCAAGTCTCCCTCCTACCCACCCAACCCCCGCCTGTACTCTAAACAGGCTCTCCATTTCCCTCATACATTCTCATTATAAGGAAAATTCAAAATGTAGTTATTTCTCTAACTAAACTCATCACTCTTTGTGGTGAGCTTCCTATGGTGAGCTGGAACATCCAGCTCTTTTCACTTTTGTGTCTGGAAATTATTATTGCAAGAATGTCTTTCATTTCTCTTAAAACCCATAGATGAGTGAGACCATTCTGCGTTTTTCTCTCTCTCTCTGACTTATTTCACTCAGCATAATAGATTCCGTATACATCCATGTATAGAAAAATTTCATGACTTCATCTCTCCTGACAGCTGCATAATATTCCATTGTGTATATGTACCACAGTTTCTTTAGCCATTCATCTGTTGAAGGGCATCTTGGTTGTTTCCAGAGTCTTGCTATGGTAAATAGTGCTGCAATGAATATAGGTGTAAGGAAGGGGTTTTTGTACTGTATTTTTGTGTTCCTAGGGTATATTCCTAGGAGTGGTATAGCTGGATCATATGGGAGCTCGATTTCCAGTTTTTGAAGGAATCTCCATATCGCTTTCCATAAAGGTTGAACTAGACGGCATTCCCACCAGCAGTGGATAAGAGTTCCTTTCTCTCCACATCCCCGCCAACACTGTTTGTTCTCATTCTTTGTGATGTGTGCCATTCTCTGTGGTGTGAGGTGGTATCTCATCGTTGTTTTGATTTGCATCTCCCTGATGATTAGTGATGTGGAGCATTTTTTCATGTGTCTTTTGGCCATTTGTATTTCTTCTTTGTCAAAGTGTCTGTTCATTTCTTCTCCCCATTTTTTGATGGGATTAGATGTTTTTTTCTTGTAAAGTTCTGTCAGTGCCTTGTATATTTTGGAGATTAGCCCCTTATCTGATGGGTATTGGGTGAATAGTTTCTCCCACTCAGTGGGTGGCTCTTGTATCCTGGGCACTATTTCCTTTGAGGTGCAGAAACTTCTCAGCTTAATATATTCCCATCTGTTAATCTCTGCTTTCACTTGCTTGGAGAGTGCAGTTTCCTCCTTGAAGATGCCTGTAATGTCCTGGAGTGTCTTGCCTATGTGCTGTTCTATATATCTTATGGTTTTGGGGCTGATATCGAGGTCTTTAATCCATTTGGATTTCACCTTCGTGCATGATGATAGCTGGGGGTCTACGTTCAATTTTTTGCAAGCGGCTATCCAATTGTGCCAACACCACTTGTTGAAGAGGCTTTCCCTGCTCCATTTAGGGTTTCCTGCTCCTTTATCGAAAATTAGGTGGTTGTATGTCTGGGGAACATTTTCTGAGTATTCAAGTCTATTCCACTGGTCTGAGGGCCTGTCCTTATTCCAATACCATGCTGTTTTGATAACTATTGCTTTGTAGTACAGTTTAAAGTTGGGGAAAGTAATTCCTCCCATATTCTTTTTCCCAATGATTGCTTTAGCTATTCGAGGGTGTTTATTGTTCCAAATGAATTTCAAAAGTGCCTGATCCACTTCTTTGAAGAATGTC
The DNA here is from genome assembly GCF_024139225.1 of Suncus etruscus. Classification (NCBI taxonomy): domain Eukaryota; kingdom Metazoa; phylum Chordata; class Mammalia; order Eulipotyphla; family Soricidae; genus Suncus; species Suncus etruscus. The sequence continues at coordinate 151,268,590 of NC_064850.1, read as the reverse complement.
ATGGGTATCTTTAGAGGGATAGCATTAAATCTGTATAATGCCTTGGGGAGTATTGCCATTTTGATGATGTTAATCCTGCCAATCTACGAGCAGGGTATGCGTTTCCATTTCCGCGTGTCCTCTCTTATTTCTTGGAGCAGAGTTTTATAGTTTTCTTTGTATAGGTCCTTCACATTTTTAGTCAAGTTGATTCCAAGATATTTGAGTTTGTGTGGCACTATTGTGAATGGGATTGTTTTCTTAATGTCCATTTCTTCCTTATTGCTATTGGTGTATAGAAAGGCCATTGATTTTTGTGTGTTAATTTTGTAGCCTGCCACCTTGCTATATGAGTCTATTGTTTCTAGAAGCTTTTTGGTAGAGTCTTTAGGGTTTTCTAAGTAGAGTATCATGTCATCTGCAAACAGTGAGAGCTTGACTTCTTCCTTTCCTATCTGAATTCCCTTGATATCTTTTTCTTGCCTAATCGCTATAGCAAGTACTTCCAGTGCTATGTTGAATAGGAGTGGTGAGAGAGGACAGCCTTGTCTTGTACCAGAATTTAGAGGGAAGGCTTTTAGTTTTTCTCCGTTGAGGATAATATTTGCCATTGGCTTGTGGTAGATGGCTTCAACTAGATTGAGAAAGGTTCCTTCCATTCCCATCTTGCTGAGAGTTTTAATCAAGAATGGGTGTTGGACCTTATCAAATGCTTTCTCTGCATCTATTGATATGATCATGTGGTTTTTATTTTTCTTGTTATTGATGTTGTGTATGATGTTGATGGATTTACGGATGTTAAACCAGCCTTGCATTCCTGGGATGAAACCTACTTGATCGTAGTGGATGATCTTCTTAATGAGGCATTGAATCCTATTTGCCAGGATTTTGTTGAAGATCTTTGCATCGGCATTCATCAGCGATATTGGTCTGTAATTTTCTTTTTTTGTAGCATCTCTGTCTGGTTTAGGTATCAAGGTGATGTTGGCTTCATAAAAGCTATTTGGAAGTGTTTCCGTTTGTTCAATTTCATGAAAGAGTCTTGCCAGGATTGGTAGTAGTTCCTCTTGGAAAGTTTGAAAGAATTCATTAGTGAATCCATCTGGGCCTGGGCTTTTGTTTTTCGGCAGACCTTTGATTACCGTTTTGATTTCATCAATGGTGATGGGGGTGTTTAGATATGCTACATCCTCTTCCTTCAACCGTGGAAGATTATAAGAGTCCAAGAATTTATCCATTTCTTCCAGGTTCTCATTTTTAGTGGCGTAGAGTTTCTCAAAGTAGTTTCTGATTACCCTTTGAATCTCTGTCATATCAGTAGTGATCTCTCCTTTTCATTCCTAATACGAGTTATTCAAGTTTCTCTCTCTCTCTTCTTTGTTAGGTTTGCCAGTGGTCTATCAATCTTGTTTATTTTTTCAAAGAACCAACTTCTGCTTTCGTTGATCTTTCGGATTGTTTTTTGGGTTTCCACTTCATTGATTTCTGCTCTCAGCTTTGTTATTTCCTTCTGTTTTCCTATTTTTGGGTCCTTTTGTTGAGCACTTTCTAGTTCTATTAGCTGTGTCATTAAGCTACTCAGGTAAGCTCCTTCTTCCTTCCTGATGTGTGCTTGCAAAGCTATAAATTTTCCTCTCAGTACTGCTTTTGCTGTGTCCCATAAGTTCTGATAGTTTGTGTCTTTATTGTCATTTGTTTCCAGGAACCTTTTGATTTCCTCCTTGATTTCATCTCGGACCCACTGGTTATTGAGTATGAGGCTGTTTAACTTCCAGGTGTTAATGTTTTTCTTCTGAGTCCCTTTGGAATTCACAAATAATTTCAGAGCCTTGTGGTCAGCAAAGGTAGTCTGCAAAATTTCTATCCTCTTGATATTATGGAGATATGTTTTATGTGCCAGCATGTAGTCTATCCTGGAGAATGTCCCATGTACATTGGAGAAGAATGTGTATCCAGGTTTCTGGGGGTGGAGTGTCCTATATATATCCACTAGGCCTCTTTCTTCCATTTCTCTCCTCAGGTCTAGTATATTCTTGTTGGGTTTCAGTCTGGTTGACCTATCCAGTGTTGACAAAGCCGTGTTAAGGTCCCCCACAATTATTGTGTTGTTATTGATATTATTTTTCAGATTTGTCAACAGTTGTATTAAATATTTTGCTGGCCCCTCATTTGGTGCGTATATGTTTAGGAGAGTGAATTCTTCCTGCTCTATATACCCCTTGATTAATATAAAATGTCCATCTTTGTCCCTTACAACCTTCCTGAGTATAAAGTTTGCATTATCTGATATTAGTATGGCCACTCCAGCTTTTTTATGGGTGTTGTTTGCTTGGATGATTTTTCTCCAGCCTTTTATTTTGAGTCTATGTTTGTTCTGACTATTCAGGTGTGTTTCTTGTAGGCAGCAGAAGGTTGGATTGAGTTTTTTGATCCATTTAGCCACTCTGTGTCTCTTGACTGGTGCATTTAGACCATTGACGTTGAGAGAAAGAATTGTCCTGGGATTTAATGCCATCTTTATATCGAAATTTGGTGTCTTTTGGTTAGTCTTGTCTTAAATTAGATCTTTCAGTTTTTCTTTTAAGACTGGTTTTGTGTCTGTAAAGTTTCTGAGCTGCTTTTTGTCAGTGAAACCATGTATTCTTCCGTCAAACCGGAAAGTGAGTTTTGCTGGGTATAGTATTCTGGGTGAAGCATTCATTTCATTCAGTCTTGTCATAATATCCCACCACTGCTTTCTGGCATTGAGTGTTTCTGGTGACAGGTCTGCTGTAAATCTCAAGGATGCTTGCTTGAGTGTAATTTCCCCTTTTGATCTTGCTGTTTTCAGAATTCTGTCTCTATCTGTGGGATTTGTCATTGTGACTAGGATGTGTCTTGGGGTGGTTTTTCTGGGGTCTCTTTTGGTTGGTACTCTTCGAGCATGCAGGATTTGATCACCTATATTCTTTAGCTCTGGAAGTTTCTCTTTAATGATGTTCTTGACCATTGATTCTTCCTGGGAATTTTCTTCCTGGGTCTCTGGGACGCCAATGATTCTTAAGTTGTTTCTGTTGATCTTATCATAGACTTCTATTTTCATCTGTTCCCATTCTTTGACTAATTTTTCCGTTGTCTGCTCATTTGCTTTAAGTTTTTTGTCCAATCTCTCCTGCTGTATGGAATTGTTATGTATCTCATCTTCCACAGCACCAAGTCTATTCTCAGCTTCTGATACCCTGTCCCAGAGCTTATCCATTTTGTCATTCACTTCGTTTACTGACTTTTTCAGTCCTGTTAGTTGACATGTTATTTCAGTTTGGAGTTTTGTCATTTCTGCCTTCATATTTTCTTGGTTCTTATTAGTGTTCTGTTCAACTCGATCCATGGTTTCTTGGAGTCTGTTGAGCACCTTCCATATTGCTAGTCTAAAGTCCTTATCTGAGAGGTTGATTAGTTGTTCAGTCATTATCTGGTCCTCAGAATTGTCATCTTCATTCTCTATGTCTGATGTTGGCCTGCGTTGTTTCCCCATTGTCACACTTGTATTGTGGGTTTTTCTACGTGTTGTGGTGGTATTCATTGTCTATATGATGTAGGCAGCACACTCCTCTGGCTCCTCCCTTTCTGGATGGGCTGACTTGCCTCTAAGGGAGGGGATTCCTCCGTGGATGAAGTCTCACACTGGGTCAAATCTTAGGCCCGAGCATGCAACAGAGAAGACAGTCCAGAGAGAAATGCTTGCTTCTCTGATATAGCACAGTTCTTATTGTGATTTTTTCTTATTGTTGCAATGGTGTTCTTTTCTTAGAAGGAGCGCACGGCCGCGTAGTGAAGCGGAGCGGCCGTGCTCTGATGGAGCCTCTTTTGCTCCAATCCCAAGAGTTTCACACAAGAGGACAGTAGACAGATATTTACAGTTCACACTCACAGTTGGGCCCCTCTGCGCAGGCTTAGATTCGTGTCTTTTCCCCGCCTGATGTCCCAAGCAGGGAATCCAGCTTCTGCAGCAGTCTGCCGGCTGGTTTTTATGTTCTGAATCCGCCCTGGAAATGGCCTCCGGGGTAGGGAGAGCAGATTTCTGGAGCTCTTTTGCCCCACTCCCAAGAGTTTCACACAAGAGGACAGTAGACAGATATTTACAGTTTACACTCACAGTTGGGCCCCTCTGCGCAGGCTTAGATTCGTGTCTTTTCCCCGCCTGATGTCCCAAGCAGGGAATCCAGCTTCTGCAGCAGTCTGCCGGCCGGTTTTTATGTTCTGAATCCCGCCCTGGAAATGGCCTCCGGGGTAGGGAGAGCAGATTTCTGGAGCTCTTTTGCCCCACTCCCAAGAGTTTCACACAAGAGGACAGTAGACAGATATTTACAGTTCACACTCACAGTTGGGCCCCTCTGCGCAGGCTTAGATTCGTGTCTTTTCCCCGCCTGATGTCCCAAGCAGGGAATCCAGCTTCTGCAGCAGTCTGCCGGCCGGTTTTTATGTTCTGAATCCCCGCTGGCCAAGTCCTTAATCCCTTTGGTCAAAGGCCTTATCTAACCTTCCCAAGACCCCTCTCAGGAAAGGGCGGGTCTTGCAGGTAGTTACACATAAATCTGGGGTGGAGTCATAATTGCCTATTGCCTATTACTTCCCATGAGTCACTAATAGGGACAGTCTAATAACAGTGCACTAATCTCAGAGGTGGATGTCCATTTCTCCAGTTAGCACTCTATGAGGACCCCCAAGTATGTTCTTATTGGATTTTTGTCAAAAGTACCAAATTCTGGGGCCAGAGCTATGGCCCAGACGTAGGACGTTTGCCTGTTGGCCCAGGAAATATGCAGTTGGATCCCCTAAGTCCCATTGGTCCCCCAAGCCAGGAGCGATTTCTGATCACATAGCCAGGAGTAACCCCTGAGTATCACTGGGTGTGACCCCCCACCAAAAAAATGTGTAAATTTTTCTGCTTAGATGCACCTGACCATAAGACGCACATAGATTTTAGAAGAGGAAAACAAGAGACATCAGAAGATGGCTGCTGGGAACAACCAACCTGTGAGGCCAAAGTATATTTACAATATACCAGTCCACAACTGGTTAAACATATTTACTTAACTTTTGTTTTTACATCGGAAAATAAATAAAAAAATTTTTTTTTGGTTTTTTGGTTACACCTGGATGTGCTCAGGGTTTACTCCTGGCTCTGTGCTCAGAAATCACTCCTGGCAGGCACAGGAAACCATATGGGATGCCGGGATTTGAACCATTGTCCAGCCTAGATGGGCTGTGTGCAAGGCAAGCACCCTACTGTTGTGCTATCTCTTCGTCCCCTAAAAAAACGTTTTTTAAATACTTTTTTGTTATTATAAAAAAGAAAGTCACAGCAATGATCAAATAGTCTTAAACAAAAGCTCTATATGTGGTGGTAAAAGTGTGTTAACCTGATTGCTCGTACTATGTGGTATGTCTGCTCAATAAAGAGAACATAACACTAAGGTGTCAAGTGGTTAGTATATGCTCTCCATCGATTCACTCAGGCTTAAGCTCCAGGCAGCATTTGCTCCATAAGATGCACAAATATTTCCCCCACCCCTTCTTTTTTTGGGGGAAAGGTGCATCTTATGGTACAAGAAATATGGTATTAGAAACTGGGCTCAGAGAGAGTACAATAGGTAGGGTATTTGCTTTTCAGTCCTCCACATCCCTTGTACTGCCAGGAGTAATTCTTTGTATAGAGACAGAAGTAACCCATGGCTGTGGTCTAAAAAATACAAAACCCCCCAAAACTAGAAATTTATTCCAAGCCTTGGAGAAAATATACAATATCATGTGAAACTTCCATGACCACTTTTTCTTACTCTATTAAAAGGAAAAATGGGGCCCAGAGAGATAGCACAGCGGCGTTTGCCTTGCAAGCAGCCGATCCAGGACCAAAAGTGGTTGGTTCGAATCCTGGTGTCCCATATGGTCCCCCGTGCCTGCCAGGAGCTATTTCTGAGCAGACACCCAGGAGTAATCCCTGAGCACCGCGGGTGTGCCCCCCCCAAATAAACAAAACAAAAATAAAAGGAAAAATAAAATACGAGGGGAGCATTCTAAATATGCCTCCCCTCTCTCTGGAAAAACAGTAGCCTCATCTCTGATAAAAATTCAGGGACTGGTGGATGTTATCAGATTTAAGTACCCTTTAACATTTTTTTAAATTATTTACTTTTCTTGAATATTGCAGTTACAAAATTGCTCAGGATTGAGTTTCATAACACAATGTACAATACCCTGCAAAAGTGCACATTTCCCTCCACAAATGTCAACAGTTTCTCTCCCACCCTTTCCCCCTGACTGCCTCTGGGGCAGATATTTTACTTCTCTGTCTATCTCTGTCTCTGTCTGTATCTCTCTCTTTCTCTTCCTTTTGTTAATTTAGACTGAATAAGTAGAGAATATGTTTATATATACACCATATGTTAGGCTATTATATTCTACTTATGACAATTTGGATAGACAGAACTAAAAGAGTTTGTTAAATGACATAGCCAAGCTCCTGAGATAAATTCTATATAAGCTATTTTACATATGACTAGTCAGATTCGGATAAACAGATATTAGAATGGTGACTGACAGGGGCTAGAGAGAGTGTGAAATATAAAGGTAATGACACAGTATGCAGTTTCAGCTGAGTTACATACTTAACATTTTCTAACAAAAGATTATTTTGTTGTGTGTAAAAAAAAAGCACAGACAATATATGAAATGGTGATCTGAGAGGAAACTTTGTTAGATGGCATTTTTCTTGTGGTCTTGATAACCAAGCTTGTCTATTTGTCAAATATATAGGGCATTGAACATGTTAATCATATCTCAATACAGTTTTTTAATACATGCATACCTTTTTTTTGTTTTGTTTTTGGGCCACACCCAGTGGTGCTCAGGGGTTACTCCTGGCTGTCTGCTCAGAAATAGCTCCTGGCAGGCATGGGGGACCATATCAGACACCGGGATTCGAACCAACCACCTTTGGTCCTGGATCGGCTGCTTGCAAGGCAAATGCTGCTGTGCTCTCTCTCCGGGCCCACATGCATACCTTTTTATACTTCAACTTCATTTCCTCTCTCTGCATGCCAATTACAATCATTTTTCCTCTCCATGTATGGAAAGGAACTATTTGCAAGTATTAGATATATTTAATGATTGGCCACACCCAGTGATGCTCTCTGGCTTATTCCTGGCTCTTGCTCAGGAATCACTTTATGTGGTACTCGGGGGCCATATAAGATGCTGGTGATTGACCCTGGTTGACTGTGTGTGAGGCAAATGTCTCAACAAATATACTCTCACTGTGTCCCCTATAATTCTCTTTCTTAAACAAAACAATAAAGCTATATAAACTCCCAGAATCAGGGGTAGTGAGTTTCTTCTCCATTCCAAGGTCTTCCCATAACATAACTCTGATCTGGTCAAAGGGCCCATGTTCACAAATGCTTCAGTTGTCCTACTGAAAGTCTCTGCTCTAGGGCATTTTAAGGTGATTTGATGACCATATTCTTTTAATAGGAGATTAATCTTCAAATTCAATAAAAATACCAAAATTGGACTATGTTATAGGTGAATCTATAATTAAGTGTTCCAAACTCTTTTTCTGCCATCTAAATTGACTCCCACCTCCCACTATCTTTGGTTTCCTCCAAATGTGGCTCAAATATAGAGTAACAAATCCCTCAAACTTATGTTTTGGGGGGTTTCCTAATAATAGGTCTTTCCCTCCCCCTTACCCCTGCTGGCAATGGAATGTGGCATGTCCTAGGAATGCTTCATTTTCACTGTGATGCAATCATTTCCCAGGAAGGTCTTTGTGCTGGCAGCAGCTGTAACTGATTATGGTCTGACTGGACTGTGTGTTATTGATGATCCACCTCCTCCTTTCAAAGCTCATCAGCGCTCACTCATGAAAGTATCATTAGAGGTTCTGGCCAAGGCTTGAGCTTGGGAAATGCACTTTCCCCTCCTTCTTTTCAGGACAGCAATGCCCAAGGAGGCCAAAAGAAGGGCCAAAAGAAATATAAAAAGCCTTATGAGGCAGCTCAGTGTGTGTCTCTAGCTATCAACCAACAGTAGGAAACAAGTGTCTTAGACTTGCATAGCTTTTGATCCTTATAGTTATTTTTCTATTCACCCTGCTGGCCACTAAGTTTGACCCCTAGCTCTCAGCAGAAATTTTAGATCCAGCATTTACCTTTCAATCCTTATTATTTTGACTTGGTGATGCTTCATTACTAGTAAATTATATGCCGTTTTCAAAGACTGGCACTACTTTGGTTATGTGTGTGTGTGTGTGTGTGTGTGTGTGTGTGTGTGTATGTGTGTGTGTGTGTGTGTGTGTGTGTATAATCTCACACTTTTCTTCTAACTGGTCTGAGCATTCCTGACCACTCAAGCGTATTCCTCTCCAATTATTCTTAGGCTTTCTGTCTCTGGGATTTTATCTAAATTCAGTTGTCCCCATGCATGTCTGAATCAGAACTGGCCCAAGTTCAATCTTTCTGATTGTTTCTCAAACAAGCTGTCAGTTTGAGTTGCCAACATGGATTTTTTTCATAAGATAGCACTTTTTTTTTGGGGGGGGGCCATACCCATTTGACGCTCAGGGGTTACTCTTGGCTATGCGTTCAAAAATCGGCCCTGGCTTGGGGGGACCATCTAGGACGCCAGGGGATAGAACCATGGTTCGTCCTATGCTAGCACTTGCAAGGCAGACACCTTACCTCTAACGCCACCTTCCCGGCCCCAGAACTGCATTCTCTACCCCTCTCTCTTGAAATCCATATTTATTTTCAGGAGCCTTCAGTCCCCAATGGGGGAAAAAAAAAAGGACATCACTTGGTCAGTGGCATTATGGGAAGGACATTATTTGTTGTGTTATTCTTGTCAACTGTGTGATAGCTGAGAAAGCACATCCCAGTAAGAATTCTGTCACCTGGATTGCGAGATCTTACTTATGTATAAAGAGGCAGGTGCTCACTCTAGGTTAAAGAAAAAGCACAGCACATTAGTAACAAATTAGAGAAAGAGAATTGGGGGGAGGGGATTAAGGAGAAATGAAAAAGTACAGACTCCAGACAGAAAGAAAATTCTCCCCAATTTCATGAGCTAAAGATCTGCTCAAAAGAGTGGGGCTTGGGCCAGAGTGATAACACAGTGGTATAGGGTCTTTGCCTTGCATGCTGCCAACCTGGAATGGACCTGGGTTTGATCCCCAGTATCCCATATGGTTGCCCGAGCCTGCCAGGAGCGATTTCTGAGCTCAGAGCCAAGAGTAATCCCTGAGCATCACCGGTGTGGCCCAATTCCACCCCCCCAATGATTTGGGCTTGTGCAAAATGCATGTGCCAAAGCAGGAGAGATCATGTAAACATTGTGTAGGTTGTTCTGAGAAGTAAGTCATTTAGGGGAAACAAGTTTTTGCCAAAGGTTAGGTAAGGCAGAATGAGAAGTTATTTCTAGTTGGCCACTTTAACCTTTGCACCCAGTGTTGCAATCTCCTATGTGGTATAGTCAGTATCAGTGCAATATCTTAACACTTTTAATTCACCATAAAAAAATTCTTGGACAAGGCTAACTCCTCAGGAGACATTAAACTCATTTGCATTGCGCATATCTATAATTATTAGAAAATTTTAGGTCAGTTTCTTCCTGTTTTTTTCATCTTTTCCATAATACTTATTTTGAATTATTCTGGTCCCAAAATATAGATTGTGTGGAGTGAGGAGAAAGTCAAACACCCCAATCATTTCTGGGGCGTTGGTTGGTGCTTTCCCAGTAAGCTGACATAGTGCCCCAGGGGGCTCCTGTCTACTCTTGTTTTCCTGTATTTATCTCCTTGGCTGTATGCTGCATACCATAACTGATGACCAATATTCCTTAGCTTGGTCCCTGGTTGGATGTGAGCAGAGTGGGTCTTTCCAGAGCTCACAGTCGGGGTGTGGAATTTCCCTGTATCAGCTTCTAAATCAGGAATGATGGTACTTGGTCTACATAATAATCAATCTGGAAAATGTCAGTGCTTCCAAAACGTGGTCTCTTTGGGAAGAATAGTGGTAATGTTGAATGAAACTAAGGGCTTGCGATTATATAAAGTTGGAAAAATAGTGGTTTAAATCACTTTTTAGTGTTCTGTCTTATCATCAGTCTGTGCTAAAATATGGATTCAGAGTGAGTGTCTAACCAGTAAGGTGCATCACCTCTAACATGACCAATTTTAAAATAACTCCTTTATTTCATGTAGAAGTATTAGAGATATAGGGAAATCACAGTTACAAAAGATGTAGCAATTACATCAGATGCTCCAGGCATATCACATGTGTCATATATACAAGTGACAAGCAAATATATAAATATCTCTTGTCTTAGATATATGAGGGATATTTCTTTTCTTTTGCCCTTTTCTCTACTTAGAAAATATGTATTTGCTTAATTTTTTCTTTGAAATAAGAACTTGAATTTTTCTTCTACATTTATAGAAAAACTATTTTATAGCAAAAGGGAACAGAAAAGGGGAAAAGTTCAAAGGGAAAAAGTCCAAACTGTTCATAACTTCATATTCAGGATAAGCCCTGAAATATTTTAGTGTTAATGGTTTCAGTAACTTATCAGTCCTACATATGTAAATGTATATGTATTCAGATAAGAACTCAATCTGAGAAGTGTGTGGGAATGAGGCATTCACATAACAGAATCGCATGTCCCTCAGCATGTGTTCATTTGATTCATTTAAAAAGATTGGAGTTTTCTGATGAATGAATCAGAAATGACCTCCAGCTGTCCAGAGGATGAGTCCATGTATGTAGCAGCAGCTAAGGACAAGTGTCCCAGAACCTCCTAGACCAGTTGACTTTCTACCTCTCCTGCTCTAAGACAAAGTGGGCCTTATTCTCTGGTCTCTGATGGTTTGTCAGACTTTTTCTCTACACACCTCTTTGGATTTGTTCTCACCCATGTATATAACTGTTTCCTTTATACAATTCATATTTTAGGTATAGTAGAAAATCCACTGGGCAAAAATTAACATAATCTCAAATTGTGCCCATGACATGGATGGAGTCCAAACCCTCAATCCAAAGGGCTATGGGTCCTGGCCCATGACTGGTGACTCTTCAGGCTCTTTCTGAGCAAACTTCTCTCCCTTCCACTCCCAGCATGCATTAGCTGGAGGCAGTTTCCCAAGGTGGTGACCACACTTTTCCAGCTGTCCTCCACTGTCATTAACTCCTGATGCTCCTCCAACTCTTCTGGGGAGGTAGAGGGAAGTCAGTTTCTACATAGTTCTGTGTCCTGATGTTCATCCTCTGAGTATAACTGCACCTAATAATGTGGATGACTCCTTAGTAAGGCTGTCACTTATATCTTGTTTATTTGTTTGTGTGCCATACCTGGTACTATATAGGGCTTACCTGGTTGTATATAAGGCTTACTTCTAGCTTGTGCTCAGTATCACATATAGGAGACCATATATGATTCTTGAATTGAACTCAAGTTGACCATATGCAAGGCAAACACCTTACCTGCTGTGTTGTCTCTCTGCATCCCCCTATTCCCTACTTGTGCTTTACCGACAGACTCATATTTGTCCTCCTAGCTGGCACAATTTGATGTGGTTGGTGAGACACTCCGATAAGAAATTAAGACTCTCTCTCTAATAGCCTTCAAGAAACCAGGTCCTGCTGACTAAATAGATTTTTTCCTGTTACTGAGCATCGGGATGGCTGAGCTGGCAGACAATCGTCACAGACCCAAGTACACCCTGGAGTAGCAGCCTCACTGACATGTGCATATGTTCCCACCCACAGTAACAGAGAGACAAAAAATAAAAATTTCAACTGCCAAGTTTTACAAAATCATAACTGTTATGAAAGCCTCTGATATGTGACACATACTCTACTGTGACCAGTTGTCCCCGGTAAAGACTGGTGCCACTGCTGTCCAGATAACGTCCAGAGTACATCCTTTGTTTTGCACTCATCTATTTATATTTCTGACCATACAGTTACACCTTAGGGTTCCAACTGCTTAGCATTTTCCTAGTCATGAATATGCCAACAAACACCTAATAAAAGTTAAAAGGTTTGGCACTACCTATGATGTTAGATGATGGGAAATTGTTTTTAAAACTTTTATGTGATAGATGTAGATTTATTAGTACCTGGGAGAAATATCACAAGGATATCCTCTACCCATTCTCTTCTAATAACTATTTGAAATGGAACAAACATAACACCATTCTGAGTTCAACAACAGCAAAAAAATAAAACCAACTAACAGAATCAGAAGGCTGGTCCCAAGCACCTCCAGGTAAATCATAAAATGGATGGTTAGTTTCTAGGCACCTCCAGCATACTGGATAGTTTAGGCATTTTGGGGAGCACCCACACTGTCCCCTATCTGTTATTGAAATTGTTAGCATGTAAATAAATTTTTGTGCTGGTAGGTGCTTGAAAATTGTATGAAAGATTTGCATATAAAAGTAGAAAGATTAAGAGCCAGAGAAATAATACAGTGAGTAAGGCACTCACCTTGCATGCGGCCAACCCACAATCCCTGGCACCCCATACTGGTTCCCCAAAGACCACCAGAAGTAATTCCTGAGTGCAGAGCCAGGACTAATCCCTAAGTATCACTGAGTGTAGACCACAACACACACACACACACACACACACACACACACACACACACGCATGCATGCACACACTCACACACTAGGAAGATTAAAAGTTAGAGTTTATTATCCATTTTAAAGTTAATTGGTCCAAGTCCCTTCCCAAATGACATCACTCAACCCTGACCCTGCCTGGTGCAGTATACAACTTCTTGAGTTCCATTTCACATGCTCTATTTTCTTCCAGTGTACAAAGATTGGGTCCTTTTCCCATGTTGCTCTCTTTCCAGTGTATGCTTTCATAACCTCAAATCATGTTCCTGGGTTTTTCTGGGCTGTACTACAACAGTTCCCTGACATCTAGTCCTGGTTGTCCTTAGTCCAACCTGATGCCACAGGCTTGTGGGGAATCCCACAAGCTCAGTATCTGTCATTGGGCATTTTTCAACTATGTCTCTCCAGTTTCTGTCATTCCATCCCCTAATCTCTGGCCACTGCCCTGGTGCATGGTGCATGGTGCATGTGAGACTCCTATGCTTAGAAGCTGTCCTTGCCTTTGTATCTAAGCCCTGCCTTTGTTCTGATCTCTCTTAGCCTTTGAAACCTTGGCCATCTGTCTGGATGCACAAGTGTTATCCACTTCTGTAGTCTCTGGGTTTATGCAAAGAGTGTGCTTGAAGAAAGAATGGGGAGATAGTGAGAAGGGAGATGAGAGAAAAATAGAGAGAGAGAGAGAAAGAGAGAGAGAAAGAGAGAGAGACTTGAGTTATCATTTTATCTGTTGCCATCTCCCACCCCCCAGTCAATCATTATCTATTTTGACTTGTTAGATGGGTGAGATTTAAAGGGACAAATTAAAATCACCTGGCACTCTGCCCGTCTACTAGCATTTATTCAAAAAGAAACCATGTGGGTAAAACCAAGGAAGTGACCAATCACTTGCTTGAAAACTTCTCACCTATTAGAACTGCTTTAGTTAAAACTTTTTTTCCTGGCAGGCACGGGGGCCCATATGGGACACCGGGATTCGAACCAACCACCTTTGGTCCTGGATTGGCTGCTTGCAAGGCAAACACTGCTGTGCTATCTCTCCAGGCCCTAGTTAAAACTTAATTTGCATTAAAAGGACTAAATTGAGGATGAAGTCCTCCCATTCTGCTTCTCTAAGTGGTCTGTCTTTTGCAAAGTCATTCCAAAGCTTTGAAGAAACATTGAGCTGCAATTCTTCTGTCAAAAGACACTCAGGCTATCAACACCTTAGCAGTCACAATTATATAAAACTGTTGACCTACTCTAGAACAGAAAATCACACAACTACAATGCACTCATCTTAGTAAGATATCCCCAATATAACACTAATGGACGTGTATCTAGCTCTCTGTAATTCTTTGTTTTTTTGGGGACCACACCTGACAGTGCTCTGGGCTTACTCCTGACTCTGCACTCATCAATCACTCCAGGATGGGCTTGGGAGACATATGGGGATTCAACTGGTTAGTAGTGTGCAATGTAAGTGCTGTACTCACTATACCATCTCACCGTCCTCAAGCTCTCTGCAAATCTGTCCTCAGTAGAATCAAGTATCCATCATTATTGGCTCAATGTCAGTCAGTTTTTCTCTACCAAATCCTACATTTCACATTTGAATATCCTCATCTGGCTCCCATCCCCACCCATTACTGAACCTGGCACCACCGAGTTTTCCTCCAGATCTGGAATTGTATTATTCAGAATGCTCTACAAATGAAATTACACAATATGTAACCTTTTAGAATTGACTTTTTTATTTAGCATAATTCTCCTGAGATCCATCTAAGTTGTGTGAATCAATGCTGTCTTTTTACTGCTGAATGAAATCCCATGATAAGAAAATCAGTTTGTTTAACAACTTACCCTTTGAACATTATATATTTTTAGCTCTTACAAATGAAACTGCTATGAAAATATGTCTAAGTTTTTGTGTAAACATATATTAACTTTTCTTGGATAAATGTCTAGCAATAAAATTTCTGGGTCATGTAGTAAGTAAGCTTAACTTTTATGAGATCATTCAAACTTGCTTTTCAGAGTGGCTATCCCATTTTCCATTCTTACTAGAAATATTTGCCTGGTTCAGTTTCTCTGAGTTCTCACTAATTATTTTAGGAATTGTCACTTTATATTCTTTACCATTTTTTGTTGTAAGTTTGTAGTAAAGTCACATTCTATTTTCATTTTTTTCCATTTTCCTGAACAGCTTACATGAGCATAATAGTTTCCATGTCCTTTATGTATAGGAATTTTCATGACTTTATTTTCCTGAAGGCTGCATAGTATTCCATTTTATATATGTACCACAGTTTCTTTAGCCACTCGTCTGTTGTTGGGCATCTGGGTTGTTTCCAGGTTCTGGCTATTGTAAATAGTGCTGCAATAAATATAGGTGTGCAGAAGGCATTTTTGTATTGTGTTTTTGTGTTCCTAGGGTATATCCTTACCTAGGAGTGATAGTGGTGGATCATAAGGAAGCTCAATTTTTAGGTTGTTTTTTTTTTTTTTAAAGAAATATCCATATTGTTTTCCAGAAAGGTTGGACTAGACAGCATTCCCACCAGCAGTGAATAAGAGCTCCTTTCTCCCAACATCCCTGTCACTGATTGTTGTTCTTTGTGATGTGTGATATGTGACAGTCTCTGTGGCATGAGATGGAACCTCATTGTTCTTTTTATTTGTAACTCACTGATGACTAGTGATTTGGAACACTTTTTCATGAGCCTTTTGGCCATTTGTATTTCTTCTTTGAGGAAGTGTCTATTCATTTCTCCCCATGGATGGGGTTAGATTATTTTAATTAAAAAAGCAGTACCTTATATGTTGTAGATATTACCCCTTTATTTGAGTATTGAGTGAATAGTTTCTCCCATTCTGCGGGTAGCCTTTGTATCCTAGTCACTATTTCCTTTGAGGTACAGAAGCTTCTCAACTTAATATCGTCCCATCTGTTTATCTCTGCTTCCACTTATTTGGACAGTCATGTTTCTTCCTTGAAGATGCTTTTAGTCTCAATGTCATGGAGTGTTTTACCTACATGTTCTTCTATATACCTTATATAGAAGATATATATCTTCTATATACCTTATATAGGTTATCTTCTCTCTCTATATATATATATATCTTCTATATACCTTATATATCTTATATATATACCTTATATAGGTTTAGGGTCTGATATCCATTTGGATCTGACCTTTGTGCATGGTGTTAGATGGAGGTTTGAGTTGGCTTTTTTGCATTTTGCTGACCAGTTGTCCCAACACCACTTGTTGAAGAGGCTTTCCTTGCTCCATTTTGGATTTCTTGTCCTTTATCAAAGATTAATTGATTGTATGTCTAGGGGACATTCTCTGAATATTCAAGTCTATTCCATTCATCCAAGGGTATGTCTTTATTCCAATACCATGCTGTCTTAATGACTATTGCTTTGAAGTACAATTTAAATTTGGGGAAGGTGATGCCTCCCATATTCTCTTTCCTTTTTTTTTTTTTAATTTTGCTTCACAAAAAATAAAAGGAAAGGGAGGGAGGAAGGGAGGGAGAAGGATGGGAGAAAGGAAGAAAGGGAGGAAGGGTGGAAGGGAGGAAGAAAGTGAGGGGGCAAGAGAGGAAGGAAGGAAGGAAGGAAGGGAGGAAGGAAGGAAGGATAGATGGAAGGAAGAAAGAAAGGAAGGAAGCAAGGAAAGGAGGGAGAGAGGAGAGGAAGGAAGGAACAAAAAAGGGAAGGGGCGAGGAAGAGAGAAAGAAAGGGAGGGAGAAAGAAAAGGAGGGAGGGAGGAAGAAAAAAGGAAAGGATGAAAGGAGGGAGGAAGAAAGGGAGGGAGGAAGGAAGGGAGGAAGGAAAAAGAAAGGGAGGGAGGAAGGGAGGAAGGAAGGAAGGAAAAAAGCTCATATTCTCTTTCCTAAGGGTCACTCTAGCTATTTGTGGGTTTTTATTGTTCCTTTTATGCCAATTTTCTATATGTGTGATTCTAGCTTTCTGCAATTCTTTTGTTTGTTTGTTTTTGGGGAGCATGCTTGACAGTGATCTGGGCTTATTCCTGGCTCTTCACTCAGCAGTCATTCTTAGTGGGGCATGGGGGCTAAATAAGGTGATGGGGATCAATTGCTTGTTGTCTTGGATTTCAAAATTCAATATTATTTCTAGGTACTAATCCTTTGACTGGTATGTGACTTTTCTGAGTCTATGTTAGAGTCATTTATGATCACACTTGCCTGTGCAGTGTATTCTTGTACTGACTTTCCTTCTCTAAAACTTCTCATTTGCTTATGTATTAGGATTGATCCTAAAGGACCAAGCAGTAAGAGAAGTTTAATGCAAGAAGTATTAATTTAATAAAAATAACCACATAGAAATATATAGGTCTAGACAACTGTATACATTAAAATAGAAAAGTCAAAAGACAAACTTGGGAATTTAGATTTCCCTGGAGAAGGTTTCTTTTGGACCCCAAACAGAAAAAATATCACCGGTTTGGTTTGACTTGAGTTGGTGTTGATGTTCAGAGAACAGGTAATCAGCATGCAGTAGGTAGAAATGCAGAGTTTAGGAGCAGACACGATATATATAGAGAAAACAAATATTCATGTGGTTGTCAAGCACACATAGACCTAGGACTCTGTGTGGAGAAGCTGCCCTCACAAATTATCTATATCAGTTCTTCCTTCAGATAGGAAAACAGAAAAAGGAACCTTTGAACTATTTTGAAGAAAATATACTGGAACACTGTCCCAGAAGGTGGTGAAATACAACACAATACATTTCTCATGTGTTTTCTCATGTTTGAGGCCTGGAGAAAAAATAATATCTAAAGTCCAATCTTTATGTCAGAAAGCTTTGCCATACTTTGGCCCACAGGAGACTGATGCTTTATATGAAGATAGAAGGTATTCTGAAGTCAACCACAATATCCCCAGCATGGTAGGATCTACCTTTGCAAGACTAAGGTTTACAGTGCCCAAGGGTCTGCCTAAGGGGTCACTGTAGAAAGTGACCCTGTGTGTGTTGATGACAAGAACCTAAATCTTTTGACTGGTGCATGGAGATAGGGAGGAACAAGGCACCAGTGACCAGTTTATCACCTCTCTCCACACCTCTGTCTCCAGGAGGAAGAAATCACAGGTGCAAAAGAGTGGGGACTATTGCAGGCACTGAAACCTGAGGAGTCTTTTCTCCTTCTCTCTCTCTCTCTCTCTCTCTCTCTCTCTCTCTCTCTCTCTCTCTCTCTCTCTCTCTCTCTCTCTCAGCCCTTGGAAGGATGTGGTGGTGAGAGGAAACTGAGTCAATGTGTTAGACCCCAGTGCTCTTACAGCAATGGAACAATTTGAAGAGGCTCTTTTCTACTATCTGCTGTGGAAAGTCTTAGAGAAGACCATGTTTGTTTGGAAAGAAAGGTTGTAGGATGAAAATTTATGTGAGTTACAGGACTCAATTACAAAGCAACAATAAAACATAAATACCTGGAAGGTCAGTAGGCGGAAACTGAGTTTAACCAGATTCCCCCATACTCACTCAACCATATCCTGAGAAATGGATTGAATCCATATTTCAAAAACATACATCAAGTAGAGCATCAGTGAAGTCTCATATTCTTTCTCTATTTTCTGTTAGATAAATGAGAGCACCAAGAGTTATAAAGTACTGATATGTTATATGTTGTGGCTACTTTTGTTTGTCTTTTAGAAAAGTACATGTTGGCAAAGTACGGTTTTGGGAACTATAATCAAAGAAGGAAATAACTGGTTCTCTCACTGACTAGGCCTGCCATAAGTTTGGACTCCTAGGGGAAGAAGAGTGGATGGGAGGAGGAGCTGGACTCCAGGAGGCCACCTGGAAGTTTTCTTTGGAACCTACAAAGTCATCAAAGTGGACATGGTCTCTCTGAAGAAAAGATTTCTAAAGGAGCAGGCTGGGCCTGGAGAGAGCAGCACTAATCTGTAAGGTCATGTGTGGAAGGAAAGAAAACCACACACATACGTGGTAGGGATGTAATTTCAAAAACACATGCTTGTTTTCAGGGCCAAGAAAATTCACACCAAGACCTGTGGATACAAGTTTTAGGGACTTGGTTACCAGGATCAAGGCTGGCAAGAGCTGCAGGTAGAGTGCACAAGGAAGGCAGAGTTGTACACAAGGAAGACAGAGATAAAGAAAGCAGCTCTCATCCATAACTATAATGACACCAACTTAGTTATGAAGCATAGAAAATTCAACTCAAGTATCCTCAGTGCTAAGGGAGGAGTGCAGGGACTCAGGCTGTTGCAGGGCCAGCAAGAAGGTCAACAGAGGATGAGTAGATGGAATGGCTTCTGTATAGGTTGCCTAACTGCTCTGTCATGGGATTGTGCTGAATGATGGAATGACATATACAGTGGGACACCACAGTGAATATGGAGGCTGCACAAAATCCTGCTCAGCAAGTGGATGCTGAAACTTTCCTTTGGCAGAGTCTGTAGTGGTTAGGGCCTAAAAGAGGGGATGTGTAGTTGCCTTACCAAGTTCCTGGAGACTAGTATATGGTTCTACGAAAGAATCAAGAAATCTTGAGCCGTACTAATTTCCTTCCTTGTAGATTGCAGGCAGCTTTAATTAATAGGGCCTAGTGGCACCCTGAAGACTCTGGTTTTGCAGAAGAGAGGCCCCATCCTGAGGATTAGGGATCCCAAGACAAGTTGTACTCACTTGGGAAAAGGTAGGGGGAGAATCAGGGAAACAAAGATAGAACCTGGTAGAATTTAGACTGAGGGTATATATGGAGGGGACCTATCAAGGTATTAGATATTGATGTCATTGAAATATTTCATCCAAAAGGAAATAAACCGGTTCATATTCAGGGTTCTTGGACTTGGTGGCTTAAGACTTCAACTAAATTCTCTGCTTCTCACAAGTGCAGGATAGAATTAACAGGTCACTCCTGAGCTGGTAATATTCAAATGAGACAATGACTTTCAAATCTACTGCACTGCCTGACAGGGGCCAATAAATACTGGCAAGTTATATTCTTACTTTTCTTGAGAACTTTCCAATGAGTTATATTTTTTTATTAAAAAGAACAAAATATGGGACTGGAACAATAGTACAGTGGGTAGGGCATGTATCTTGCATGCTGCCAACCCAAGTTCAATTTCTGGCATCTTGTGTGATTCCCCAAGCATGACAGAAATAATTCTAGAGCACATAGTCAGGATTAATCCTTGAGTATTATCAGGTATGGTTCAAAAACCTAATAATAATATTAGCTATTATTATTATTTAAAAATTAAAAAATTATAAAACTTGACTCACTGTTGGGCCATAGCATGGGACCTCAGACCTAAAATCTTCAATTGTGCCTTATTTTCAGCTGACACTTGCACCTAATACTGCCTGACCTCTAGCTGTGAAGAAAATTGATGGAAATCTGAGAATATAGAAAAACTGGCAGATACTTGCCAGCATAAGGGGGAGGGAAAGAACATGATAAAGAATTCTGAACATAAGAAATTTCTGAGTCACTGGAACATAGCAACTGAAAGAAAACAGTTTAATGCAAAATCCTTTGTTCTTCAAAGCCATACCATCCTAAATTGCAATTTATGTTGTGTTAATCCATTTGCTTGCTTGCTTCCATGTTTGAAGACAAAAATGGAGCAAACACTTTCTTCAGGGCTGAGAGTTGACAGGGCTACCTGAATTCTTAGTCTACATTAAAAAAAACTCCTTTCTTTTCCAATCACATTGGGTTACAATCTCAATACCTTGAGTTTTCCCTAACAAGTCAGTCAAAGGAAGAACCAATATACTGAAAGAAAACACACCCCATCAGCAAACCACATGGTTGGCATTGGGTGCTCTTTTATCTGGAGAGGGAATTCACCCTCAGGATTCTTGAGTTCCATGCTTCAGGTTCCATAAAAGTGTCAGATAACAAGACACAAGAATGTAGAGTTACCATAAGAATGTAGAGAAGCAGAACATCAAAGGCTTGGACAGCTGCCTCCTGTGTGGTGTCCTCTAACTACACCAGCAGTTCCTCCATGGAGAATTCCTTCCTGTGTAGTATTATTAGCAGGGACGTTGTCACTAATACCTACTACATTCAAAACACTGATGAACTCAGCCTGGGCTGGAACACTAGGTGAGTAGATTGATTATACTCTTTGTTATTATTGATATTCTGACCACAGGAAGAGACCATCTTTGCTTAACCAGTGATGTAGGACTGAACCATAATCATGATCAGTGATGTGGAGACCCTATGGTCTTAGGACTTTTGGTCATCTCTCCTTAATGACAACATGCATTTACTTCCCTTGGGAAAAAAAAAACAGAAATGGGGAAATCTAATGTCATAATTCTTACTGGATGCCCTGAGTGGGAATCTAGGAACTATTATTTTGGTCTGATCCATGAAGACTGGCAAATGGTATCCCCATCTTTTTCTACTCTCTTGGCTAACCCTATCTGTCACTTTCATTTCCTCCAAACTTCTCAGTCTCAACCTTGATTTTTGAAATGTCAGAACCCAGCTCTTTCTCTTTGTCACTGTGACTCAAAGAATGAACTCCTTCATTTCTGTCCACAGGATAGAGAGATTTCCTTGCATGAATTCTATTTAAATCATGCTTTTTTTTTCTTTCACAAAAGCCTACTGTATCATTTCTGCTCTTTTCTACTATTGATAATGCAGTAGATGGTGTTGAAATCAACCTTGGGGTGGAGAAGCTGGAGCAAGAACCCCCATCAAGTGAAGTCAAATGAGGTTGTGATCCCACCCACCATCCCTCTGCCCCCACCTGCATTTATGTGTGAAGTTCTATATTAAACTTTTTACTTAATTTTATTATTTCTTTATTATTTTATTGAGTCTTTTACTGACTAATCTTATAATTTGATTATGAATTTTGTCTCCAATTTATGGAAGCTTAGGAAGGAGCTAAGTGGTTGGCAGATCTTGGGTGCAGCACTGCTGAGTTCACTCCAGGGTCTCATCAGAATCAGTGTGGACCCTGGACCCTGAGGTGACTTTTGTGCTAATCTAAAGGACAGTTGTAGCTGCGTTGTGATAGGTAGTATCTTTACCCCCCTGATAATGGGAGAAATGAAGAAGATGAGTGAGACACCTACAACTCCCATACTCAAATTGTCTTGATGCCTGAAATCAATGTTCAGAAATACCAATTTGAGTTAACAATGTAAGCAAGTTGTTAGCATAGAAGCTGGCACAAGTGAGCACTTCAGAAGCTATCACTGGAGGAGGAATTTATACATGTCAACCCAGTTACCCACCTTCAACCCTTACCTATGTCATATAATTTCCCATCACCAACAAAGCTTTCAGGGCCAGTGGAATCCTTCTGACAATTGTCATTTAGAAGCTGCATGTTTGTGGTCCTGAGGATTGTGTCAGTCACACAAAGGTCCAAAGAAGCGTGTGAAACCTCCAAATGCAGTGCTACTTGGTAGACTCCCAGAGGAAAACCATGTGTTGCATGGTTACTGCATGTTAGGTAGGCTAGTTGAATTTTCTGTGATTCATTTTATATACCCCCAACCACGCATTACACTTAAAAGGTGTGGTTCTCTTGTTACATTCATTTTATAGGTGCTCACAGATATGAGATTGAAAGAAATAAGATTCGCCTCAGATAAGATCATTGTCTAACAGAGGATAAGTTCTAAATCTATGATTACTTGCTTATTTAGGAAAGTATTTGCTCTTACCCTTTGGTTTGTGAAGTCACGGGTCCCATTCCCATAGACTCTGGAAGTCATGTGCCCCCACATTCTCTCCAGTACATTCTCTACCTGAAGAACGCCTGAGAAAATAGGCGCATTGGAACAGAGAACCAGTGACAGCTAGGGCCTCTTTCTAAGCACAAGGGCTGAAATTTCTCTTTCCTTTAAAAATATTATTGAATAGGAGAAAAATATTCCCCCTAAATTTCTAGGGGAAATCCAAAACTGGGGTGGGAAAATAATTCCCATCTTTTTTTTTTATTTATTTTTGAGGAAGTCTTGAACCCATTACTGGAAGCTATCAGACTCTTAGAAGGCAACTGGCCTTATGAAAAAGTCATTAGAACAGTATTATCTGACTGGGGTTTTCAGGATGAAATACTGTGACCCAGAGAGAAAAGACACAAACCCTGCCAGGCGAGCATGGCTTGGAGTCTCTGAGAGCAGAGTGTGCACACAAACACTGTACATGTACATGTGTAGCTCAGCTTCTCTGTACTCTACAGGAATGTCAAGTATCAAAATCCTACATGCCTGCTCTCCAGCAGACCAAGGGAAACTCAGAGGAATGCTTTGTTTTCCAAATAGGTTGCCTCCTTTCTAAGAGGAGATCAAGCTCATGAGAGAAGGTGGTCTAAGGGTTGCTTCTAGAGTGTCCACGAGGACAGAGGAATGAGTGCACATTTAAAAGTGATCCATATTGATTCATTTTCAGTTGTGGAAAATTAGACTTGGAGAGATATGACTTACCCAGGTCTGCCTAACTAATCAATAGAAGTAGAGCAAAATCTCGAGACCACATTCTCATTCACAACCATGTGGGTCCACTTGAACATTATGGAATGACTGCCATCATGTCTTTCAAATCTATCATCTATACAGCACTGTATGGATACTTTGGAAATATATCTGCTCTTGTAACCTACTTTCAAAGGCCTCTCTGATGACCAAAATAATATCTGAACTTTTTTTTAGATTTACTGGGGGCGGGTGGGTCACTTAAACAATGTTTAGAGCCAGATCTGGGTTGCCATTGAATGAATGATGACATTCAGGCTGGCTATGTAGAGATAATGGTCAGAGCTATGACTTAGTTCTATTCTAGTGATGTTAGGTCCACCAGGTTCAGCTTGATAATGCTTGGGTGGAAGTATATAGTGCTGAGGATGGGGTTTGGTGCCTCATAAATTCAGGCCTATGCTTCAGAAGACTTTTTTTTAATATAATTTTTATTTTGATCATAGTGGCTTACATATTGTTGACAATAATATTTTAGGTACATATTAACATAATATCAGGGGGATTCCCATCACCAAATTATCCTCCTTACACCTCCGTTCCCATCCTACCTCCCATATCCTCCTCCCTCACCCCCGGGGCTGCTAGAATACGTGGTCCCCTCTGAGCCTACCTTACTCCTTAGTGGTCCTATACCTGTTTTGGTCTTGGTACCTCCCTTGTTTCCTCCTCTAACTTGGAGGCGGGACTAAATAGTTCAAGTTATGTGGTTTTGTTTGAAGAAGAGAAAAGTGATAAACTGGGGTAAAAATCAAATACGCCGAAAATGGGCGGAGTCCTTCTAGACTCTAGAGGCTCTCATCATCGGTTTGAGAGACGAAAGGGAAAAAGGTGGAACACCCCAACAATACAAAAAGAAGGGTCAAATAAAATATCCAGTGAGCACTCCAACAATAAAGTTAAGCACAGCATAAAAGCCATGGTCTTGAGATAAAAAACATGGCGGAGCACCTAAAGAAAGAAAAGAAAAGAAGAAAATAAATAAATAAATATAAATGGAGACAACAACTTCAATAACCATACCAAAACAAAGAAATTGACAAAACCTAGATAGATAAAAAATTGTTTTGTGCTTTTTTTTCTCTTTTTCTTCTCTTTTTTTTCCCTCCTGCGCAGGCACAGTAAATATTGGGGTCATTCGAATGGCCTAAGAGACACAGGGTTTCTCCACCCTTGGAGTATATTGTCATGGGATTAACTATAGACTCCGTTCAGGTTCATTTACTTTCTCCTCGGTGCTTTCTTGGTGTTTGGAAGACTTCTGCTCCGTCCTGGGTGATAAAATCAGATCTCTGTATCTAGAGATCTTGGTATCTGCACAGGTCAAGGGGTGGAACTTATGATGAAACCTTTCTTTGTGGTTCTAGAAGTTCTGTTCCCTCAGTGTCATTTTAATCTGTTTTCTGTGGTTGTGGTCTTGGTCTTTGCGTTGATCCTAGGATGGAGTCTAGGATAGTGTCTTTTGTTATGTGTCCAGAAGACCCAATCCGTTGCAATTGTCTCAGATGGACCTTTGGAACTGGAGATCATGGCTGTTGTGCAGGTCGTAGCTCGAACCTTGGCTAGGGCTTTTTTTTTATTGGTCACAGGATACATACAGTCCGGTCATGATTCTATCAGCCAGTCATCTGTAAAACGCGATCTTGGCTTTTGGACAGATCAAAGGGTGATCTGTCTTCTGATTTTGTCTTATCATCAGCTGGAGGGGTAGGATAACCTGCTCTTAGGTCAAGTTGTTCCCATTTTCTCATTGTCAGGATATCGTATTAGGCTGGCACTTGTTGGTGTCTGAGCAGTATTAAGGATGTCCCGGATGGGATTTATTTCCTGTAGCTGTCGTGAAGAACTGTGTCGTTTCTATGTCTGGGATCCAGTGTTCAAGGCTGGACAGATGGTGTCTAATCACCTGGGGTCTAAGTTGGTTCCATGTGACATATTTTCTTTTTGGGGGGTTGGGGTTTGGGCCACACCCAGTGGTGCTCAGGGTTTACTCCTGGCTATCTGCTCAGAAATAGCTCCTGGCAGGCACGGGGGACCATATGGGACACTGGGATTCGAACCAACCACCTTTGGTCCTGAATTGGCTGCTTGCAAGGCAAACGCCGCTGTGCTATCACTCCGGGCCGCTCGTGGCATATTTTCAAGGTGAGAGATGTCCCTGTATTGTAAACAAGTATGAGTTCTTATCCCTAGTAGATAAGAACTCATTTTTATACATAAGATTTCCCCTTTTTTTTAGTGTGTCTTTGCAGGGGAAAATGGTGCTACATTATATTGCCAGTGCATTTGGGGAGGAAAAAGAAGAAAACAGAAACAGGTCACACACCCAAAAAAGATAAAAATAGAAATAAAAATATATGTGCTCACATATATATATGGAACAAAGATTTAAAAAAATGAAATAACAAAGTAATTAAAGGAACAAAATGATGCTATAGACTATCTTACATTTGGGGAAAAGCAGGTAATGAGGTAGTGCAATACAGGACTTATACTTATGATGGAAGTATAGGTTTCCCCATTGTCTTTTGAGATTTTCTTGTGGTGTGTGGATTCCCGGGAGCCTTTTCATCACACACCCTGAACTTCTTGAGATCGGCAAAAGCTTTGCGGCAGGGAGGTCTTGGAAAGAGTTCTTGCTTTGGGGATACTTTTAGAGCTGAGTCTGGTTTCATGTAACAGTCCACGTTAGGTAAAGTTGGTAAGGAGGGCCGCGCAGCTTGAGTCAGCAGGGGAGTTGGTTGCCTTTTCTTGCCGGGGACGAGGTGTGGGTTTAACTGGGCGTCCCTTCGGTTGGGTGCTGGGTACTGGTTCGTTGGGGTAGGAGGTCAGTCTTGATGCCTAATAAATTAAGAACTGAGGGTGAAGAGTTTTAATAAGGTGGGAAATCTGGATGGGACTGAGAGTGAAGGGATAGTCAGATTTTCAAAGAGGGGAAAGGGGAAAGTGTATGGAAGGGGCAGGAAAGAAGAAAAGAAAAAATACATTAAAAAGAAAAAGAAAAAGAAAGAAAGAAGAAAAAAAGGAAAGTAGTGAGAAGAGAGGAGGAAAGGGCAAGGGAATGCTAGTTTTCTTGAATGTGTTCGATGATTAGGGACTGTAGAATGAGTCTGTAGGTCACAGTTGCTGCTTCGGTGGTCTGGCTGGTCAGGTGTTTCAAGTCCTAAAAGAAGGTATAACCTAGAGATAAAGTGTATGTTAAAGAGTTTTCTTGGGACATTTTTGTAGTGCAAGCTGGGTATGGTATCTCGTGTAACTGGGCCCCAAGATGCCATCTTAGTTTGTCCACTTTTTGTATCTAAGAACGCCTGTGGACAGAAAAGCTGAGAGGTTATTTTAAATATAGTAAGATTAAGGCATTAAAACATATTGTTATGAGATGTTTCCGTTGGAGTCAGTGATTTCCCATGGTATTCTTTACCTGAAATCCTGTATAAAATCCCTAAGGGATTATTATGGGCCTTTGTAGTAGAAGGCTGATTACTGATTACATACCTGTTCTCTCTATGCTGCTGTTTCTGCTGTTGCTGGTTTCTTTGTGGTATAATGTATAGTCAAGAGTTTGTGTTGTTCTTCTTTCATGTGTTTTGGGCACTGATCCCCAGTGTATATTGACTGTTACAGTGTTTGGAGTTTCTACCCTGTTAAACCCTGTTATTTGATTGTTGAGTATTAGTTATATATAAGGTGTATGTTCTAGGTGCTTCAGAATAGTGCTATCATTCTGTGTTTATCTTTCGTATTCTGACTTACTTCATTTAATATAATATGTTCTAGGTTGCTGCAAAGTCCATGATTGTATCATTTCTGACTGTCATGTAGTATTCCATTGTGTATAGATACCACATCTTAATGATCCACTCATCTGTTGTTGGACATCGAGGTTGGTTCCAAGACTTGGCTATTATACTGAGTGCTGCAATAAATAGTGGGGTGCACACATACTTTGGGATGAATGTCCTTCCCACTTGGGGATAGATACCTAGGGGAGCAATTGCTGGGTCAAATGGCAGCTCAATTTTGAGTTCCTTTAGCACTCTCCAGACTGTTCTCCATAGGAGTTGGACTAGGGGGCATTCCCACCAGCAGTGGATGAGAGTGCCTTTCATACTGCATCCCTGCCAACAGAGGCTGTTCCCATTATTTTTGATGCAAGCCCTTCTCACTGGTGTAAGGTGGTTCCTCATTGTTGTTTTGATTTGGATTTCTCTGATGATGAGTGAAGGTGAGCATGTTTTCATGTGTTTATTGGTCATCTTTCAGTCTTCCTCTGAGAAGTGTCTGTTCATTTCATCTTCCCATTTTTTTAAATTTTATTTAAACACTTTGATTACATACATAATTGTGTTTGGTATGGCTTTATTTGGTTTTGGGGGGCTCAGCTTTCTGAGTGTTTTGTATATTCTGGATATCAGCCCTTTATCTGATATGTTGAGTGAAAAGATTTTTTCCTAGTCAGTTAACTGTATTCTTGTGTTAAGTAGGGTTTCTTTTGCCATGCAGAAGCTTTTTAGTTTGATGTAGTCCCATTTGTTTATGTTTAACGCTAAAGTTCTTACTATTGGTGCTCCATCCTCGAAGACCTTTTTGATATATAGGTCTTCGAGTGTTTATTTTATTCTCTATAAACTTTATCAATTCGGGTCTAATTTCGAGGTCTTTGATCCATTTTGAGTTGATTTTTGTATAAGAAGTGAGGTATGTGTCAATTTTGAATTTCTTACATGTGGTTTTCCAATTGTACCAACACCATTTGTTGAAAAGACTTTCTTTGTTCCATTTCAAGTTCTTGGCTCTTTTGTCAAATATTAGTTGATTGTATATCTGGGGGTTTATGTCTGGAAATTCTGTTCTAACCCACTGGTGCTTCAGAAGACTTTTAAGCTATTTCTTTAGCCCCAAATCTTATTATTCTTATATGGCTTTTAACTCTCAGGTCCAGTTGTACACAAAACCCCTAAGTGGGGCAGAATGGAGGTGGTACAGAGGTTTTACTTAATATACATCTAAGTTAAAGCCATGATTATAGCTCAGGATCCAGTCTAATGTTCACATTTATGTGAACATGACAAGCTGCTGCTCCAAACTGTGTACATGTATGCTCACCCCTTCCATTCAGGCCCATGGGAACACACTACACTGTACAGTGGTCAGCCTTTGAAAAGAAAATTATTAGAAATATGCTTGGGAGTGTGTGAGTGCAGAAATTCTTAGGTTGGAATAATCCAAACAAAATCTTGAAGGAGAGATACAGACTCCAGATTTATGGACCCTCGTGGTCCTATAAGACCTCCTCTACAACAAGGAAGACCAGTATGGAATATCTCAGGGCCAATACAGTCAGGGAAATCTAGTTTGGCACTGGGACTGTCACTTGCTAGTACTAGGTCTACAGTCTAGCTGTACCTTCTGCTACATGTACAGACCTTTGCAAATCAAAAATGGCTGTAAAAAACAACATCAGTTCTAGATGCCCAAATGTAAACTCACCTTGATTCACTTGTTTATGACACTCATGATATTTTCACCAGTCTTCCAAATTCTATGGCTCTTCCCGTACTCTTACAACATTTTAGTCTGAATTCTAGTTGAAGTCAAATGCCCAAAACAACAAGTTGATATATAATTAACATAGAGCTTTGATGGATGTCTGTCCACTTCGAAGAACAGATGAGAGATCAAATTTTATTCAGGAAGTGGAGGGTACCTGGAAACTGTATGTATTAAGATTTTTTCTCTGGAAAGATCACAAACCAAGGAGGCCAAAGAAATGGCATAGTTGTCTATCTTGAAGAAGTGTGTTCCATTTAGCATCCCCAACAAATAGGTATTGGAACTTATATTCATCATACTCTCTGAACCCTGGAGTATGTGGGGTTGGATAGTGTGCACAAACAGTTATTTCTAGGCCATTCTAATAGGTTCCTTATCGGGAATAAATAATAACACCACAATCCACGCTAATATACCAATGTGAGTACAGCATCAGGCATATCAGTTCTTTCCAGGGAATTAACCTCAGGGAAAAGGAACAGGTTTTGCTATCTTTACTTTGGACCTAGGGAATGGAGGTGACATCTGCACTGACTTTCAAATTACTAATTAGGAGTTAGTTATGTATTTTAGGTTAGAGGTTGAAAAAGGAGGAACTGTATTAGAGAGTGTTACAGTCTCAAACCTAAGTAAAAAGTTGAAACCTCTTGAGAACAGAGAGGAAGGGATGAGATATGCATAAGGAGGATGAAAATAATTTCTGAAGATGTGTAAATGAAAAAGGAGAGTATGTCCTATTCTGCATGTGAGTAGAATGTGCATAGGCATTGAAAAAAGAGCCAAACCAATGTTTGACGTTTCCAATAATCATTCTGGATAATATAGAAAAGGAACTTTCAGACACCAGGAAGTTATTACAAAGATGTCAGACATTGTCAAGCTCTTAGGGCTTACTTGAATGGTCAAAACACTAAAATAGAGCTGGAATGGATTTTAAGTGTTTCATCAACAGCTCAAACTTTAGAAAAGGAGACAGAGGTCTTTGATTTAAAGCCTTGCATGCTAGTACCCTTAACTAACACAGGTCAGTATACACGGTGAACTTGGAAGACTGGATGTAGGCAAGAGTCTGATAAACAAGATTTCTTTGTGAACATATATAGCAGTCAAATGAGAAACTAATTTGTAAATTATTCTTTTGATCTTCCACCATGTTCAATTCAAGATCCATTAAAGACCTCATTATCAGACCACAGTTTGTAAGATATACTGAGAAAAAATATAGACAGAATCCTATGTAACATAAAATATAAAAGTATTTTTTATTTATATTTTTTATTGTAAGAATTTATCAAGAGACAAAATTGATTAACAGAATGAGGTAAACTAACATAACATTATATAGTGACATAGCATAACATATGATATAATTGATATAATAATAATACATGTAAGTCAAAGAAAGTTTCTGATTAAAAACACAATATTTTTCCATAATGGCTTACATATCTTTCACAGTAGTATTTTAGGTACATATTAACATTGAGTCAGGGGAGTACCCATCACCAACTATGCCCTCCCCCCATTCCAGTTCCCTTTCTACAATGCATATACCCCACAATCACCCCCCGGGCTGCTAGAGTAGGTGGACGCCTCTTTGTCTGGCTTACTATTAGTGGTCACATATCTGTTTGGTCCTGGAACCCTCCCATGTTTCCCCCTCTATTTAAGAGGCAGAGCTTGAAAAATCGAGGTATGTGGTTTTGTTTGAAAGCAAGAAAAGCAATAGATTGGGGTACAAAATAAGAGGGGAAAAAAAAGAAGTCAAAAGTCAAATACGCTGAAAATGGGCTGAGGGCTGTAATCAAGTGAATGAATGAGGGAACTGGAAAGCCTGTCTGGAGTACAGGTGGGGGTGGGGTGGGATGGAGGGAGATTTGGGACTTTGGTGGCGGGAATGTTGCACTGGTGAAGAGGGGTGATCTTTATAGGACTGAAACCTTATCACAATCATTTATGTAATCAAGATATCCAAATAAAGAGAAAAAAAAAGAAGAAGAAAAAAAAAAGTTAAAAAAAAAAAAAAGAAAATGGGCTGAGTCCCTCTAGAGGCTTCCAACCTCAGTTTGAGAGAGGACGTGAAAAAGGTAATTGAAATACCACAACAATACAGAAAAAATATCGAATTAAATAACTGGTGAGGACTACAGCAATAAAGACAGGCACCACACAATAGTCTCGGTTCTGAAATCAAATCATGCTCAAGTGCAAAAAGAAAGAGAAAGACAAGACAAAATAAAATAAAATAATATTGGAGACATCAATCGTAATCTCCACACCAAAATAAAGACGTCAAAAAATTGATCAATGGATAAATAAACACGTGGAAAAATTATTGTTTTGTGGTTGTTTTTTTTTTTTTTCCCTCCTTTTCTTTATTTCCCTGCATAGGCACAGTAACTATTGGGGATATTGTAGAGGGAATTCCCTTGACCTAGGAGATACAAGATTTCTCCACCCCTGAAGTATACTGTCATGGGATTAACTCTAGACTCCTTGCATGATCATTTACTCTCACCTTGCTGCTTTCATGGTGTGGAAGACTTCTGCTTTGCCTTGGATGGTAAAATCAGACCTCTGTTTCTAGAGATCTTGGTGGTTGTATTTTTTTGTTTGTTTGTTTGTTTTTTTTGTTTTTGGGCCACACACAGCGATGCTCAGGGGTTACTCCTGGCTGTCTGCTCAGAAATAGCTCCTGGCAGGCACAGGGGACCATATGGGACACCAGGATTTGAACCAACCACCTTTGGTGCTGGATCGGCTGCTTGCAAGGCAAACGTCGCTGTGCTCTCTCCAGGCCCGGTGGCTGTATTTTTAATTATTCGGTGTGAGTAGCTAAGCAAGTGAAGCAAAGTTAAATAAATGGGACTCTATCAATTAAAAAGGTTCTGCACCACAAACGAAATAACCAGAATTAAAAAGACAAAACATTCCACTATCTGTCCCCAGGCAGAGATAGCATGTGAATTAAAACTCTTATTCATGACTGCTCTGGGTTCCAACCCCTATATATGTGGTCTTCAAGCATTGCCAGGAGTGATACTGTGTGGTCCCGACAAAACTAAACAAACAGACAACACACAGAAAGAATATTTTCATAACATACAATAGACTAAATACCACTCAGATATATGAAAAGATAAAAATTATACAATTTATCTCTATATGGATGGAACTAGAATGAAGTTAGTCAAGAGGAGGGGGGCAGACACAAAATAATTTGACCAAATGTGGGATATGAAGAACATAATGAGGGATAAATAAATGCCAAAGGCAACAGAATTAGAGAGTTGGTCTACAGAACTAGGTGTACCGTGGGTGTAGGAGGCTGGTGAGAGGGCTGCTTCAGATGTTGGTGGAGGGAAAGGGTTACTTTGGTTATGGATGTGGTGATGGAAAGATGCATAAAGCTATTATTAACAGAATTGTGAACATTTCCTTTCTTCTGCTTGATATGAGTTAATCTATCTTTCCCTTTATTGGGGTGGCTGAGTTGGCAAGTGGCTGGGTGCACTTGGTTCTACATAGAGGCCAACCCTGGCTCTGTGCTCAGGAGTCATGTCTGGCAGTACTCCGTGGGCCATATGTGGTAGTGGAAATTGAACCAGTGTCATAGCTGTCATCACATGCTAAGCAAGTGCCTAAATCCTCCCCAGCTCTAAATCAACTTTTTATAGATTTTTGAGATAAAAACTTAGATTGTTAAATAGAGCTCTTCCAACTATTCAACTATTTCTTTTTTGTTTTGTTTTTGTTTTTGGGCCACACCCGGTGGCATTCAGGAGTTACTCCTGGCTTTCAGAAATCACTCCTGGCAGGCTTGGGGAAACATCTAGGATGCTGGGGATTGAACCCCGTCTGTCCTGGGTCATCTGCGCGCAAGGCAAACATACTACCGCTGTGCTGTTGCTCCAGCCCCATCTTTCTTTTTTTTTTTTTTTTTTTTTTTTTTTTTTTAATTTTTTTTTTATTTAAACACCTTGATTACATACATGATTGTGTTTGGGTTTCAGTCATAAAAGGAACACCACCCATCACCAGTGCAACATTCCCATCACCCAAGTCCCAAATCACCCTCCTCCCCACCCAACCCCCGCCTGTACCCTAAACAGGCTCTACATTTCCCTCATACATTCTCAATATTAGGACAGTTCAAAATGTAGTTATTTCTCTAACTAAACTCATCACTCTTTGTGGTGAGCTTCCTGAGGTGAGCTGGAACTTCCAGCTCTTTTCTCTTTTGTGTCTGAAAATTATTATTACAAGGGTGTCTTTCATTTTTCTTAAAACCCATAGATGAGTGAGACCATTCTGCGTTTTTCTCTCTCTCTCTGACTTATTTCACTCAGCATAATAGATTCCATGTACATCCATGTATAGGAAAATTTCATGACTTCATCTCTCCTGACAGCTGCATAATATTCCATTGTGTATATGTACCACAGTTTCTTTAGCCATTCATCTGTTGAAGGGCATCTTGGTTGTTTCCAGAGTCTTGCTATGGTAAATAGAGCTGCAATGAATATAGGTGTAAGGAAGGGGTTTTTGTATTGTATTTTTGTGTTCCTAGGGTATATTCCTAGGAGTGGTATAGCTGGATCGTATGGGAGCTCGATTTCCAGTTTTTGGAGGAATCTCCATATCGCTTTCCATAAAGGTTGAACTAGACAGCATTCCCACCAGCAGTGGATAAGAGTTCCTTTCTCTCCACATCCCCGCCAACACTGTTTATTCTCATTCTTTGTGATGTGTGCCATTCTCTGGGGTGTGAGGTGGTATCTCATCGTTGTTTTGATTTGCATCTCCCTGATGATTAGTGATGTGGAACATTTTTTCATGTGTCTTTTGGCCATGCGTATTTCTTCTTTGTCAAAGTGTCTGTTCATTTCTTCTCCCCATTTTTTGATGGGGTTAGATGTTTTTTTCTTGTAAAGTTCTGTCAGTGCCTTGTATATTTTGGAGATTAGCCCCTTATCTGATGGGTATTGGGTGAATAGTTTCTCCCACTCAGTGGGTGGCTCTTGTATCCTGGGCACTATTTCCTTTGAGGTGCAGAAGCTTCTCAGCTTAATATATTCCCATCTGTTAATCTCTGCTTTCACTTGCTTGGAGAGTGCAGTTTCCTCCTTGAAGATGCCTGTAATGTCCTGTAGTGTTTTGCCTATGTGCTGTTCTATATATCTTATGGTTTTGGGGCTGATATCGAGGTCTTTAATCCATTTGGATTTTACCTTTGTACATGATGTTAGCTGGGGGTCTAAGTTTAATTTTTTGCAAGTGGCTATCCAATTGTGCCAACACCACTTGTTGAAGAGGCTTTCCCTGCTCCATTTAGGATTTCCTGCTCCTTTATCAAAAATTAGATGGTTGTATCTCTGGGGAACATTTTCTGAGTATTCAAGCCTATTCCACTGATCTGAGGACCTATCCTTATTCCAATACCATGCTGTTTTGATAACTGTTGCTTTGTAGTACAGTTTAAAGTTGGGAAAAGTAATTCCTCCCATATTCTTTTTCCCAATGATTGCTTTAGCTATTCGAGGGTGTTTATTGTTCCAAATGAATTTCAAAAGTGTCTGATCCACTTCTTTGAAGAATGTCATGGGTATCTTTAGAGGGATGGCATTAAATCTGTATAATGCCTTGGGGAGTATTGACATTTTGATGATGTTAATCCTGCCAATCCATGAGCAGGGTATGTGTTTCCATTTCCGTGTGTCCTCTCTTATTTCTTGGAGCAGAGTTTTATAGTTTTCTTTGTATAGGTCCTTCACATATTTAGTCAAGTTGATTCCAAGATATTTGAGTTTGTGTGGTACTATTGTGAATGGGGTTGTTTTCTTAATGTCCATTTCTTCTTTATTACTGTTGGTGTATAGAAAGGCCATTGATTTTTGTGTGTTAATTTTGTAGCCTGCCACCTTGCTATATGAGTCTATTGTTTCTAGAAGCTTTTTGATAGAGTCTTTAGGGTTTTCTAAGTAGAGTATCATGTCATCTGCAAACAGTGAGAGTTTGACTTCTTCCTTTCCTATCTGGATTCCCTTGATATCCTTTTCTTGCCTAATCGCTATAGCAAGTACTTCCAGTGCTATGTTGAATAGGAGTGGTGAGAGAGGACAGCCTTGTCTTGTGCCAGAATTTAGAGGGAAGGCTTTCAGTTTTTCTCCATTGAGGATAATATTTGCCACTGGCTTGTGGTAGATGGCCTTCACTATATTGAGAAAGGTTCCCTCCATTCCCATCTTGCTGAGAGTTTTGATCAAGAATGGGTGTTGGACCTTATCAAATGCTTTCTCTGCATCTATTGATATGATCATGTGGTTTTTATTTTTCTTGTTATTGATGTTGTGTATTATGTTGATAGATTTACGGATGTTAAACCAGCCTTGCATTCCTGGGATGAAACCTACTTGATCGTAGTGGATGATCTTCTTAATGAGGCATTGAATCCTATTTGCCAGGATTTTGTTGAGGATCTTTGCATCTGCATTCATCAGTGATATTGGTCTGTAATTTTCTTTTTTGGTAGCGTCTCTGTCTGGTTTAGGTATCAAGGTGATGTTGGCTTCATAAAAGCTATTTGGAAGTGTTTCTGTTTGTTCAATTTCATGAAAGAGTCTTGCCAAGATTGGCAGTAGTTCCTCTTGGAAAGTTTGATAGAATTCATTAGTGAATCCATCTGGACCTGGGCTTTTGTTTTTCGGCAGACATTTGATTACTGTTTTAATTTCATCAATGGTGATGGGGGTGTTTAGATATGCTACATCCTCTTCCTTCAACCGTGGAAGATTATAAGAGTCCAAGAATTTATCCATTTCTTCCAGGTTCTCATTTTTAGTGGCGTAGAGTTTTTCAAAGTAGTTTCTGATTACCCTTTGAATCTCTGTCATATCAGTAGTGATCTCTCCTTTTTCATTCCTGATACGAGTTATCAAGTTTCTCTCTCTCTCTTTCTTTGTTAGGTTTGCCAGTGGTCTATCAATCTTGTTTATTTTTTCAAAGAACCAACTTCTGCTTTCGTTGATCTTTCGGATTGTTTTTTGAGTTTCCACTTCGTTGATTTCTGCTCTCAGCTTTGTTATTTCCTTCTGTCTTCCTGTTCTTGGGTCCTTTTGTTGAGCATTTTCTAGTTCTATTAGCTGTGTCATTAAGCTACTCAGGTAAGCTCCTTCTTCCTTCCTGATGTGTGCTTGCAAAGCTATAAATTTTCCTCTCAGTACTGCTTTTGCTGTGTCCCATAAGTTCTGAGAGTTTGTGTCTTTATTGTCATTTGTTTCCAGGAACCTTTTTATTTCCTCCTTGATTTCATCTCGGACCCACTGGTTATTGAGCATGAGGCTGTTTAACTTCCAGGTGTTAAAGTGTTTCTTCTGAGTCCCTTTGGAGTTCACAAATAATTTCAGAGCCTTGTGGTCAGCGAAGGTAGTCTGCAAAATTTCTATCCTCTTGATCTTATGGAGGTATGTTTTATGTGCCAGCATGTAGTCTATCCTGGAGAATGTCCCATGTACATTGGAGAAGAATGTGTATCCAGGTTTCTGGGGATGGAGTGTCCTATATATATCCACTAGGCCTCTTTCTTCCATTTCTCTCCTCAGGTCTAGTATATTCTTGTTGGGTTTCAGTCTGGTTGACCTGTCCAGTGTTGACAAAGCCGTGTTAAGGTCCCCCACAATTATTGTGTTGTTGTTGATATTATTTTTCAGATTTGTCAGCAGTTGTATTAAATATTTTGCTGGCCCCTCATTCGGTGCATATATGTTTAGGAGAGTGAATTCTTCCTGCTCTACGTACCCCTTGATTAATATAAAATGTCCGTCTTTGTCCCTTACAACCTTCCTGAGTATAAAGTTTGCATTATCTGATATTAGTATGGCCACTCCAGCTTTTTTATGGGTGTTGTTTGCTTGGATAACTTTTCTCCAGCCTTTTATTTTGAGTCTATGTTTGTTCTGACTATTCAGGTGCGTTTCTTGTAGGCAGCAGAAGGTTGGATTGAGTTTTTTGATCCATTTAGCCACTCTGTGTCTCTTAACTGGTGCATTTAGTCCATTGACGTTGAGAGAAAGAATTGTCCTGGGATTTAACGCCATCTTTATTTCAAAATTTGGTGTGTCTTTTGGGTAGTCTTGTCTTAGATTAGGTCTTTCAGTTTTTCTCTTAAGACTGGTTTTGTGTCTGTGAAGTTTCTGAGCTGTTTTTTGTCTGTGAAACCATGTATTCTTCCATCAAACCGGAAAGTGAGTTTTGCTGGGTATAGTATTCTGGGTGAAGCATTCATTTCATTCAGTCTTGTCACAATATCCCACCACTGCTTTCTGGCATTGAGCGTTTCTGGTGACAGGTCTGCTGTAAATCTCAGGGAAGCTTGCTTGAACATGATTTCCCCTTTTGATCTTGCTGTTTTCAGAATGCTGTCTCTATCTGTGGGATTTGTCATTGTGACTAGGATGTGTCTTGGGGTGGTTTTTCTGGGGTCTCTTTTGGTTGGTACTCTTCGGGCATGCAGGATTTGATCACATATATTCTTTAGCTCTGGAAGTTTCTCTTTAATGATGTTCTTGACCATTGATTCTTCCTGGAAATTTTCTTCCTGGGTCTCTGGGACTCCAATGATTCTTAAGTTGTTTCTGTTGATCTTATCATAGACTTCTATTTTCGTCTGTTCCCATTCTTTGACTAATTTTTCCATTGTCTGCTCATTTGCTTTAAGTTTTTTGTCCAATCTCTCCTGCTGTATGGAATTGTTATGTATCTCATCTTCCACAGCACCAAGTCTATTCTCAGCTTCTGATACCCTGTCCCAGAGCTTATCCATTTTGTCATTCACTTCGTTTACTGAGTTTTTCAGGCCTGTTAGTTGACATGTTATTTCAGTTTGGAGTTTTGTCATTTCTGCCTTCATATTTTCTTGGTTCTTATTAGTGTTCTGTTCAACTCGATCCATGGTTTCTTGGAGTCTGTTGAGCACCTTCCATATTGCTAGTCTAAAGTCCTTATCTGAGAGGTTGATTAGTTGTTCAGTCATTATCTGGTCCTCAGAATTGTCATCTTCATTCTCTATGTCTGATGCTGGCCTGCGCTGTTTCCCCATTGTCACATTTGTATTGTGGGTTTTTCTACGTGTTGTAGTGGTATTCATTGTCTATATGATGTAGGCAGCACACTCCTCTGGCTCCTCCCTTTCTGGATGGGCTGACTTGCCTCTAAGGGAGGGGAGTCCTCCGTGGATGAAGCCTCACACTGGGTCAAATCTTAGGCCCGAGCATGTAACAGAGAAGACAGTCCAGAGAGAAATGTTTGCTTCTGTGATATAGCGCCGTTCTTAGTGTGATTTTTCCTTCTTGTTGCAATGGAGTTCTTTCCTTAGAAAGAGTGCACGGCCGCGTAGCGAAGCGGAGCGGCCGTGCTCCTCTGAGCCTCTTTTTGCCCCACTCGCAAGAGTTTCACGCAAGAGGACAGTAGACAGACATAGACAGGTCACACTCACAGTCTTTCACAGCTGAGCCCCACTGGGCCGGTGTACTTTCGCGGATTTTCCCCGCCTGGTGTCACACACAGGGAGCCAGCTTTTGCAAAGGATAGCCGGTTTTTATGCTCTGAAGTCCCTCCCTGAAAATGGCGTCTGGGCGAGCGAGGTTTCTGGAGGCTCTTTTTGCCCCACTCGCAAGAGTTTCACGCAAGAGGACAGTAGACAGACATAGACAGGTCACACTCACAGTCTTTCACAGCTGAGCCCCACTGGGCCGGTGTACTTTCGCGGATCCCAGCCCCATCTTTCAACTATTTCTTTCTTTGTCTCTGTTTTTCTCTTTATCTTTCTGTTTTTCCTCCCTCCTTCCTTCCTTCCTTCCTTCCTTCCTTCCTTCCTTCCTTCCTTCCTTCCTTCCTTCCTTCCTTCCTTCCTTCCCTCCTTCCTTCCTTCCCTCCTTCCTTCCTTCCTTCCCTCCTTCTTTCCTTCCTTCCCTCCTTCCTTCCTTCCTTCCTTCCTTCCTTCCTTCCTTCCTTCCTTCCTTCCTTCCTTCCCTCCCTCCCTCCTTCCTTCCTTCCTTCCTTCCTTCCTTCTTTCCTTCCTTCCTTCCTTCCTTCCTTCCTTCCTTCCTTCCTTCCTTCCTTCCTTCTTTCCTTCCTTCCTTCCTTCCTTCCTTCCTTCCTTCCTTCCTTCCTTCCTTCCTTCCTTCCTTCCTTCCTTCCTTCCTTCCTTCCTTCCTTCCTTCTTCCTTCCTTCCCTCCCTCCCTCCCTCCTTCCTTTCTTCCCTCTTCCAATCCAGCCATGCTCAGGACTTTTCCCTGGCTCTGCACTCAGGAATAACTCCTTTCACTTCTGTTGCTCACTTTACAGGGCCTTATGGAGGAACTCACAATCTTCACAACAGTCACTTTTTGATGTTACAGCCATACCACAAAGCATACCTTCTTGCTGAGAAAGTATCTGTTCTACAATTGTGTCTCCCAGTTCATAGTGTGGTTTGTCCAATATCCAAAACTTTCAAAGTTTATAATTAAAAATAAGTAAAGATATTCTCATTAGAAAAAATTTTCTTATCATTGTCCTTAATAAATGAAAAGCACAGATAGTATTAAGACATTTTCAATTCCATACAAACAGCCAAGGTCAAAAATAGCTAAGGTCAAAAATCAGTAACAAAACTACCACTATAAATCTGGAGTACAAGCACTGATTTTTCCAATCTACAATTCAAGCTTAAAATCCACTTTAATATTTTCAATTAAATCTTAATTTAATTTACAAGAACAGTGTTTACATGAAACATGTAGGTGACTTGTTACTATTCCCCCTTTTTCATAAAAATAAAAGACTAAGTTTCTTGCCATGTTTTAAGTTCTTGTGGGGTTTTTGCTGCTGCTTTTGAATAGTAGTATATCTGAGTGGTCATTTCAGAAGCACAGCTTCCTGTGTTTCATATTTTATGTACAGAAACATAATTATCTCTCAAAAAGAGGTAACCCTTGAAATCTGGACCCATAATCTACAAACAACAAAATAATGTGGTGGCTGTTTGGGTTTCTCCTATTTACAACTGAAGCAATTACAGCTTTGAATTACGTGGTTTTCACCTTTTATATTGACAAAGAACAAGTTCAGTTCTGCTTAAGAGAACACAAATAATGACCAACAGCACCACTGTAATTTAAAAAAAAAGACTGAAAAAATTAGGTGACCTATATCTTCTTGAAGAGTTTTCCCACATAGCTATCACCATTGCAATCCTTTGAGTACTTCATCTACCAAAGGAGAACTCTAACTCATACTTATGGGGTGTTAAGTCACAGGACTAAGCACACAATTCATTCCAGAGTTTTTCCATCCCATCCTGTCTACAGTGGTTGTATCTGATAATCAAAAGATAAAAAAAAATTCTCCCTTACATTTGAGATTCCCTTCTTTGCTTTCATTGCATGTTTCGGGATTATAAAAAGCAAGACTACAGAGATAGAAGCCCAATATTTGTATTTGTTCATGTTTTTCTTTTGTTTTGTTTTTGAGCCATACCTGTTGTGCTTGGGTCTTATTCCTG
The DNA here is from genome assembly GCF_024139225.1 of Suncus etruscus. Classification (NCBI taxonomy): domain Eukaryota; kingdom Metazoa; phylum Chordata; class Mammalia; order Eulipotyphla; family Soricidae; genus Suncus; species Suncus etruscus. The sequence continues at coordinate 151,228,359 of NC_064850.1, read as the reverse complement.
GATCTTCAACAGAAATCACTCTTAGTGGGCTCAGAAGATCATAAGAGGTATTGGGGATCAAACTAGGGTCAGCCATATACAAGATAGATGCCTTAACTGCTGTGCTCTCTCCATCTCCTGTATTCATTTGTTAAACAAAATAATCAAACTAATTGAATACTTTACTAGTGTCAGATTAATGGTCTGAATTGGAACTAACCTTGTGATCAAAACAGTTGAAAGCTCATATGTTTACTAACTAAAACTCATTTATCATTTATCTATGTTTTCTGATCTGTGAAATGTTTGTGTATAATAATAAGCAAGTGGCATGTACTAAGAAAATGTTTTCTAAGTACTGGTCTTGGTAACTGCATTTTAAACTATATTTAAAGAAAGATAATGTAACAAGCCAAACCAACAGTGGTTTAGAAGTTTGATTTATGTTGGAAAGTCAGAATAAGGAGTAAGAAATCTCTTAAAATTTGCTTTCTCTCTATGGAAACCCAAATATGGACTTTTTTATTTTTAACCATGGTACTTAAATAAAGAAATCATTATAAAAAATTTCCCATTATCTGTTAGTTGTTGTTTATAATTAGGTTATTTATAATTCAACTACTGAAAAACCATATTATAGCATCCCAGAAAAAGTTCATAAAGATAATATAAATGATTCCTAAAAAATTTTATTCATTAAGTTAGTCCTAAGATTGTTGATATAAGGTGGAAATGGTAATTTTTATTTTACCAAGGCTTTTGTTTTTCTCTTCCTACTCTCATTCTTTCTTTTTACTTCCTGCCATTTTGAATACAACATGTCTTAATATTGCTCTGTTTGGATTTTACTTTCTCTGGCTCTCTATGGGCCTGCTGAATCTGCCCAGGTCTCCCTCCCCAGGCTGAGGAATTCTCAGCTACTGTCTCTCCCACTTGCCATTCTTTATCTTTTTCCTCTCTGTACAGTTTTATTATGATTCAGTTTGTTCCTATTACTATTGTCCATAAATCCTTTATATTTTCTTTTACTTCTTTCTGTTTCCTCTTCTTATTTGATGGTGTCTTTTGTTTTGTTTTCAAGCACATTGATTTGGCTTTTAGGTTCCTCAGTTCTGCTGCTGGGATTCTCTACTATAATCCTTAGCTCCTTCTATTTCAATTGAATGAGTTCTTTAATGTTTTGCACAGCTTTTCTTTAAACTGATTGAATCTCTGATCAAATTCTTTCTTCATTTTAGGAGCCATTGAGAGAGAGAACAGAGAGAGAGAGAGAAAGAGAGAAAAAGAAAGAAGACAGAAAGAAAAAGAAAGTAAAAATGAAAGAAAGGAGAGAGAAAAGAAAGAAAAAGAAAAAAGAAAAAAAGGAGGAAGAAAGGAAGAAAAGAAGGAAAGGAGGAGGAGGAAGAAGAAATGGAGCTCTGAGACATAAACAGAATTTATGGTGCTATGTTTCACTAGCCCAGTTGAAGTGATCTGAGTTCAGAGCCAGGAGTAAGCTCTGAGCACCACTGAATGTGACCCTAAAATAACAACAGCAACCAATAAAACAAACAGAAAGGACATAGTGTTTAGTTAACAGAATACTTCCCACAATCCTGTGTGCATGCATTGGTGTTTGTATAATCAAAACAACTCTACATTTCCCAAGATATAAGGATGCTGGGTCAAAGACAATGTATATTTAAATTTTTGAAAAATATTACCAGTAACTCTCCAAATAAATAATCTACAAATTAATGACTGTTTTTTCCTGTTTGTTTTAGTTTCAGGGCACACCAGGTGGTGTTCAGGGATTCTTTATGATTCTATGACTGGGGTTTGTTCCTGATTATCCCTGGTGGGGTGAAACTAGTGGGGACATACATTACTGAAGGGTCTCAGAAACTTTAATGGTAGTGAAATGTCATAACCTTTAACCAAATGTGTTAGAGAGAGATTGAATGCAGGCTAACTGTGTGAAAGGAAGTGCCTTACCCATTGTACTATTTCTCTGCCAGAAATATACTAATTTTCTAATCTACAATGCACATTGGAAAAGTCATGCACATTCTAACAGCAATGGAGAACATCAAGATTTTAATATGCTAGATAAGAAATATCAGGGGCCAGAGCAGTGGTGCAGCGGTAGGACATTTATTTGACTTGCACGTGGCTGACCTAGGACTGGTGATCTAGGTTTGATTCCTCCACTTCCAACCCCCATGTCTCGTATGGTCCCTCAAGCCAAGAGAAATTTCTGAACACAGAGCCCTTGAGTATCACTGGCGTAACCCCCCTAACCCCCCCAAAAAAAAACCAACCAACCAAACAAAAAAAATATCAAAAGCCAGTGAGGTAATATAATGGGTGGAGCACTTGCCTTGCATTTGATTGACCCAGATTGATCCCTGGTATCCCATGTGGTCCCATAAGCATGGCTAAAATTGATCCCTGTGTGCAAAACTAGGAACAAATTCCTGAGCAACTACATGGCATGGCCCTGAAGCAAAACAAAACCACAAAAGAAAATCTCATTGTTCATGTTTGCATTTTCAAAATTATTGATGAATTTGAGTTTTCATTCAAAGATTTACTGTCATTGCTATTTCTTTATTTTTTTCTTTGCTTTTTGGGTCACACCCGGTGATGGTCAGGGGCCACTCCTGGCTCTGTGCTTAGAAATTGCTCCTGGCTTGGGGATCATATGGGATGCTGGGGGATTGAACTTCAGTCTGTCCTAGGTCAGCCATGTGCAAGGCAAACGCCTTACCACTTAGTCACCCCTCCGGCCCCTGTCATTGCTATTTCTTTTTCTATCAAGTAGTTTTGTAGGCTGAGCTCAACAAGGTTGCTGATCTTCTATTATAGTTTGTTTGAACATTTTTAGATAGGTAAAGAAAATACTTGCATCACTTTCATGTAGTTTTTAACTTCATAGTAACATATCATGTATCTATGTCTATTAGTCTACTTTAAAATGTCTTTATGGAACCAATTTTGTACATTTTTCCCTTTGTCATATCTGGAACTTATGACATATTTTTTATTTTTTTATCATTTTTACCTTTATTTAAATAATTTATTTGTGATTACAAACATGACTTTAGTTGGGTTTTAGTCACAAAAAGAACACCCCCTTCACTAATGCAACATCCCACCACTAATTTACCCCATTTACCTCCACCCACACCCCCTGCCTGTATTCAACACAGGCATTCTACTTCTCTCACTAATTAACATTGTCATAGTAGTTGTTAGTTGGAACTTATGACATATTTACAAAGTATTTTCATATATTGTGAAGTTTTATAAAATTTACTGTTCCAGTAGGCTAATTTTGGTCTAATTATTTTGCATTTATCTTTTTATTTATCTGAAGGTCTTAGTTCAGTATGCCAACCCTGTTGGTTGGCAAGGGTCAGCTTCCTCCTCCTGGTGACCTAGGCCATTCCCACCAGCTCAAGACTAGGAAATAATCAGTCCCAGGCTGATGACTAGAGGCAGTTTATTCCCCCTATAACAGTGCTTATATAGGACAAAAAGAGGAACTGGGATATTCGAATGGTATCAGGACCTGGGGTGGGGGTAGATGAGACACTGAGGAGAAGCTCGCAAGAATAATGGGGTTTAGGAGTGCCCTGGTGCTTGCTTCGGCAGCACATATACTAAAATTGGAATGATACAGAGAAGATTAGCATGGCCCCTGCGCAATAAGTGCCCTGGAGCAAGGCAGTATTGATAAGTATTGTAACCAGAGCTCTGTGAGAGAGGTGGGAGGGCCCAAGGTCATGCCCAATTAAGAATCAAGGGGGATGGCACACCTCTTTGTGTGTCCCTCCCCATTCCTGGTGCTGGTGGTGTCTCTGAACCTTTCAGCCTCAAGGATAGTTCCTGAAACAAATAGCTCAACAGGAGTTCCATCTATTCAGGCAGTTCAGGGACCACTTCACAGAGGGCATCCACAGTTAGGTAAAAATAATTTTGTGATTTTTATAAATGTCAACTTATAAATCATCCACAAATAGACTTGTACTCAAAATGCATTTTAAGTAGCTTTGTGAAACTTAAGATACACATACATACAAATTAGTGTTTATATAACTAATATATTTATCTATATGTGTATAAAATGCATACTATCAGTGTTGGAATCCAAGTTTTTTGCTCCTGTATTATTAATATTATAGGAATGCTTTATTCTTTTTTTACTATAGTTGAGGTTACAGGGCTGAAACAGCTTTAATGATTATTATTAATTATTAATAATTAATGCTAATAATAGTTTCTGATATATAAAGAACTTCCATCATCATCAAAATACCAAAGACTTTCTTTTTTGGGGGGGCATACTTGGTGACGCTCAGGGGTTATTCCTGGCTATGCTCTTAGAAATTGTTCCTGGCTTGGAAGGACCATATGGGATTCCGGGTGGATCAAACCGCAGTCCATCCTAGGCTAGGGCGTCCTAGGCTTCTGGGTCACACTGGACAGGCAATGAGGAGGGATTTCTCCTGACTCTGCACTCAGGAATCACTCCTGGTAATGCTTGGGGGAGCTTATGTAATGTCAGAGGTCAAACCAAGGTCAGTCACAGGATCAATCCCAGGTAGGTTGTGTGCAAGGCCAGTGCCTTTCCCACTCTACCATCTTTTCAGCACCACCAAGGACTTTCTCACTCTCATTCTTTCACTTCTTGTCCTCTCCTTTGACCTAGCCTAACCTTGTCAGTGATGTGTCGAAGGAGATCGAACTGGTGAATCCACTTGAACTCTTACATGAAAGTCTGCTACTAAGTCATGTGGCACCCAAGACCGAGTTGATCATCCCACTATCGCAGTTAGTCCCTATCACCTAAGATTTTCCTGATTTTCAAACTAAAGAGAAGCGATGCTTCTTTCAGGGAAAAGGAAAAAGACAAATTTTTGCTTTCCAAATTTCACAAAGGGTTCTTATGTTTGTTGCTTATTTTTACAGAAGAAAATTTCAGACAAAGACAAATAGTGAAATAAATAGTCTCATTTAGAAATATGTGGGAGTAAGGGCCAGAATGTTAGCACAGCAGGTAGGGCATTTTTGCCTTGAATGCGGCCAACCTGGGTTTGATCTCCAGAATTCCTTATGATACTCAGAGAACCACCAGGAATGACCCCTGAGTGCAGAGCCAGGAGTAACCCAAAGCATTACTGAGTGTAGCCCAAAAATCAAAAAAAGAAAAAAAGAAAAAGAAATAGGTGGAAACAATAGTGCAGTGGTTTGGGTGCTTGCCTTGTACACAGCCATCCTGGGTTCTGTCCTCAGCATCCCACATGGTCCCAGGAGTAATTGCAGAATGCAGAGCCAGGAGTAAGATCTGAGCACTGCCAGATGTGGCCCCAAAACAAAATAAACAAACAAAAAAAAAGTAAGGAAAGGAAAGAAAGAGGAGGACCAGAGAGATAGTGAGGCAGGCAAGTTGTTTGCCTTGAATAAGGTGGACCTGGATACAATCTCCAGCACCATTTATGACCCCCACCTGGAGTGATCTTGAGTACATAGCTAAGAGTTAGCCAGGTATGGTCCTAAAAATAAAAGAGAGATAAAAGAAAAAGTGAAAGAAAGAAAAGAAATATAAAGGTAGAAAGAAGAGCCTTATTTTTAAAAAGAAATAGGAAGAGGTATGGCTTTCCCTGAGGTTGCAGTGTTGAATAGATAGATGTCCTTCAAGTTGGCTTGGGTTGGGGCATTCTATGTAGATAAGAGTTCATTGCTAGGGTGTGGTCAAGGAAAGGGGATTTTGAGTTCTGGTGGCCTTCTTTCAGTGTTGTGAGGGCGCTGTGTTCCTGCTGAATTCTTTCCTATGGAAGGTTTGTACTCCAGTTTTGAACCTGGTTCTGGAGGCAGAAGCTCCGTGGTTTTATTTTATGACTTCCTGAAATTTATTTCTAAGAGGCTCGACTATTAGTATTCTTATGCATTGAAAAATACTAGGTTGTAATAAATTGTGGAACAAAATAACAGCAGTGCTGCAAGAAGCACAAGCTACTGAGAGAAATCTGAACCCACTGGAACTTTATCACTTTGACTGTGAAAATGCTCTGTGGTTTACAAACCAGACTTCACACCATTACTGCACACACACACACACACACACACACACACACACACACACACACACCCCTCATAAACACAATAATATTCAGACTCCACTAAGCAAATAACAATGGGATGTTTAAAAGACTCACATGTCAATGAAAAACTTTCTTTAAGTAAATATTTTATCTGATATTACAATTGATGAGGCACTTGCCTTGAACACAGCCTGAGTTCATCCTATATGATTCCCCAAACAGCCAAGAGTAATTTTGGAGCACAAAAATGGAAGTTAACTCTGAGCACAGTTAGGTCAGAACTTAAAACAACAACAACAAAGAAATTGAAGAAATGTCTTCATATTGCCTGGTGTCCTTTCTAACTATCCTTCTCTACACATTTCAATGTTCCACTGATGTTTTCTGTTACTATAGATTAGTTTATACTTTGCTGAGTATTATAAAATTAAATACTATGCACTCTTTTGATCAGTTTAGTTTATTCATACATATTTTAATCAATAATTAATATTTCATGAAATAGTAATAGATGGTTTTTTATCATTTTGGACTGATTTCTCATTATAAGAATGTGCCATAATTTGATTATTTCCAAAGCTGTTAATATCTATATTTGAGCTGCATATTTAGAAATCCAGGTTGGGCCTATTGTACATAAAGCTATTGCAAATATAGTAAACAACCCTTTGTATGATATATAATTTTATTCGTCTTGGTAAGTACCTAGGTGTAAAATGACTAGATCATAGGTATATGATTAACTTTTGAAGATGCTGCCAGATTTGCTTCCAAACTGGTCCTACCAGTTTACAGGCCACCAGCAGTGTGAGAGTTACAGTTGCTCCAGATCCTTAGGGCACTTGTATAATTGACCTGTTTAAAATTTTTAATCATTAAATTTGTGTGTGGTGCTGCTTTATTGTAGTTTTACTTGGCATTTTTATAGTAAGTAACAAAGTTGAACAAATTTTTGTATGCTTACTAGGTGCTACAAATATCCTTTGGGTTGCAATATTTATTAAAATATTTTGCTAATCTAGGAGAGAATTTACTGAGTTTTGATAACTGAGAATACACATAATTTATATGTTCTAAATAAAGATGTTTTCAAATGTATGATTTGCATATGTTTTTTCCTAGCAAAATAAAAAGATATTTTGTGGAATTTATCAATTTATTCTTGTCTTTTTTATGTCATATCTTAGACATATTCACCCAATATAAAAAGTTTTCCCTTTACTCCTTCCCTAAGTGTTATAGTTTTAAGTTTCTACATTTAGGTTTGAGATTTCTTTCTTTTTTGTTTTTTCTTTTAATAATATTTTATTTAAACACCTTGGTTACAAACATGATTGTGGTTGGGTTTCAGTCAAATAAGAGGACATCCCCCATCACCAATGTAACATTCCCACCACCAATGTCCCAAATCTCCCTCCTCCCCACCCTGCCCCCGCCTGTACTGTAGACAGTCTATTTCCTTCATACATTCTCATTGTTAGGATAGTTCGCAATGTAGTTGTTTCTCTAACTAAACTCATCACTCTTTGTGGTGAGGTTCATGAAGTGGGCTGTAACTTCCAGAAAAAATATGGAACGCTTCATGAATTTGCGTGTCGTCCTTGCTTAGTGTCCATGCTAATCTTCTCTGTATCATTTCAATTTTAGTATATGTGCTGCCAAAGCGAGCACTGAGATTTATTTCCATTGATTATTTTATAATGGGGTGAAGTATAGACAGAAATTCTACCTTTCTCACTATATGAGGATATTTCATTTGTGGAAAAGTTAGTCAAGTTTAAAATATTGTGTAAATTTGTAAAATATAGTTCAGCTAAGTGGGAGAAAACTTTCTATGTCCACAAGGTTCATCAAATCTTCTTTATTCTGATATTCTACCATCTATTAAAACAGTTTATTAGAATTTCAACTCTAATTATGAATTTGTCCGTTATTCTTTTAGTTTTTGCTATATTTTAAAACTCTGATTTTAGGAATAAATATATGATTATATACATATATAGGATTGCTTTATTTTTCTGATAAATTTACCATTTAATCATTCTGAAATAACCTTATTATTCTAAAAGTATTTGTTGTTCTGAAATCTACTTTGTTATTAATATAGCTAGTCCATATTTTTTGTGATTGTGGTGGTCATGGTATCTTTATATTTCAAAATATAACATAACACATTTATTAAAATAGTATATTTTACGCACTTTCTTAATTTGTAAAATTTAAAACATTTTAGAATATCTGCATTTATTTCAGAATGTAAGCTATATTATGTCTATATTTAAAGTACATTTTGTAAAGGCATCATATACGTATAGCTAAGTAAATGTTTTTTTTCAGGAGAGGAGACATGAAGTTTTATTATTAATAAGGCCTTAGCCAGTATGTGTGGCCTATGCTAACCTTTTAAGCAGGCTCCATAAACTGCCCTGAACTTAAACCTGTTTCTAAGTCTCCACGTTGCCAACCTCTCCTGCAGCTTCTCACTGAATCTCCTCTCACACCCCTCAGGCAATCCTTTTGTTACCTATCAAAGGCCCCTTCTAGAAGTGGGCTGTTCTTACCATCAGGTAAGGTTACACAGGAAGATGGGGGATGGGGTGACAAGAAATCATGCTAAGAAAGAAAGAAACTACGGAAAAGTGTATTGCTTAGAGTCTTACTTTGCCTTCTGATAGAGAAGTCAGTGTGAGTTCTTGTCTGCTCTAACTCCAAAAGGAATGGATCTTAAACAAACTTCTCCATTTTCTTTCTCTTTTTTTTAATTTTTTCTCTTTATTTGAATATCTTGATTACATAAATGATTGTGATAAGGTTTCAGTCATATAAAGAACACCCTCTTCACCAGTGCAACATTCCTGCCACCAATGTCCCAAATCTCCCTCCATCCCACCCCATCCCCACCTGTACTCCAGACAGGCTTTCCAGTTCCCTCATTCATTCACTTGATTATGGTAGTTCTAAGTGTAGTTATTTCTATAACTGTGCTCACCACTCTTTCTGGTGAGCTTCATGGAGTGAGCTGGTGTTCCAACCCTCCTCTCATTGTCTCTGAGGATTGTTACAAAAATGACTTTTATTTTTCTTAAAACCCATAGATTAGTGAGACTATTCTGCGTCTCTCTCTCTCCTCTGACTTATTTCACTGAGCATGCTAGATTCCATGTACATCCATGTATAGGAAAATTTCATGACTTCATCTCTCCTGACGGCTGCATAATATTCCATTGTGTATATGTACCACAGTTTCTTTAGGCATTCGTCTGTTGAAGGGCATCTTGGTTGTTTCCAGAGCCTGGCTATTGTGAATAGTGCTGCAATAAATATAGGTGTAAGGAAGGGGTTTTTGTATTGTATTCTTGTGTTCCTAGGGTATATCCCTAGGAGTGAAATAGCTGGGTCGAATGGGAGCTCAATTTCCAAATTTTGAAGGAACCTCCATATCGCTTTCCATAGAAGCTGTACTAGATGGCATTCCCACCAGCAGTGGATAAGAGTTCCTTTCTCTCCACATCCCCGCCAGCACTGATTGTTCTCATTCTTTGTGATGTGCGCCAATCTCTGTGGTGTGAGGTGGTATCTCATCGTTGTTTCGATTTGCATCTCTCTGATGATTAGTGACGAGGAGCATTTTTTCATGTGTCTTTTGGCCATTTGTATTTCTTTTTTATCAAAGTGTCTGTTCATTTCTTCTCCCCATTTTTTGATGGGATTAGATTTTTTTTTTTTTTGTAAAGTTCTGTCAGTGCCCTGTATATTTTGGATATTAGCCCCTTATCTGAAGGATGTTGGGTGAATCGTTTCTCCCACTCAGTGGGTGACTCTTGTATCCTGGGCACTATTTCTTTTGAGGTGCAGAAGCTTCTCAGTTTAATGTATTCCCATCTGTTAATCTCTGCTTCCACTTGTTTGGAAAGTGCAGTTTCCTTCTTGAAGATACCTTTAGTCTCAATGTCATGGAGTGTTTTACCGACGTGTTGTTCTATATACCTATGGTATCTGGTCTGATATCAAGGTCTTTAATCCATTTGGATTTTACCTTCGTACATGATGTTAACTGGGGGTCTATGTTCGCTTTTTTGCAAGTGGCTAACCAGTTCTGCCAGCACCACTTGTTGAAGAGATTTTCCCTGCTCTACTTAGGATTTCTTGCTCCTTTGTCAAAAATTAGGTAATTGTATGCCTGGGGAATGTTCTCTGAGAACTCAAGCCTATTCCACTGATCTGAGGGTCTGTCTTTATTCCAATACCATGCTGTTTTAATAACTATTGCTTTGTAGTACAGTTTAAAGTTGGGGAAAGTAATGCCTCCCATTTTCCTTTTCCCTAAGAGTGCTTTAGCTATTTGAGGATGTTTATCGTTCCAGATGAACTTCATAAGTGTTTGATCCACTTCTTTGAAGAATATCATGGGTATTTTTAAGGGGATCGCATTAAACCTGTATAATGCTTTGGGGAGTATTGCCATTTTAATGATGTAAATCCTGCCAAGCCATGAGCAGGGTAAGTGTTTCCATTTCTGTGTGTCCTCTCTTATTTCTTGGAGCAGGGCTTTATAGTTTTCTTTGTATAAGTCCTTCACGTCTTTGGTCAAGTTGACTCTAAGATATTTGAGTTTGTGTGGCACTATTGTGAATGGGATTGCCTTCCTGACTTCCATCTCTTCCCTATTATTATTGGTGTATAAAAAGGCCATTGATTTCTGTAGGTTGATTTTGTAGCCTGCCACCTTGCTATATGAATCTATTGTTTCTAGAAGCTTTTTGGTAGAGTCTTTAGGGGTTTTTTTTTTTTTTGGTTTTTCGGGCCACACCCGTTTGATGCTCAGGGGTTACTCCTTGCTACGTGCTCAGAAATTGCCCCTGGCTTGGGGGGAACCATATGGGACGCCAGGGGATCGAACCGTGGTCCTTTCCTTGGCTAGCGCTTGCAAGGCAGACACCTTACCTCTAGCGCCACCTCGCCGACCCCAGGGTTTTCTAAGTAGAGTATCATGTCATCTGCAAACAATGAGAGCTTGACTTCTTCCTTTCCTATCTGAATTCCCTTGATATCTTTTTCTTGCCTGATTGCTATAGCAAGAACTTCCAGTACTGTGTTGAAGAGGAGTGGTGAGAGAGGACAGCCTTGTCTTGTACCCGAATTTAGAGGAAAGGCTTTTAGTTTTTCTCCATTGAGGATAATATTTGCCATTGGCTTGTGGTAGATGGCTTCAACTAGATTGAGAAAGGTTCCTTCCATTCCCATCTTGCTGAGAGTTTTGAACAAGAATGGGTGTTGGACCTTATCAAATGCTTTCTCTGCATCTATTGATATGATCATGTGATTTTTATTTTTCTTGTTGTTGATGTTGTGTATGATGTTAATAGATTTATGGATGTTAAACCATCCTTGCATTCCTGGGATGAAGCCTACTTGGTCATAGTGTATGATCTTCTTGATGATGCATTGGATCCTATTTGCCAGGATTTTGTTGAGGATCTTTGCATCAGCATTCATCAGGGATATTGGTCTGTAATTTTCTTTTTTGGCAGCGTCTCTGTCTGGTTTTGGTATCAAGGTGATGTTGGCTTCATAAAAGCTGTTTGGGAGTGTTCCCTTTTTTTCAATTTTATGGAAGAGTCTGGCTAGGATTGGTAGTAGCTCCTCTTGAAAGATTTGAAAAAATTCATTAGGAAAACCATCTGGGCCTGGGCTTTTCTTTTTTGGTAGATGTTTGATTACAGTTTCAATTTCCTCAGTAGTGATGGGGGTGTTTGGATATGCTACATCCTCCTTACTTAAATGTGGAAGGTTATAAGTGTCCAAGAATTTTTCCATTTCTTCTAGGTTCTCATGTTTTGTAGCATAAAATTTCTCAAAGTAGCCTCTGATTATCCTTTGGATCTCTGCAATTTCTGTTGTGATCTCCCCCTTTTCATTTCTAATACGGGTTATCAGATTTCTCTCTCTCTTTCTTTGTGAGTTTTGCCAATGGTCTATCAATCTTATTTATTTTTTTCAAAGAACCAGCTTCTGCTTTCCTTGATCTTTCGGATTGCTTTTTGGTTTTCCACTTCATTGAGTTCTGCTTTCAGCTTTATTATTTCCTTCTGTCTCCCTATTTTTGGTTCCTTTTGTTGGTCATTTTCTAATTTTTTAAGCTGCGCCATTAAGTTATTCAGGTATGCTCCTTCTTCCTTCCTGATGTGTGCTTGTAGAGCTATAAATTTTCCTCTCAGGACCGCTTTTGCTGTGTCCCATAGATTCTGGTAGTTTGTGTCTTCATTATCATTTGTTTCCAGGAAAGTTTTGATTTCCTTTTTGATTTCATCTCGGACCCACTGGTTGTTCAGTAGCAGGGTGTTTAATTTCCAATTGTTAAAGTTTTTCTTCTGTGTGCCTTTGTAGTTCACATCTAATTTCAGAGCCTTGTGGTCAGCAAAGGTAGCCTGCAATATTTCTATCCTCTTGATTTTATGGAGGTATGTTTTATGTGTCAGCATGTAGTCTATTCTGGAGAATGACCCATGTACATTGGAAAAGAATGTGTATCCAGGTTTTTTGGGATGGAGTGTCCTGTATATATCTACTAGTCCTCTTTCTTCCATAACTCTTTTCAGGGTTAGTATGTTTTTGTTGGGTTTCAGTCTGGTTGACCTATCAAGTGTTGATAGGGCTGTGTTGAAGTCTCCCACAATGATTGTGTTATTATTGATTTCTTCTTTCAGATTTGTCAGTAATTGTATTATATAATTTGCTGGTCTCTCATTGGGTGCATATATGTTTAATAGTCTGATTTCTTCCTGTTGCACATATCCCTTGATTAGTACATAGTGTCCATCTTTGTCCCTTACCACTTTTCTGAGTATAAAGTTGGTGTCATGTGATATTAATATGTCCACCCCAGCTTTTTTCAGGGTGTTGTTTGCTTGGATAATTTTCTTCCAACCTTTGATTTTGAGTCTATGTTTGTTCTGACTATTCAGATGTGTTTCTTGCAGGCAGCAGAAGGTTGGATTCATCTTTTTGACCCATTTTGCCACTCTGTGTCTTTTAATTGGTGAATTTAGTCCATTGACATTGAGGGAGATGATTGTCACAGGATTTAATGCCATATTTGTAGATAAGTTTGCTGTGTTTGTTGGTCTCTCTTGTCTTAGAGTAGACCTGTCAGTTTTTCCTTTAAGGCTGGTTTATCATCTGTGAAGTTTCTGAGCTGTTGTTTATCCGTGAAGCTGTGTATTCTTCCTCCAAACCTGAACGTGAGTCGGACTGGGTGCAGTATTCTTGGGGAGGCATTCATTCCATTCAATCTTGTCACAATATCCAACCACTGTCTTCTGGCCTTGAGAGTTTCTTGTGACATGTCTGCTGTAAGTCTTAGGGATGCTCCTTTAAATGTAATTTCCCTTTTTGATCTTGCTGCTTTCAGTATTCTATCCCTATCTATGGGATTTGTCAGTGTAACGAGGATATGTCTTGGGGTGTTTTTCTTTGGGTCTCTTTTAGCTGGTATTCTTCGGGCATGCAGGATTTGATTGCTTGTAGTCTTTAACTCTGGGAGTGTATCTTTGATGATGTCTTTGACAGTTGATTCTTCTTTGAGATCTCCTTCCTGGGTTTCTGGGACTCCAATGATTCTTATGTTGTTTCTGTTGAGTTTATCAAAGACATCTATTTTCATCTGTTCGCATGCCTTGAGTACTTTTTTCATTGCCTGTTCGTTTGTCTTAAGGTTCTTTTCCAATTTCTTCTGTTGTGTTGAGCCTTTCTGCATCTCATCTTCCAGTACTCCAATTCTCTCCTCAGCTGCTGATATCCTGTTGGCGAGGCTATCCATTGTGGTTTTTAGTTGAGCAACCGTATTTTTCAGATCTGTTATTTCAGTTTGGAGTTTTCTGATTTCTGTCTTTGTGATCTCTTCAGATCAATCTATGCTCTTTTTGAGTTCTACAAACATATTCCATATTTCTATTCTAAACTCCTTATCTGAAAGGTTAATCAGGTGCTTGGAATTTATTAGATCCGCCGAGCTTTCATCTTCATTCTCTATGGATGGTGTTTGCCTGCGAGTTTTCCCCATTGTCAAGCTTGTAGTGTGGTTTTTCTTTCTTGTTGTGGTGGGGTTCATTGATTAGGAAGAGTTTGCGGCTGTGAAGGGAAGCTAAGTGGCTGAGCTCTTCTGCTGCCTCTAGTTGAAGGTACTCAGAGTGAACAAAGGCACAGCAGGGCAGAGCGATCCCGCAGCCCCAGAATGTAGGCACTCACCAGCTTCAAAATGCAGGTTTTTTTGGGGGTGCGCTCCCTGGGCCCCTGAGGAAACCTTCGGAAATTCAGAAGCACAGTTTCAGGCAGACAAAGATAGGAGTTTCCTGAAGTCCTTAAAGTGAACAAAGGCACGTCAGGGCAGAGCGATCCCACAGCCCCAGAATGTAGGCACTCACCAGCTTCAAAATGCAGTGTTTTGGGGGTGCGCTCCCTAGGCCCCTGAGGAAACCTTCGGAAATTCAGAAGCACAGTTTCAGGCAGACAGAGATATGAGTTTTCCCCGAAGTCCTCAGAGTGAACAAAGGCAGGGCAGGGCAGAGCGATCCCGCAGCCCCAGAATGTAGGCACTCACCAGCTTCAAAATCTAAGTAAATGATTTAATGTTCTTTTTATGTTTCTTTTTTTTGTGCCCTCCCCTCTTTTTATGTTTCTTTTTGGGGCACACACCTTTCCTGTTTCTTTTCCAATAGCATTTGAATTGATTATTTTTGGCTATTCATTTTATTTTCTTTGTTGGTTTATTTGCTATAATGTTTGGTTTTGTTATTTTAGAAATTGTGCCTCTTTGTCACAGATTAACTTCAACTATTATTTAACTGTTTCACATATGGTATAAGATTCTCTTATTTTTATTTTTTTTATTTTTGGGTCACACCTGGCAGAACTCAGGGGTTACTCCTGCCTCTATGCTCAGAAATTGCTCCTGGCAGGCTCGGGGGACTATATGGGATGCTGGGATTCGAAACACCATTCTTCTGCATGCAAGGCAAACACCCTACCTCCATGCTATCTCTCCAGCCCCAGGTATAAGATTCTTACTTCAGAGAAACCCTGTATCTTTTAGACCAAGAAAATTAATTCCATTTGTAATGTTCCCAATACTTACTGTGCCTATGTAAAAATAAATAAATAAATAAAAGATGTGAAACCTTGCCACATAAGCCCTCCTTTCCTCTCCCCCCTTTTCCCCCTTTCTCTTGTAGTTGTTTTATTGTTTATTGTTGCTGTTGTGTTTCTTGTCATTGCCTGGTTTTGTTTTGTTTTTTTCCTTTTTCCCAACAGAACTACAGAGCTTGAATCATCTTGTTTTGCCTCATAAATTGAGGGGGGGAGGGAAAGTGGATTGCACCAGGAGCAAAGAGTTGCATAAACATTAAATAGAAATAAAAAATGAGCAGACCTAAACACCAAACCCAAAGTCATCAACAACAGAATCAAGATACCCAATCTACAAGTTATATACAAAAGGGACTGGCTACACTAGCAGTCCAGGGTACAAAGTGGGGAGGTATGGGATACATGCTGGGAACAGGGTGGAGGGAGGACAACACTGGTGGTGGGAATGGCCTTAAATCATTGTCACTATGTACCTTAAATATAACTGTGAAAGACTTATAATTCACATTGGTCACAATAAAACTATTAAAAAAATAATCTTACTTCAGTGTATTTTTGCGGCCCCCCCAGAGACCTCGTCCAGGCTGGAGACCACAACAGTTATTCCCGAGTCACGAAGAGGATTCTGGCCTGAAAGAAAAGAGGGGCTGGGAAGATAAAGAGACTCAAGGTGAAAAGCTCCGATCAAGAGTCCGTTTATTCTGGGAGGGGGCAAGCCTTTTATAGTCAGGCCAAACAAAGAGAAAGGGGCAAGGCATTCTTGGAATAATTGTAACTTTCCACAGGCACATCTTGTTTTTTCAAAATTGACAAGGTTGTACATCACGAGGCTGGCATTCATCAATCATGAGGTCCATACTGTGTTAGAGCAACAAAGTATAAGATCTAATCTCTGCCTAGCCCACCAGCCTCTATCTTTATGGGAACATCTTGGTGCCTTTGGTCGACTCCCCTAGTTCTGAGGTATGCAGTGACTCCCCTTTTCTTTAGGTCCAAGGGCAAAGGCCAAATTTGCTAGCTGCTCAGGCTGGCAGCTCCTGCTAATTGTCACATAGGCACTTTTGCTCAGACTTTCAGAGACTCCATTTTGATTTTACTAAAAAGGGCTTTTAGTTATGCCAAACAGTCTCCAACATATTTTTATTTTTCTTCTCCCAACCTTCATGATGTCATCAAAACTTCCATTTTCATGTGATAGACATGATACTAAATATTTACCATTCCTGCCCAAATAGACAATTATATTTATAATTTTTTGCTAATGATAAAAATGTTACACACAACTGCCAGTTCAGGTGAATTTCTTATGTAAATCCAGGCCTCTGTGCAGTGTCATTATCCTTTGCTTCCTTTAATAATCCTTAAAATGGGAGTTTGACAGAAATATTCTTCCACTTTGGCCTAAAATATAATTTTCAATTTGCCTTAATTCCTTTTCATTTTATTTATTTATTTGTTTTTGTTTTGAGGGAGCCACACCCGGTAACTCTCAGGGGTTACTCCAGGCTATGCACTCAGAAATCTCTCCTGGCTTGGGAGACTATATGGGAAGCTGGGGGATTGAACCAAGGTCCATCCTAGATTACATGCACCCTACTGCTTGCACCACTGCTCCAGCCCCATACCTTAATTTTTATAATAAAATTTTGCTGGCTTGGAATTCAAAATTGACAGCTTTTTTTCTCAGTACTTTAAGGACATTACTCTATGGCACTTCACTATGAGAAATATTCCATTGTTTTGGGGCACTCAGAGTCTTTCTTGACTTAGAGCAACCAATGCAGAGAGCAGAGGACCAGACAGATACAAGATGACCATGGTCAGTAGAGGTCATTTTATCCTAATCTCAGACTACCTATTTCCCTCTTGACCCTGTATTGCTATATCATATCATTCCCCTTCTTTAGCAATTGCACAGGGTTGAGTATGAGTGAAGAGGACAAGGTCATTTGGCTACTTCTTGCTGAGACTGGTTGCGAATGGAGGGCCCTTCTGCCAAAAAGGGGGTTTGTTCATGGTCAAGGTCAGACAGACTTTGATTCTGAGCTGCACCAGCATAAATAATTTCAAGGATTTTAGAAGAAAAGAAGCAAGTTTTATCAAAGAATTTAGGAACAAATGGACATGATCCTGAAAATAAAAAGCAGCACAGTATGGGAAAGAAAGAGAAAACTTGAGCTTTGTGACCAGAAATGGGAATATGGATTAAGGAAATTCCTATAGAAGAAACAGATGGGTGAGAGAGATTGTAGATGATCGCTGTCTTTTAGAAGAGGGTTCTTTTTAGTGAGGCCATTATAGTTACACAAGACCACTATTATGGCTGGGTTGGACCGAATCACTAGCCTGTTCTGAAAGGGTAGGGATGATTTTATTTTGAATTCTAACTGCAAGTCTCTAAGATCATCTATAGGAGTATGCTTTGGTTTTTATAGATAGGAGCCTGTCTTTGGTGGTGGAAATGGCCCTAATTTGCTGTCACTGTATGCCTAAAATTCAATTATGAAGAACTTTGTAATTCACAATGGTTTAAATAAAATTAAAAAAAAAAAGAACTGAGAGATAGCATGGAGGTAAGGCGTTTGCCTTTCATGCAGGAGGTCATCGGTTCGAATCCCGGCGCCCCATATGGTCCCCTGTGCCTGCCAGGAGCAATTTCTGAGCCTGGAGCCAGGAATAACCCCTGAGCACTGCCAGGTGTGACCCAAAAACCAAAAAAAAAAAAAAAAAAAAAAAAAAAGAACTGTAGTAGAAACTTGTATATATACAGTTTAGGCAGAAATTATTACATATTTAGTCTGTTTAATTTTATGTAAAATTTATCTTTATCTACTGAAAGAACATTTAATATTCAGTTTTTAAATGTACTGATTTTTGACCTCTATTTATGACAAGTCTGTACCCTAGAGGATCTCTCTAAGACCCTTTCCTTTGCTTCAGCACTAGGACAATTTTGCAGACAATTTAAAGACATCCTGATAATACGATTTTGGATTAAATAAGATAACTGAATTGTGGTATATAATTCTGAAATGCCAGGAACTAACTAGAGCATAAGTTTTTAGGCTTTCCAATCAAGTTTTAGGCTATTCATATTACTACTTATATTAATATTAAGAAGGCTAAACAAACATCTTTTAAATGATAGTGCTTCCAAATAGGCCTGAATATCTCTCTCTCTCTCCCTCTCTCTCTCTCTCTCTCCTCTCTATCTCTCTTTCATATATATATATATGAAAAAGCAACCAATATGGAATGTCTTAGGAGTTCTTCTAAGACCTTCTTTTCCCTTTCAACTGAGATTTGTAAGAGTTCAGTTTGGAGTAAATCTTGTCTCACAACAGGTTCAATATGTTACCACAAACAATACCCCTTTGATCATTTATTAGTTTTCTCTAAGTCATGACTAACTTTGATTTAGATCTGGCAGTAATACAGGCATGGAGTAGTTATTTTAATAATACATTTTTATTTACTAGGCCAATTGATTTACAATTTAGTTTAAAAAGGCTGATCACTCCATTTTTTCCCAATGACTGCTGAAAGGAAGACTTCTCAGCTGCTTTGTCTTTTAAAGTGTCTCTTTTCTCTTTTTTCTACAGTTATGGCAGATTCATTAGCAAATACTTGAGGGGTCCCTATGCTACAGGTTTTTCTCATATGGGAGTACTGAGAAAGTCTCCAGGGTTTTTCCTTGGATTCCAATAGTTATGCATGATACATATTTGTTAATAGAGGTTTACATTTATCAATGCTTTTGCTTAAAACTATTTATAATAAATCTACTTATAAGTCTATAAAACATCTCTAAAATTTTGCCCAGGCACAATGCTATGACTTCAGGTTACTGTGGTCATGTCTGAAACAATCCATTAATTACTTTTGCTAAGTAGCTCTAGAAATTTGTTACAAAAAACTCAGAAACCAAATATTTCTAGGTATTCTAACTTTGTGGCTTATTCCTTTGCCAGTCACCCAAATTAATCTGACTTGGGAATTATTAGTACAAACTATATTTTATCTTCACTTTAGTCAAAACTTATAGGATTTTAAGTCAGTAGCTTCCTAGTCAAAAATGTGAGCTAATGCTGCTAATTAGACACAGGCAGAATAAAATATCTTGTAACCAATTTCAGACCTGTATATATGAAATGAAGCCATTAGTTTTTGAACCCATCTTTACTTATCACAATCATATTGGGTCAGAAGCATTTCTGGGCCAATTGTTTTAGTAATTCTATGAACAACTGAAATAAAGATATACACTTTGATTATTTTGTACCTCTGTTTAATACTACTAAAAAAAGCTGCTCAATTTTTAATTTAAACTGGTTTAAGCATAAAAGAAAGTCCCACAATTTAAAAACTCTTTATTGAAGGGGGTTCTGTGATTTACAGTACTGTTAATGATGGTTTCCCATGCACATAATTCCAACACCATACCTCTCATCAGTGTGCCCTCCTCCTTCTCCCACAAACCTCAAAGGCCAACCCTTTCAATTCCATTTCCCCAACTCAGTTGTGTGGATCAGTTTTTCCATCATGTTGCTGTATTGTTGAGTGTTACATATGAGAGAAATCATTCTGTTTCTATATCTTTGTAATAGACTTCACCAAGCATGATGTAGCAATTTGCATGATTTTGTTCTTTCTTAGAGCCATATAGTGTTCCATTGTGTATAGAGACCACAAATGTCTTTATTAATTCATCTGTAGTTGAGAATTTGGGTTGTTTCTTTATCTAGGCTATTGTACTAAGTGCAGCGATGAACATAATTGTGTACATACTCTTTCAAATTAATTATACTGTGTTTTGGGTATAGTATATGCTATCAAGTATTATCACTGGGTCTCCTGGGAGTTCTTATCTTATTTATTTGAGAGATCTCCATATTGCAGAAAATTCTGATAATTTAAAAAGACACGTTATCTTAATTTCTGAAGTTTTTATACCATTATTTTTATTACATTTTGCACTTTTTATAAGAAATTTAGAGGAACCAGAGAGGAAGTACAGCAGGTAAGGCACTTGTCTTGAGATAAATACTCCTAGCCCCATGGACCCCTGAATCCTACCAAGGGTAATCTTAAATGCTGAACCAGGAGTAAGCCTTGAGAACCGCCAGGTGTGGCCCAAAAACAAACAAACAATTTAAAATGAACGCTCCAATTTTTCCATAAACCCTATAAACAGTTTTGAAATTTTCCAACTTAATAATGATATAACAAATCAAACATTCTTGATTCTTCAAAAGACTGTTTATTCAAAAGAGAGGACAAAAGGAATGCATATTTTAACAGTTTTAGTTAAATTGTTTCTTAGAACAGAGAACTATTGTTAGTAGTTATTCTCAATGGAGTTCTATTATTAGCATCTAGCCATAAAATATAAGCTAAGAGATAAACATGAAAGGAAAATTTGAAACTTGAAATCAAGGTACATGTTGCACAGCCCAGGAGTAAGGCACGTAGTCTGCTCCTCCCAAAAGGGAGGGAATCTCAAGAAAGCAAAGGATCTCTAATGGGTAGGAGAACCCAACTTTTCTAAAGGGCATCTAGATTTTGAAATTATAGCTTACACGGTTCAATAATGATGTAATTTGCCTTGTAAGTTAAACCAGATCTGAACACGTTGACTCCTATTCGAATATATGCTTACTTGGCTTTGACATTCCAATGTTCCACAGATTAATTGATGACACAGAGAAATGGCACACATGCATACATGGTTGATTAACTGATTTGGCCTCATTGTTTCTATATAATCCATCAAGAGTGATGGGGGGGGGGGTTTGCCTGATGTGGTGCCCAAGAAAGAGAGGGAAATGTTCCAGGGCAGATAGCCTTGTTAGCCAATAAAGACACTGCTCTTTTAGGTCCTCACAGCACCTCTACTGTGTCATATTGGCTTTTTTCCTCTCCTGCTATCCTTTTCTGTCTTTCCTCCTTCTGTTGTTTGGAGGCTTATGAAGCTCATCGCTCATCACTGATTCTTTTCTCAGTGCTGTTACTCTTTGGGTGAGATTTTCTAGCGAAGTTTTAATTTCACCTACCATATTTTTCAATCCTGATAGTTCTTTTTGTAGGTTTTTCATTTCTACTCTCATATCCTCTTGAGTCTTCTGGGCTCTCTATTTCATCATTTTTCTAAGTTCATTGAACATTCATAAAATTTTCTCCCTAAGGGTCCAGACTGGTGGCACAATTGGTAAGGCGTCTGTCTGCCTTGCCTGTGCTAGCCTAGGACAGACTGCAGTTCGATTTCCTGGAGTCTCATATGGTCCTTACCAGGAGGTTAATCCAAACTCCAGACACTGTTCATGGCAGTTGCACACTTCAGGAATTCTTTCTTTAAAAATATTTTGTGTTCATAGTTGCAAAATGTTTGTTCAATATATATAGTACTTGGAAATAAAGTTTTCTTTGTGTGTGTATATGAGTATTTTAAGCAAGGGTTAAGAAGATGGTCATTCTGATTAAAAGACATTTCCTTTATTCATTACAGCAGAAACTATTAATATTTAAATATAGGCAATATCTGTATTAATATGAGTTAATTATTGTAGATTTAACATTTACCAGTAGAATTATGCTTTTTGTTTTGTTTTGTTTTGTGCCATATCAGGCAGTGTTCAGGGATTACTTTTGGTTCTGTATTTAGAAATCATTCCTGGCAGGTGTGGGGCCCCAGACTAGATGCTGGAAATCAAACCCAGGTTGGATACATGCAAGGCAAATGCCCTACACACTGTGCTAATAGCTCTGTCCCCTGAATTCATTTTTATATTTTTTCCTACACCCAGTGGTGGTAAGGAATTACTCCTGGCTCTGTGCTTACTTTTAAAATTATGTATAACATTTTATAGCTAGTTTATTATTTTTAAAAGAAGATAGTTATAATATGCACCATTAATGAAAAATTAAGGGTCGTTTTATATGTAGGATAATTTTGCTTACACATAACATGCAGAGTCAGATTTTTCTTCCAGAATTGTTTTATATTTCTTCACTCTATTCTACTATTGAAAAGTTATTATTTGGGGGAATTCTGAGATTAGTTAAGTAACTTGACTTTTTTCTCACATTTTTATCCTAAACTTTTTGAAACCCCCAGCACCTCAAATATTTTTCTTTTGCATCCTTTAGAAGCTATACTATGCACATGCTCACGTGCTAAATATTCTTTTGTTTTGTTTTGTTTTGAGGTCACACCCAAAGGCGCTCAGGGGTTACTCCAGGCTCTGTGTTCTGAAATCGCTCCTGGCAGGCACAGAGGACCATATGGGATGCTGGGATTTGAATCACTATCCGTCCTGAATCAGCTGTGTGCAAGGCAATGCTATCTCTCTGGCCCCAATATAAGCAACACATTTTAGAAAGAAGTTTGTTTTTTTTTGTTTGGTTTTTGTTTGTTTGTTTTTGTTGTTGTTTTTTGGGTCACACATGACTGTGGTGCTCAGGGTTAACTCCTGACTCTGTAATCAGAAGTCATTCATGACAGGCTTGCTGGGATTCAAACCAGAGTCCATCCTGTATTGGCTGCATGCAATTCAAATGCCTTACCGCTGTGCTATCACTCTGGCACTGCTGAATATTCTTAATATGCTTTATTTTTTTTTCTCCAAAATTTTATTCTACTTTTTGGTATATCTCTGATTTAGTTTTTTAAATTTAATTTAAACAAACTAATTAAAGTAACTTAATGAATTAAGTTATTTTTCATCTGAGAGACACATCTTGTGGTATTTTGCAGAATATGCAGTGCTGGTGATCAAACTAGGACTTCCTTTATGTCTGAGTACATTGAGCTATATTTTGGTCCCTGTATCAATTTTTAAAAGCTTCTCTTTTTACACTAAGTTTCTTTGCAATATTCTCAACTCTTTTGGAGTTAAAACCACACCCAGCTATGCTCAGGTGTGGCTCTTAAGTTTAAGATTGGCTCTACATTAAGGGACCAATCCTAGACAATGCTTAGGGAACTATAATAGGAGCAGAAATCAAACACAGATTGACCTGTGTTAGGCAAGCTCCTTCCTGTGTACAATCTCAACTGGTGTAGTCTATGTTTTATCTTTGCTTCTTCTAATAGTGTTTTGATTAATTTTGGTATAGTTTTGGGGTCAAACCCAGTGCTTCTCAGGGGTTACTTCTGGCTCTGCACTCAGAATCATTCCTGGCAATGCTTGGGGGACTATATTGGGTGCCAGGGATCAAACCCAGGTTGGTCGAATACAGGCAAGCAACTAACTACTGTACTATCTCTTTGCCACTCCCCCCCCCCAAAGCTGTTTTGATTCTGTGATGGTTTATTGGTATCTTCCTTTTGAGGTAATCTTAAAAAGTTATTTATTACAGTTAAGGAAATTATAATAGTGCCAGTTTTACAATATAGACATATAAAATTATTACACCCACCACCATAAGTCTCCATCAGTGTCCCTACATCTCTTCTAGATTCATTTTTCTTTAACTTATAATTCACTTTCACCATCTTTTTAAGAATTAACTATTTTTTCTTAAGGTCTTCTTTTCTGTGTAAATTTTCCCCTTTAATTTCTTTGTTTTTTATTTTGATGGAGCTTTCCAAACAGTGCTCAGTGAGGTTGGGGGTGGGGGGAATTCCAGGAGATACTTGGCTATGTGACTGAATAGCTCAGTGTTTGGCTTGGCGATGTGGTGTTGCTTAACCTAGGGATTTTGGAAGCTGAATAGAAGGTACTTCTGAGAAGGATCAACCACGATAACTGGGATTGAATTTCTAGTCTCTCTCTCACGACTCACCCACCACACAGCTGCTAGCTCTATCTCAACTACTTTTTTGTTTGTTTGTTTGGTTTTGGGTCACACCTGGCAGCACTCAGGGGTTCCTCCTGGCTCTATGCTCAGAAATAGCTCCTGGCAGGCTCAGGGAACCATATGGCATGCCGGAATTCGAACCATCGACCTTCTGCATGAAAGGCAAACTCCTTACCTCCATGCTATCTCTCCAGCCCCTCAACTACTTCTTGACATTTTCAATAATAGCCATTAGGATTTTTCTTATGCCTAGACAAATTCTTCTCTTAACATCTATATTTTATTCCCCTCATATGAAGAAGCAAGTATCCTTTATCATAAGATTGGAATTACTTTTCCAGTTTAGTAAGGCTAACTAAAAACCTAAATGTATTCTTTATTGTTACATTTGTTTATCTTCTCCCATAACAATGATAGATATGAGCATCATCTTTATGCACAGATGCAATGAACTTTTTTTTTGCTCATAAATCATCTTGAAAAGAGGGAAATTCCATCTAAGTCTAAACTTTTTTTTTTATGAATAGAGATGTCAGATGTTGGAGAGTGAGCCAGGTCAGCTGGAAACTTCAGAACTGGTCAAGTCTCAAGTACTTTTCCAGATGCTGAGTCATCAGTCCTTGGGGTGTCTTCCAGCATCATCCAGTTCTGGTGGAACAACAACCTAGGGTCTGAGTTCCCATAGCTCTTACAGCATTCACTTCCTCATGCTTTCTCAAACTGTCTCACAGCCCACAGTTACACCTCTGATGGCTAGTTGCCCCCAGGATGTTTGGCCCTATCTTTAATGATAAATTATATTGATATAAATGCTCTTTCACTTCCTTTTTCTCCAATTTTTTTTTGTTTTTCCAATTTAAAAAAATTTACTAAAAATTTATTTTTGGTACTTGAGCCACAGCAGCTGTGCTCAGGGTCTACTTAAAGGAATAACTCCTGGTAAAGTCAAGGACTCTGTGTGATACTGGGGATCCAGGTCAGCCACACGCAAAGCAAACACCCTACCCACTCTACTATCACTACAGCCCAGCTTTCCCAATTTTTGTTTATTCCTTTTTTTATGATGCAAACTATATAAGACTCACAGAATCATATGGTCTGGGCCTGGAATATTATGGGATAGACATGAAGGCTTTTATGAGATAGACACAAAGGCTTCTTTCTCAGTTGTATGGCCAGCAAATGAAGTAACTGTCCAAATGGCTTTTGGCAGAAAAAAAAGTCTGCATTCCTATGACCTTCAGCATCTCTGACCATTATTTTAACTCTGTTGCTTATTCCTTGGGTACATAACATAACTACTCTTCTGGCAGTCATGCATTTATTAACATACCATAATAGAACTTGTCTGTGTCCTCATATTTCATCTTTATCTCTTTTTTCCCCAGAAATGTTTATTGAGATATTGTGATTTACAAAGTTGTTCATAATAGAGTTGTTGTTTCAGACATTCAATGTTCCAACACCAATCCCATCAATCCCACCACCAAAAAATGTCTTCTTCCCTCCACCAATGTCTCTAGGTTTCTTACTCTCAACCTGTCCCTTTAGCAGGCATATAACAAATTTATTTAATATTATTAGAGCTAATAAGACTTAGAGGAATGGCAAATAGGATTATCAGAAAAAAATCAAAAAGTCAATTTTTTTGATTAATTGCTATATGTTTTTAACCTTTCTGAGATGTTTTATATTTCTTTATGTTTATAACCCTTCTTTATGTTTTAATCTAGTAGAGGAAAATCATATGCAACTTTAGTGAGTGCCATACTCAATGCCACATGTTGGGAAGTTTGTCCTTTTCTTTAAAGAAGTCCTTTTAATGCTTATTTCAAAACTGGTTTCAAGGCTATGAATTCTCTTAGCTGTTGCCTGGCCATACAGCTCTGTATAGTTTTTATTTTTAATCTGAGTAATAATCTAGTTGAGTAAAATACTTTTGGTAGGTGCTTTTGTTTTGTTTCATTTTGTTTTGTTGTTGTTTTGGGGGGGATGGGTTATATCCAGTGACACTCAGGGGTTACTCCTGGCTATGTGCTCAAATATTGCTCCTGGCTTGGGGACCATATGGGATGCCAGGGATCAAACTAGGTTCAACCTGGATCAGCCGAGTGCAAGGCAAACACCCTATCGCTGCACCATTGCTCTGGCCCCAAGTACTTATTTTATTGAGATTTTGTACTATATCTTTCCATATTCTTCTGGCTTGTTGATCCTCATTTGATATATCTGCTGTAAATTTGTGGGCTTTCCTTTGTAAGTTCCTTTTTTATCTTGTATATACACTAAAGTTAAGAAAAGGTATGCTGGGGCTGGAGAGATAGCACAGTGGTAAGGCGTTTGCCTTAGGCACAGAAGGATGGTGGTTCAAATCCAGGTATCCCATATGGTCCCCAGAGCCTGCCAGGAGCGATTTCTGAGCATGGAGCCAGAAGTAACCCCTGAGCACTGCCATGTGTGACCCAAAAACAAAACAAAAAAAAAAGGAATGCAAGGAATAAGAAGAACTTCCAGAGACAGATAAATATTATATTATGATATAAGAATTAATCTTTAAAAACACAGCAATCTTAAATGGATATGCATTAAATAAGTCAGAAGGAAAGCATGTAAAAGAAAAATAATTAAATGAATTAAAAAGATGAAAGAAAAAATGAAAGGAGAAATGAACAATTCATATTTATAATTAGAAATTTTCATGCCTCTCTTGTTAATCTGTTAAAATTAAAAATAGAGAGTTAGCAAAAGTACTCAGCACTATATTCAGAGACTGGAGCAATAGTACAGTGAGTAGGGAAGGCACTTGGTTTGCATATAGCTGACCTGAGTTTGATTCCTGTATTCCATATTGTCCCCCACAATAAGGAGTGATCTTTGAGTTCAGAATCTATAGTAATTCTCTGAGCTTAGCTGGCATGCTCCCAATCCCCAAAAAAAGAACAAACACCAAACAAAACAAAGATAAAAACCAAAAGCAATCAATCAACAGAACCTAATAAACTGTATAGATCATTCCACCCAGCAATACAGAATACCTGTTTATCAAGACCAATAAATCTTTAATAAAGGAAAAAGAAATACAAAGTGGAGCAAGGAAAGTCTCCTCAATAAGTGGTGCTCAAAAAACTAGTCAACTAGATGCAAAATAGTGAACTCAGACCTCTCTTCAAAGTTGTACACAAAAGTCATATTAGAATAAAGACCTTTATATCAGACCTGAAACCATAAGGCACATAAACCATAGGTACTTAGAAGAGAACATATGTAGAACACTCATGACATTGAAGTATCTTAAGGATGAAATAACACTGTTAAAGCATGTAGAAGCAAACAAAAAATTGGACTACACTAAAATCAGAAGCTTCAGCACCTCAAAGGAAATAGTGACTAGGATACAAAGACTATCCATGCAACGGGAGAAACTATTCACCCAATACCCATCTGAGAAGAGGTTAATATCTAAGATATATAAGACACTGGTGGAGCTTAGCAAGAGAAAGCATCTAGTCCCATCCAAAAATGAGAAGAAATGAATAGAATTTTCCTTAAAGATTTGTCATTTCTTGTATGCAATTATGTTTTGCTTAATGATAAGGATGCTATACATTATAGTATTAGAATTTCTAACCTGTGCAATGAGTACATTAAAAGGCATTTCGATCAGAAACAGTTTCATTTTCATATGAAATGAATATGCCTATGCAGAGAAATATCAAAAATCTGAAGGAAGAACAACTGAAAGCAGCTAATAAATTCTGTAATGTCTTATGATACCTTATAAACACTACAAAACTAATTCTATTTTAATATTCTAGCAAAGACCATGTAGACAACAAGTTGAAATTTATACTATTTAGAGCTATGCAAGCAAAATGAAATACTTCATTGTAATCTAACTTGGAGAATTTGTATGTTGGAAACCATAAAATGGTGATAAAAGGTATGACAGATATAACAAATGAAAAAATATGATAATAATGAACTAGATGATTTAACAGAATTAAAATGTCTGTTCCCTGGAAATTATATTCAGGTTACTTCAATTCCCATTAAAATACTAGCAAGATTTAAGTCTGGCTTGTGTGAATGTAAATATATATTTATATGAAAGACAAAGCAACTAAAACAGTTAAACTAATTTTTATTTTGCTTTGTTTTAGAGAAAAAATCCTGGGATCTTCAGGAGTTATTTCTGTCTCTATATTCAGGAGTCACTCCTGACAGTGCGAAGGGAATCACATGGGACACTGGGATCAAACCTGGGTCAGCTACACAAAAAACAAACACCCTACCCACAGTACTTTCTCTTTGGTCCCTAAACTAACTTGGAAAGAAAAAAAAAGTGGGTCTACTTGATAGAATCTATCAATCTACATGATATCAAGACTTCTGTAAGTACAGTAATCAGGAAAGTGTGCTATTGATGGAGGAGCCAATGGAACATAGATCAATGGAACAGAACAAAGATCTGGAACTAGGTGAAGAAAATGTGGAAGCTATTAAATAAATAGCAATAGAAGGTTTCTTTGATGATGGAATTCTCTGTACTTGACCTTGTACTTCACAATGTCAGTGTTTTCTAGTCCTCAGCTTTGGGGAAACTGGGTGAAAGATACTGGGTGAAATTATCTGAGATGTTTCTTTCAGCTTCACATAAACATGCTTGTACATACAATGTAAAAACTTTTAAATCTGGTAAACTTTTGTTTTGTTTTGTTTTGGAACCACATCTGGCTCTGTTCAGGGTTTACTTCTTTTAGATCTGTGCTTAGGGACTACTCTAAGAAGTGCTCGGAGTTCCATATGTCTTGCTGGAGACTGAACCTGTCTTAATTATTAGAGCTTTATAATATATATCTCACAAGGTGTGAGAGACATGACCATATGCACTGTGTTGCCCTGTGAAGCTAATCGAGGTAGAACTGGCTTAAATTCCCTCAGTTGTAAGCCAGGCCCTAAACTATCCCTCTGGGGACCAGACTTTAGTGTCACTTTCTTTTGCTTTTGAGTCACGGGAACAACATCTATGACATTTGCTGGCCCCAATCTCTAGGCCGATCATGACATTAAAGTGTGCTTTCATGAGTGAATAATCCACTCCCATCCTCCCCAGTTTGGCCCCACCTGAGTTTGAGGAAAAGTCATACCCAGAAAACTAGGAATTTAATTTATTTTAAAGTTGCTGTGAAAAACAAAAGACTGCTTCTCTTTCCCACTTGGGGGGCGAGATTTATATTTGTTCACAGACTTTTTTTTTTTATTTAAACACCTTGATTACAGACATGATTGTGTTTGGGTTTCAGCCATGTAAAGAACACCACCCATCACCAGTGCAACATTCCCATCACCAATGTCCCAAATCTCCCTCCTCCCCACCCAACCCCCGCCTGTACTCTAAACAGACTCTCCATTTCCCTCATACATTCTCATTATTAGGACAGTTCAAAATGCAGTTATTTCTCTAACTAAACTCATCACTCTTTGTGGTGAGCTTCCAGCTCTTTTCTCTTTTGTGTCTGAAAATCATTATTGCAAGAATGTCTTTCATTTTTCTTAAAACCCATAGATGAGTGAGACCATTCTGCGTTTCTCTCTCTCTCTCTCTCTCTCTCTCTCTCTCTCTCTCTCTCTCTCTCTCTCTCTCTCTCTCTCTCTCTCTGTCATCTAGTTCACAGACTTTTGTCAGGAATTTTAAGAAGGCAAATGAGACACTGAGGAGTTTCTCTGGTGGGTTCCTAAGTGAATGTAAATCTCACTTTGATGTGAAAGGAATTGCTATTGGTATCATCTCTTCTTAGCATCTTTGCAGTTCTTGTCATTAGTCTTTTTATCTGCATACTTTGGGAACCCAAAAGTAAGCCAATTACTGACACAGCTCCTAAGCTTTTTAAATTTTTATTTTATTTATGAGGTGCTCAGTTTTGGAAGAAACAATAAGTTTAAGTGAAGCAAAAAAAAGTTAGAAGGATGGAAACCATTTGTGTGTCAGCCTTGATTTAATATAAAATGACATTCTCCTCACCTAGAATTTGGTCTTCTAGAAATGGCTCTACTTCAAGTCTTCATTAGCCTTTCTTGATTTTTACTTATAGCCTCCTCTGAGAAATAGAGAGAGAGAGACAGAGACAGAGACAGAAACAGAGAGACAGAGAGACAGAGAGAATCAGTCTCAAATGGGAGGGAAGAAGCAGAAGGGAGAGAACATTGGGAAAAATATGGTATCCTTATGTCTATACCTGTCCTCTTATACCCATGATCCTTTTTCATATTTTCATTGTAAGCTATGATGGTTTGGCACCTGGAAAGCAGTTTTCTAAGTAGAGCCACTGTTCAGTTGCCCCCTGCTCTAGGTAGTTCAATAGAGAATGACACTTTGTTGAAACCTTCTCCCACACTTCCCTGAGGTCAGAGAAGTGGACATTTGACCCTAGAATTCACTTCTGAGTCAAGATTGTCTCATATCCTGAACCAAGAGTTCTTTAGTCTCATCTGATGGAGCAACAGTAAGTTCTTAGAAAAGGATGAGGTGATATATATATATATCGTCAAAGGGGTTATATAACCCCTTTGACGAGATCAGTCCCGTGCAGTAGTTTCAATAATCATCCTCTTCTCATAGTGGAGAATTGCTAAGAATTTTTAAGTGATGAACCTGTCAATGATAGTTGGGTTCTACAATATGATCACCATCAGCTGAACACAACATAAAGTGACTTAAATGTATTTTCTTATTTAGTTCTCCTTCTGAAACATGGAATGTAAAATTATAATTATAATTATAAATATAAATAAAATTAAAATTATAATTTTTATTATTGCTATGAAAGGGAGTTCTGGTCACTGGAGAGGTTTCTGTTCAATCTGCCCAAGACCACATGGCTAATAGGATGCAAACCAGAATGGACACCACCAATCTGGCAGAGTCCCATTATCAAACCCATTATCAAACCTTCCTTTCTAAACCTTCCAAGTTAGGCACTGGGCTCAGCTAATTGACCCTGGTGGAAAATTCTTTGTACTTTCTTGTTCCAGAGTCAGGTACTTCCCTATGAACAAGGTTTGGTTTTCTTTTATTTTTAGAAAATGTTCCTGTGAAAGTTTGACTTTCCTGTTTTTCAGGGGTCTGTCCTGAATTATAAGAGAAACTCTTCCTCCATCTTCCTAAAAACATTTGAGGGGGTTACAACTTGAGCAGTTTAGAAATATTTCCAAATGTTCCCTAGAAATCTGACTAAATCTATTGGAGATTTGACTGTTGGCATTTGCAAAAGAATCCAGTTGCACTAATTCTGGCATTATGGGAACTTCAGTATGTAAAGCATCAAAGAACATTTGGTTTGCAAATGTCCATAAAAATAGTGTTCTTGTTTTCATTTAAATTTAGTGCTTCTCAATGTGAAAGTCAGTTTTCTGTATTCTGCATTGGCTATTTTTGTTTTGTTTTGTTGTGTTGTGTTGTTTTTTTAGGAAGCACACCTTGCTGTGGTTAGAAATTACTTCTGGCTCTGATCAGGGATTACCATGGGTGGACTCTGGGGTTATACTGAGGTGCTGTAGATTAAATTTGGGCAACAGCATACAAGGCAACAGCCTTATTTCCTATACTATCTCTCTGGCCCTCAACCTTTCCAAGATAAACCTGGAGAAGCAAATTGTGGATTTAGGGTTATTACATTGCAACAATTATGAATAATGAATGAGAAAAAACCCTCTTCTGATTAAACCATAAAAAATATCTATCACAGGATAGAGGCCATAACTCATAAGTCCTTAAATTCAAGTCTCTGCATTGCCTGCCTAAATCCACAGCTTTTCAAGGCACGATCAGCTCTGCTTTGTAGACCTATACAGTTAGGTCAAGATTTCCATACTGAGTCCTAGGTCTCCAGGAATGTGTATGCAAATCTCTGCTCATTTATCACCAGAGTGATTCCTCCTATCTCCGGGTACTTATAGGTGAACAGAGACTCATATATATAATACATAATCATATGTAACATAATTCATCAATTTATATTTTTATAAATGTTTAAGAATTTATAAAATAAATATATTTAATAAATATATTTATATATTTACAAGATAATGTATAATTTTGATAAATTTATAATCTTAATAATTTATATGCTTATTTTAATATAATTATAAATAAATAAAAATATAAACATAAAATGGCTGGAGATCTCCAGATCATACAATAGATAATAAATATTCATTCATGTAAGAAATACTCTGACTAGGCTCTTTTTCTTTTTTTTTTTTTTTTTAATTTTTTTTTTTTATTTAAACACCTTGATTACATACATGATTGTGTTTGGGTTTCAGTCATAAAAGGAACACCACCCATCACCAGTGCAACATTCCCATCACCCAAGTCCCAAATCTCCCTCCTCCCCCCCCAACCCCCGCCTGTACCCTAAACAGGCTCTACATTTCCCTCATACATTCTCAATATTAGGACAGTTCAAAATGTAGTTATTTCTCTAACTAAACTCATCACTCTTTGTGGTGAGCTTCCTGAGGTGAGCTGGAACTTCCAGCTCTTTTCTCTTTTGTGTCTGAAAATTATTATTACAAGGGTGTCTTTCATTTTTCTTAAAACCCATAGATGAGTGAGACCATTCTGCGTTTTTCTCTCTCTCTCTGACTTATTTCACTCAGCATAATAGATTCCATGTACATCCATGTATAGGAAAATTTCATGACTTCATCTCTCCTGACAGTTGCATAATATTCCATTGTGTATATGTACCACAGTTTCTTTAGCCATTCGTCTGTTGAAGGGCATCTTGGTTGTTTCCAGAGTCTTGCTATGGTAAATAGAGCTGCAATGAATATAGGTGTAAGGAAGGGGTTTTTGTATTGTATTTTTGTGTTCCTAGGGTATATTCCTAGGAGTGGTATAGCTGGATCGTATGGGAGCTCGATTTCCAGTTTTTGGAGGAATCTCCATATCGCTTTCCATAAAGGTTGAACTAGACAGCATTCCCACCAGCAGTGGATAAGAGTTCCTTTCTCTCCACATCCCCGCCAACACTGTTTATTCTCATTCTTTGTGATGTGTGCCATTCTCTGGGGTGTGAGGTGGTATCTCATCGTTGTTTTGATTTGCATCTCCCTGATGATTAGTGATGTGGAACATTTTTTCATGTGTCTTTTGGCCATGCGTATTTCTTCTTTGTCAAAGTGTCTGTTCATTTCTTCTCCCCATTTTTTGATGGGGTTAGATGTTTTTTTCTTGTAAAGTTCTGTCAGTGCCTTGTATATTTTGGAGATTAGCCCCTTATCTGATGGGTATTGGGTGAATAGTTTCTCCCACTCAGTGGGTGGCTCTTGTAACCTGGGCACTATTTCCTTTGAGGTGCAGAAGCTTCTCAGCTTAATATATTCCCATCTGTTAATCTCTGCTTTCACTTGCTTGGAGAGTGCAGTTTCCTCCTTGAAGATGCCTGTAATGTCCTGTAGTGTTTTGCCTATGTGCTGTTCTATATATCTTATGGTTTTGGGGCTGATATCGAGGTCTTTAATCCATTTGGATTTTACCTTTGTACATGATGTTAGCTGGGGGTCTAAGTTTAATTTTTTGCAAGTGGCTATCCAATTGTGCCAACACCACTTGTTGAAGAGGCTTTCCCTGCTCCATTTAGGATTTCCTGCTCCTTTATCAAAAATTAGATGGTTGTATCTCTGGGGAACATTTTCTGAGTATTCAAGCCTATTCCACTGATCTGAGGACCTATCCTTATTCCAATACCATGCTGTTTTGATAATTGTTGCTTTGTAGTACAGTTTAAAGTTGGGAAAATTAATTCCTCCCATATTCTTTTTCCCAATGATTGCTTTAGCTATTCGAGGGTGTTTATTGTTCCAAATGAATTTCAAAAGTGTCTGATCCACTTCTTTGAAGAATGTCATGGGTATCTTTAGAGGGATCACATTAAATCTGTATAATGCCTTGGGGAGTATTGACATTTTGATGATGTTAATCCTGCCAATCCATGAGCAGGGTATGCGTTTCCATTTCCGTGTGTCCTCTCTTATTTCTTGGAGCAGAGTTTTATAGTTTTCTTTGTATAGGTCCTTCACATATTTAGTCAAGTTGATTCCAAGATATTTGAGTTTGTGTGGTACTATTGTGAATGGGGTTGTTTTCTTAATGTCCATTTCATCCTTATTACTATTGGTATATAGAAAGGCCATTGATTTTTGTGTGTTAATTTTGTAGCCTGCCACCTTGCTATATGAGTCTATTTTTTCTAGAAGCTTTTTGATAGAGTCTTTAGGGTTTTCTAAGTAGAGTATCATGTCATCTGCAAACAGTGAGAGCTTGACTTCTTCCTTTCCTATCTGGATTCCCTTGATATCCTTTTCTTGCCTAATCGCTATAGCAAGTACTTCCAGTGCTATGTTGAATAGGAGTGGTGAGAGAGGACAGCCTTGTCTTGTGCCAGAATTTAGAGGGAAGGCTTTCAGTTTTTCTCCATTGAGGATAATATTTGCCACTGGCTTGTGGTAGATGGCCTTCACTATATTGAGAAAGGTTCCCTCCATTCCCATCTTGCTGAGAGTTTTGATCAAGAATGGGTGTTGGACCTTATCAAATGCTTTCTCTGCATCTATTGATATGATCATGTGGTTTTTATTTTTCTTGTTATTGATGTTGTGTATTATGTTGATAGATTTACGGATGTTAAACCAGCCTTGCATTCCTGGGATGAAACCTACTTGATCGTAGTGGATGATCTTCTTAACGAGGCATTGAATCCTATTTGCCAGGATTTTGTTGAGGATCTTTGCATCTGCATTCATCAGTGATATTGGTCTGTAATTTTCTTTTTTGGTAGCGTCTCTGTCTGGTTTAGGTATCAAGGTGATGTTGGCTTCATAAAAGCTATTTGGAAGTGTTTCTGTTTGTTCAATTTCATGAAAGAGTCTTGCCAAGATTGGCAGTAGTTCCTCTTGGAAAGTTTGATAGAATTCATTAGTGAATCCATCTGGACCTGGGCTTTTGTTTTTTGGCAGACATTTGATTACTGTTTTAATTTCATCAATGGTGATGGGGGTGTTTAGATATGCTACATCCTCTTCCTTCAACCGTGGAAGATTATAAGAGTCCAAGAATTTATCCATTTCTTCCAGGTTCTCATTTTTAGTGGCGTAGAGTTTTTCAAAGTAGTTTCTGATTACCCTTTGAATCTCTGTCATATCAGTAGTGATCTCTCCTTTTTCATTCCTGATACGAGTTTCTCAAGTTTCTTGAGTTTATCAAGTTTCTCTCTCTCTCTTTCTTTGTTAGGTTTGCCAGTGGTCTGTCAATCTTGTTTATTTTTTCAAAGAACCAACTTCTGCTTTCGTTGATCTTTCGGATTGTTTTTTGAGTTTCCACTTCATTGATTTCTGCTCTCAGCTTTGTTATTTCCTTCTGTCTTCCTATTCTTGGGTCCTTTTGTTGAGCATTTTCTAGTTCTATTAGCTGTGTCATTAAGCTACTCAGGTAAGCTCCTTCTTCCTTCCTGATGTGTGCTTGCAAAGCTATAAATTTTCCTCTCAGTACTGCTTTTGCTGTGTCCCATAAGTTCTGAGAGTTTGTGTCTTTATTGTCATTTGTTTCCAGGAACCTTTTTATTTCCTCCTTGATTTCATCTCGGACCCACTGGTTATTGAGCATGAGGCTGTTTAACTTCCAGGTGTTAAAGTGTTTCTTCTGAGTCCCTTTGGAGTTCACAAATAATTTCAGAGCCTTGTGGTCAGCGAAGGTAGTCTGCAAAATTTCTATCCTCTTGATCTTATGGAGGTATGTTTTATGTGCCAGCATGTAGTCTATCCTGGAGAATGTCCCATGTACATTGGAGAAGAATGTGT
Organism: Suncus etruscus; assembly: GCF_024139225.1. Lineage (NCBI taxonomy): Eukaryota > Metazoa > Chordata > Mammalia > Eulipotyphla > Soricidae > Suncus > Suncus etruscus. Next base: position 151,192,489 of record NC_064850.1, on the reverse strand, counting down.
ATCCAGGTTTCTGGGGATGGAGTGTCCTATATATATCCACTAGGCCTCTTTCTTCCATTTCTCTCCTCAGGTCTAGTATATTCTTGTTGGGTTTCAGTCTGGTTGACCTGTCCAGTGTTGACAAAGCTGTGTTAAGGTCCCCCACAATTATTGTGTTGTTGTTGATATTATTTTTCAGATTTGTCAACAGTTGTATTAAATATTTTGCTGGCCCCTCATTCGGTGCATATATGTTTAGGAGAGTGAATTCTTCCTGCTCTACGTACCCCTTGATTAATATAAAATGTCCGTCTTTGTCCCTTACAACCTTCCTGAGTATAAAGTTTGCATTATCTGATATTAGTATGGCCACTTCAGCTTTTTTATGGGTGTTGTTTGCTTGGATAACTTTTCTCCAGCCTTTTATTTTGAGTCTATGTTTGTTCTGACTATTCAGGTGCGTTTCTTGTAGGCAGCAGAAGGTTGGATTGAGTTTTTTGATCCATTTAGCCACTCTGTGTCTCTTAACTGGTGCATTTAGTCCATTGACGTTGAGAGAAAGAATTGTCCTGGGATTTAACGCCATCTTTATTTCAAAATTTGGTGTGTCTTTTGGGTAGTCTTGTCTTAGATTAGGTCTTTCAGTTTTTCTCTTAAGACTGGTTTTGTGTCTGTGAAGTTTCTGAGCTGTTTTTTGTCTGTGAAACCATGTATTCTTCCATCAAACCGGAAAGTGAGTTTTGCTGGGTATAGTATTCTGGGTGAAGCATTCATTTCATTCAGTCTTGTCACAATATCCCACCACTGCTTTCTGGCATTGAGCGTTTCTGGTGACAGGTCTGCTGTAAATCTCAGGGAAACTTGCTTGAACATGATTTCCCCTTTTTGATCTTGCTGTTTTCAGAATGCTGTCTCTATCTGTGGGATTTGTCATTGTGACTAGGATGTGTCTTGGGGTGGTTTTTCTGGGGTCTCTTTTGGTTGGTACTCTTCGGGCATGCAGGATTTGATCACATATATTCTTTAGCTCTGGAAGTTTCTCTTTAATGATGTTCTTGACCATTGATTCTTCCTGGAAATTTTCTTCCTGGGTCTCTGGGACTCCAATGATTCTTAAGTTGTTTCTGTTGATCTTATCATAGATTTCTATTTTCGTCTGTTCCCATTCTTTGACTAATTTTTCCATTGTCTGCTCATTTGCTTTAAGTTTTTTGTCCAATCTCTCCTGCTGTATGGAATTGTTATGTATCTCATCTTCCACAGCACCAAGTCTATTCTCAGCTTCTGATACCCTGTCCCAGAGCTTATCCATTTTGTCATTCACTTCGTTTACTGACTTTTTCAGTCCTGTTAGTTGACATGTTATTTCAGTTTGGAGTTTTGTCATTTCTGCCTTCATATTTTCTTGGTTCTTATTAGTGTTCTGTTCAACTCGATCCATGGTTTCTTGGAGTCTGTTGAGCACCTTCCATATTGCTAGTCTGAAGTCCTTATCTGAGAGGTTGATTAGTTGTTCAGTCATTATCTGGTCCTCAGAATTGTCATCTTCATTCTCTACGTCTGATGCTGGCCTGCGTTGTTTCCCCATTGTCACACTTGTATTGTGGGTTTTTCTACGTGTTGTAGTGGTATTCATTGTCTATATGATGTAGGCAGCACACTCCTCTGGCTCCTCCCTTTCTGGATGGGCTGACTTGCCTCTAAGGGAGGGGAGTCCTCCGTGGATGAAGCCTCACACTGGGACAAATCTTAGGCCCGAGCATGCAACAGAGAAGACAGTCCAGAGAGAAATGTTTGCTTCTGTGATATAGCGCCGTTCTTAGTGTGATTTTTCCTTCTTGTTGCAATGGAGTTCTTTCCTTAGAAAGAGTGCACGGCCGCGTAGCGAAGCGGAGCGGCCGTGCTCCTCTGAGCCTCTTTTTGCCCCTCTCGCAAGAGTTTCACGCAAGAGGACAGCAGACAGACATAGACAGGTCACACTCACAGTCTTTCACAGCTGAGCCCCACTGGGCCGGTGTACTTTTGCGGATTTTCCCCGCCTGGTGTCACACACAGGGAGCCAGCTTTTGCAAAGGTTAGCCGGTTTTTATGCTCTGAAGTCCCTCCCTGAAAATGGCGTCTGGGCGAGCGAGGTTTCTGGAGGCTCTTTTTGCCCCACTCGCAAGAGTTTCATGCAAGAGGACAGTAGACAGACATAGACAGGTCACACTCACAGTCTTTCACAGCTGAGCCCCACTGGGCCAGTGTACTTTTGCGGATTTTTCCCGCCTGGTGTCACACACAGGGAGCCAGCTTTTGCAAAGGTTAGCCGGTTTTTATGCTCTGAAGTCCCTCCCTGAAAATGGCGTCTGCGACTAGGCTCTTTTTCTTCTGAACCACTGTATTTCCTACTTCACCTGGTGTTTCATATGCCCAAACCATTTGAAGCATATACTCTCCTTTGTTTTCAGGATGATTAAGGATTTTGTTTCATGGGGCCAAGAGAGATAGTATAGTTAGTAAGGAATTTGCCTTCCTTGAAGCTGACTTAGGTTGAATCCCAGGTACCCCAAATGGTCCCCTGGGCCTGTCAAAAGTGAGTCTTGAGATCCATAGCCAGGAGTAAGCCATGAGCACAGCTAGTTGTGGCTCCAAAATATATATAAGAGGAGGATTTTGTTTTAGTATCTTCAGAAAAAATTGCAGGAAAACACTGTCTCATGAATCTCAAGTCTAGAAGCTGAGAACCCCATTTCTCAGACTCCATTTCTATAGACTTCCATGTGGTAAGTGAGCATTGCTTGTAGCAGCTGTGTAGGTTTTGTACTCCACTGACCCATGGAAAATAGTCATTTGCTTCACAGCAGAACCTACATTCTCTTCCATCAAGTTTTAAAAAGGCCTTTTCTTTAAGACTCTGTGGTGGGAATGTTACACTGGTAAAAGAGGGTGGGGTTCTTTTTGTGACTACAACCCAACTACAGTCATATTTGTAATCACAATGCTTAAATAAAGATTAAAGAAAAAGGGGCTGGAGAGATAGCATGAAGGTAAGGCTTTTGCCTTTCATGCAGAAGGTCATCAATTTGAATCCCGGTGTCCCATAGGGTCCCCCGTAACTGCCAGGAGCAATTTCTGAGCATGGAGCCAGGAGTATCCCCTGAGCACTGCTGGGTGTGGTCCAAAAACCACACAAAAAATATTAAAGAAAAAACAGAATTTTCCCTCCAATTTATCAAAGTCAGAGTCAATATTTGTGTTGTGTCTTTACTAAGAAACTATATAGGGTTGGAAAGACAATACAGAAATTTAGGGGTTTGCCTTACATAAGGGCCACTACAGTCCCAGCTCAGTCCCAGACACATATATGGCTCCCTGAGCAATGCCGAGTGATCCCTGAGCATAGAATCAAGAATTCTCCCTGAGTACCACTTGCTGTGGTCCAAAATCCATAAATAAATAAATAAATAAATAAATAAATAAATAATAAGCTCAAATGTATGAATGATCCAAAACATTGCAAAAAAGTCCATTCAGCACAATCCCTGTAAACTATTAGAATGATTAACTAAAGAAAAGTTGACAAATATAAGGTAAGGGTTTATAGTAGTTGCAATTTTTATATATTGCTGGAGTAGTAATATTATATATTATATAATATATAATATATAATATTATATAATATATAATATATATAATATATAATATATATAATATATATAATATTTTATATATTGCTGGAGTAGTAAAAGAATAACAACTATTGTCAAAACAGATAATATCTAGTAATATTAAACATATACTTTCTTTTGATGCAAGAATTCCACCTAGTGATATATACCTTCCCACACCCAAAATAAAAACATGTCTACTAAGAGTTTTGTATAAGAACATTCATTGTAGCTTCATTTCTAATGGCCCAAACTGGAAACAACTAAAGTCTTTCGCAATAAAATGGACAAACATTTTAAGCTATAGTTAAGCAATAGAGTAATAATTCTAAGTAATAATAGGAATAAATTATTGTTAAACCTATAAGTTAAAACAAATAGGTGAATACTTAATGCATTGTGTTAATTAAAGTATTATAAAAAAAGTGTTCCTGTTGTTTTTCCAACCCATTTTTATGCAATTGAGAGCAGAAAAAATTCAATAGTGATTGAAGTCAAAATAATTCCTGGAAAAAGGCAAAAAATACTATAAAAGTTGGAACTTAACAGATAGTAGAGTGGGTAGGGCTCTTATATTGCATCCCATTTAGTCCCAGATGGTCCCCTGAGCACTGCCAGAGTAATTCCCAAGTGCCGAGCTGGGTGTGGCCCCCAAACAAACAAACAAAAAAGAATTATGTAGGACATCTATGTGTTTATTAGCATGTTGGCATGGGTCTATGAGCTTCTGGTAATTCAAGTAACTATAAGCTTACCACCTGCAAATATCATTGCTTATAAGTATGTAATGATAAGAACAAACTGTCAACTATTCAAACACATATACCACATCAAATACCCATGCACTACAATTCATACATATTACACATCCATACATGTACACACATGGAACTCCTATAAATACATATATACAGTAATGCACATACATTGTGGGGAAGTTCAATGTTCAGACAAGGAGAAGGGACAAGTCTAGAAAAAGGATCCTCCTCAGAAGTCCATTCAGGTGTTAACATCAAACTCACCAGTAGATATTTTGTTTCCAAGAAACATTTATTTTTTTAAGTTGAAATCTGATGTTTTGTTTTGTCCATTGGAATATTTCTTAGCAGCAAATCTTATTATTTATGCAAAGTTTAAAGCAACCCTTTGCCATGAATGAACAACTAGTCAGTTGAAAAGCCCAACTAATTCCCAACTCTGCTTTCAGTGAGCCTGTCACGAGCAGACGCATTCCCATCAGAGACTCATTGAAGGTATCCTCAGGCCATAGTGTTCATAAGCAAGATGCTAGGAAAACAACATGAAATAGAGAAGATTCAGACTTATCTTTTCACTGCCAAATATTCTCTGGCTTTAAGTAATAAATTATGGCAGCTTCACAGTATTTCTTTCTAGGTCTCCTGCAGTGCAATAAAGTTGAATGTGCATGCTGAGAAATGGTCCTATTTATGGGGTAATATAATGAGTGTATCCTTCCCAAAGAAAAGTATGCTGACCCAGAGTTCTGGGATCTGTAAAAAATCAGGTTCTTTCATTTTTTCCTAAGTATTTGCCACATAGATGCTTTTAATTTTCAAAGATAAGAATTCATGCATACAGAATGTATATGATTTCAAAAAGAAAACCAAAAGTGCAACAAATGCAGTTGCTTATTTGCATTCCATTCATCTGATGACTGCTGAAGTCTTTTAAAGATGTCAATTTTACATTATCTATATATAAACAGTCTTATAGGTTTGGAGTTGTTTTTTTTTTTCTTTCAGATTTTGGTTTTTGGGTCACATCTGGCAGCGCTCAGGGGTTACTCCTGGCTCTGCACTCAGAAATCACTCCTGGCAGGCACTGGTGACCATATGAAATGCTGGCATTAGAACCATTCGTCCTAAATCGGCTCCATGCAAGGCAAATGCTCTACAGCTGTGCTATCTCTCCAGCCTAGTCTTATCATTTTTAAAGCTAAACAGTTTATTTTACATTATATTATGCTCTGTATATGTATCCCTTTCTTTTTCCTTTTCTGATCTTTTTGTAGCTATACACTTTCCACTCAGTACTATTATTATTTACCTCATCCAATATATTAAAATAAAGATTCTGCAAAGATGTGATGAAAGAAAGAAATATCATGGCATTATTAGCAAAAATAGTCTTTCTCCTAGAACTTTAGAAGTTCACTTCTAATGTACCAATTAATTTGTTTTTTTTTTTCTAATTAATTTGGTTTTTAAGTATTTTTTATTTGGTAATACTATTTAAGTAGTTTCTATATTCTTAGCTTTAATATTTTACTATTCACCATTTCACCAAGAGATATCACGATGTGAGATCATTTTTAAAATAAAACAATAATTCATAAAAGAAATTAAAATAATACCAAAGTAAATCTGTCACAGAATCAAAATTCATGTTGGGGATTAATATTCTTATAAACACCCACAGAGGCTGAAGTGAATGAACAGAGGGTAGGACATTTGCCTTGCATGTGACCAATCTGGGTTCTATCCTTGGCATATCATTTGACCCCGGAGTACTACTGCCAGTAGTAGTTTTCGAGTGGAATGCCGGAAGTAACCCCTAAGCATTGCTGGGCATGGCTCCCACTCAAAAAAAAAAAAAAGTCTTGTTAACATCCAGTGGCAAGTTAATACACTGTGGTGTTAGGGTTAGTGGCCCAAGTTTTAAAATTTAAATAGCAATGATTAGATAAAAGGTAAGGTTCAAATTCCATGGGAAACCATTTAATTGATTGAGAGCCCAATGTTGGAAAGGTGTGCTATTTGCCATCAATGACACTGAGTGCCACAGTGCTTTAATCTTAAGGAAACAATACATTATCAAAGATACACAGTCCTCCTTTATGTCTACCTGGGAAGTTACAAAGTTACTAAAAATGCTAAGACCCTGTGAGAACAAATATAAACTCTAATCCCATAAATAATCGAAACCAGGTATATATTTTCTCTAGAGGAGGTAAGAGTTGGCAAGGCAAAGAATGTCTATTATGTTTTATTTGATGAAATGAATGAATAGTAGATAGATGTTCTGAATCATTTTATTAGGAGTAATGACTTGGATTTATGAGGTGGTTTTCTTCTGAAGATCTAAAGACACTTTCATACCTATTATTTTGTTTCTGTTGACATCAACCTGGGAAACAAGGCACTGTTGTGAAATGAACATCAAATACAGCAATGTTGTCTATAGAAAAAAAGAAAAGGCCTGGGAACCCTTTGAGCTCTTCAGGTCCCCTTGCAGAGCGAAAGCACAGTGGTTGTTCCTGCATGGCCCATTTTAGCAGCACAACAGACATTGTTTGTTCATGCAGCTTTCTAGTTTACACCAGAGACACCTTGGGCGGCAGATTAAGAACTACCCTACTCAGGTATCATTTTTTAACTTCCTTTTTTTTTTTTTTAATAAAAGGACTTTATTTTGTGGCAGTTTTAGGATTACAACAAAATTATTAAGTGCAGAACACACACACACACATCCTCCCCACATTATTAACATCCTTATCAAAATAGAACATGTGTTACAAAGATTGAAGCTTTGCTGGCACATCACTTCACTCCAAACCTGTAGGCTATATTTGAAGTTACTCTTGATGCTTTTCCTTTAAAATTTGTCAGGCGTGCTTCATATATACAGTGCCCATCATTATAATAGTATTCAAAGTTATTTCACTGCCCAAAATGCTCTATTTAGTTATCATTCACTTTTTATTGTCTTCAGAGTTTTCTCTGAATGTCTTTTCTATAATGTCTTAAAGTTAGAAAGCAGAATTTTTAGATTTATAATTAAGAATTTTAGATTTCTCCATGTGTTTTTATGCTTTTCTGTTTAATGATTAATAATAATACAGTGTCTGAACCTACTCCAGTTTATTTGCTCATCCACCTAATTGGAGAACATTTTGATTGCTTTATCTTTTGACAGGGATGATAAATAAATAAGCATCTACATGTAAGATTTTGTTTAGAACTACAAGTTCAACTCCTTTGAGCAAACACTAAGAAGGACAATTGTTAAACCATGAATAAGAGTGTGTTTCTTTTTGTAAGAAGAAATAACTCTTGAATTTGCATTCTATCTTGCCTATTTTCATCTGTAATAAATGAGGGTTCTTATTGTTCCTTTTTTTATGAGACAGGCCTTGATGGGAACAGAATGTTGGTGAAAGTACAGCAGAATGACTTCTCTTCAGCTTTATCTGATATTGTGATAGAAAGACTCCAAGGGTCAGATATGGTCATATTTGTAGGAACCAGAACATATGAGATGTTCACTAACAAGCCAGAATCATTATTTTCTAAATATTCCTTGTCATTTATCAACAGACAGTGAAAAAAACCCTCTTTGATGTGAGGCAAATTTTTTCTGCCATGCTGTAGTATCATATTGTATGATGAGACTCAAAGAAAATGTAAAATTTTCAAGGAATTTGAAACTCTACCTGGTTTTCTTTTATCCCTATAGGGCATTTCTACACTGACAGACTGTTATGTTCTAACTATCTCTCTTCCCTAGTTTGCTTCCTAGAACAAGCTTCAAACTAGAATCTATATCATCACCCAGTACCACCCCAGAAACAGAATACAAAAATCTACCTATTGTTATATTACTTGGGAAACAGTGGAAATTGCCCTCATGTCTGGGTTTCCCTACTCACATATTATCTTTTGACTTAGAGACATAAACCAGCTATGCATAAATAAACCTCTTCTCTGTCACATGCTTTTGTCCTTCTCCTCTTATATTCTGGGGTCAAGGATAATTGAGTTATGCCTGTATTTAATACATTGCATGCCCTCATCCATTTATTTCTATATAACACAGAGAAGTGAGATAATCCTGCATTTGTCCTGGTTTACTTTACTCAACATGATATTCTCTGATCTTATCTAGATTGTTTGTACTTTAGCATATAAAAATCCATTTTTAGGCCCACAATGGTTCTGGTAATTGAGTGATTTGGCAACTATGCAGAGCAGGGTTTGTTAGATTCCCTGAAGCCTGTGGAAAAGGCCCTTCTGGTACTTGTAAAGGAGTAAGGAGTCAGAATAGGAAGTATTTTGTTTTCCTGAAACTATTTGGCCCTAGGGTTTGCAAGTAGAATTTTGCCCAAAGATCACAGTGAGATTTGTTGATTTGAAATGCAATGACATAATTAAAATTCATATTTTATTGGCCAGAGCAATAGTACAACCTGTAGGGCACTTGCCTTGCTTGCAGCTGACCTGAGCACCCATATGGTTCACCAAGTACCTTCTGAACATTGACACGAGTAAGCCTTGATTTGAAATGAAATGATCATATTAAAACCTGTGCATTTTTCAGGTCAGAGCAACAGTACATCAGGGAGGGTGCTTGTCTTGTGTGCAGTTAACCTCAGTTCAATCCCTGGCACCCCATCTGGTCCCAAAAACATTGCCAGGGACCTTGAACAGAGAATCAAGAGTGAGCCCAGGCACTTCTGGGTGTACCCCAAACCCAATCCCAAATACACACACATACCTATGTTTTGTAGGAAAATTACAAAATGAAGATAATAAAAACTGTCATGGGACCAGAGAAATAGCTCAAAGTAGTTGAGCACATTCTTTTCGTTTGTTGTTTTGTTTTGATGGCGCTCAAGAGTTACTCCTGGCTTTGTACTCAGAAGTCACTCCTGGCGGGCTCGGGGGACCATATGGGATGCTGGGATTCGAACTTGGGTTCCTCCTGTGTTGGCTGCATGCAAGGCATACACCTTACCGCTGTGCTATTGCTCTGGCCCTATGAGCATGTTCTTTGCATACTGGAAACCTGGTTTTAATCCCTGACATTGTATGTTTTATTAAGTGCCTATAATAGACTCTTGAGCACAGGAGAAGGAACAGCCCCTGAGTACCACTGATGTGGCCTCAGAATTAAAAAAAAAAAAATCTGATTTCCACCCGTAAATTCTGTTAATTGTATGTGTGTCTGTGTGGTTTGTGAATGTCATTGTGCACATTTTACTAGGCATGATCTACTTTTTTTGCACATGTATCATTTCTTTTAATATAATATCCTGAAGTAAATGCTCCATGCTCAATAATTTTCATGTCTTAAAGAAAATCTTCAAAGTATTGAAATTCCAGAGACAGGACCTTAAAAATTAAGCTATGGCTCCTGTTTGCTAAGTGTAATTAGCTCTTTACAATGAGGCCAAGTTTTGGGCTTGATAATACAACAAGTAGGGCACTTGCTTTGTACTCAGATGACCTTGTTTTGATCCTACGCATCCTATGTGATTCCCCCAGCCCTTCAGGAGTGATCCCTGAGCACTAATAGGTGTAACTCCAAAACAAACAAAAAGAAATACAACGACACAAAATTTTAGGCAGTCTAAGATCTTCAGACTGAGTCCAGGGGAAAGCTAGCTCTGTTTTGATTCTGGAAAGTCTGCAAATTCAACAGTTAAGGAAGAATCAGAACACCTCATGTTCTTCTCAAATGTGGGACATGGATCCCTCTTGTACCCTGTTCTCCTACAGCCTTTTTGGAAGAGCTGAAACTTGCTAGTGTCTTCCTGTTTGTTCCTTCCCATAGAGGTAGAGAATATGGTTCAAAGGCTAGCTTGGGGGTGAATGACAAAGCAGACTGCAAGCCCAAGCCTGCTTCACAGGCCCAAGAGATAGGTGAGGGCCAAGTCAGGAGAACCTTCATGGGAAGATGAATATGCATCACCAGTTTTTATGCTGAGAGCCAGAAAACTTCTTTCTCACTTGAACAAAACTCTATAGAATTCCATATTGGCACACAAACCTTTCTTCAGTCATGCCATACAATATGACATTATAATCTCAGGGTGGATGAGCAAAGTTGTTGATATATAAGTCCACCTGGAAAATGAATCAAATACTTTCTTCACTAAGAAGGGACTTGTGTTCTTCACAACAAACTAGTGAATAAGACTTGACCCTTAAAATATGAGTGTGCAGAAGCTGATACTGAAATAAAGCATGTGGGACTCATTATCCAGCCCTCTCTCATCAGACGGATGTTCATGGAAATAAAATCAGGTGTTGGAGGTCTGATGGGTAAATGATGCCAAGCCACGACCTGTCAGGATCTCTGACATGGTGAGTCTTTTCCAGAGTCTTTGACTTTGGCTATGGAGCAACAGAAATTTATGAGAAGACTGAATGCTTTTCCTTTAAGTCCTATTTAGTAAGCCTATGGACAAAGAGCAAAGCAACATAGGACAGATAGATCTTCCAAGGAAATTTAGTCAGCTCTTAAATCTTCTTGGGAATTAAGAGATTCAAAAACAGTCATTCAATCTAATAACCTCCTTGTCTGCTGTCAAGACACATTGCACTATGGGGCCAGAGCAATAGTACAGTGGGCAGTGTTTGCCTTGCACATGGCCAACCTGAGTTCCATCTCAAGCATAACATATGATTTCATGAGTCCTCCAGGAGTGATTCCTGAGCGAAGGACCAGGATTAATTCCTGAGCACTGTCGTGTGTGGCACCCCCCAAAATTTTTTAAATGTTGCTTTTTATTCAATTTCAAACTGAGCATAGTTTTCTGGTCTGTGAATGAATACTTGGAACTAGTATGGCACCAGGCACCAAAGTGGCATATATCTAGTGAATACCAGTGGCACAAAGCCTACAATGGATGTTGGAGCTGTTCATTATCATCACCTCAGGAAGGCCACTGCAGACACAAGTGTTATGTCTAGAAATTCACCCCTGCATTGCTAACTAAAATGATTGACTAGATTTGAAGGAAATTTTGGCTCTGGGGTGTTTTTCCCTTAAAGCAAGTGCTGAGAAATTTATATATGCAACCTATAAATATATATAGGTTATTTTATAGGTTATATTTATATATATTTATAGGTTGTATATAAATGATAGGAATTCACAAGTACTAAGAAATTAAATGTTTTCTTATTGGAGTTGATGATCAATCCCAATTTTCATTCTATTCCAGCCCTGTCCTGAAATCTGGGCCTGACAGCCTGAATCCTATGCTCATGGGTACTTGGGATAATGATTCATTGATGTAACAATAAATAAAGCTAATTTATTTTCAAATACTGTAATTTATCTTTTTTATACCCCCTTCACTAGTACAACATTCCCATCACCAATGTCCCAAGTCTCCCTCCTCCCCACCCCCGCCTTTACTCTAGACAGGCTTTCTACTTCCCTCATTTATTCACATTGTTAAGATAGTTCTCAGTGTAGTTATTTTTCTAACTCATCAATCTTTGTGGTGGGCTTCATGTCATGAGCTGGACCTTCTAGCCTGCCTCTCTTTTGTCTCTGAGAATTTTTGCAAAAATGTCTTTTATTTTTCTTAAAACTCATAGATGAGTGAGACTATTTTGTGTCTATCTCTCTCCCTCTGACTTATTTCACTCAGCATAATAGATTCCATGTACATCCATATATAGGAAAATTTCATGACTTCATCTCTCCTGGCGGCTGCATAATATTTCATTGTGTATATGTACCACAGTTTCTTTAGCCATTCATCTGTTGAAGGGCATCTTGGTTGTTTCCGGAGTCTGGCTTTGTAAATAGTGCTGCAATAAATATAGGTGTGATTAAACTATTCAGATATACCCCTTCTTGCTTCCTGATGTGTGCTTGCAAAGCTATAATTTTTCCTCTTAGTACCGTTTTTGCTGTGTTCCATAAATTCTGATAATCTGTGTCTTTATTATCATTTATATCCAAGAATGTTTTGATTTCCTCTTCGATTTTATCTCAGACCCACGAATTGTTCAGTAATACCACCACCTGTAGCCCCATGGCCTACCAGTTTAACATAGGTTTATTTTAAGTTTAGATTGTTATAGTTTGGGTCTCTTGACTCTATTGTCATTGACTTTGGCTTGGGTATTTAGTTCTGATATTTTTTTTCTCTACCCATGCACCTGAGACCACATGGCCCCTAGGCTCCATCCTCTTTTTTTTTTTCTTTCCTCAATTTGTTAGAAAATGCAGAAGGATGATGTAAAAAAAAAAGTACATATACACCTAGCTTAATGACCAAGTTCTGTTTCAAGGACTTGATCGTTAAGAGAATTGGTCGTTAAGTGAGGAACTGCATGTACTGCATACAGTAGCACAGTATATGCATAGTACTTGACAATACAGTATTCTGAATAAGTAAAATAAAGAGAAAGATCAAACTGAAAACTACCACTTGTTTTAATTTGCATAGGTTGTGTAATTTACACACAGTACTGCAATGTATTACAGAACATAAAGTTAGTAAAGTAGGCACATTAAAGCACCAAAAAACACAGTACTGTACTGTAGAGTGTACAAGATGGAAAAAGGATATTTAAGATAAACAAAAAAAAATAAATTCAGGCTATCATTTTAGTCAATAAATCCTTCAAAATCTTCATCTATGTCATCATCAGATTTATTATCAGGAGCTAGGTAAGGGACATGATAGTGTAGAAATTGAAGCATTGGTAGTGCTTGGTATAACTTTCCAAAAGTATCCACTTAGATTAGTCTGCTTTGTCATTTTCTTTTTTTCTTCATATATTTCACGATAGCACTGTAAAACTTCACTTATTTGTCTTTCACCTCTGTGAATCGTTCAACATTCGGATCCATACTCTCTAGTTCCAACATAGCTGCATTCACTTTTGAGAACACACCAGCTAATCCCTTCGCAGTAAACTTCTTTGGTACTTTTTTTTTTTCTGAGTTAACAATCGCTTCTAAACTCTTTTTTATTTTTAATTTTTATTGTAAGAATTTATTCAAGAGACAAAACTGATTAACATAATGAGGTAAGCTAACATAACATAATATAGTGACATAATATAACATATAATATAATTGGTGTAATAATAATTACATGTAAGTCAAAGAAAGTTTCTGATTAAAAACATATTTTTTTTCCATAATGGCTTACATATCTTTCACAGTACTGTTTTAGGTACATATTAACATTGAATCAGGGGAATACCCATCACCAACTATGTCCTCCCCCCATTCCAGTTCCCTTTCTACAACCCATATAACCCACCATCACCCCCCAGGCTGCTAGAGTAGGTGGACCCCTCTTTGATCTCATATCTGTTTGGTCCTGGAACCCTTGTTTCCCCTTCTATTTAGAGGCAGAGCTAGAAAAATTGAGGTATGTGGTTTTGTTTGAAGGCAAGAAAAGCAATAGAATGGGGTACAAAATAAGAGGGGAAAAAATGAAGTCAAAAGTCAAATACGCTGAAAATGGGCTGAGTCTCTCTAGAGGCTTCCAACCTCAGTTTGAGAGAGGATGTAAAATAGGTAATTGAAATACCACAACAATACAGAAAAAAATATCGAATTAAATAACCGGTGAGCACTACAGCAATAAAGATAGGCACCACACAATAGTCTCGGTTCTGAAATCAACTCATGCTCGAATGCAAAAAGAAAGAGAAAGACAAGACAAAATAAAATAAAATAATATTGGAGACATCAACCATAATCTCCACACCAATATAAAGACATCAAAAAATTGATCAATCAATAAATAAACTAATGGAAAAATGATTGTTTTGTGCTTTCCATGTTTTCATTTTCTTCTTCCTCCACCAGGTTCTGCTGAAGGATTGAAGTTGTGCTTTTAGGTAGATCTATTACCTTTACATCTGAGTTTAGGTCATCAAGATACTGGGAATGGCCTGGAGCATTATCAAGCAGGAGGATAATTTTAAAAGGAATGCCCTTTTCTTGACAATAGTGCTTCACTAAGGATACGAAGCAGTGGGTGAACCAATCCTCAAATAAAGCTTGAGTCATCCATGCCTTGTTATTTGCTCGGTTGTAAATAGGCAGTGTGTTCTTTCTAACTCTGCTCAATGCACATGGGTTTTCAGAGCGATAGATAAGCAAAGGCTTCAACTTAAACCCTGTAACATTTCCTCCCAACAACAATGTGACCTTGTCCTTAAATATCTTAAAGCAGGACATTGTCTTAGCTTTCTTTCTTTCAGGCATTTTCTTGCCAAAAAAGTCCAGTTTCATCCACATTGAAGATCTGTTCTGAACAGTAGACACCTTGCTCTATGATTTTATCAAATCGGTCAACAAATTTTTCTGCTGCTTCTACCTCTGCACTTGCTGCCTCACCACTGACACTCCAATTATGCAGGTTGAATATTCGAGAAAACAGTTGAAACTATCTGTTACTTGCTGTAAAGGTTTGGGTTGATACTTCACCTCTGCATGCTTGCAAAGTCTCAAAGATATTGAGTGTGTTGGCTTGAATTATTAAAAGGCTCAATGGTATTCTTTTTTGAATCTGGTCATCAAACCAGATAGCCAGTAACTTCTCCATATCATGAATTAGGCCTTTCTGCTGTCTAGTTATTATGGCTTTCAAGCTTGTTGATGCTTTCACTGCCTCTTTTACTCTATCCTTATCCTTGAGGATTCAACAATCCATTTCAACAAATGGTTGAATGTGCCAACTGCAAGTCATGTGCTATCTCATGGGCTTTTTTGCCACCTTCATAATCCTTTATGATCTTCATTTTCTTCTCAATATCAATAGCCTTCCTTTGTTTCTTGGCATTTTCTGGTGAAGTATTGCTTTTCCTTTTTGGAGACATCTGGGGCAAAATAGAATACAGAATAAGGTACTCAGATCACACACAACTTGTATGCTTGAAGAAAAAGCTTTATGAACAGTTACACTGTACTGTACATACTATAATGTACTACATCTGTACTGTATATTGTCACACTACTGTGCTGTATTGTGTGGGCCTGAGAGAAATCCTGGACTGTATACAGTATAGTTGTACTGTATTACAGTATAGTATAACTGTTTATAATGTTTTTTATTTGCATCGAAAAAAAAAATTTACTGCTAAAAAGTGAATACTGACCAGGAAAACAGCACTACTGCACCTCAGAATAGTGTACATCAGCCATGAATGTCATTGAGACGCCGGTAGCACATACCGTCGGTGAGATGGTCATAAGTGTGAGCGGTCCTAACAGTGAAGAGATGGTTATAAGTGCGAACAATTGCTAAACAGGTAGGTCATTAAGTGAGGAGTATCTGTAATTAATTTCCCAAGGTTCTATAAAAAAAAGATGGGAACCTCTATCTAGAGTATCACCATTGTGATACTCAGGTGCTCAGAAATCGCTCCTGGCTTGGAGGACCATATGGGATGCCTGGGGGTCGAACCCTGGTCTGTCCTAGGTTAGCATGTGCAAGGCAAATGCCCTACCACTTATGCTACTGCTCCGGCCCCTCCTCACATTTTTCTAAGTAAATTCGTTAAATAAAACGATTTTTCTTATTTCACTCCTACATTTCCTCCTGAAATTGTTTTCTGTAAGAGAAGTAAACATTCTTGTAATGCCTGCACTGAGGTTAGAACTGACTTTTCTTTTCCCCCAAAGAGCAATTCTTCTCTCCAGTTTTGGTCCACATCTCCCCAAAACTTGGGTGGTGAAGATCAGTTCTTATACCACAAAGAATTAATGGATTTCAAAATATTTTTACAGCTGCCTCATGGGGCTGGTAGGATACATATATCCATGCCACAGAGATGCTCAAGGCAGACTTTATCAGTCCTAACCTACCCAGGTGGACAAGGTGAGTATGACGAAGAGGTGGAAACACTCTTTACTTGAAAACTCATACTCTTATCACCCAATATAATTGGTGAGATAGCCAGGAGTCAGGTGATCTGCAACATATCTTGCAAGATACCTGAGAGAACCCTACTTCTTTTGGGAGTCACCTCTCCTAGGTGCAACAGGACCAGGCAGTACAAGGGACTGAACTGGGATCAGCCACCTGAAAGGCATGCACCTTAGCTTCTATTTTTCAGTCCCCAGAGTATTTCTATTAAGAATATTTTTTTCCCATAAGGTTACAAGTTCTGCTCTGAAATATCACCCCCTTTATCTGAACTGTTAATTTATCTGAACTCTTTATCTGGACTGTTAATTCTCAGCCTATAAAATACTTTGATGGACAAGAGAGATAGTACAATGGGTAGAGTATTTTTGCCTTGCCCAGCTGGGTTTGATCCTTGGCACCCCATAATGTCCTCTGAGCATTGCAAGGAATGATCGCCAGCAGTAAGCCACGAGCACTGCTGGGTGTGGCCACACCATAAAAAAAAAACACCTTATAATTCCTGGATTATTTAGTAAGTAAATGAACAGGTTTTCTGAGTTTTTTTTATTGTTTTGGCAAATTATTCAAATCAAAAGAGGAAATCCCGGGAATCTGAGTAATTGTTAATCAGAAACATAGATACCATATTTTCTGGCATATAAGAAGACTTTTGAAACAAAAAAAGTCAACTGAAAATCGGGGGTCGTCTTATACGCCAAGTATATCCCAAAAAGTGTTTCAATATGCGCTAAATGAAAATTATCTGAATATGGGCCGGAGAGATAGCATGGAGGTAAAGCATTTTGCCTTTCATGCAGGAGGTCATCGGTTCGAATCCCGGCGTCCCATATGGTCCCCCATGCCTGCCAGGAGCAATTTCTGAGCCTGGAGCCAGGAATAACCCCTGAGCACTGCCTGGTGTGACCCAAAAACCAAAAAAAAAAAAAAAAAAAAAAAAAAAGAAAAAAGAAAATTATCTGAATATTGCCACAAAATGAATTTTCCAACTCGATCCTGCACCAATCACTGCCAGGCTGCTCAGACCGCCTCTCTAACTCAGCCAATCCAAGCAGGCTTTTGATGCATGCAAATTAGACAATGTTTTGTACTGAATCTACACTGTCAAAAGCCTGCTCAGATTGGCCAGAGTCAGAGAGGAAGTCTATTACTGTATACCCTTTGAATCTTTGCTTGTTGTGATTGGCTCACTGTGGTACATGAGCACAGGAACACATGCAGCACAGGAACGTTCTGTCTGATACAGCGAATATAGGCCTAAACCTATGTTTTAACTGCAAAATTGGGGGGTCGTCTTATACGCCGGCAAATACGGTAACAATCAGAACTTGCCAGGGGCTCCTGAAAGCTGCTGTGGAATTGGTGTGAAACACTTCCATCTCTGGCCAATTTCACAATGGCCAAAAGAAATTAACTGACTTTCAATTTCAAAACCAGCATCTCTTGCAGTAAGGAACAGTTAATTTCTGGTTTCTTCTCCCAAAAGCCTAAGATATGGAAAGGTTTGAACCTTTACTTGCAAACTTTTGTTTTAAGTTTACAGATAAGATGGAGTATGCCTTGAGGGTACAGCCTAGGTGGAGACTGAGCTCTGTCTCTACTAGCCTGCAAACCACCCTTTAAAAATGTGTTTCTCTAGTCTCTATTTCTATAAAACACACACACACACACAAACACACACACACACACACACACACACACACACATACACACCATACAAAACCCCTTCATATGACCATTCAAAAAATATAGTTACTTTGAGGATAATAATCTCCTGGTTTCCAAACTGCTGACCTGTCAATAAAGCTATTTTATGGACTGGCTACCTTGTGTCTGGGTTGATTGATATGGAAGCATGTGTGAAACTGGTCCTCACAGATTGACAGTCTGTGGCTTGTAATTTTTGTTGCAAGTTAAATAAATCTTTTGAGACTGAATCTGATTCTATCTCCAAGTAGGTAGGGACAGAGTTGTGTTGGACTTTAGAATGCTTGTGGGAAAGCCTACTCACACCTTCTAGAAGTAAGTTCAGAAACTCAACAACACAATTCCTTTGTCAAATATTTGTACAGCAAACACCCTCTCCCAATCACTAATTTACCTAACTACCATCGATATTGTCTTCTGGTGGTCACAATCTATATTGTGGCCCTGTTTAAGTGTGTTATTTTTCCTCCACTTCCTCATCTTCCTCCTACTTTTTTTCCTCCTTATTTTCTCATAGTCTTTTACAGATCTCATTTTCATGGGGCCAATTGTTAATTATATTGAATTTCTGTATTGATATTTGTTTCTATTTCATTTATTCTGTTTTTATGATCATTCCTTTGACCAAATTTCTTTTTTTTTTGTTTTGTTTTTGTTTTTTTGTTTGTTTGTTTGTTTTGGGCCACACCCGGCGGTGCTCAGGGGTTACTCCTGGCTGTCTGCTCAGAAAGAGCTCCTGGCAGGCACGGGGGACCATATGGGACACCGGAATTCGAACCAACCACCTAACCACCTTAGATCCTGGATTGGCTGCTTTCAAGGCAAACGCCACTGTGCTATTTCTCTTGGCCCTTGACCAAATTTCTTTGAGTTAAACTTACTATTGTTTTTATAACTTTTAGATACGTATACAAATAATTTTAGTTCTGAATAAAGATAAATAATAATGAAAATTTAAGGCCATAATAATAAATAATAAATAAATAAATTTAAGGCGATAATTTTTACTTGCAACCCACAAGTCTTGTTATAGCATATTTCTATATTTGTAATATTTTTAGAATTTCTTTGATCAATGAGTTGTAGAAAAGTTTTGTATCTATTTCCAATGGATTCAGTTACACAATTTCCAATGGAAGAAACTTGGAAAGAGAGGAAACTAGATAAATTTGGCTCAGTAAGGCTCTTTATTTTCTACACGCAAGAATAAAAGGAATAGTTTGACTTTTAGCAGCTGGGGATTATGAAACCTTAGCCTATATAAGTCACCGTATGTTAAGAAGGGTTGCCTCTGGCATGTCCTTTAGGATTCATGCCAACATACACAGTGCATCGTAAGACTCTTTTGAGGGTGGAGAATTTAGTATGGCAATATGTAGATTACTGGATCATAGTCTAGACTGTGTGTACTGGCCTGGAGCAGTGGGAACAAGTTGTATAGTTTGACATTTCCTGATGAAGTCTCTGACAATTGGTTAAAGACAATTGGCCCATCCTGTCTAGGTGTTCAGTTGGTTCTAGAGGACTCCAATATTGTCCCAATCACTTTCAATTTAAAGTAGAATATCCAAGTCTTGCGAAAAATTCTTGTCAGAAAGTTCTCAGAAAAGCCAACTTCTCTTAGTTTCCAGCCAAGGTGTGTCACTTCAGGGATTCTTGCTATTTTGGGCATAAAAATGGAATAGATAGAAAGGCATATCCAATGAATGCAAACTTTCTCCTTGCAACTCACCTAAAGCCAGCATAAAAATACTATAGAGTATTTGGAATATTTTTGATACCTGAGTGAGGTTCATTATATCATCTGCCAAGTATCTTTGTTCCTCAAAGAATGATACATTAACTTCTTTGTTACTCAAAAGAGCCATTTTAACACCAGGTCAGCTCACACCAAGGGAAAGAGAAGTACCAAGATAAGGGAGAGGTCTTCCAGCCCAGCTGAGTTCTGCCAGCCACATAGTCCCAAAAAACTGAAACAGACAGACCAACAGCAGGGTCTACTTAGGGACGCAGAAGACCCAATTTTAATCCAGGTCAGTGCTCCTCGAAAAAGTATGGTCTCTCTATTTTCTCAGCCAAACATTTGTTTTAGTCAATGAGCCATACCACAAAAAAAATGAAAACCACTACTATACTGCAAAGGTCACAATGGGAAAGCAACACATAATCCCTCACCCTTAGTGAATGAAGACAGTGGTTCTAAAACAAATGTATCAGCCAAATAGCCTCCATGATAATGTCATTACAGAGAAAATATTGAGGACTGTCTTTTTTTTTGGGGGGGGTCACATCAGGCAGCGCTCAGGAGTTACTCCTGGCTCTGTGCAAGAAATCGCTCTTGGCAGGTACAGGGGACCATATGGAATGCCAGGAATTGAACAACCATCTGTCCTAGATCAGCTGCTTGCAAGGCAAATGCCCTACTGCTATGCTATATCTCCAGCCCCAATTTTGAAGATTTTCAAGGTACTCAAAGAAAACACAGAATGGACTACCAATATTTTAAGACAGAAAAGAGAATATGGAAGTAGAAATAAGAAAACTTTAAATAGAAATGTAGAACTGAAAAATTTAGTAAGAGAAATAAAAAAAACTCATTGGAAGGCCTTACCAGAAGAGTAAAAGCTACTGAGGACAGAATCAGTGAGCTCTAAAATGCATAGCATAATATACCTAGACAATAGCAGAAGATGAATTAAAGTTTTAAAATAAATTAGCAGAAGGTGAAAAAAAATCCTCAAAATAAGTGAACAGAGAACAAAAATATTTTAGATATATTCAACAGAATAACATAAGAATCATGGGGTCCTAGAGAACCATTAAGACCCCCCCCCCACTCAAAGAATCAATAGTCAGGGCCTGGAGAAATAGCACAGCGGCGTTTGCCTTGCAAGCAGCCGATCCAGGACCTAAGGTGGTTGGTTCAAATCCCGGTGTCCCATATGGTCCCCAGTGCCCCAGGAGCTCTTTCTGAGCAAACAGCCAGGAGTAACCCCTGAGCACCACCGGGTGTGGCCCAAAAACCAAAAAAAAAAAAAAAAAAAAGAATCAACAGTCAAAAACATCATTGCTGAGAAGTTCCCAGAGCTGAAGAATACATGCACCAACATGATAGACTCTGAAGAATACCAACTTAAAAAGATCTAAATAAAAACATTCCAGGGTACATCCTTGTCACAATGATGAAAACCATAGATATAGAATATTGAAAGCATCAAGATCAAAAATGGAAATTACATATGAAGAATCATCCTTAAGATTTACAGCAGATTTATCTTAAGCAAGCCTAAAGGCTTGAAGATAATAATTGGATATAGTGAAAAAAAAAACTCAATGAAATTAATGCCTCACCAACTACACTTCACCCAGCCAGACTCTCATTCAAGTCTGAAAAAAGGATACACAGATTTACAGATAAACAACTGAAAAACTTTACAGACTCAAAGGGAACTTTAAAAGAAAAACTGAAGGGGCTGCTTTAAGGCAAGACAAACCCCTCGAACACCAAACTTGTACAAAAAGATGGCACAAAATTTCATAACAATACTATCTCTCAGTATCAGTGGACTAAAGGTACCAATTAAGTGACACAGAGTGGCAAGATAGATCAGAAAATGAAATCCAACATTTTGCTGCCTGCAAGAAACACATTTGAATATCAGAGCAAACAGACTCAAAGTCAAAAGTTGGAAGACAATCCTTTAAGCAATTTCCTTATAAAGGCTGTAGAGCCATACTAATATCAGAAGACATAGACTTCATGCTTAAAAAGATTATAAGAGACAGACAGTGTCATTTCTTTATTTTGTTTTGTTTTGGAGACACAACTAGCAGTGATCAGGTGTTACTCCTGGTTCTGTGCTCAGAAATTACTCCTGGCAGGATAAGAGGACCTTAAAGGATGCCGGTAATCGAACTCAGGTTAGCCACATGTAAGACAAATGCTCTACCCACTGTGCTATTGATCCAGCCCCAGAGAGAGTAATTTCTTAATCAGAGGAAGAAATCACACACCTAAACATATTTTTACCCAGTGAGGGGTAAATTTTTATTTTTATTATATATATACATGCACACACACATATATATATATAAATATATAGAGTGCGTGTGTGTATGTATATGGCTCTATGTATATGTATAAAGCTGAACACACATTTTTTTTCCAATCCACATGGGCATTCTCCATGATAGACCACATGCTGGGCCATAAAACATGCCTCCATAAAATCAAGAGGGAACTGTGTTGACTAACTTCTCAGACCATGATTCACTGAAAATATAAGTTGAATTACAAACAGAAATGATGAAATAACTTAAACACTTAGAAATGAAACAGTTCACTATTGAACCAACAGTGTGTTCAGAGTCAAAAACAAAGATTTTTGGAAACAAATGAGAATGATTGCATAAATTATCAGAATTTGTAGGATACAGCAAAAGTGGCATTAGGAGGAAAATGAGGAAAAATTAAAATCAGGAAGGAAGAAATAAATAACTTAATGGCACAGCTTAAGAAATTGGAAAATAGGGCCCTGAGAAATAGCACAGCGGCATTTGCCTTGCAAGCAGCCGATCCAGGAGCTAAGGTGGTTGGTTCAAATCCCGGCATTCCATATGGCCCCCCGTGCCTGCCAGGAGCTATTTCTGAGCAGACAGCCAGGAGTAACCCCTGAGCACCGCCGGTTGTGGCCCCAAAACAAAACAAAACAAAACAAAAGTTAAAAGAAATTGGAAAATAACCAACAAATGAGCCAAAAGCAGGGAGGCAGAAGGGGATAATAAAACTTAGAGCAAAAAGTAATGAACTGGACATCCAAAAAACAATCCAAAAGATCAATAAAAAAAAAAAAAGGAGTTGGTTCTTTGAAAAAAATAAACAAGATCAATGAACCATTAGGAATACTCACAAAGAGAATCCTAATAAACCGAATCAAAAATGAAAGAGGGGATGTCACAACAGATAGATCAGAAATTCAAGGTGTAATCAGAAATACTTTTAGAATCTTTATGCCATAAAACAAGAGAACCGGAAAAAATGGATAAATTCTTGTACTCCTATAACCACCCAAGGTTGAACCTAAATGATGTAGAATACCTGAACAGATTTATCACTATTGAGAAAATTGAAGGGATAATCAAAAGACTTCCAAAAACAGGAACCCAGGCCTAGATGGATTCACTAGTAAATTCTTTCAAACTTTTAAAGATTTATTGTCATTTTATTTTCAGGAAAATCCTTCCACAAAATTGAAGAAACAGAAACACTATTATACAGTTTCTATGTAGCTAACATCACCCTGATGCTAAAGGCAGAAAGAGACACCATAAAAAAATAATATTTGAAGCCAATATCCTAGATGAACACAGATATAAAGAACCTCAACAAAATGCTAGCAAATAGAATCCAATAATTCATCAAGAAGGTCATACATCCTGACAATGTAGGAGTCATTCCAAAGATGTAAGGATGGTTTAACATATACAAGTCATTCAAAATAATGCACCATATTAATGAAACAAAAGAGTCTACTAATAGATACAGGGA
Source organism: Suncus etruscus (assembly GCF_024139225.1). Classification (NCBI taxonomy): domain Eukaryota; kingdom Metazoa; phylum Chordata; class Mammalia; order Eulipotyphla; family Soricidae; genus Suncus; species Suncus etruscus. The sequence continues at coordinate 151,168,950 of NC_064850.1, read as the reverse complement.
AATGCAACACCCGTTTATGGTAAAAGAAATAAAAACTCGCAACAAGATAGGAATTAAAAGGTCCTTCCTCAGTATTATCAAAGCCATTTACCACAAACATTATACTCAATAGGGAAAAACTAAAACCCTTTCTTTTAAGATCTGACACAAGACAAGGTTGCCCCCTCTCACCACTTCTATTCAATGTATTACTGGAAGTATTTGCCAGAGTAATTAGTTAAGAAAAAGATATCAAAGGCATCCAGATAAAAATTGAAGAAGTCAAGCTCTCACTGTTTGTAGATGACATAATACTACACCTAGAAAATCCTAAAGACTACAAAGAGGCTCTAGAAATAATTTGTATATTTGTATAATTTGTATAGTTCTATATATTAAATAGAAGCTATACAATAGATTTGTATAGTTAAGTGACGGGCTACAAAATTAATACACAAAAATCCTTATTTTCTATATACAAATAGTGAAAGAGAAGAGAGATATTAAAAAATATCCCATTCACAATTGTGCCTCAGAAAATCTAGTACCTTGGAATCAACTCAACTAAAGAGGTGAAAGACCTATACAAAGAAAACTACAAAAAACTGCTTCAAGAAACAAGAGTACACAAGGAAATGGAGCCACATCCTCTGTTCATGGATTGGGAGGTTTAACATCATTAAACTGGCAGTACTTCCCAAAGCATTGTACGGATTTAATGCAATCCCTATAAAGATAACCAAGACATTTTTCAAGAAAACAGATCAAACACTTCTAAAATTCATATGAATGAGACATTAAGACCTCACCCAAAAATGCTAAATAAAAAACTTTATTTGAGAAGAAATGTCAAGCTTCTCTTCCTTCAAGCCAAGGGTATTGACTTGCAGGGTCTGAACATTGCATCTCAAACCAGGTGAGTGTAAAACACTTCCAGTTCCCACAAACACAGGAAAGCACAGCAGATATAAGCTTATAAAGGGCCTTCAAAGAGCTTATGGAAGAAAATGTACGTTGCAGCTGGGAACCAGAGGGCTCCATGCTTTATTTTGAGCTTTGAGAAATGTCTTACAGTTTTAGCAATTCACCAACCACAAACAAGCACTCTGCTTCCAAGAAAATACTTAAGAAGCAGAGACTAAAGCGATTATACTTTTGACTTCCACCAGCCTCCACTAGGGTCATGGATTTCACGTCTGGAAAATGTAGCTGATGATTAGTTTTTCTCATTATCTTTAGTGCAGTGACCCCTGCAAATCCCCACCCCTGCCCCACCCCCAATGAATAGTCTCACTTTTACCAGAGAAACAGCAAACCGAAAACTTTCCTTGAAACAGGACAGCTGGGAGGAGGGCGGAGAAAAGAAAAGGGGAAAAAAAAAAAAAAGCTAAAGAGCTGCATCTAAAACTGAGCCTGTGTTTTCTCACTCTTTGTCAAATCATCAACTTAGCACTTGGTTGCAAGCAGATAGGTGTTGGGAGCTGGAAATGTGTTTTTGTAAACTAATAAAATTTAAGTGATTGTCTATCCAGAAATAGCCCAGAGGCATGAAGACTACATTCCTTTGAAATACAAATCCTAAACGTTTTGGAGAAGAGAAACTGAGGCACGATCAAGATACAGAGAAGGGAAGACACTTCAGAAAAGGAGAAGCTACAGAAGAATCTGAGATTAGGAAGAGGCTCTCTGTGATGCAAGGGAGGAGATTATGAGAAAACCATTAACAAGCACAATGCTTTCCTGTGACAACAACCAGATTAAATTTTATGTATGGAAAACTCCAGAAGAAAACGTTTTAAAGGAATTGTATAAAACCTCATTGAAAAAGTCATTTGGGGCTTCCTCTTTATGCCTTTGCTCTCCCTTGCTTGTCTATATTTCTGTTTGCTGGAGAAGCCTGCGTTCTCAATTTTTCCTCCTCTGTATCCTTCTAAGCAAGTTCTGTTCAATTAAAACTATCTTGCTTCATTATTTCACCTCCCCCTGGATTCCTTTTCAGTGAGGAAAAAGTGACAAACCCAGAGGGCCTGTGTGGAGGTGAGGACTGACTTTGCTTTCCCGTGAAAAGCAATTCTTCAATCTGGCCTAGTCCATGTCTCCCTGAGAAATCAGGTTGCAGGAGTCATCTCCCAAACTGTTCAGGACAAGTGAATTCTAGGCATAGCTCAAGGCTGTCAGGATATGAGGCTGAAAGGATGTCCTGGGATTGACAGGATGTCAACATCAATGCTAGGAGGTTGCTTATTCCAACTTATTCAGACTCTACTAGTCCTGACCCAAGAGTTCTGATGTCCAAGGTGGTCGAACACTCTTTTCTCAAGTCTACCTCCCTTGCTCACCGCTTACTTAGTCACCAGCATCAACTTGGTCCCAAGCACTGAGAATTCATAGGACAGAAACTTGTGGGGAATTTCAGTTTTGGAGAATCTGAACTTCTCTCTCTGATAGAGCTTCAGAATAAAATATGTTTACCAGAGAGCACTGAATACATATACCCCGACACAGGGTCTTGAAGAGATACTTGTTTGTGGAGCATATATATATTTGGGTTTAGTTAGGCTTTTGTCTTAAAGAGGCCATGTGCCAGGCAGCACATTTGGGATCCTGGAATGAGAATGGGCCTTTGGTTTTGGTAATAAAGAGTGGGATCTTAGAGAAGGGACTTAGGAGAAACTACAGGTCTTGACAAAACCTTTAGCATTTATATACGTACCTACCTGCAGGTTTGCAGAAAGGCCTTGGCATTGTGTCTGCTTTTTTCTTCTCTCAACAAAAGGATCCATTTAAGACTCTGGGTTATTGCTATTAGCTTGAAGAGAGCTATTACAGGCAGTGTAGTGAACTCAAAGATGCTGTCATGCTGCTGCTGCTCATAACCATAGACATGAACTCAGAGAGTTTCTGGAAAGTGGAGGGACCCTCAATCTCCAAGAGAGAGAATGAGGAGCAGCTGCCTCCAGAGAGAGTTCTGAGAGCTAAGAGAGATGTCCTAGCCATTGCTGTCAGTAGCCTGCTGGAGACAGAGACCAGGTAGGATCACAGATTAAGGTCAGGATCTAGAAGGGATTGGTACCAACAATGCCAATTCTGGAAGAAGATGCCCATAAATAGGAACCCAGAGAGAAACAGAGAGAACAAAAAAGGCTACCAGCTGGAGTTGTTGCTAAAGAGGGCTTTAGATAAGACCTGCTGCTACAGAGCCTTTGAGAAACCCTAAAAGATAAATATAGGCTTCCCTCAATCCCTAAGAGGGCAGGGAAAACTCCAGGACAGATCATTCAGGGGTGTGAGCGCTGACAGTATGGAGTAGGAGAAAACAGAGCCCTAAGACTGAGAGGAAGAAAAGGGCAGCTCTAAATGGGACAGCTAATGTTCATAGCTCCAAAGAAGAACAGCACATTCTGCCCTTACTTCTCTCTCTTCTCCACTGATGTTCTTTGACTGCTTCAACTCCCAGGAAGATCTCATTGTTTCACAAGAGAGATGGAAGGGCCCATGAGCCTACACCATGGCCCATCCACAGACCTGGAGTCTGACACATAAGTTCTTAGCATTGGTAACATTATATCAAAAATGTGCCCACAAATGGATAGATGGATGGGTATGCAATTACAGTATGCACAAACAGGTTTTGGTTTATAAAAAGAAGGAGATTCTGGCATATATCACATCATGGATATCTGGAGGACATTATGCTTAGTGAAATAAGTCAGTTGAAAAGAACAAATATTCTATGATGGCACTTACATGAGGGCCTAGAGAAATTTGATTCATAGATATAGGAAATGGAATGGTAGGGATGTGGAAAAAGAAAAGCAGAGGTCGAGAGAGCATTTCAATTGTATGAGAAAGAATTCTGGAGATGATGTTGTTTTACTTGTAGGGATCTTCTCTATTTCCCAGTAGCAGTGATACTAGATTAGGTCAGTGTAATGACCTTATTTAACATAATTGTACCCTAGATTCATTTGATAAATTTGGGGGAGGGACACACTTTTAGCCTCTAACACCCGAAAAGAAGGGGACAGGGACTCTCCAGAGAAGGTGAATAAAACGAGCACTTCAACCTCTGAACACATCTTTATCCTTAACTGATCATTCCTGCAAGGTCTTTCTCAAGTATCCTTCCCTGCTCTTGCTTAAAACAAATGAACTCACTTGAGTGCAAGGCTATACATAATTATTTTTGTAAAAATACATTTTTGTTTGTTTGTTTGATTTTTGGGCTATACCCAGTAGTGCTCAGGGCTTACACCTGGGAGACACAAGTAATTCTCAAGGATTACTTCTGGCAGAACTTGGGGGAAAATATAGGGTGCTGATGATCAAATTCCAGTTAGCTAACTACAAGGTAGATGTCCTGCCTGCTATACTATCTCGCTAACCCATGTAACATTACCTTTGAAGGTCTTATATTTAGAGTTTCCAGGTTTATCTGCAAATTTGTGGGTTGTTAGAAAATTTACTGCAGGTTCATAGCACTGCTTGATGGCAATTACACTCATTGGGTCACCCTAATTTCATAGCGAACTTCATCTACAATGTTCCCATTGATAGAGCTGGGGTCTCCTATTTTCCAGGTATCCTAAAACTGCTGTGTTTATTTTTCTTACTAACATAGAATTCTAAGGTGAACATGTTTCTCATTTCTCTCTCTCAAACATGTTACACTTTTCTATTTTTGTTTTATCATTTATTTGCAGAGAACTAACTCTGTCATACTTAGAAATATCATCATGATCTTGGGGCTCTGAAACTGACATCTCACATAAACTATGAGCAAAGGTCTGACTTTGTATCCCACATGTGTTTTCTTGTTGTCTTGTTGGACCTGGGTAAACTATTGGTGTCCTGGTTTATCAATCAGGGTAAAATGCTGATTCCTAGGCCACTAATCCATGATTTTCTGTACTCAGGATGCCAGGCAGGTAATCAAGAAAGCTATCCTCTGATCACACAGTGAAACCCATGGAAATTGATTATCAAACAAGAGCCACTTGGCTTTGTCAAAGCTCAGAGCATTGGCCCTGACTCGGAAGAGTAGATTCAGCCTTGCCAGGATTGAGAGTTTGTCAGTCTGTCAAGGATCTGGTTCCACTTCCACAGACTGAAGCACTTACCAGGGTCAGTCAGTCACTGTCTAGCCACATTGTACTAATCACTCACTGTGGCTTTACAGTTGGCTAAATAGAAAGCCATGAGAGTAATAAGCCACTCGACCAATTCACAGTAATAGTGTAACTATTGAAAAAGACCCAAAGTATCTAAAGAAGGGTTAAGCCACATGGCAAACCTAGTTTGATGACTGGTACTCCATGATTTCCCAAATATCACCAGGAGACACAAGCACCACTGAGTGTGTGTGTGTGTGTGTGTGTGTGTGTGTGTGTGTGTGTGTGTGTGTGTCTGGAGGCCCCTGAGCACTTCACCGTGTCCAGACACTATTGTATTCTCAAGCTCTCACATAGAACCAGGTGTCTGGTTTGCTTGGGAGGTCTCAACCCCTAAAAGAGATTTACAATCAACAGAGTGCATGTGTTTTCCAGAATTTTACCAGATGTATTCCACCTATTCCCCCCTACCTTCTTTAAACAAATAAACAGAAAAGATCCCTCAATTGTATCCAACTACCATCATCTGCTGTATAATTACAGTGTCCCAAGATGGAGATAGTATCATTCATTCACTTGGGAAAACACTGAAATAGACAGTAAAACCACTTGGAGAGGCTGTGGGGGCCGCCACGGTTTGACTGGAGTGTGTGGTGCAAGCTCTTACCTGAGGCTTTATAGTAGCATATATCCTTAGAGGTGTGACTCACACATCATATACCTTGGGGAAACCGTTTATATAATTTGCTTATTGGTTGTGGCCATCCCTTTGGTTAATAGAGCAAGAGCTACAGAGAGGATCCTAATATACACAGCAGAGAATAAGCTGCTCTACTATGAACCATCTTGTAATTTCATGCAACCTTGTGAGTTGCCAACTTATTTATGGTCAGATTAGGTCAGACCCATTCTTGGTTTCTCTTGCGACATAGCTAAATCTAACTGTGCTTCTGAAAATCCTACACAGGAGATAGATTTTCAAGCATCTTTAGCAACCAATAAGTGGGTGTCTTAGGGCTAATAACTTTTTTTTTTTTTAGTAAAAGAGCCCTGAAGCATTGGAATTTATAAAGGACATGCACACACATAGTATCATTCAAGGGAGAACTCAAACTCCAAAGCAATTCTTCCCAAGGACACAGCCTTTACACTCACATAGAATTCAGGTCAGGCCATCGGACCCTCAGCCCAGTGGTCTCACAAATTTCTGAGTGGAAATTCCATTTGTTCTTGGGAAAATGGCATCGATAGCCTCTTTTCTAGTCTCTTCTGACTCAGAGCTGCAACAGCTGCTAGCAACTGTTTTGTTTTTCTTTTATTATTTATTTTTGTTTTAGGTGTAAGGTAATTCTTAAAAGGTCAATAGCATCTTTGTTAGTAGAATGATTTAAGGCAAATAATTTGAAACTGATTTTCAATGGTTTTGATTGGTGTGTTGAATGCTGTGTTTAGTGGGAGGGGCACTTCTCTCAGTGTCCTTATGAAAGTGAAGTATCTATTCTAAGAACCTAGCAACATGCCCTACAGCTTTCTCCATTAGAATCCGAAGCCTGAAAGGTTGTTTTTCTTTTGGAGTAAGGCATGTCGATAATCAACTCAACTCCTCCTTTCCCCTTATCTCTTTTCATGAAGACAAGTTTCATTTAGAAAATCCCACCTTCCATAGTCCCTTATCTCATCACTTAGATATCCTGACAAGTAAACGAATCCACATGTGCGCTTGGCTTATTATCCTGTGTCTGTTGCCCAGATGTCTGCTGTCCTGCACCCATGCTGGGTCATGTGCCAGAAAGCCATACCTCCAAGTGAGAGTGTTGTTCCGGAGATATCTGAGCTCTATTCCAAGTTCTTTCCCAGACTTGTTCCTTGCTGAGAGAAAAGAGTGGACAGAGTAGAGGCAACTGAGGACTCAAGCAAAGGGCAACCCATTGTTGCTCTGGGTCACTGTTACACAGGTGATAAGGCTAGAATGCCAGGGAACATTTCTCTTATCCTTCCACAAACTACATAATTTCTTGAAAGGAAAAAAATGTTAGAGACAGATGCAGTGTACATGGGAAATGTGTCGGAAGGTATATAGATGTGAAGAGGGTGTGTTGAAGATTATCCTTCCACAAACTACATAATTTCTTGAAAGGAAAAAAATGTTAGAGACAGATGCAGTGTACATGGGAAATGTGTCGGAGGGTATATAGATGTGAAGAGGGTGTGTTGGAGGTTTCTAGAATAAGTGTGTATCAATCATGAGGTATGGGTATTTGGCAAAGGAAAATATACAAGTTTCACTACTAAGCCAGAAGTGTTTGAGGTGGGAAAGAACACAAACTGAGGCGTTTCTATATACTGTCGAAACTAATACTGTCAATTTGTGTCTTCGTAAATGTGAAATGACTCACATAAAAACTTTTCCAAATTAATTAAGGAGTCTTTAACAGGTAGTAGGGGGCGTTTATAGAGCACCATTAGGAAAATCTTTGAGGGTATCTTACTTTCCCTACAGCAATTAAACTTTTAAATGAACTGGTCATGGAGTGATTTATCTACACTAAAAATAATTAAAATTCTATAAATTCTCAAAATTAATTATTGGGAAGTAATAGGTATCTAAGTAATCTTTTAAACCTAACATATCTTTTCCTTTTAGAATTTTAATTTTTAATAATATTTTAAGCATCATGGTTATAAACATGTGTGTAGTAAAAAGTACACCCCCCCTTCACTAGTGCAACCTTCCCACCACCAATATTCCCCAATTACTCCTTCCCCACCCCTGCCTGTCTTCAGGACAAGCACTCTATTTCTACCACTCACTACGATTTGATAGATGTTGGTGTAGTTATTTTTCTAACTGCAATTATCACTCTTTGTGGTAAGCTTCATATCATGAGCTGATCTTCCAGTTCTTATCTCTATTGTCTCTGGATATTATTACAATACTGTCTTTTTATTTTTCTTAAATCCCACAGATAAGTGAAACTATTCTGTGTCTATCTCTCTCCCTCTGACTCATTTGACTCAATAGTTTCCCTGTCCATCCATGTACAGAAACATTTCACAACTTCATTTTATCCTGACAGCTGCATAGTATTATTCCATTGTGCATATGTACCACGGTTTCTTTAGTCATTCATCAGTTTTCAGACATCTGAGTTTTTCTACAGATTCTGGCTATTGTAAATAGTGCTGCAATGAGCATAGGCATGCAGAGGGCTTTTTTGTATTGTGTTTTTGTGTTCCTAGGACATATCTTTAGGAGTGGTATTGCTGGATCGTATGGAGCTCAATTTTCAGATTTTTTGAGGAATCTCCATATTGTTCTCCAGAAAGTCTGGACTAATCGGCATTCCCACCAGCAGTGAATGAGAGTTCCCTTCTCCCCAAATTCCAGCCAGCACTTATTTTTTCTTGTTCTTTATGATGTGTGCCAGTCTCTGTGGCATGAGTTGGTACCTTATTGTTGTTTTGATTTTCATCACCCTGATGATTAGTGATGTGGAGCATTTTTTTCATGTGCTTTTTGACCATCTATATTTCTTCTTTGAGAAATTGTTCATTACTTCTTCCCACTTTTAATTAGGTTAGATATTTTTACTTGTTAAATTCTTTCAGTTCCTTATATATCTTAGAAATTAACTCCTGAACAGATGGGTATTGGGTAAACAGTTTCTCCCATTACATGGGTGGCCATTGTATCCTAGTTACTGTTTCCTTTGAAGTGCAGAAGCTTCTTAGTTTAATGTAGTCCTATTTGTTTATCTCTTTTTTTTTTTTTTTTTTTTTGGTTTTTGGGCCACACCCTGTGACGCTCAGGGGTTACTCCTGGCTATGCGCTCAGAAGTTGCTCCTGGCTTCTTGGGGGACCATATGGGACGCCGGGGGATCGAACCGCGGTCCGTGCGCAGGCAAGGCAGGCACCTTAGCTCCAGCGCCACCGCCCGGCCCCAATATTTGTTTATCTCTTGTTTGGAGAGTGGTATTTCCTCCTTAAAGATACCTTTAGTTTCAATGTCATAGAATGTTTTGCGTATTAGTTCTTCTCTATACCTTATGGTTCCAAGTCTGATCTAATAAAAAAGATCTTTATTCCATTTGGATTTGATTTTGTGTATGGTGTTAATGGAGGTCAAAGTTGGTTTTTTTGCATGTTGCTAATCAGTTGTCCAAGCACCACTTTTGAAGAGACTTTCCTTGCTCCATCTTGTTTATACTGCCAATTTATCAAAAATTAATTGATTGTATATCTGGGAAACATTCTCTGAATACTCAAGTCTATTCCATTTATCTGAGAGTCTGTCTTTATTTCAATACCATGCAGTTTATGACTTGCTTTGTAATACAATTTATTTTTTATGATTTAGATTTATATTTTTAAAAATAATATTTTTATTTAAACACCATGATTACAAACATGATTTTAGTTGGGTTTCAGTCATAAAAAATACATTCTCCCCTTCAACAGTGCAACATTCCCATCACCAATGCCCCTATCTCCCCCATCCCCACACCAGCCTGTATTTGAAACAGGCTTTCTACTTCCCTCACTCATTGACATTGTTATGATAGTTCTCAGAGTAGTTATTTCTCTAACTGCATTCACCACTCTTTGTGGTAAGCTTCATATCATGAGCGGGTCCTTCTGGCCCTCATATGTGGGAATTATTTTTAATAATGCCTTTTATTTTCTTAAAACTCATAGATGAATGAGACTAGTCTGTGTCTCTCTTCTTCTGACTTATTTAACTCATCATAATAGATTCCATGTACATCCATGTATAGGAAAATTTTGTGAGTTCATTTCTCCTGATGACTGCATAATATTCCACTGTGTATATGTACTGCATTTTCTTTAGCCATACATCTATTGTAGGGCATCTTGCTTGTTTCCAGAGTCTGGCTTTTGTAAACAACACTGCAATGAATATTGGTATTAGGAAGACATTTTGTATTGCCTTTTTGTGTTCCTGGGATAAATCCCTAGGAGTAGTATAGCTGGATCATATGGGAGCTCAATATTCAGTTTTTTTGAGGAAACTCCATATTGTTTTATATAAGGACTCATCACTACTGAGGAAACTAAAATGGTAATCAAACGTCTTCCCAAAAACAAAAGTCCAGGCCAAGATTGATTCACTAATGAATTCTTTCATACCTTTCAAGAGGACCTACTACCAATTCCTTTCAAGCTCTTTCATAAAATTGACAAATCAGGAACACTCCCTACCACTGCATCACCACTCCAGCACCAGATATACATTTATGAATATTTTTGTTCTTATTTCATTGTATATTGCTTCACACAAATTTACTTTAAAAAAAAAAAACACTTTGGGGCCAGAGTGTAGCAGAGCAGTAGTAGGGCATGTGGCTGACCTGGGATAGATCTAGATTTGATCCCCAGCATCCCATATAGTCCCCTGAGCCTGCCAGAAGTGATTTCTGAATGCAGGAGTAAGCCTTGAACAACATCGGTGTGGTCCCCCAAAACAAATAAAGTGCACTTTTTTTTCTTAGGAGAAATCTTGTTTGGTTGTGGTATTTAATATTTATGTGTTACTGAATTAAATTGTATTTTATTCACAATTTCTCTATTTTCTGTATCAATAAGAGCTGTTGGTTTGAAGTTTATTTGATGCCTTTATGTTGTTATCAAAATAATACTGATATCAAAGAGCTTTATAGAATTTGGCTTTATGGGTGGGCAAAATTATTGGCCCACTTCAATTATTTTGACAGATTTGTAAGGGTACAGTATGAAAACTTTTGTAGACATTTGGTAGATGAAGCCACCAGTGAAGCCACCTTGGCAAGACCTAGTGAGATATTCTATTCAGTAATCTATATATTCATCTATATATTTCTGGAGTTTGTCAGTTCATCTTATTAGCTTCCTGGCACATAATTCATAATGAGGTTTACAGAGCTTACAGATCCCTCCTGGCATGGCTCTGTGATTGTTTGAGGAATAAGAGATTGAAACTAGTTGGGCACTTACAAGGTAAATGTCTTACCTATTGTACTATTGCTCCAGCCCCAGAAAATGTTTTATTTTTATAAGGTTCTGTTATGTCTTATTTTTCCTCCAAGAAGTATACATTAATGTCTATTGATGTGGTTTATCTTTTTAAAAAACATTAACTTTGGTTTCCTTAATTTTTTATATTTTTATATTTTCTATAAATTTTTATTTTGTTTATAGGCTTTAGAAGGGGGTGTTTTTAGATTATTTTAAATTATTATCACTCTTCTAGAACTGGGGTGTGTGTGGCAGGACAGGTTTGGGGACCAAGCTATTTCTCTGGGAATAATACCCTTATATTATAGGCAGATCCTTGGTGAAGGGTATGGCAGTTTCTGGTTATATATTCTTAGTCCTCCCAAGCATAGCATTCTTCCCTACAAGTGAGCTGAGGCTGCAGAGCCTCTCTATGCTACTTCAGGAGTTAAAGTCTACGTTTCAAGCAGGAGTTTCATGGCAGGCAGCTGGGGAAGAGAGAGACCTAGTTTTTTTGTGACTTTCCAGAGATCTTCAATGATTAACTGGGGGATGAGAGAAACTATAGCTAGACTCTCCCAAGACTAACCCACAGAAACCTCAAACTAGTATCTAGTGGAGAGAAATCCCTGGATTCTGGTTGTATATATTGAAGTAGAGTTTCTGTTTCTGTTAGGGTGGGGGAGAAGAAATGAGAGAAAGAAACTCAATTGCCATAACTTTCACTATTCTTTATGAGTGTTAGTGTCCTTAACTGAATGCTTCAACATGTGCTGCATATGGTCTTAGAACAAGTGCAGAGCTTAAAAAATAGCTTTCTTTATTAAATTGTTTTGTTGGATAGAGCGCTTGTAGAAATCCTTACTTGGACATTCTAGAAATCTTATATGCAAATTTTAACCTTAAATGCATGTTAATTTGTTACTGGGCAATAGAAAACTAATATGTGTAGTTTATGTTTAGTTGCCATTGCATAGAGAAAGGAAAAAGCAGTTACTGAAGCATATTGTAAGGATGATTCTTTTTTGTAAGAATTTTCCTATTTGGATCAACACCAGAAAGCAGGAATCTCTGCCACTGCCTGTAAAGACCATAGGGACCATCTCAACTCCCTGGACAGTTTAAAAATGCCTATTCCATCTGCAGAGCCAAAAGTTCCTCTTCACGGTGCCACATATGGTCAAGAGAAAAAATTTAGGTGAAGTACTTAACTCAATACACTAAGTTTAGATAAGACTTTAACAGAGTAGACAGCAGTTAAATTGAATTAAAAGTTCTTAGCAAATATCTAGGTCATGTTATACTTTTAATCACCTGTTTAGAATTATTGGTCAATTATACCCAGCTATGATTGATTCACTAAATTATCCTATTTTTATTTATTGAACAATTTATATTTATGGAAATGAAGTTGATTTTTCTCCAAAATCCAGTCACTGGGTTAGTCTTATTTTTCAGAGACTGTTATTTTCCTATTAGTAGGTAGAATTTTAGCACCTGACCTAAGGGGAAGTCACTAACCTACTCAGAAGTCTTACTGTGTGTGAATTTAGAGCGCTAGGTGAAGCTGATACCTTCTAAGATGAAATCAAACAGAACCAGAGGCCCATCACAAGCACAGCAACAGTGAGTTGCTCCTGATCTTCTTGGAAATATCAAAACATGAAAGTGGGGCTTCCCGAGACTTTGTGCTAGAGTCTCCTTACATGAGAAGCGATGCCTGTGAAGAATCAATGACAACCTCAGACAGTAGAGGGTGGTTAAATAATTAATTCTACACACATAGTGAAAACATTCATTCAAAATATGTGCTTGATATTTTATGTCAAGTTTGAATAGCCTAAGGAGTTAGTCTAAGAAATAGAGCAGAGGCTTTATGACGCACAATACCCAATATGTACAGCATAATGCATGGTAGTACCGTATAGATTCCATTAGTATGCGTTGTTCGTATGTTCAAATATAAAGAACATGTTGTCTCACTATGCAGGCATACATCTTCCTGTCGATTGAAGTAGCATTCTATTACAGAAACATTGATTCAAATAGATTCATATATCCCAACAGTACCATGCTCTCATTCTCTCTCTCTCTCTGTTTTTATGTAGATATGTATAAAAAGGTAGGTAAATAGAGACATAGATAGATACAGATAGAGAAAGACAGGAGATAGCTGCCTACTATGTGCCTTTCATTCATAGTTCTACCTGCTTTAAAAATACTGTTTCATTTCTTACTTGCAACAAGTTTGTGAGTTATGTACTGCCTTGAACAGTGTCCTCCAAATTTCATTCACTTGGAATTTGTGAGCATGATCTTATTTGAAAAAGAGTCTTTGCTGATAGTCATATGAAGATGAAATTGCACTGGACTAGGATGATCTTTGAATCCAATAACTGGTGTCTTTATAAGAAGAATGAAATTTGGCCATAAATATTTATGGGAAAAAGCTACATGAAGTCAGAAGTGGAGATGGAACTGATGTATTTACTGGCAAAGGCTAGGATTTCCAGAAACACCCCGAGACTAGAAGTGTCAAGGAAAATTTCTGCTTCAGCCTTCAGGAGAGTGGCCTTGACATTACTGAAATTCAGAGTTTCTTGCATCCACAACTATGAGAAAACAAATTTCTGTTGCTTAAATCCAGGCAATTTATGATGCATTGTGACAGAGCCCTGAAAATTACTACAAGGTATATTTTTTCCTTATTATATGAAAACAAGTAATCAGGGGCCGGAGAGATAGCATAGAGGTAAGACGTTTGCCTTGCATGCAGAAGGTCGGTAGTTCAAATTTCAGCATCCCACATGGTCCCCTGATCCTGCCAGGAGCAATTTCTGAGCATAGAGCCAGGAGTAATCCCGGAGAGCTGGCCGGGTGTGACCCAAAACCAAAAAAAAAAGAAAGAAAGAAAGAAAGAAAGAAAGAAAGAAAGAAAGAAAGAAAGAAAGAAAGAAAGAAAGAAAGAAAGAAAGAAAGAAAGAAAGAAAGAAAGAAAGAAAGAAAGAAAGAAAGAAAGAAAGAAAGAAAGAAAGAAAGGAAGGAAGGAAGGAAGGAAGGAAGGAAGGAAGGAAGGAAGGAAGGAAGGAAGGAAGGAAGGAAGGAAGGAAGGAAGGAAGGAAGGAAGGAAGGAAGGAAGGAAGGAAGAAAGAAAAAGGAAGGAAGGAAGGAAGAAAGACAGAAAGAAAGAAAGACAGAAAGAAAGAAAGAAAGAAAGAAAGAAAGAAAGAAAGAAAGAAAGAAAGAAAGAAAGAAAGAAAGAAAGAAAGAAAGAAAGAAAGAAAGAAAGAAAGAAAGGAAGGAAGGAAGGAAGGAAGGAAGGAAGAAAGAAAGAAAGAAAGAAAGAAAGAAAGAAAGAAAGAAAGAAAGAAAGAAAGAAAGAAAGAAAGAAAGAAAGAAAGGAAGGAAGGAAGGAAGAAAGGAAGGAAGGAAGGAAGAAAGGAAGTAAAAAGATAACAAGTAATCAATATGATTAAGAAAAATTTCCTAAAGTTGCACAGTTAACAGTTATAAAGACAAAATTAAAATACAGTTAAATGGGTTTTGAAGGGCCCAGGAACTAAAGAAAACATTGCCTTCTATTTTACTGTAAGAAGTTTTCTAACTTTTTTTTTTTTTTAAGATTTTGGGTGTTTGAATAACACATGATTTTGCACGCCCATCTGTATCATCTGTAGAGAACTGTCTCTAAAGAATTATTGCTTCTATTCACATGAGATAGTGGCTCTGTGCAGGACCTCTTCTGACCTTCCCCTTCCTGTAGTGGGAGGAAGCAACAGAGAGCACTGTTGAAGCCATGTAGAAAACAGCAGTGGGAAAAAGCAGCTACTTCCCTTTTTGGGGAAATCCAACTACACAGCAGAGTGGGGCAATCAAACCACAGTGGCTTATGGTTATGATTTTCAGGGCAAAGCAGGATCTGATCTTCCATGCCTCATTCCCCAGAAGAATTCACTTCTTGGGACGGTGCCTTCAGGAGTTCTGCTTCCTCCTACATTATAGGGTAACCAGATACCAGCTTGTGACCTTGCATCACCATGTGATCCTGCCCTTTGTCTCCCTTTGACCATTCTGCAGCACACTATGAGCACAGTGATTTCTACCAAATGGTGATCATTTCTATGATCTCTGGAGATTTTGGGAAATGCCATATTCCATAAGAGCTTCTTCCTCTTGTTTCCAACTCCCTCTGTGGGGAAACTCTAGAGAATCACACAGGATGTAAGCTGCCCTTGCTCTGAGTCATCAGGGGAGCAAGAGCATTGTTGTCAGCCTGGCCACAAGACTGACACGATGATATCCCCAAAGTTAGTTTTGCTCAGAGGAATCTTCTAGAGCCTGTGAATGCCAGCATCTTCTGGCAGCCTGGGACCAGCACCTGCTGAGCATGGCTGCTGGATCACCACCTCCAATATGCCCTATGCACTGAGTAGGCTCCAAATACTGCCAATTGAAATGTTTGGAAGAAATGATTGACTGAAGGGGAGAGAATTTTCCTAAACCCTACAAGTATGTTATATAAAGTCAACCAGAATCCTAAATCTTCTTAATTCTGGACAATGTCTTCTCACCTGCTCCTTCAAATGGTGGTTCTGTTTAGGTTCTGCTTTTAGTCATGAGTGCTACCCCATTTGAAGGGGAAACAGAAGTATAAACATCCTGGCAGAGATATAGATGCTGGAGTCAGATTAAACTTTTCTCATGAAGGGGGAAAAAAAGCCCTGGGTGAATGAGTCTGACTCAGGGTAGCATATAAAACAATCCAAACCAGGCTGAGGATGAAACATGTGTAGTGGGACCAGAGAGATAGCATGGAGGTAAGGCATTTGCCTTGCATGCAGAAGGATGGTGGTTAGAATCCCAGCATCCCATATGGTTCCCTATGCCTGCCAGGAGTGATTTCTGAGCATAGATCCAGGAGTAACCCCTGAGCGCTGCCTGGTGTGACCCAAAAACCAAAAACCAAAAAAAAAAAAAAAAAAAAGAAAGAAACATGTGTAGCATGTGTAGTCTGGAAATGTTCTACCTCTTATTGAAAGCAAGCTGCCTGCCAGAACTGTTTTTATTGAGTACAGAGACCATGCCCAGGTGGGGGAGTAAACCAGAGTAAGGGCAAAAAACTCAGGCTATCCTGATCCTGTTTATGCCCAAGTTTACATATAAGACAATCTCTGTTTGGGGATAAAACCAAGTTGTAAACAAAGAGACACAAAGAATTCAGGGATGATCTTTGTTTGGGGAAAAATAAGGCATAATCTAATAGGGATGAGCAAGGAGAGGCAACATACAGGTTCAGAGAAATAAGGGTATTATTAGACAGTGTCAGAAACTCACCAAGGGCATAAGGTTCAAAGAAAGGTTTGCCATTCAATGCTCAATTACATATAAAATGAGATATACAGATACAGAAGGAACAAAAGGATAATTTGTTTGAACATGACATGAAAACATTGTTCCTTCCAGGAAGAAGGAAAACAGATGGGAATCAATGGCTGCCAAGGCATCTTTAAATAAGAAAACCATGGAAAGGTGAGGAATGTATGCATCCAGTTGAATACTGGGAGTACCATTCTTATCTTCTCTGTGCATGGGCAATCTTGGTACAAATACTAGAGTGACAAATGTGGCTATAGTGACAACATGACTGGTTGGTGAGAGATCTGTGTTTAGTGTGGGGTTTCTTCAAAGACCCAAGGAGGAAATAAAAAGCAAGATGAGAACAATCAAGTTGTTTGTAATAATAATGTTCTTACAATGAACCTAGACTTTAAAGAAAATATTATCAAGAATATGATTTGAATGAAAATCTGCATCCTATATTTAAAATCTTTGGTGTTGTCACTTCTAGATTGGCCTTCACCAATAGACTAAATAGGGCAAACTGCACATCAGTTGTTAAGAGTGTGGTCTTGAAGCCTCAGTGCAGTTGAGAGTATGGTAACAGATTCAGAACCCAAACAATACTCTGTTACTGGAGCTTTTTTTTTTCTTTTCTTCCCCTGTACTGACTCAGCTAGATTTCTTCTTAAAATGAAAGTGTCCGTTACCCTAAAATAATTCTTATATGCAAATAAGTTGCATTTTAAATGAATGAGTTAACAGAATTTTATTTATGAAAATTATATGGCATGGCGATGTGAATAGCTAATATCAGAAAGATACTTAAATACATTTACCCCAGACTTTAATTTGTAGAAGTCAGAGCAGGGATACTAAAACTGAAGTAAAGATGAGATCTTTTTTTTCTCTTATTGAGACTAAGCCACAGTACACCAAAACTCTTGTACATTCATTTTCCTTTCTCTCCCCAATCCCTTTCTCGCTCCTGTTTTGGATCAGGAGAGTATTTAGCTGTGTTTGGGAATTCACCCAGTGATTCTCAGCCAACTGAGCTGGCAGGTCAGAGCAAAGATTTGTAGATGAAGTACTACTGGGTGCTGTAGTGCCAGGGATAACTCAGGCCACTCTGTCAGTGGTCAGGGACCTCAAAGGATTAACTGAGCAGTGATCAGGTGACCAGATGTTGTCAGGGATAAAACTAAGGATAACCCCAGTACAATCTCTCTGATCCCCTTTTATTCATTTATTTATTTGTGATTCCTGATTTATTTGTCAAATCTGGGTCTCGTGCATTCAATGTATATACTTCATTGCTTGGCCACAACCCTATCTTCCACCAAAATTCCCAGAAGTTCAGTCACAAACATGTATGGATAATTGCTATTCTTTGTGATACTGTGAAAATGCCAAGTAATGAATATAGGTGTAAGGAAGGGATTTTTGTATTGCATTTTTGTGTTCCTAGGGTATATTCCTAGGAGTGGTATAGCTAGGTTGTATGGGAGCTCGATTTTCAGTTTTTGGAGGAATCTCCATATTGCTTTCCATAAAGGTTGAACTAGACGGCATTCCCACCAGCAGTGGATAAGAGTTCCTTTCTCTCCACATTCCTGCCAACACTGCTTGTTCTCATTCTTTGTGATGTATGGAAATAGCCAAGATACCCTTCAACAGATGAATGGCTAAAGAAACTGTGGTACATATACACAATGGAATATTATGCAGCTGTCAGGAGAGATGAAGTCATAAAATTTTTCTATACATGGATGTACATGGAATCTATTATGCTGAGTGAAATAAGTCAGAGAGAGAGAGAGAGAGAGAGAAAGACACAGAATGGTCTCACTCATCTATGGGTTTTAAGAAAAGTGAAAGACATTTTTGCAATAATAATCTTCAGGCACAAAAGAGAAAAAAGCTGGAAGTTACAGCTCACCTCATGAAGCTCACCGCAAACAGGGATGAGTTTAGTTAGAGAAATAACTACGTTTTGAACTATCCTAATAATGAGAATATACGAGGGAAATAGAAAGCCTGTCTAGAGTACAGGCGGGGGTTGGGTGGGGAGGAGGGAGATTTGGGACATTGGTGATGGGATTTACACTGGTGATGGGTGGTGTTCTTTACATGACTAAAACCCAAATACAATCATGTATGTAATAAAGTTGGTTAAATAAAAAAAAAAGAAAGAAAAGAAAATGCCAAGTAATGAATCAAACCAAATGTGAGTTGCAGCAATTAATCTACAATAGACAGTTTAAAAAAGTGAAAAGTGTAAACTTGGTCATCATTTGTTTCTTATTTCCTTTCCTGGGAAGGTAGATGGATTGTGTAGTACACAAACAAGACTTTTCCTTTCTGGATCTGTTTTCCTGCATTAAATAAGATTAACTAAGGAGCTTTCCCAAGGAGTCTTTGCAGGAAATAAGGCATAAAAAGGAAGAGTTAGCAGTCAAAGGGGAACAATGAAACAGTTTTTTTAAATGGAGAGATAAGGTTAAATAAGTATAAAAAATGTGTTTAGGTTAGCACACATACACATCGGCACGCGCACACACACACACACACACACACACACACACACACCACACACACACGCACACACCCACACACACATATACACACAGAGTCATTGAGTCTGTCCACCAAGAGGGTCTTAATACAATGACACCCTGAGAACAAGCATATTTCAGACTTAGTTTCTAAATTCAAATTTCCAATCAGTGGAACCATGTATGGTTCCCTGGAGAAATGACTGATTCTAGGAAAGGGATTCTAGGAAAATTTAAGCTGAGCCTGGAAAATTTGGAAATTGTGCAGGAGCCAACCTGGAAAACCTCCCAATGGACAAAGTTGGAACAAACTGAACAACAAAATAAACAAGAGAATAGATGTTTGCAACCTAGTGGGGAAAAATAAATATCCACAAATAAACCTGATAAATGATTGGAAAATTAATAAATGGAGGTAACAGGGCAAATCTTTCTTCAAGAATTCCAAAAAGTGCAAAAAGACCGAGAGAAATAAAATCACCAGGAGGACACCACAATAATATTGGCAGTCAAGGTCCACAGATGATGCTAGAATCAATGGGTGAAAATTAAAGAAAAAGCAGGCAATTGGCAGATTCAAAGTGTTTACCACAAAGATGTATTAATTACTGTGGCAATTTAACTTATGTCCATGGATTCTTTGATTCAGCTCCACGAGGAGGATCCTACTTCCACAGCACCTGAAAAGGAGATGGAAGTAACATTTGGCTTCTAAGGAAAAACAATTGGAAGAGTTTGCAGTAGGAAGCTCTGATAGCCTGCACCCCAATAAGTGCACAATAAGTGCAACCCAATAAGATGACACAAACTTCTGCGATATACTTCCTAAAATCCACAGCTGTGGTATAATCATGAGAAAGTATCAGATACATTCAGAATGAGGGGCATTCTAGAAAGCTTGATCTTGACTCATGGTTCATGAAAACAAGAAAAAACTGAACACTGAGCCAGACAATAAACAAAATGTGATACCCCAGATGGGATTCTAGGGCATAAAGAAGATATCAGTGGGAGAATGAATACTCATGGGTTTAATTAGAGGACACCAACAATGTTAATTTCTTTTTTTGTTGTCTTTAATTTTGCTCTTATTTGAGGGTTACAATAAACTCTGTTTAAGGCTTACTCTGGCTTTGTGCTCAGGAGACCATATGGAGTTCTGGAGGATTGAACCCAGGTTGATTGCATATAAAACAAGGACCCTGACCACTATACTATTGTTCTTGCCCCCCAATAATGCTAATTTCTTGATTCTGACTAAGGTACTGTGTTAAAAGTACAATTTTAGGAAACTGGTGAAGTTGAAAATCCTCACCTTTTATTGACAACTCTTCTGCCAATCTAGAAGTATTTTGAAAGATTTTTTTTTATTTTAAAACAAGAAGGTGTACCATTAAAGGAAGGAGATAGGAAGCAGTTGTGTTAAAAACTTGTAGGACAGGATAAACATGAAGGTTCCCAGAAGATCTCATTCATATGTGGGATAGAAATACAGCTAGAGACTAGACAACTTCAACTAGAAGATAACTCTTGTAAAATGAACTGAAGAACAAAGGTTGCCAGAGAAGAGGAGTATGGGAGGAACAAAAGGTAAAGAGGGCCCACTAGATGTTGTTGAAAGGATATTGGCACTTTGGGAGTGAGAATGGTTTAACAGCTTACTTTTGAAGAGGTGTAAAAAAGCACAACTGAATTCAGTGAACCAATGTTACCTCAAGAAGAAGCATACATTTCCAGTTACTTCTGATACTAACTCCTTCCTCTTGCTGCAGAAACACAAAATGAGATCTCATTTTAGTCCAAATTGATTGTCATCAAATTCATTTTTTCCCCTTAAGAAGAGTCATAACTATGCCCAGGAAGTTGTTTGAATAAGATGGACTTTCAGAGGTATGAACCCAAGCAGTGAAGAGAAGCTGTGGGAAGGCTACTTTAACAACATGAAAGGCCAGTATTTTATGCTGCTACTAAAAATATGGTCTTCACCATTTGACATGTCAATTCTATTTAAGAATTTAATTTGTTGGGGCCGGAATGGTGGCACAAGCGGTAAGGCGCACACTAACCTAGGACAAACTGTGGTTCAATCCGCTGGCACCCCATATGGTCCCAAGCCAGGAGTGATTTCTGAGCGCATAGCCAGAAGTAGCCCCTGAACATCACTGTGTGGGGCTGAAAAACCAAAAAAAAAAAATGTTTTAATTTGTTAAGAAATCACATATATATCCAAATCTTTAGCAATGATGATCGAATATATTCACTGCTGTGTTTAACTTTAATAGTAAAAATGGAAATAAACCAATATCTAAAAATAAAGTTTTAATATGTATCCTAAATAATGTACTAATTTTTGTCTGTAAAGAAACACTTTATAATCATTTGAAAATATACTGATGTATACTGCATCATTCAGTGACAGATTATGTGCAACAGTGATCTCATAGGCTAGGCAAATACTAAACTGTACTTCCAGGTTTGTGTACTTATAATCTATGATGTTCATCCAGCAACAAAATTACTTAATAATACATTTCTTAGGATTTACACCCATTTTTATATATTTTATTTAAACACCTTGATTACATACATGATTGTGTTTGGGTTTCAATCATGTAAAGAACACCACCCATCACCAGTGCAATGTTCCCATCACCAATGTCCCAAATCTCCCTCCTCCCCACCCGACCCCAGCCTATACTCTAGGCAGGCTTTTCATTTACCTCATACATTGTCATTATTAGGACAGTTCAAAATGTAGTTCTTTCTCTAACTAAACTCATCATTCTTTGTGGTGAGCTTCTTGAGGTGAGCTGTAACTTCCAGTTCTTTTCTCTTTTGTGTCTGAAAATTATTATTGCAAGAATGTCTTTCATTTTTTCTTAAAACCCATAGATGAGTGAGACCATTCTGCATTTCTCTCTCTCTCTCTCTCTGACTTATTTCACTCAGCATAATAGATTCCATGTACATCCATGTATAGGAAAATTTCATGACTTCATCTCTCCTGACAGCTGCATAATATTTCATTGTGCATATGTACCACAGGTTTTTAGCCATTCATCTGTTGAAGGGCATCTTGGTTGTTTCTAGAGTCTTGCTATGGTAAATAGTGCTGCAATGAATATAGGTGTAAGGAAGGGATTTTTGTATGTATTTTTGTGTTCCTAGGGTATATTCTTAGGAGTGGTATAGCTGGATCATATGGGAGCTCGATTTTCAGTTTTTGGATGAATCTCCATATCGCTTTCCATAAAGATTGAACTAGACGGCATTCCCACCAGCAGTGGATAAGAGTTCCTTTCTCTCCACAACCCCACCAACACTGTTTATTCTCATTCTTGTGATGTGCGACATTCTCTGTGGTGTGAGGTGGTACCTCATAGTTGTTTTGATTTGCATCTCCCTGATGATTAGTGATGTGGAACATTTTTTCATGTGTCTTTTGACCATTTGTATTTCTTCTTTGCCAAAGTGTCTGTCCATTTCTTCTCCCCATATTTTGATGGGATTAGATGTTTTTTTCTTGTAAAGTTCTGTCAGTGCCTTGTTTACTTTGGAGATTAGCTCCTTATCTGATGGGTATTGGGTGAATAGTTTCTCCCACTCAGTGGGTGGCTCTTTTATCCTGGGTGCTATTTCCTTTGAGGTGCAGAAGCTTCTCAGCTTAATATATTCCCATCTGTTAATCTCTGCTTTCACTTGCTTGGAGAGTGTAGTTTCCTCTATGAATATGCCTGTAGTCTCAATGTCCTGGACTGTTTTGCCTATGTGTTGTTCTATATATCTTATGGTTTTGGGTCTGATATCGAGGTCTTTAATCCATTTCGATTTTACCTTCGTACATGATGTTAGCTGGAGGTCTAAGTTCAATTTTTTGCAAGTTGCCAGTTGTGCCAACACCACTTGTTGAAGAGGCTTTCTTTGCTCCATTTAGGATTTCTTCTTCCTTTATCAAAAATTAGGTTATTGTATGTCTGGGGAACATTCTCTGAATATTCAAGCCTATTCCACTGATCTGAGGGCCTGTCCTTATTCCAATACCATACTGTTTTGATAACTGTTGCTTTGTAGTAAAGTTAAAGTTGGGGAAACTAATTACTCCCATAATCTTTTTCCCAATGATTGCTTTAGCTATTCTAGGGTGTTTATTGTTCCAAACAAATTTCAAAAGTGCCTAATCCACTTCTTTGAAGAATGCCATGGGTATCTTTAGAGGGATCACATTAAATCTGTATAATGCCTTGGGAGTATTGCCATTTTGATGATGTTAATCCAGCCAATCCATGAGCAGGGTATGCGTTTCCATTTCCGTGTGTCCTCTCTTATTTCTTGGAGCAGAGTTTTATAGTTTTCTTTGTATAGGTCCTTCACATTTTTAGTCAAGTTGATTCCAAGATATTTGAGTTTGTGTGGCACTATTGTGAATGGGGTTGTTTTCTTAATGTTCATTTCTTCCATATTACTATTGGTGTATAGAAAGGCCATTGATTTTTGTGTGTTAATTTTGTAGCCTGCCACCTTGCTATATGAGTCTATTGTTTCTAGAAGCTTTTTTGTAGAGTCTTTAGGGTTTTCTAAGTAGAGTATCATGTCATCTGCAAACAGTGAGAGCTTGACTTCTTCCTTTCCTATCTGGATTTCATTGATATCTTTTTCTTGCCTAATCACTATAGCAAGTACTTCCAGTGCTATGTGGAATAGGAGTGGTGAGAGAGGACAGCCTTGTCTTGTGCCAGAATTTAGAGGGAAGGCTTTTAGTTTTTCTCCATTGAGGATAATATTTGCCACTGGCTTGTGGTAGATGGCCTTAACTATATTGAGAAAGGTTCCTTCCATTTCCATCTTGCTGAGAGTTTTGATCAAGAATGGGTGTTGGACCTTATCAAATGCTTTCTCTTCATCTATTGATATGATCATGTAATTTTTATTTTTCTTGTTGTTGATGTTGTGTATTATGTTGATAGATTTACGGATGTTAAACCATCCTTGCATTCCTGGGATGAAACCTACTTGATTGTAGTGGATAATCTTCTTAATGAGGCATTGAAGCCTATTTGCCAGGATTTTGTTGAGGATCTTTGCATCTGCATTCATCAGCGATATTGGTCTGTAATTTTCTTTCTTCGTAGCATCTCTGTCTGGTTTAGGTACCAAGGTGATGTTGGCTTCATAAAAGCTATTTGAAAGTTTTTCTGTTTGTTCAATTTTATGAAAGAGTCTTGTCAGGAAAGAGTCTTGCCTGGAAAGTTTGAAAGAATTCATTAGTGAATCCATCTGGGCCTGGGTTTTTGTTTTTGGGCACATATTTGATTACCGTTTTAATTTCATCAATGGTGATGGGGTGTTTAGATATGCTACATCCATTTCCTTCAACAGTGGAAGATTATAAGAGTCCAAGAATTTATCCATTTTTTTCCAGGTTCTCATTTTTAGAGGCGTAGAGTTTCTCAAAGTAGCTTCTGATTACCCTTTGAATCTCTGTCATATCAGTAGTGATCTCTCCTTTTTCATTCCTAATACGAGTTATCAAGTTTCTCTCTCTCTCTCTCTTTCTTTGTTAGTTTTGCCATTGGTCTATCAATCCTGTTTATTTTTTCAAAGAACCAACTTCTGCTTTCGTTGATCTTTCGGATTGTTTTTTGGGTTTCCACTTCGTTGATTTCTGCTCTCAGCTTTGTTATTTCCTTCTGTCTTCCTATTTTTGGGTCCTTTTGTTGAGCACTTTCTAGTTCTATTAGCTGTGTCATTAAGCTACTCAGGTAAGCCCCTTCTTCCTTCCTGATGTGTGCTTGCAAAGCTATAAATTTTTCTCTCAGTACTGCTTTTGCTGTGTCCCATAAGTTTTGATAGTTTGTGTCTTTATTGTCATTTGTTTCCAGGAAACTTTTGATTTCCTCTTTGATTTCATCTCAGATCCACTGGTTATTCAGTATGAGGCTGTTTAACTTCCAGGTGTTAAAGTTTTTTTTGTCTGAGTCCCTTTGGAATTCACAAATAATTTCAGAGCCTTGTAGTCAGCGAAGGTAGCCTGCAAAATTTCTATCCTCTTGATATTATGGAGGTATGTTTTATGTGCCAGCATGTAGTTTATCCTGGAGAATGTCCCATGTACATTGGAGAAGAATGTTTATCCAGGTTTCTGGGGATGGAGTGTCCTATATATATATATATCCACTAGGCCTCTTTCTTCCATTTCTCTCTTCAGGTCTAGTATATTCTTGTTGGGTTTCAGTCTGGTTGACCTATCCAGTGTTGACAAAGCCGTGTTGAGGTCCCCCACAATTATTGTGTTGTTATTGATATTATTTTTCAGATTTGTCAACAGTTGTATTAAATGTTTTGCTGGCCCCTCATTCGGTGCATATATGTTTAGGAGAGTGATTTCTTCCTGCTCTACATACCCCTTGATTAATATAAAATGTCCATCTTTGAACCTTACAACCTTCCTGAGTATAAAGTTTGCATTATCTCATATTAGTATGGCCACTCCAGCTTTTTTATGGGTGTTGTTTGCTTGGATAATTTTTCTCCAGCCTTTTATTTTGAGTCTATGTTTGTTCTGACTATTCAGGTGCGTTTCTTGTAGGCAGCAGAAGGTTGGATTGAGTTTTTTGATCCATTTAGCCACTCTGTGTCTCTTAACTGGTGCATTTAGTCCATTGACGTTGAGAGAAAGAATTGTCCTGGGATTTAATGCCATCTTTATATCAAAATTTGGTGTGTCTTTTGGTTAGTCTTGTCTTAAATTAGGTCTTTCAGTTTTTCTCTTAAGACTGGTTTTGAATCTGTAAAGTTTCTGAGCTGTTTTTGTCTGTGAAACCATGTATTCTTCCATCAAACCAGAAAGTGAGTTTTTCTGGGTACAGTATTCTAGGTGAAGCATTCATTTCATTCAGTCTTGTCACAATATCCCACCACTGCTTTCTGGCCTTTAGTGTTTCTGGTGACAGGTCTGCTGTAAATCTCAAGGATTGTCCCTTGAATGTAATTTCCCTTTTTGATCTTGCTGTTTTCAAAATGTTGTCTCTATTTGTGGGATTTGTCATTGTGACTTGGATGTGTCTTGCGGTATTTTTTCTGGGGTCTCTTTTGGTTGGTACTCTTCAAGCATGCAGGATTTGATCACATATATTCTTTAGCTCTGGAAGTTTCTCTTTAATGATGTTCTTGACCGTTGATTCTTCCTGGAAATTTTCTTCCTGGGTCTCTGGGACTCCAATGATTCTTAAGTTATTTCTGTTGATCTTTTCATAGACTTCTATTTTCATCTGTTCCCATTCTTTGACTAATTTTTCCATTGTCTGTTCATTTGCTTTAAGTGTTTTTTCCAATCTCTCCTGCTGTATGAAATTATTATGTATCTCATCTTCCACAGCACAAGTCTATTCTCAGCTTCTGATACCCTGTCCCAGAGCTTATCCATTTTGTCATTCACTTCTTTTACTGAGTTTTCAGGCCTGTTAGTTGACATGTTATTTCAGTTTGGAGTTTTGTGATTTCTGTCTTCATATTTTCTTGGTTCTTATTAGTGTTCTGTTCCACTCGATCCATGGTTTCTTTGAGTTCTTTGAGCATCTTCCATATTGCTTGTCTAAAGTCCTTATCTGAGAGTTTGATTAGTTGGTTGGTCATTATCTGGTCATCAGAATTGTCATCTTCATTCTCTGTCTGATGCTGGCCTGCATTGTTTCCCCATTGTCACACTTGTATTGTGGGTTTTTCTACGTGTTGTGATGGTATTCATTGGCTAAATGATGTAGGCAGCCACACTCCTTTGGCTCCGCCCTTTCTGGATGGGTCGACTTGCCTCCAAAGAAGGGGAGTCCTCCGTGGATGAAGCCTCACACAGGATCAACTCTTAGGCCCGAGCACGCAGCAGAGAAGACAGTCCGGAGAGAAATGCTGGGCTTCAGTGATCCAGCACAGTTCTTAGTGTGATTTTTTTCTTCTTGCTGCGATGGTGTTCTTTCCTTACAAAGACTTTAAGAAGGACACAAGAGATAATAGAAAGGGTCAGAATTTGTTTGAAGAGATAATAGCTAAGAAGTTTCCATAAACTGATGGGGGAAATAAGATACCTAGATGCAAACAGGTGCCCATCACAAAATTTTGTAATTATAATGACAAAAGAGCCAAATTGATAAAATGAAGAAAAATAATCCTTTAAACAAATGGCTTAGGGAAAAGTGAATTGGATATTCAACCACTAAAATAGCACATATCTTATGCATAAATAAAAGAGTGAAATTGGCTAAGTATCTCACATAATGCACAAAAGTTAGTTCAAAACAGATTAACGTCTTGAATGTTAGGCCAGAAATCATAAAATTCATTTAAGAAATATAGACAAAGTACTCCATGATATTGGATTCAGTAGTGTCCAGAGATTTGATTCCATTAGCAAGGAAAACAAAAAAGGATAAATAAAAAATTGAATTTACATCAAACTAAGATAAAAGAAAGTATCTTTAAAATAAAGACATTTAGTGAATGTGAGAAAAATTTCTAAAACCATGTATTTTTAACTAATATAACTTTAATTACTAATATATTAATATTAATAATAATATAAAACTAGTATAACATTTTTTTTTGTTTTTGTTTTGGTTTTGGGGTCACATCTAGCAGCTCTCAGGGGTTCTTCCTGACTCTGCAATCAGAAATCACTTTTGGTAAAACTAATGTAACTTATTTTTATTGTAAGAATTTATTCAAGAGCCAAATTGATTAACATAATGAGGTAAACTAACATAACATAATATAGTAACATAACATAACATATAATATAATAATACATGTAAGTCAAAGAAAGTTTCTGATTAAAACACAATTTTTTTTCATAATGGCTTACATATCTTTCACATTAGTATTTTAGGTACATATTAACATTAAATCAGGGGAATACCCATCACCAAATATGTCCTTCCCCCATCCCAGTTCCCTTTCTACAACCCATATACACCACCACCACCACCACCACCACCACCACCACCCATGGGCTGCTAGAGTAGGTGGATCCCTCTTTGTCTGGCTTACTATTAGTGATCATATATCTGTTTGGTCCTGGAACCCGCCCTTGTTTCCGCCTTTATTTAAGAGGCAGAGCTAGATAAATCGAGGTATATGGTTTTGTTTGAAGGAAAGAAAAGCAATAATAGATTGGGGTACAAAATAAGAGAAAAATAAAAAAGAAGTCAAATACACTGGAAATGGGCAGAGTCCCTGTCTAGAGGCTTCCAATCTCAGTTTGAGAGACGATGTGAAAAAGGTAATTAAAACACCACAACAATACAGAAAGAAATACCAAATTAAATAACCAGTGAGCACTACAGCAGTAAAGCAGCACTACAGCAGCACTACAAGCACCACACAATTGTCTTGATTCTAAAATCAAATCATGCTCGAGTGCAAAAAGAAAGAGAAAGATAAGAGAAAATAAAATAGGGCCCGAAGAGATAGCACAGTGGTGTTTGCCTTGCAATCAGCCAATCCAGGACCTAAGGTGGTTGGTTCGAATCCTGGTGTCCCATATGGTCCCTCGTGCCTGCCAGGAGCTATTTCTGAGTAGACAGCCAGGAATAACCCCTGAGCACTGCCGGGTGTGGCCCAAAAACCAAAAAAAAAAAAAAAAAAAAATTAAAATAAAATAAAATAATATTGGAGACATCAACTTCAATCTCTCCACCAAAGTAAAGATGTTAAAAAAATAAATCAATTGATAAATAAATATGTGGAAAAATGATTGTTTTGTGCTTTGTTTTTTAATTTTATTTTTCCCCCTGCATAGGCACAGTAACTATTTGGGATATTATAGAGGGAATTTCCTTGGCCTAGGAATATAGGGTTTCTCCACCCCTGAAGTATACTGTCATGGGATAAACTATAGACTCCTTGCATGATCATTTACTCTCTCCTTGTTGCTTTCGTGGTGTATGGAAGACTTCTGCTTTGTCTTGGATGGTAAAATCAGACCTCTGTATCTAGAGATCTTAATGGCTGTGCAGCTCAAGGAATGGAGCTTATGAAGTCTTTCTTTGTGGCTCTAGCAGTTATGCTTCTTCAGTGTCGTTTTAATCCATCTTCTGTAGTTGGTGGTCTTGGTCATTATGTTGCTCCTAGGATGGAGCCTGGGATAAAGTCTTTCGTTATGTTTCCAAAAAACCCATTCAGTTTTGGTTGTCTCAGTCAGACCTCTGGAATTTGAGATCTTGTTTAATGAACAGATCATAGACCAAAAGCTAGGCTAGAGCTTTGTTGTTGTTGTTGTTGTTGTTGTTGGTCCCTGGATGCGTACTATCCAGTCTTGGTTGCAACAACCAGTCATCTGTATATAGCGGTCTTGGCTTTTGCACAGATCAAAGGGTGACATGTTTTCTGATTTTGTCTTATCGATAGCTGATGAGGAAGGACAACTTGCTCTTAGATCAAGCTGTTCCCATTTCCTCATTGTCAGGTTATCAATTTAGAACTGGCGCATGTTGGTGTCAGAGAAGCATTGTAAATGCCCTGGAGGGGACTTGGTTCCTGGTGTTTTTGTGGAGAACTCTGTCGTTTCTATGTCTGGGATCTAGGAGTCAAGGCTGGACGGTCAGTGTCTAGTCCCCTGGAGCCTAAGTTGTTTCCACATGACATACATTCAGGGTGGGAGATGTCCCTGCGTTGTAAACAAGTATGAGTTCTTATCCCGAGTAGATAAGAGCTTGTTTTTATACGTACAATTTCCCCTTTGTTCAATATGTCTTTGCAGGAGGAAGTGGTGCTACATTATATTGCTGGTGGGTTTGGGAGGTGGAGAGAAAAGAAAACAGACTCCCGACAAAAACTAAGAATATATATGTTCACACATATCTAAAGGAAAAAAAGTTTCTTTAAAAAAAAGATTTTAAAGAGACGTAATTAAAGGGAGATAGCATGGAGACAAGGCGTCTGTCCTTCCTGTAGAAGGATGGTGGCTCAGAACCCGGCATCCCATATGGCCCCCCGTGCTCACCAGGGACATTCTCCAAGCATAGAGCCAGGAGCACCCTCGACTGCCGCCAGGAGTGACCCAAAAGAAGCAAAAACAAATCAAATCAAATAACTAAAACAAAACAAAACAAACAAACAAAAGAAACTAACAAGAATAAAAAAAGAAAAAAAAACAAATAAAAAGGGAGAAAGTGATGCAGGAGATCACTTTACATTTGGGGAGAAACAGGATAAGAGGTAGTGTTATATAAGTCTATACTTATGATGCAAGTATAGGCTTCCCCATTGTCTTTTGAGATTTCCTTGTGAGGTATGGGGTCCAGGCAGGGAGGTCTTGGGTAGAGTTCTTGCAGTGGAGGTCCTTTGGAGCTAGTTCCGGTATCAAGCCACAGTCCACATTAGGGAGAGGTGATTAGGAGGACCACACTGCATGAGTCTGTCGGGGTGTTGGTTGTATTTTCTTGCCGGGAACAAGAGAGATTGAGTGGGTGTCTCTTCACTTGGGTAGTGGGTACTGGCTCATTGGGGTAGGAGGTCTGTCTTGATGCCTAATGGATTAAGAACTGAGAGTGAAGAGTTATAGTGTGGTGGGGATATCGGGTGTGGAACTGAGGGCTTGAAGGAATAGTCGGATTTCTGAAGGAGGGAGAGGGGATAGTATATGGGAGGGGTTATATAGTGTATAGGTATGGGTTGTTTGTGGTTTAGGTTTGTCCCTTAAAGAGGATTCCTATCTCTGTGTGCTTCTGCACACATATAAACAGTTATATAAAAAGTTAGCTTAGGCGTATATTAATGTAGAAAGGTTTGGAGTGCAAGAGGTGCGCTGAGTACTAAGTATAGTACTTGTAAGGAAAGGAAACTAATAGATCAACTTTTGGGTATGTATAGGTTTCGTGTCTCGAGTACTGACCATTGTGTTAGTGAGGTCTATCTATATAGGTGTTTATCAAAACTAGTATAACTTTTAACTAATAAGATCTTTAAACTTGGCTAATATACAAACATAAATAGTTCACAAAACTGGGTGTGGCCCCAAAACAAAACAAAACAAAAAAACATATTCAAGTCTTCTACTTTAAAAAATCTGTAGGCATTCTCTTTCATGTCTTTATATAGAAATTGAGAATATAATTAAGACAAACAAGGCACTGCTACAAATTACAATCTAATATATTAATATAAATAATATATAACTATTATAAATTTTTGTTTGCTTTTTTGATTTTGGTTTTTTGGGTCACATGAAAATGAGTTTAAAAACAAAATAGGACTTTCTCTGGAGACTTCCACAATTTCCTGAAAGCTTTAGCTCCCTCCATCCCACAGTCAACCAGATAGTCACATGATGGTCCTTGGTCAGAATATGGATATGAGGGTCTGGGAAATCTCTTCTTACACAGAGGCCTCACCTCTTACAGCCTCTCTTACCCTTGGTAATTCTCTGACTTATTTGATGTTTCTGAAAGAATCTCCTTTTGAGTTTTTTCAGCTTCAGGACTTTCATCCAATGAAGGACAAATTTTAGATTTAATCCTCAATTATATCCCATCACCTAAAATTGCATTCCCAAACTAAAGAATGCTCACTGTTTATCAAATAAAATATTGAACCTATACTTGTGCTGTTTTCTAACTTATCCCTTTCATGCCTATTATTTTGTGGTGAGTTTCATGTAGTGATCTGGAACTTTTAGCCCTCCTCTCTTTTGTCTCTGAAAATTATTGCAAGAATGTCTTTCATTTTTCTTAAAACCCATAGATGAGTGAGACCATTCTGTGTTTCTCTCTCTCTCTCTCTCTCTCTCTCTCTCTCTCTCTCTCTCTCTCTCTCTCTCTGACTTATTTCACTCAGTATAATAGATTCCATGTACATCCATGTATAGGAAAATTTCATGACTTCATCTCTCCTGACAAATGGCTGCATAATATTCCATTGTTATGTACCACAGTTTCTTTAGCCACTCATCTGTTGAAGGGCATCTCGGTTGTTTCCAGAGTCTTGCTATGGTAAATAGTGCTGCAATGAATATAGGTGTAAGGAAGGGATTTTTGTATGGCATTTTGTGTTCCTAGGTATATTCCTAGGAGTGGTATAGTTGGATCTTATGGGAGCTCAATTTCCAGTTTTTGAAGGAATCTCCATATTGCTTTCCATAAAGGTTGGACTAGATGGCATTCCCACCAGCAGTGGATAAGAG
Organism: Suncus etruscus; assembly: GCF_024139225.1. Classification (NCBI taxonomy): domain Eukaryota; kingdom Metazoa; phylum Chordata; class Mammalia; order Eulipotyphla; family Soricidae; genus Suncus; species Suncus etruscus. The sequence goes on along the minus strand of NC_064850.1, from coordinate 151,136,808 downwards.
TTCCTTTCTCTCCACATCCCTGCCAGCACGAAGCAGTGTTTTTTTTAACAAAGGTTAAAGTTTCAGCTTAAGAACTAGTAGCTCAGTCATTACTGATGTGATCAGTTATGGACACATTGGTTTGAACCCTAGAATAACAGGAATAAGAAAATAAAGGCAGATAGAAATAATGTCTAGGAGAATAGTTAAGAGAGTAAATCCTGTGCTTTTTTCTCAAGAACATAACCTTCCCTTTATCTTCTTTTACTTTTTACTGTATTTATGAAATTAATGTTAGCTGAATCTATTGTAATCATTTCACAATATATCTAAATCAAGCAAATGCAATATATCTTAAACTTATGCATGATGTATTTTAACTATTGCCAAACAAACCTGGAAAATTGATCAAAAATTGTAAAAAAAAACAATTAAAAGAGAAATGAAAGTCAATCATACTAAAGGAGGATTTTCTTTTTTTTTTAACATAATTTTTATTTTAATTGTAGTGGCTTACATATCGTTCACAGTAATATTCCAGGTACATATTTACATTGAATCAGGGGGATTCCCACCACAGAATTGTCCTCTCACAACCGCTCCCATCCTGCCTCCCATATCCTCCACTCTTCCCCCCAGGGGCTGCTAGAATGCGTGGTCCCCTCTGTGTCTAGTTAATTACTTAGTGGGCTTATAACTGTTTGGTCTTGGTGCCTCCATTATTGCCCCCTCTAGTTGGGAGGCGGGACTAGAAAGCTCAAGTTACGTGGATTTGTTTGAGGAAGAGAAAGGTAATATAATGGGGGTAAAAATCGACTATGCCAACTATGAGCGGAGTCATTCTAGAGGCTCTCATCCTTGGTTTGAGGACGATGGGGAAAAGAAGAAGGTGAAACACCACAACAGTTCAATAAGAGGAATCAAATAAGATATTCAGTGAGCACTGCAGCCATAAAAATATGCGCCACATAGTTGCCATGGTCTTGAGATAGGAAATATGACAAAGCGCAAGGAGGAAGAAGAGAAAAGAAGAAAGAAAAAGTAAATATATAATTAAAAAATGGACAACTACTTCAATATTTACCCCCAAACAAAGAATTCGATCAAAACTGATAAAAATAATAAAAAATTAAAAAAAATTAAAAAAAGAATTATTTAGTGTTTTTTGTCCCCCTCCCCCCCCCCCCCCCCCCCCCGCATAGGCACAGTAAATGTTAGGGTCATCTGAAATGGGAATCCTAAAGGAGGATTTTCTATAGGATTTTCTGCCAGAATACAAAGGGCAAGTATACATACCAGCAGCCATGGATTTTGTTAAGCTCATAGACTGATGTTTGCCCTGGGTATCTTTTAAACCATTGAATCATCTTTCAGGTCCTGAATATTTGTAGATGCAAATTGGTCATTCAAAGATTGTGACCTTTCCAGAAAAATGAAGCCTCACAACTGCATTCTTTGCTTCATTTGACTTGTATTTTTCTTTATTCAATTTAGCATTTGTGCTTATACAAAGATTTAATTATATATACTCTTGTTATTAGATAGTACAGCAATATAAGAATGAAAAGATAAAAGGGGCAGGAATAATAGAACAGGGGGTAGGGCACTTACCTCACATGTGGCTGACCTGGATTCAATCCCTAACATCCCATATGATTGCCTGCACCCAGTGATTCCTGAGCTCCGAGCTAGGAGTAACTCCTGTGCACTGCAGGGTAGCCCCAAAACAAAAACGGTTTTCTGTCTGCTTCTTCCAACATTTTAAAGTTATCTCTCTTCCTGGAAAAGGCCATTGGTTGATACCTTCTGCCTTTGTGAAGTGCATGCAAGTACAATTTATTGTCAGCAAAGTTGCCAGATTCTTCTGAGGCATTTGCTTTAGAGCCTGCCCTTGCCCTTGCACATTCCTCTTTTTTTTTTGGAAAGGTGGGAGGGCTAGCCTCAGATATGGGGAAGTTATATTTTTTAAGACAGTTCTGAGCCATTGGTACCCAAAAGCATTCAGGAGGGAAAGCATAATTAAACAAAAGATATTAGGATTTTCTCCAGTGAAGTTCTTTGAAGATGATGGCAAATAACACCTTTGGGGAAAGTGGAGGGACTAACGGTGGGTCTATTGGCACCTGGGGATCTTCTAGAAACCCCTTCCTCACTGTCATTCATGGAGCACAGTAGAGAAAAATGCTCTGTCCAGATCCCTCCTTGGCGATGACTGGCCCTGAGCATCATTGATTCCCTAATTTCTTAATGTACCAGAGCTGCATCTGGAACGCTGGTGACCTCTCAGTTGAACTTCCCCAGCAAAAGTGATCTGGAAGGTAGGGCTCTTGAATCACAGGAAAGGAGAGGAGTTCTCTGTAAAATTCTGAAAAACAGTGGTTTCATTCACGTTTGTGCACTCAGATTGGTGACATCTACCAAATATTTGTCACAGGAAGGAACAAACTAAAAGCCCACAACACCCAAGTGGCTTCCAGAGAGATCAGTTGCTCAGTTTCTGCTGACCCTGCCTGATTGCCAACATCATAGAAAACATGCTGGAGCACCAATTAGCCAACCCACTTTAAAATAATATTGGAAAATGCACTCTGAGCTCTGCATCGATCCAGACATTCGGGAAAAGGATGTTATTTGATCACTGCCAAAGAGAATGGAAATCTAATTGAGAAGACTCCTGTCCTTATTGAGATTCTAAGGAGTCATTTCTGGGGCACTTCTCTGAGTGTCTTCGGCTGGAAATGAGCTGCACCTCAGAAGCTAGAATTCAAAGCAAGATAGACCTAGGGATTTATTTACTTCTTATGTTATACTTTATTTTTTTATCTTGTGCCACACCCAGCCATGCTCAGGGCTTACTTTAGCTCTGCATTCAGGGATCACTCCTGGAGGGCTCTGGGAACTAGAGGTTACCAGGGATCAAACCAGGGTCAGTTGCACGGGTACAAGCACCCTACTTGTTGTAGTAACTCTTTGGTCCCGAAACAGTGGTTTAAAAGATCTGGGGCTGGAGAGATAGCATGGAGGCAGGGCGTTTGCCTTGCATGCTGAAGGATGGTGGTTCGAATCCCGGCATCCCGTATGGCCCACCAAGCCTGCCAGGAGCGTTTTCTGAGCATAGAGCCAGGAGTAACCCATGAGCACTTCCCAGTGTGAACCAAAAACCAAAAAAAAAAAAAAATTCCTCATCCCACCTACCTCTACCTTCCCCACCTTAACATTTTTTTGGGAAGTATTTCAAATAAACAGAAAGAAGGTAGATATTTGCAATAAACTCCAACATTTGTACTTCCTATATGATTATCTAGAAAAGTGTTTCTCAGCTGGGAATTCTGTGGTCTCCTGTGGGATCCCAGGATAGTTAAGGAGACCATAGTGGAAATCACAAAATGACACTAGAAGGACAAAGGACAGAATAAGGGGCACAGGAAGGAAACAAGGTCAGTTAAAGCCATGGTTGGAAAAAGGCTGAGAAAAACTGGTCTACACAATTCTCAACCAGCCTGATCAGGTATCTCTGCATCAGGCCACACACAAATTTGGCAACTATTCACCATTTACCTTTAGTTTTCCTGACCTGATTAACAAACTCTAACTTCTGACTATTTCTTCAGGGATGGAGGAGCACACACATGGCCACAAATGAAAGATCAACTATCCAGAGTTGATGAGAGAACAAATCTGTAGTCCCTATTTTCTAAGGAGATTTAAAGTTGTGACCTGTGGATGCCACAATCAAACCATTCCCTAGGGTCCTGTTTATCTTGGGGGTTGGTAATACCAGTGACAGGAGGGAAAATTTCTCCTTTCTCTTTCAATTCTTTTGGAGAGTCTACTCATAAAACAGATCTAAGAAAGATTAGCAGCAGAGGTGGCACTAGAGGTAAGGTGTCTGCCTTGCAAACACTAGCCAAGGAAGGACCGTGGTTCGATTCCCCAGCATCCCATATGGTCCCCCCAAGCCAGGGGCGATTTGTGAGTGCTTAGCCAGGAGTAACCCCTGAGCATCAAATGGGTGTGGCCCCAAAAAACAAAAAACAAACAAACAAAAATTTGGGGCTGGAGAGATAGCATGGAGGTAAAGTGTTTGCCTTTCACGCAGAAGGATGGTGGTTCAAATCCTGGCATCCCATTTGGTCCCCCAAGCCTGCCAAGGGTGATTTCTGATCATAGAGCCAAGAGTAAACCCTGAGCAGTGCCGGGTGTGATTCAAAAAAACAAACAAAAAAATTACATTAAAAACAAATAGAAAAAAGTGACAAAAATCAATTCTGTCACCCCCTCTCAGGGCAAAATACTAATATTTCCTGATGGTCAGACCCTCCCACATCTGGGAGGGCTTTATGGTAGGTAACAAAGGGGTTGCCTCAGGGGCAGAAGGAGGATTCAGCAAGAGAAGCCTGGAAGAATGGACTGATGAGGTAGAGAGAAGAAACAGGTTTAAAGGCAGGGCAGCTTATGGAGCCTGCTTAAAAGGTTAGTTTTCAAACTACACATGGTGGCTAGGGCCCATAATAAAGTTTCATGTCTCCTGAGATCTGACTACTATGGATCATTTCTTCTTCGCTAGCCTAAACTCTGAGACCCTGAGACCCTCTGGCAGGAAGGGGTTTCAGGCACCTGGCAGAGAAAGGATCCATCATCATCTAGTCTCCTCCAGGACTCATATTAATTTAATTGATACTTTATCTGGTGCCCAAACATTAATTAGAACCCTGGACCCAAGAAGACTGCAATGATGGTGAGATTCCTGTTCTTATGTTTAATTTTTGGCTCTATTCAGCTGGAGTGAGAACCAAATATGGGGCCATGTGAAGTCTGAGCTAAAAATGGCGGAGATGCTTTCTGGTGGCATGGCAGGATGGGCAGTTTTGAAAAGGGTATTGCTGAAAGCTTGGAGCTTTTTTTCCAGGCATCTGACTTTTCTTCTACGAAAAGTGCTTTTTCCAAGGACCAAGGCCTCTGAATTTGCAGAGACTTATAGAGGCCATTAATGGGAAGAAGAGAGAGAGAGAGAGAGAGAGAGAGAGAGAGAGAGAGAGAGAGAGAGAGAGAGAGAGAGAGAGAGAGAGAGAGAGAGAGAGAGAGAGAGAGAGAGAGAGAGAGAGAGAGAGAGAGAGAGAGAGAGAGAGAGAGAGAGAGAGAGAGAGAGAGAGAGAGAGAGAGAGAGAGAAAAGACCTCATTGAGGGTGAAGTGACATCTTGATGATGACCTTGAGCCCGGACATGGATTCTGCTTTGAAATTTTGGACTTTTAGCTCAGACTACCTGAAAACCCAGATGCATGGCTACCGTGACAAAGAGCTACACTTCTAAACACCACCACTGCCTGGAGGAACAGAGAGACGGCTGCTGCAGCTGCAGGCACAGCAGCAGTAGCAGCAGTGACAGTGGTGGCAGAGGGAGATTCGTACAGACAAACGGGCGCTGTGGCTCAGGCTGGGCCAGGGTTCAAGGAGTTAAAGCCACGTAGTAAGCCCACTCAGCCATAGAAGCCCACAGCGTTTTCACATCTGGACAATTTGGTGATGGGATAAAAATTTAAAAGGGGAGAAAGATAGCAAAGCCCTACTAAAAGATAGATATTTTTTTTTGTTTGTTTTTGGGCCACACCCGGCAGTGCTCAGGGGTCACTCCTAGCTGTCTGCTCAGAATTAGCTCCTGGCAGGCACGGGGGACCATATGGGACACCGGGCTTCGAACCAACCACCTTTGGTCATGGATCGGCTGCTTGCAAGGCAAACGCCGCTGTGCTATCTCTCCGGGCCCTAGATTTTTTTTTAAATCTCCTGCATTTGAACTGTTTCAGGTTATCTCTTACTTCTTTAGTTGCATCATGAAGTTGATGAAGTACTAATGGTTTTTAGGTGAAGGGATTAAGTGGGTAGCCACATATTTTACACATAGTTGGTGATGGGATAAGTTCTAGTTAGTGGTGTAAAAAATTGGTTAAAAAAGGGGAGAAATAACAGTAAAGCCCAAATGAACAATCTAATTTAAAAACCACTGCATTTAACTTTGATTCAGGTGTATCTTTTGATTAAGTCAGGTTCTTGCCAATTAAATGTGTTTATTGTTTTCCATAATTAATATTTTCAATTGCAAAATGTTTCACTGTGTATTTTAATGTATTAGTCTGTTTTCAAAATGTATGTTCTGTATTTATACTTTTGTGCTTGTGTGTAGGGAAGGTTAATAGGAACAAAAAGTTCCCCAAAATAGTTTAAAGGTATAGGAACAAAAAGAAGTTCCAGAATAGTGCTTGATAGAAAGCATTGAAAAAATTTTAAGTTACAGGTGTATGGTATATTTTGCAGAAATGTTATTTTTTTTTTTTTTTTTTTTGGTTTTTGGGCCACACCCGGTGACGCTCAGGGGTTACTCCTGGCTATGCGCTCAGAAGTCGCTCCTGGCTTGGGGGACCATATGGGACGCCGGGGGATCGAACCGCGGTCCGTCTCCTAGGCTAGCGCAGGTAAGGCAGGCACCTTACCTCGAGAGCGCCACCGCCCGGCCCCGAAATGTTATATTTTTTTAAAAAGGCTAGTATGTTAATTTTTTGTTTTGTTTTGTTTTGTTTTTGGGTCACACCCGGCAGTGCTCAGTGGTTACTCCTGGCTGTCTGCTCAGAAATAGCTCCTGGCAGGCACGGGGGACCATGTGGGACACCGAGATTCAAACCAACCACCTTTGGTCCTGGATCGGCTGCTTGCAAGGTAAACACCGCTGTGCTATCTCTCCGGGCCCTAGTATGTTAATTTTCACTTTATTGCTTTGTTGCTATGGAAATATTACCTGCCTTTGGCTAAAGGCATAGTCAGGATTGCAAAAGCTTATTATCGTTCATTTATATTAAGGGAGGGCACCCTGTGTTTAGGTTAGAAGTTTTTCTTTACATTTTCCTGTGATGCACTTATGCAAACAGCCACTCTTTTATTATTGACTAGTTTTTCCTTTAATAATTGTAGACAATATTGTTTGTTTACTAAAAACAAAGGGGGAATTGTTGTGTATGTAAATATTTTAGAGCATTATTATGTTACCGACCCTACCCTGATCCGTGATTCTGCCCTATCCTAGGGTGTGACCTGGCATTCTTCCCCCACCCTAGGGTGGTACCTGATTCTGCTTCCACCATTGAGTGGTACCTGATTCTGGGAGATAAAAACAAGGGTCTGTGGAAGGCAGGGGGCTTTTTTGGCTGGAACTGATGCTGAGGCTTTGGGCTTCAGTCTTGTCCTCCGAATAAAGCTGAATTTTTACAAGCCTGACTGTCTGCTAGCCTTTTATCCTCGGGACCGCCAGCAGAACAGGGTGGCAGATGCATGCTCCAAGCTGGAGGGGAAAGGCCTCATCCTCCATCCCTCCATCAGTCAACCTCTTCAGGGGCTGACTTGCAACACATAGTGACATTGAATCAGGGGCATTCAGTCAGGGGCACCAATGTTGTCCTCCCTCCACCCCTGTTCCCAGCATGCACCCCATATCTCCCCTTCTTTACCTCCCCCCACCCCGGGTTGCTAGAATAAGTAGTCCCCTCTGTGTCTGACATGCTGTAGATTGGGTATTGATTCTGTTGTCATTGGCTTTGGATTTGGTGTTTAAGTCTGATCATATTTTAATTTCTGCTTAATGTTTATACAACTGTTTGGTCTTGGTACCTTCCATTATTCCCCTCCCCCATTTATGAGGCAGAACAAGATGGTTCAAGTTATGTGGTTCTGTTCGAAGGAAAGAAAAAGAAAATGGGGGAAAATATCAAACAAGCAAAAAATGGAAGGAGTCCTTCTAGAGGTTGTAAATATCAGTTTAAGAGAAGAAAGGGAAAAAGGAAGAAAAACTAACAATAATACAAAAACAAAAAAAATAATAAAAAATATCAAACAAAAAACTCAAAAAGCACCACAGCAATAAAGACAACAACCACACAATAACTACAGTCCTGAAATAAAAGCAAAACAAAACACACACACGAAACAATACTAAAAATATTAATTTGTGCTTTTTTTTTTTGCATAGGCACAGTAAATATTGGGAAGATTAGAAAGGGAGTTCCCTTGGCCTAAGAGATACGGGGGTTTCTCCGCCCTTGAAGTATACTGTCGTGGGAATAACTACAGGCTCCGTACATGTTCTTTTACCCTCCCTAGGTCCTTTTGGAGTGTAAACAGACCACTTTTTTTAAAAACACCGTGAAACTCTGGGACTCCAACCTACCCAATGCAAAGAACAATGGAGAAACTAAAAAAGACACCATCAGCTGGGTGTGAGAAATCCTAGCAAATTTTCAAGTCCTCCAAAGGGCACAAATCCTATAGATGTGGACCTAAAATCAGCATTTAATGTTTTAGCAATGCAATTTAAGAAATCACTAGCCAAAAAATTTAAGAAATCCATGCTAAAAAATTCAACAAAAATAAATAACTCTATCAGATGATGAGAGAATCCATACAGTTGAACTAAGAAAACTAAAAAATATGCTAGCAAGCCATAGTAGCAGAATCACACACATAGAGTCACATGAATGAACTTAAAGACTAACTGTAAGACAGCAACAACAAAGAAATCAATAAAGAAATGAGAAACAAAACATTTGAAGAAAATGTAAGGTACTTAATACATAAAGACAAAATAAGTAATCTAAGATTGATAGGAATTCAAGAAAGGGAGGAAAAGGGAAAAGGGAAGAACATGTAGTGAGGGAATTAATAGATAACCTTTCCACTCTCTAGAAAGAGGCTGCTGGACAAATCCAAGAGGTGAAAGAATGCCATACAAAATAAATCCTTAACAGATTAACACCAAGATATATAGTAATCCAAATGGTAAAAACAAACAAACAAACAAAAACAAAAAAAAAAGATGAATTCTTCAGAGCAATACTGGAGGAAACAACCTCAAATACAAAGGAAGGAACATAAAAATCAAGCCAGATTTTCCATTTGAAATAATTCAGGCAAGAAGACAGCGGAATGACATATTTAAACTACTGAATGAAAGAAATTTCCAACCTAGAGTCCATTACCCAGCAAAACTCTAATTTACATGGGAGGGAGGGTCAAAAACATTTTCAGACCAAAAAGAAGTTGCAATATGCTCACTAACCAAACTGACTCTAAATGACCTACTCAGATAAATTACACAAACTAAATACCTAATTGTAACAACAACCACACTGCACAATATAATAGGACAATAACCCTCTCTGTCAATGATTTATTTGAATATCAATAGACTAAATTCTCCCATTAAAAGGCACAGAATAGAGAGTTGGCTCAGGAAACAAAACCCAGATATCTGCTGCCTACAAGAAACACACTTGAAAGTTCAGGATAGACCCAGGCTGAGAGTAAAAGGATGGAAATCAATTATACATGCAACTGGAAAACAGTAAAAAAGCTTTGACAGCCATACTTATATTAGACCAAATTGCATTCAATCTCAAGAAAGTATTTAGAGACAAAGATGGACACTACTTATTGTTAAGGGGAACATTAAACCAAGATGTACTAACTCTGATCAACATTCATGCACCAAATGTAGAACCAGCAACATATCTAAGGCCTTTGCTCACAAACCTGGAGAAACATATGGGTGGAAATGTGATAATAGAGGGACATTTCAACACAACATTGTTGCCACTAGACAGATCCACTAGCAGAACAGCAAAGACATAAGAGCCCTAAACAAGAAACTAGAAGAACTAGGACTAATGGACTTATACAGAGCCCTCCATCCTCTGATGCCAGCTCTTCACTTTTTAAATTTTTTTCATTTATTTGTTTTTATTTATTTGTTCTAAGTGCTCTGACCCATCTCATAAGGGTCAGGCCTCTAACAACAATCTACTAATAGATCTCTAATGTCTTTAAGTGAGTGTTAGTGTGTATGCAGTGGACTCCCTTTTTTGTCTAATGTTTATCTAATCTGTGGTGTAAATAATTCCTGCCTATATTGTTGGGTTTTTTTGCCTATATTGTTTATAGCCTCTCTTATATATTATCTCCCACCATTTACCACCTTACAAAACTCCTTTTATCGTCTCATTCCCTCAATTCTGTTCTCTCCCTATTTAACCCCCCTCTATCCTCAGCCCTTAACTCCTCAGGAACTGAGACCATCCCCCTGCCCCATTAAGCTGCCACCCATCTTCCAAAGTGAAAGGACACCCATTCAGTCCCCCATTTCTTGCCCCAGCAAGAAGCTGCAGCCACTGCTCCTGCTGACTCATTCTATGTGTCCCCTTTCCTTCTACTTCCCCTCAATGTGGACTGTTGCTGCCAGATTCAGCTCCAGAAAGATCCCCATCTTGAGGACACTACCTAATTCCTTACTGCTGCAAACCATTTCTAAGACCCCATAAGACCATAGTGTGGGACAAAAATGTACCCTGGATCTTATCCTCCTCCTCAGACTATCACAAATGACTTAATGGGGATATGGATATTTTCTTTGTATGTTTATTTCCTTAATAATTATTACTCTTAGTGTGTTTATTTGCACATATAGAGGTAGCATCCTCCACCTCCTCCTTGTTTGGTTCTGCTTAGTTAGAAATTCTAGTAGAAAAAGTCTTGCTTGGGATAAGAGCTCAGATCAAAACCAGGGCACAGAGATTGTATAGCTTGTCATTTTTACTCCCCAAGGCATTAATAATATAACATGGCATCATTTCTTTTCATAAAGGCCCACTAAAATGGGGGCCTTTATGTATAGAAACAAGTTCTTATCTAATTGGGATAAGAATTCATAACTTTTTTTTTTTGGTTTTGTTTTTTTTTTTTGTTTTTTTTTAGTTTTTGGGTCACACCCGGCATTGCTCAGGGCTGACTCCTGGCTGTCTGCTCAGAAATAGCTCCTGGCAGGCACGGGGGACCATATGGGACACCGGGATTCGAACCAACCACCTTTGGTCCTGGATCGGCTGCTTGCAAGGCAAACACCACTGTGCTATCTCTCCGGGCCCTTTTTTTTGGTTTTTTAGGCCACACCCGTTTGATGCACAGGGGTTACTCCTGGCTAAGCACTCAGAAATTGCCCCTGGCTTGGGGGGACCATATGGGACGCTGGGGGATCGAACCGCGGTCCTTCCTTGGCTAGCGTTTGCAAGGCAGACACCCTACTTCTAACGCCACCTTGCTGGCCCCAAGAATTCATAACTTTTATAATACAGGGCTCCTTGCACCCTGAACATTTGTCATGGGAACTCAACTTAGACCTCAAGTGATTTGACATGAACCATTCAACCCCAAACACTGGATCCCAATCTTAGAACTCTCACAGTTCACAGGAATCAACCCCCACCCCCAGGGAAGGCCCTAATACTGCTCTGGTACCAATTTGAACCAGAGTAGTTTTATATGACACCCTGCTGAAAAGAAAACAGTAAAATCTTGATCTAAGGGTAGGTTGCCCTACCTCATAACCTAATGGTGAGATGAAATCAGAAGACCCTCCATCCTAGGATCTGTGCAAAAACAAGATCACTACTTACAGAAGACTGAATACAACAACCCTGACTAAGCAGAACTTTTCTTGGGACCATAAAGGAAGACTCTATCCTAGGCTTTGTCCTAGTATCCGTGCAAAAACCAAGATCTCTAATTACAGAGGACCATAAAGACAGACCTTGGGGTTTGACAACTAACATGTCCGGTGCCTGTAGTCAGTTTCATGACAGTATGCTCCCAGAAAAGAGACACCCTGTATCTCTTAGGCCAAGGGAATTTCCTTTCTAATTTCCCCAATATTTACTCTGCTATGCAAAAAAAAATAGCTTGCCACTTCTGCCCCCCATTTTAATTATTTATTTACTTACTATTTTCTTTTTTCTTTATTATTTTAATTTTATTTATACGTAATGTGGGTCCTTCCCACATTTTTTTAACAGAAAGAATATGAATCATCTTGTTCTGCCTCATATGTCTATGTCTTCCTACAAACTAAGAGAAAAAAAAAAGTGGATTGGGACCCAGGGGCCAAACTGTCTCAAGAGCATTGAGTGGAAATAAAAAATGGTCAAACCTAAATACCCAAATAAAAATTAATGACAGTAAAATCAAAATAAACCAAGCTATACACAAAAGGGACCTTTTACACTAGCAGTCCAGGGGGTTAAGGGTGGAAATATGTGAAGCATGCTGGGAACTATGGTGGAGGGAGGTCAACACTGGTGGTGGGAATGCCCCTAATTCACTGTCACTATGTACCAGAAGTACAACTGTAAAAGACTTATAATTCACAATTGTCTCAATAAAAATTATAAAAAATATATATATTTGGGGGTTTTTCGGTCCACACCCTTTTGATGCTCAGGGGTTACTCCTGGCTAAGTGCTCAGAAACTGCCCCTGGCTTGGGGGGACCATATGGGACGCCGGGAGATCGAACCGCAGTCCTTCCTTGGCTAGCGCTTGCAAGGCAGACACCTTACCTCTAGCTCCACCTCGCTGGTCCCTAAAAAATATTTTTTAAAGAAAGAGAAGAGGAAAAAAAGAAGTACAGTAACAAGCAAATTTGTGAAAATTATTGTATCTCTAATGAAGTCAATAAGTCATTGCTAGAAGATTTGGTAAGCCTATGCTGACCATTCTGTTATTTTATTTTTTTCTAAACATTAAGTGATTTCAGCTATACATTGGCATCTAAATTGGCCTGTTCTTATGGAGTTGACAGTTTTATGCAAAAATGGAGTTGTTACAGCCACAAAATCCAGGAATTCCAAACTCTATTGCTTATTTCTGATTTTGTGGGGAATGTTTTCAGTTGCCAGGTCTTTCAGAAAATTGAGAAGGCAGGGTAACAGGGAGTGAGAAGGGTGCCTGCACTCTAAAAAAAAAAATATCAGCCAAAACTGGTATACCTGGAGTTTTGGTCAGACTGGTGTTTCTGCCATTGATGAAGTAGAGATTGTAGGTGATAGATACAGCAGGTGTGGATTTGGCAAGGTGGGGAGTAGGCCTGCTTACTTCTCCAGAGATTGTCAGTTAGATGGCAGGTATATCCATAATTTTTCATAGCTTTGTTCACACCTCTTTTATAGAGTGAGTCTTTGGAGCTAGAGGGGAACAGGCATGGCTACTGCATTTTGACTCTCCCTCATATCTCTCAGAGAAAGTTTTATTCAAGAAAACTATCTTTCTTTACTATAGAAAAAAAGAAATAAATTGATAAAGATTGAAAGATAAATGGAGAGAATGATTGGTTCACCAGAAAAACATAGGTCAAGGCAAAAGGCCATCAACCATCACTAATATGAGAGAATTGAACAAATAAAATGAGTTGGTCACCTCTGCATAGACCTTTTGTTGCATATTACAGTTCTCTCGAAAGAATGTTTTCTTTCAGTTTATTAGAGTGTAATCCATGGTCATTCTAACCCTAACTACATAAAAGATGTCTTTCTGAGATGATTGCTATAGGAAGACAGAAGAACCTAAAACCCCAAGCCCTAACACTGTCCTCGCAGTGCTTTGTCTGGATGCATCCATTTCCTCAGCACCCACTGTAACTGTGTCTGCTTGAATCAGTCTCAGACACAACAGCATAAATTTTTTCTAATCTACCTTCCAGGAGACAGAGTAGTTTAAACTTCCAGAGATACCCAAATCCACCAAACACAACTCCCACTTTTACAAACCAGAGTCACAGCTCTGACTCTCTTCCAGACCCCTGGGAAATAGCCCTCCTTTTTAGCACCTACCTTTTTTCTGAAGTTTTCAAATGTTTGAGCAATAATTACAGTATAAGACATAAGCTTAACCTAAATGGAAACACTTAGAGCTAAGATTCAGGTATTGGTTAAGATAATACAAGAAATTACTAATTTGGCCAATGTATTTCTCATTGTCATTGTTTTTTTTGTTTTTGTTTGTTTGTTTGTTTGTTTGAGCTACTTGACAAAAAGCTAGCTTTGAGTATTATTTTTATTACATGGCATTTTATGAACCAGCCTATATAAACAGTTAAATGGGATTATCATTGCCTCTTCCTTTCTAAAGACCATTCATTATATAAGAATATTGAGCACTCTTATTACTTAACATGAAAGTCAATAATTTAGTGAAGATGGCTTTGAAATTGAATGGAAAAGCAAAGAGATCAAGTTCATAGGAAATAAAGAAGAGATTGGCAACTCTTTTTTTTTTTTTTTTTTTGGTTTTTTTTTTTGGGCCACACCCGGTGACGCTCAGGGGTTACTCCTGGCTATGCGCTCAGAAGTCGCTCCTGGCTTGGGGGACCATATGGGACGCCGGGGGATCGAACCGCGGTCCGTCCTAGGCTAGCGCAGGCAAGGCAGGCACCTTACCTCCAGCGCCACCGCCCGGCCCGAGATTGGCAACTCTTAAAACAGAAAATCTCCCTCTCATAAAACATTCTAAGGCATTTGGGGTTCTCTTTGGTTTTTAAAAGCCCTACATGGTAAATATTTCATCACTTGAATCTCACCTTACCCCAGAACTTTGTACTTCAATTTTGCTTTTTAGGCCATACCCCACTATGCTCAGGATTTACTTCTGACTGTCTCAGGAATCATTCTTGGCAACAAACCATATGGGGTACTGGAAATGGAACCTGGGTGGCTGCATAAAAGCAAAAAGCCTTATCTGATGTACTATTTCTATGACCCCATAAATCTATAATATTGAGCACTTTAGGATGCGGTGAGGGCTGAATTATTGGTAGAAACAGCGAAACAGATAGGATTCCTGGACAGATGCTATGACTTTGGAGGGCTTCAGGGAAGGACAGTTACCTAGAGGTTGCACCTCTGAGGTGAGGCTATGACCAGTGCTGGGAATTTTCAGAAGACTTCTACATAGACATTTGGGTCCTTAAGAATTTCTCCAAAAATTGTGGGGCCTAAATGGTAGAACAAGCTGTAGGGCATTTGCCATGCATGTGCTAACCTAGGATGGAACATGGTTTGATCCCCGGCTTCCCATATGGTCCCCCAAGCAGGAGCAATTTCTGAATGCATAGCCAATATAACCCCTGAGTATCACTGGGTGTGGTCCCAAAGAAAACAAACAAAAACAAACAAACAAAATTTTCTCCAACAACTGAATGTCACAAACAGAATTAAAACACTCACTTGACTGAATGAAATGAACCCTTAGAGACATTTGTGCCCTAATCCCAGGAACCTGTGATTATTTGCCTGACACAGTAATGGTGATATAGAATTAAAATTATTTAATTAAAAAAAAAGACCCATCGTCCAACATCTAAGAGGATTCAATATGACCATGAGAGTTCTTGAATGACATAGTTACTTGAGAATCAGTAGATGTTGCCAGCATTGAAAAGGAAGAAAAGAGGAAGCTTTTGAGCTGCAAAAGAAGCAATATCCAGAATAAAAAGATACCCACAAATGGCAGAACATATTTGCCCACCATTCATAAGAAAGATGGTTAATATGATACTTGAAGATACTTAATGCTTTAAGATACTTAAAGCACTTAAAAAGTTATCAAGAAAGAAGAAAACATCCCCATGTAAAAAGGGGGAGAAGAGATGAACAGAAATTTCCTCAAAGAGAAGAAACTGATAACCAATACTTTCATGAAAAATACTTTTGGGGTTTTGACTTGATTTGCAAATCAATGCAAATCAAAAGAATCATTTGCAGCCTGAAAAGATTAACCATTCCTGGCTAACAATATGAACACTTCTCAAAAACTAAGAATTGAGCCTCCATATGATCCAGCAATTTCACTTCTTGGTTTCTATTGAAAAAGCCCCGAACTATTCTGAAAAAACATTTTCACTCCTATATTTAATGCAGCACTATTCACAGTAGACAAAAATCTGAGAACATCTGTGTTCAACTACAGATGAGTGGATAAAGAAATAGTGGTACATATACACAATGGAATTCTACTCAACTGTAAGACAGAATGAAATTTGCTGCTATGTAGATGTACCTGAAGAGTATCATATTGAGTGAAGTCAGTTAGAATGAGAAAGTCAGATGCAAAATGGTTTCACTTATATGTGGAAAACATAGAAACATGGTTAATGATAATAAGTGGCCAAAGCACAGAACATGAAAACTGGCTGTCATAGTTGGCCTTAACATGGATGGAAATGGGATAAAGGAGGTGAAGTATGAGAGGTACACACTGGTGGTGAGGGTATGATGTTGGAATATGGTATGCATGAAATAATTCATTAACAGTATTGTAAATAGCAGTTACTAAAATAAAAAAAATGATGTCTTTAAGCCAGGGAATGTAGGCTGCTCCTGAAAATAGAAAGGCAAGGAAACAGATTTTTACCCCCAGTCTCCAGTAATGATTGCCTGGGAATTTGTCCATTTGATTCTTAGTCCAAGTCCTGACATGCCAAACTATAATGAGATGCATTAGTATGGTTTAAGACACTAATCTGTCTCTGACCATTTGTTACTGCTAGTATAAAAATTATCACTCAAGTTCAGATGATTTATTCTGAATTATTTGTATTCCCTCTATTTTATCTCCATACATGCAGCACCATTTCTCTATTTTCCAAGATGTTCTCCATCTTCCTGAATGATGTACTTTATTCTGTGGTAGATCCTTGCCTCTGTAAATGGAAAATCTTTTTTCATTAAATAATATATCTTTATATAACTCTCCAACCTTCCATTTCACCAACTCTGGCTAGACATTCATATTTTAATCAACTGGATATGCTTATTTTATAATGGTAAATGCATGTTTAAGTTATGTTTATTTCCTTTTGCTGTCTTCAAACAAAAGCCAATCAGTTATCTTGAATAAAAAATAGGCAAACAGAAGCAACACAAAGACCATAGAGAAGGTTCAGTGAGGTGTTTTACTGGAGAAACATTTACTTTTTTATAGATCAAAAGGTGGTGATCCATTTGTATAGACTTTAGAAGGCTATTGTAGCCAAAAAGTAGAAGTATGGTAAATGAGAGTTCCTTTCTCCCCACATTCCCTCCAGCACTGATTGTTCTTGTTCTCTGACAGAAATTTTTATGACTGAAACCCAACTGCAAACATGTTTGTAACCATGGTGCTTAAATAAAAATATTATTAGAGAAAAAACTGGAATAAATGAATGTGTTTATCTAAGTGTGTATATATTAGATGTGTCTATAAAAATATATGTGTTTGGGTAAATACTATGTATGTGTCTGGAACTTATGTGTATATGCATATGTGTGAGTGGTTTGTATGTTTATATATATGTGTGTTTTGGTGTGGGTATGTGAACTTATATTAAAGGTTATGCATATGTATTAAGCAACACATGTTACCTATATTAAATGACACATATGTTGGTTTTAGAGGAATGTGCTGACATTATATAAGTTTGTTGATATCTATAAAATATATCTGCATGGTTTCCATGTGTAAATGTTGCTGAGTGTTCATTTGAACATATGTGTTGGGCTATACAGAGTGGTTATAGGAAAGATTTAGATTTTTTTTGTGATACTCATCAGGATAGGGATTAATATTAGACATTAGTGGTGAATCTTCCATGAGAAGAGATATAAGACAAGCACACAGAGACATAGACATGCAAAGGAGTCAGCACACTCATTCATACATACACATGTATGTCTACATGTATGAAGACAATACAACATGTTTACTATCCATATATACTATGTTAATCTCAGGGTCACAATGAGCTTTAGGACTATACATTGCTGAGCATATATTTCCTAGGGGTTGGAAACTGTCCCAGGAACTGTCTTTATTCCCATTCCTGGTTCTAAACATAGATTTCTCTCCTGCCAATGTACGTTAAACAATCCACTATCAAACATTTTAATTTGGTGAATAGAAGTCTCTTAACTCTGCAACCATCCAACCTCCCACCCATCTTGGCTCCAAGTAAGCAAGTGATAGGAATAGCTGCCAGCATTAGAATTCTAGGTGCTTGGAAGCTTTGGCTGCCAAAAACTGGCTTCTGAGACCAGAAGAAATTCCCCACATTTTGAAAGCGAATTTTATTTTATTTATGTGAATTAAAAAAATAAACAGTAACTTCAAAAAATTGGGGGAAATAGAAATTCCACTGCATTCTCAAAAGAAAGGAATAAAGAGCTGCATACTTACAAAGCAGGCTTGCAAAGTGAATGCAAATTGAGTTTTCATTCATGGGAAGACACAATGCCTTCCATTCTGCCTTAGGACTGGCTAAAATGATAAAGGAATGTGTCTTTCAGATGCCTCAGAGGTTTAAACATTCTCAGGAATGAAGGTGAGAGTCCAGACACTGAGTCTAGGAAAAGAGATTGAATAAAGGAAGGAATAATCAGGAGAACATCTCAGAAACAAAAACAAAAAAAAATTTAAACATACAGATAAACTGTGGTCAGGAGGGAACCCAGACTAAATCAAATCCATCAAGAGGACTTCCTGCAGGAAGGGCCATTTCTTCTGAAAGCCAAAGTGTGTGTAGGATTTAATGAAATAAAAATGGAAGCAAACATTGTAGGTGGGAGAACAGTAGGTGCAAAGATCTACAATCTCATCTATCTGTGACCACTATAGGAATTTTAACACTTAAGGAGCCTTAATTCAGTCCTAAGGAAAGTAAAAAAAATTAAAAGCTTCTTTTAAGTAAGATTCATCCACAGAAAGACTTTGGTGATTTTAGCAAGACATAGGTTCACATTAAATACATGTTAATATTATGAACTATATTGCCTGATTTTTAAATTTAAATTTTTAATTGGGGGGGGCACACCCAGCTCTGACTCTGCACTCAAAAATTGTTCCTGGCAGGTTTGGAGGACCATATGGGATGCCAGAAATTGAACTCAGTTCTGGCCTGTGTTGGCTGCATGCAAGGCAAACACCCTACTACTGTGCTATATCTTCAGTCCCCAAATTTTAAAATTAAAAAAAAATATATTCCTTGCCTGAAATAAACTGAGCTTGGTCTTGGTAATAATTATTTGTATATTTTTAAAATTATCTTTATTAGTATTTTATTAGGAGTGCATAGGTCTGAGATAGCCATACCAGCTTTGGCTCAAATAGTATTCAAATTAAAAGAAGGTAATAAAAATTAGTAAAGGACTGCACATCAGCCAAGAGATCAACAGATCATGGTGACTTAACTCTCACAAATAAACCCACCAAATGGTCAACAAAGTTGACAAATTAACTGCCAAGAGACTTAAGGAAATACATCAATGGCAGTATAATAGCGATGGGAGACCTCAATACTTCACTCTCATCACTGGACAGATCATCCAGGAAAAATATTTATAAAGAGGCACAAACACTGTGAAGCCTAGAAGAACTGGTATATTAGACATATTCAGGACGCTCCACCTCTACAAAACTGAATATGCATTCTCCTTCATGACACACGGGAATTTTCCAAAATAGATCACACAACTTGAACACCCAAATCTGCACACAACACATTAGATAAAGGGTTGATATCCAAAATCTATAAAGCACTCACAAAACTCAACATATAGATCCAACAATGCTATCTACAAAGGGGCAAAGGAATGAACAGACATTTCCCCAAACAGGCATATGATGACCAAGAGGCATATGAAAAATACTCATCTTCACTCATGATTAGGGAAATACAAGTCAAAACAATATTGAAATATTATCTCACACTTGTGAGAATAGAATATATCAAAAAGTCTGGAATCAGCCATTGTTGTTGGGGTTGTGGCGAGAAAGGAAACCTCATCCACTGTTGGTGAGAATGTCATCTGGTTTAGCCTCTATGGAAAGTGATATGGTGATCTATTTAAAAACTGAAATAAAACAACAATAAGATCCAGTAACATCACTACTTAACATCTATCTTTAAACACATACACACAATTGTTTCTAAAGAATATAGATAAACCCATGTTCATCTCAATACAATAGCCAAGACATGGAAGCAATCCAATTACCCAAATATGGACAAAAGGAAGAAGCTGTGGTGTATCTATGCAATGGAATATTATGTAGCTCTAAGAAGAATTATGTAATTATGCAATATGGATAGATCTAAAGGATATTATGTCTAGTGAATTGAATATATATGTCTAGTGAATATATATATATATATATATATATATATATATATATATATATATAAAGAGAGAGAGAGGAGAGAGAGAAAGAATGATCTTTTATTTGTGGGACTTAAAGATACACATCAAGGTAGCAGCAGAGTCAATGGCAACACAACAGGAAAACTGATCCACACAATTACATTGATGGGTTGAAAGGGAGAGTGTTTAGGCCTTTGGGGGAGGAAGGTACACTGATTATGGGTGTGGTGTTGGAACTAAATTCATGAGTGAATAACCACCATTAATAGTATTGTAAATTAAAGACTTACAACCACAATGTCTTAATTAAAAAATAGAACGTGAGCTGGAGAGATAGCACAGTGGAAGGGCCTTTACCTTGCACGTGGCCAACCCCAGACTGACCTGAATTTGATTCCCAGCATCCCATATGATCCTCCAAGACTGCCAGGAGCAATTTCTGAGTGCAGAGCCAGAATAACCCTGAGTGCCACTGGGTGTAACCCCAAACCCCAAATAGAATGTATGTCTGGGTCAAACATTTCAACAGGCTGGAGCACATTCTTTGCATGAAGGAGCAGCCCTGGTCTTGACTTCCAGCACTGCCTGATCCCTATTTACCACTTGAAGTGATTCCTAAATGCTGGCTAAGAGTAGGCCAAATTTTTTAAAAAGTATATGTCTATATATATGAAGACTATTAATCTTGTTATATTTAGGTGTTGTCTTTGTCTGATTTGTCTATCAGAATAGGACTTGTTATCTAAAGTTGGTTTATAAGATTATTCCTTATATCTTATAGTTTCAGAAAAAGATTATGCTATTTCATATTAATTCTTATTTTATGGTTTTTAAATGTTTTCAGTTAACCTATTTGGGTCTGAGGAATGTTCTATATGATAAATTATGAATTCCTCTTCCTATTCATATAGTTAATTTCAAATTGAGACAATTCTGATAGCTATTTTTTGTTGTTTGTTTTGGGTTTTGGTTCACACCCAGCTGTAATCAGGGGTTACTCCTGGTTTTGGATTTAGAAATCTCTCCTGGCAGGCTTGGGGGATCATACAGGATGCAGGGATTCAAACCACTGTCTGTCCTGGGTCTACTGCGTGCAAGGCAAACTTTCTACTTTGTGCTATCTCTTCGGCCCCCAATAGCTGTGTTTTTTTGTTGTATTTTTTTTTTTAAAGAATTAGCTGTTCTGTATCTAACTTTCAAATGGCTTTGTGAGAGATTTTCATAAAGTATTCCTTTTTAATATTCCAATTTCTGCACTGAGTATAGAAACAGCCTGTTCATTTATAAAGAGAGCTCTCTTGGGCCTGGAGAGATAGCACAGCGGCGTTTGCCTTGCAAGCAGCCGATCCAGGACCTAAGGTGGTTGGTTCAAATCCCGGTGTCCCATATGGTCTCCCGTGCCTGCCAGGAGCTATTTCTGAGCAGACAGCCAGGAGTAACCCCTGAGCACCGCCGGGTGTGGCCCAAAAACCAAAAAAAAAAAAAAAAAAAAAAAAAAAAAAGGGCTCTCTCCTCTCTCTCTCTCTCTCTCTCTCTCTCTCTCTCTCTCTCTCTCCCTCTCTCTCTCTCTCTCTCTCTCTCTCTCGGTATAGGTGTGTGTGTGTGTGTGTGTGCATGTTTTACTAGAGATGTCAATTTTATTTTTAATTTTGCAATCACAAAAGTATAAATCTTGGGGTCGGAGAGATAGCATGGAGGTAGGGCATTTGCCTTGCATGAAGAAGAATGGTGGTTCGAATCCCGGCATCCCATATGGTCCCCTAGCCTGCCAGAAGCGATTTCTGAACTTAGAGCCAGGGGTAACCCTTGAGCACTGCTGGGTGTGACTCAAAACCAAAAAACAAAACAAAAAAAAAAGTATAAATCTTCATATTCTGAAGTACAATTTTATCAAATCCAACATTAATATCCCTCAATAATTTTCCATGGAATCCTTCCCTTTTTTACCCCCAATGCTTGGGTAGCCTCATTTCTGTTGTCAGAATCTAAGGGTTTGTTTTTATTAGACATTGTCTGTTCTCTTGCTTTGTATCTTTATACTGAAAATAAATGGGATCATCATTTGTCTTTCTCCATCTGATTTATTTCACTTAATATGACTTTCCTCTTTTTTATTTATCCTGTAGCAAAAGGCAAGATTATATCTCTTCTTCTAGCTGAGTAATATTCTATATTTATAGATGCCACAACTTCTTTAGCAACTCATCTGTCATTGGGAGCTTGCTATTTGCAAATTTTGACTAATATAAATAGTATTGCAATGAGTAAAGTTATACATCTTTCCAATTTAGTGGGGGTTTGTGTGTGTGTGTGTGTGTGTGTGTGTGTGTGTGTGTGTGTGTGTGTGTGTGTGTGTGTACTTTAAGAATAGATATAAATGAGTGGCGGACTGTTAACTTATGTCAACAATTTTGATATGTCATTGAGCCACCATTTGTGTTATTGACCTACTTTAATTTAATTATGTTTTTATCTTGTCTTTCCTTCTGCTTGTTTAGGATTTATTTTGTTATTGCTTTTTTATATCTTATTAATGAGTGGTTAGATTTGAGATCTTTCATCTTCTCTAAACTCAGCATTTAAAAACACCTTTTAACCAAGAGAAAAGCTTGTGCTTAATTTTAATACAATTAATGTGGAAAGAAATATTTTATACCTGTGTATGTTATAAAAAGTTGCAATTATTTTTATTATCCGTTTACTGTCTTAATAGTTAATGTTTTACTCATTGAACGTAATACAAGGTACCATTTTCCAGACACAGAAGCTGACACTCAGAATTCTAGTTTCTTTTTAACTAAGAATGATAGTTGAAGGTCAAAGAGATAGTTCAGTGAGGAAAACTCAATCTATGCAGGTTCAATCTCCTGCATCTTGAGCACTGCCTATGGTGATTCCTAAGTACAGAGCCAGGCAGGTGTAGCTCAAAAAGAAAAAAAAAGAAGCAATAAAATTAATAGTGGAGAGCCAGAGACAAAGACTTCTATAGTCAGAGAGGACTAAATAATTACATGGTGTCTGAAGGAGTCTCAGATTCAGTTCCCTATGCTAGATGGTCCCCCAAGCACCACCAGGAGCAATCTCTGAGAATAGAGTTAGGAACAGCCCTGATTATATATGACCCTAAAATCAAATCTATATTTTAATAAATGGAATGATAGTAAAACCAAAAATTCCAATCACCCAACTACAAACATATTTCTAACCATGGTGCTTAAATAAAGATATTATTATAAAAAAAAGAAAAAGAATTCCATGCTGTACCTAGTACAGCATCCAACTCTGTTTGTTATTTCACAAGCCTGGGCAGCAGCTATCTGAAAAATAGATTGATTTTAGTGCTAAGTTTCTAGGGTTGGTGAGAGCATGAAGCGGTCACTCTATTTGAAGTTTTTGAGCAATGCCCAGCAATAATCAACATCAAATTGGTTCCTAATGGCATTTAATTACATCAAAACTTCTAGTCCTAACTTTTTAAAACCCTCAGGACTCTAATACTAGAGGAGTGAGGAAATCAGTAAACACTTTTGCATTTACTACCATTTACTCCTGCAAGCAAGCCTTTCAGGAGCCAAGAACGACAAAGTTATCTGATGATACTGCAAATACTTGCTCAAAAAGCCACTGGCATGGGAGGAATAACAAAATTATTCTAAGCAGAGTGCAGACAGGTTTGCATAAATATCCTATTCATGACACTCTTATAAATGATTGGGTGTGCCATTGCACCACTTCTGTTAAAGTCTACAATAAATGGTGTTTGCAGACGGCATTGTGATTGGAGACAGTGGTTATAGGAGCAGCTACCACCACAGTTCCTCAGGGAAACATCTGGCAAGGCAGGGCAATTGGGGGAGAAGACTGAATCAGAACATTGGCTGAAGACTGTTGGGTAGAATTCATGGTAGGTTCATCTTTTGACAAGTCTCAGAACAACGCTGAGAGCTGGAGTGCTGCCATTGTTTCTCCTATTCTCAGAGCACTTCCAGTGGAAACACGTCTACCCACAAATATGCATGCAGACTCATGCCACCTTCTAGGCACAGCATACTTTCTCTTCACAGTTCTCTGTCTATCTCCTGCAGAAGCTCCTACCTATTGGCCACAAACACAAGAGTTTCCCAATCTTTGGTACAGGTTTGGTCATTTCTACAACTCACAGAATCCAGAAGATAATTGACTTACGTTTACTAGCTCTTTTTCTAAAGGGAACAACTCCAAAACAGCTATATTAAAGTACATTAGACAAGAGGTGTATATCCCTTGGAAAGATAAACATTGCCTCATAAAAATACAGTGCCCATCCAGGACACAAAATGCACTCACAGGAATACACATAATATACACATACATATACATTCAAAGTTACATGCATGAACACACACGTTATGTCTGTTGTGAAGATTAGAAACTTTAATATAAAATATACAAAATAAAAAGATCAGTTCCTGGCCTAAGAGGCAGTACAGAAGTTCGGGCAACTTTTACATGACTGGCCCAGGTTTGATGCCTGGCATTCCATATAAACCTTTGAGCTTCATCAGGAGTGATCCCTGAATGCAGAACCATAAGTAAGCCATGAGCACCATCAGTTGTGGCAGGAAAAGTGAGAAAGAGACAGAAAGAGAGAAAGGGGAAGAAAAGGAAAGGGAAAAAAAATGATGGGAAAGGAAAATATGGGAAGAAACATAAAGCAATTCTTCAAATCTCTGAGTTCCAGTCTGACATTGAGAACAAGCAAAAGATTCAGACTACTTATAGTTGTGGATGTCAAATCAAGTACAGTTTTAGAGAATGAACAAAAGAATAAAATATATCCTTTATTTTATTTTATTTTTTGTTTTTGGGTCACACCCATTGGCTCTCAAGGATTAATCCTGGCTCTGCACTCATAAATCACCCCTGGGCTTGGGGGACCATATGGGATGCCAGGATTTGAACCACCATTTATCTCCAATCGGCTGCATGCAAGGCAAAAGCCCTACAGCTGTACTATCTCTTCAGCCCCATAAAATATATTCATAAAAAATTAAAATGATACCTGCTATGAAGACATTCTGGCAGCAAATCAAAGATTTCATCTGGGTTCAACACCAAACGGCCAACTTTCATTTTGCCAATTGTAGATGAGGGTTTTAGCTTTATTTTCTCTGGAAAACTTCTTTCTTAGTAAGATACTGAAAATCAGGAAATCTGGGATCCCATATTTTCTAGAACTTTCCAAAACTCCTTTCATGACAGCCTCTTCTATAGGTCCAGTATGCTCCCCAGACTTGTCTGTGTGTGCACTCATACCAGTGCATGCTTGAGGAACACATTTTGAACACCCAAAAATGTGGCATGAGCATTGACAAACGTCATGAACCACTGATGTTGGTATCTAAAACAGTGCTCAGAATAGGCAGAGAGCAAAGGGTCAGAAAAGCATCTTGGGATCCAGGAGGCAGTAGGAAAGTTTTACAAAGATATGACCTTCCAACTACTAAACTCTCAAAAGATACACACATTTCTGCAATGTCTTGGATTGGCTTCCCTATGGAGGGGGGGGGTCTTACTAAGGTTTGCTTTTCCACCAGCTTTCTACTGTTAGGGTAAGGTACAAATGTGTGGCAAAAATGAATGAATTTCTATTTAAAAATTCACAAATAGGGGCCTGAGCGGTGGTGCAAGCGTTAAGACATCTGCCTTGCTAGGTTAGCCTAGGATGGACCACGGTTCTATCCCCCCGGTGTCCCATATGGTCCCCCCAAGCCAGGAGCGATTTCTGAGCGCATAGTCAGGAGTAATCTCTGAGCATCACCGGGTGTGGCCAAAAAAAGAAAAGAAAGAAAAGAAAAATAATTCATAAATAAAGAAGTAATGTTGTAGTATAAATACATTCTGATACTCAATCATATTCAAGTGGTGTTCAAATATGAGACCACATTGAACATAATGCCTGCTCTCTGTTTTTTTATTATAAACCTACATTTGCTTTGATAGACTGTGAACTGAGATGAAGATATCTTTTTAATAATTTAGCACTTAATATTTTGGTTTGCTTCAAATTTTATTATGATATAACTTTTATCCCAAGTATACAGAGAAATGAAACAAATTGTATGAACATGCATATATTTACCACCTAGACTCAATAACTGCTAACATCCTGCCATATCAGCCTTATGTTTTTATGTCTTTGCTGAATCAGTTGAAAGAAAGTTGCAGAAGAACCTAAATGCCTATCAAGAGATGATGAGATAAAGATAATGTGTATATCCACAATGGAATGCTATACAGCTTAAAAATAAAGACAAATCTTGGGGCTGAAGAGATAGCATGGAGGCAAGGCATTTGCCTTGCATGCAGAAGGATGGTGGTTCAAATCCCAGCATCCCATATGGTCCCCTGAGCCTGCCAGGAGTGATTTCTGAGCAAAGAGCCAGGAGTAACCCCTGAGCTGCACCAGGTATAACCCAAAAACCAAAACTGCCCCCCCCCAAAAAAAAGGGCCGGAGAGATAGCATGGTGGTAAGGTGTTGTTTGCCTTTCATGCAGAAAGTCATCAGTTTGAATCCTGGCATCCCATATGGTCTCCCGAGCCTGCCAGGAGCAATTTCTGAGCGTGGAGCCAGGAGTAATCCCCGAGCACTGCCGGGTGTGACCAAAAAAAAAAAAAAAGATAAATCCTGTAATTTGGATCAAGATAGATGTTCTAGACACTATTTTATACAGAGATAGAATAACACTGGAGCATGATTTCATTCATATATGATACATAAACAATACAAATAAATAAACTAATGGACAAATAAACCCTAAATATATAAGGCTAAATTAGTAGATTAGTAGTTACCAGCAGGCAGGCAGAGAGAAATTGAAATGAAGCAAATGGAGCAACTGTATGGTGAAGAATAGAATTGGAATTTGAGCAGTCAATCTAATTATCAGTTCATATGGATGTCAATTAATAATGATGTACAACTGAAGGCTACATAATGTTACCAATTCAATATTACTTCAGAAGACATAAAAAACACACATATTGCAGCTAAATACTTCAATAATCAGTTCTTAAAAATAAGCCATACTCTTGGGTGCTGGAGAAATAGTATAGTGAATCTACTTGTCTTGCTGACCCCTGTTTTATCCCTGGCCCCATAGCCATGGTCCCCTTAGCCATGCATAGAATGACAGTGATCCTTGAGGGCAGAGTCAGTAATAAACCCTGAGCTCTAGTGGTAGTGACTCCAAAACAAACAAACAAAGTGTAAGCCATACTCTTAAATTAGTGCTGTGCTATTAACTTACCTAATGACATTAGCAATAATCTGATAGCAGCATTCAGTACTGTATCCATACAAAAATATTCTCCAAATACTTACATGCTGGTTACTTGAATCAAGTTACTCGATCAAGTTCCATGCTTATTGTTTGAACCTGACTTCTTTTTTAGAGAAAGCTTTTTTTTTTTTTTTTTTTTTTAAATCTGGAAACACTCTTAGTTTTAGCCCAATGAACTACAGAAAACCCATTCTCAGTGCTGTGTGCTTGAGGTCATTTACTGTGAGGCTGGTATCCTGTCTTTTTCCTGGAAGCAGGAAGCACAAGCTAGCCTACTGACCTTTGCTTCAAGGTCAGTGTATTTTACAAGAGTCCATCCTTGGAAGGCATGTGCCAGATTCTGAACTACATAATGTGAGGTTGACCCATATAAGTGGCGTTAGGCTTGACCCTTTGCACAGGTGAATTCATTCTGCTGAAAGCCCCTGAAAGTGAAGAACATTTTCCTTCTCCAGTTCACAGCCTGATGAACCAGTTCTCTGTACTTTTACCTCGCTGGGCTCTAAATCACCTCATCTTGTCACTGATTTCACGTAGGGCTGCAGAACTGGGATTTCCTGACACCCCACGATTTACCATGTATGAGACCGCATTCCTGAGAACTTTTGGAAGACCAACAATGCCTTTAAAGGTGAAATTTGATGCAATAGTCGAAGGGAGGAATGGTTCTCTGGGGTCTCAGGGAAGGACTTGTCCTCAGGGACCAGTGCCTGAGTCTTAAGACCAAGATGTGCAAGCAAAGTTGGGACCTGAGGTCAGCACTGGGACTCCACATGGAACCTTAATTAAGATGTGGAAATCTTTCAGAAAAGGCTTGTCTAATGAGATTGAAAATGGTCCAGCAGCTCCCTGGTGGACCCAACATTTTTCTGTTTCTGAAATCTGGTACCATGGTTAAAGCAGCAAAGTTTTCTTCTTTAAGCTGAGTGAGTGGATATTTGGACACATTCCATTTGCGCGCGCGCGCGCGCACACACACACACACACACACACACACACACACACACACACACACACACGAAGGTAGCAGTGTCTCCATAGTAGACTACAACGGCCTCTGTAAGACCCAAAATAGATTGCATTTCTGCTACCCCTTCTCCATGAACACCAAGTGCAAGGCCCCAGCTTGGCAGTGTCCCCATCCCCCAAATTTTCTGAACTCAAAATCCAGTCCTGCTTGCAGGGCAACCAATTCTTCAGTCTGAAATGTTCAGCAGTCTGTGGGTAACTGCGAGCCTGGGCCAGGGGCTAGAGGACAAACCAAGGGCTGGTGTTGAGGGGGACCTTCTGTCAAGGTCTCCCTCCCAAGGTCAGTAATGTGCAGCCTCGCATTGGACAAGGCCTGCAGCATGTTTTGGTCTTGTTCTTCCGGCTTCTCTTCCCCTCTCTTTTTCCTTTATCCCCTCTCCAAAGATTCGGGGTTCCTTGCCTTGTCACAGCTGGAACCTTAGTTTTCCATTTCCCGTGTGGTGTCCTCATCCAGGAGGGTCCTTCTTTTTTGGAAAGGCTTCCCAAGCTGTTTGCAGGGAGTTCCAGGGCCCACCGGGCGCCCTGCGCTGCTGCAATAGAGTTGAGGTCTCTGGGAGTCTCTGGGAGCTGGGGTGGGCAAGTCTGGAACTAAAAGCGACGAACCGCTGGCGGTCTGTCGGTGGGCAGCGAGCGGAAAATGGTCCAGTTAGCAATAACTGGGATGGAATTCGAGTGACCTATCAATGCCCCTGGAAAGAGCTGCGGGAGCCAGTGCAGCTCCTGTCTGACTCGATTGGAACCTGAGCCCTGGGGGCCCGGGTGCAGGGTCAGAGACGGAGCCGGGGCAGACGCAGAGAGGTCGACTCCAAGGACTCTGCTTGCCGGGGACGAGAGGAGGGAGACGGGCAGGGAGTCTCCGGGGCAAGGAAGGGGCTACGAAGTCCAGAGGATCCGGGGATGTGGGGTCCCCAGAAGGGAAGGTGGGAGTGAGGCGCCGGGAGGAGAGAGGGTCTGGAGATGCTGCGTGCAAGGTGGGGCCTAGGGGTAAGGGGACAGGAGGGAGCGAGAGGTGGGGCGCGGGAACTTGGAGAGAGGACAGAGGGCGCGGGAGAAATGGGGGTCAGGCAGCTGGAGTGGGGCGCAAGATCTCGGAGCTGGGGGAGATCGAGAGGGGCACAGGGGGTGCAGGAGGAGACCGAGATGGGCACCGGGGAAAGGCGGGGAGCGAGGCGGGGAGGCCCGATAGAGGGGGGCTCGGGACAAGGGCGCAGAGCCAGGGGCGGGCCAAGCGCGGCCCCGCCCAAAGGGCCGCTGGAAGTTTGTTCTGGGGCTGGAGACGGCAGAAGCGCAGCGGCCGTTCCTGGGGACACGCGACAGAAAGTCGGAGCCAAGAGCCGTGGCAGAACAAGCAGGACCCAGCTTCTCCGGACCCGAAAACACACCCCGGGACCATCCGTGTTCCAGCGTGGCTCTAGAGCTGGGGGCTCTAGGATGCCCGTCCCGGGTCCAGCCAGAGGTGAGTAACTCGCTGCTACTAGGGCAAGCCTTGGGGACCATTTGGGGACCGCTTTTCTCTTCCAATTCTAGAGGCTGCACGAGTGACGTGGCTGAGCGCCTGCACCCCTTCGGCCTTCCCCCAGCCCTGAGCGGCCCTTTACGACGGGGAACAGAGCAAAAGGCCACTGTGGGTGCTCAGTTTTCGCAGCCCTTAAAGGACCTTTAAAAGGAGAGATAGCACACCGGCTAGGGCGCTTGCTTTGAATGCGCCTTCTCGGGTTGGACGCCCAGCATCCCATATAGTCCCCTCACCCACCTCCAGTACCGTCAGGAGTGACCACTGAGCAAAGAGTCAGGGGTTATCCCTGAGCATCACCTGGTGTGTCCCCAAAACAAACACAAAAAAGAGCTGTGCCTTCTCCCAGTGGAGGAGAGGATGCCTTAAGCTTGTTACCTCCCAGACCGAGCACTCGGGTCTCTCTCCAAGTTCGTGGTGGTGACTGCTGGAAAAGCATTCACTGGTATTTATTTGACTGATCAAAATGCCGGGTTTGCTTCTGTATCTTAGACGGAACAAATGGGATTTGGAAGGCACAATTCTACCGTGAGGAAAAACAGATGCCCATGGTCAGAATGTGCTTTTATAACTGACTCAGAGCCTAGGAAGGAGGGGTCCACTCTTGTATTTCTCTGGCCTGATGGAGGAAAACTTGGAAACTTAACTTACAAACTGGTGACATAAGCCTGACTGCCTTTCTCACTGGGCACTAAAAATGTCAGCTTTCTCTCTGGTGTCTTTTATATTTAGATGTAAAAGAGGAACCTTTTATTGTTGTATTGTTGTTTAGTGTAACACAGTCTAAAAATGAAGGACTCATAGGTTCTTGAGCAGATACTTAACCCGCAGATCATTCTTGAAGAATTTGTGGAGGCACTGAGGAGCCCCAGAATGAGGCACTGTTCTCAAGTCTGGACATTCGATGTTGTAGACCTAGTATCTAGTTTTACGCTCATAGTTTTGATTCTTTGGAACATCCTGCTTTTTTGCCGATGAAAAGTATTGCAAGCACAGTTATTCCTCAGGTTCGGAGTAATAATAATACAGCTGGTAGGGCCTTGCAGGAGACTGGTCCGGGCTCCATCTTCAGCATAGTGGCCTAAGCACTGCCAGGAGTGACTCCTGAGTGCAAGGCCAGGAATAACCCTTGAGCATTACCTGGTATGACCCACCCCTTCCACCTCACCCCACCCCCCCCAAAAAAAAAAGAATTCCTGGAGACACTTGAGTAAGACTAGATCATGTGGTCTATTACTAAGAAGGATGCTGTGTCTGTGGTTGGTACAAGAGGTGTACTTCTGGTGCTGTGATATGATGGGTGTTCCCAGAGATAAAGAAAATGTCCAGACTTGCACAGTTTCTTACTGAAATGACATAAATAAAGCTCAATGCCAGCTTGAATAATTGCTGTTTAAGATCCACATTGTATGGTTTCTTTGCAAAAATCACATTGGCCTGCTGGTCTAGTGGTTCCGGCCACCTGCCCCTGAGGTCAACAACACAAAGTGAGGTGATTTCTGAAACAGATTTCTTTTTCTTTTTCTTTTTTTAATTTATTTTTATTTATTTATTTATTTATTTATTTTGCTCTCTGAAACAGGTTTTAACTTCAAATCTGTTCTTTTCCTCCACAGGTTTGTGAGTTTAGCTAAGTTCATGGCTGAATTTTCTACCAGGGGTAGACAAGATAATCCCTTTTCCAGAAATCTTGTTTCTTGGTCTAATGCTTTCATGATTTTTCAAATTTAGACTCATCTTCCTTTCTTTGGAAATATTTACACAAATTTGATTCTGTACTTCCTCTTCCATATACTAAAACTTATCAATCCAGACAGTGTAGGCAAATTCTCTTATTACCAAAAAAATTGAGAACTTGATCTTGAAAACAAATTGGAGTTGTCCTATTGTTGAACTCCACTGCTTTTCCAACACTGTAGACTATGACTGAACGTGACATAACCAGCCAACCATCCTCAAGTACTCTCTTATGCTACGTTCTATGAACCTATTCCCTTGCAATTAGTCTTACTGTTCTTTTCATACCAGTTTTGGAATAATTTTTAATTCTTTTCTTGCCATCGAATTGAATCATTGCCTTAAGGAGTTCTCACAAGGGGCCAGAGTGATCTGATAGTACAGTGGTGAAGGCTCTTGACTTGTATGGACACAGCTGACCTCACTTCCATACCAGGCATCACCTATACAGATTCTGAAGAAGTCCAGGAGTGATTCCTGAGGGCAGAGCCAGGAGTAAGTCCAGAGGACAACCATGTATATCCCCAAAAAGTAAAATAAAGAGATTTCCCATTGGCTTTGGAGATAATAGGTTGCATTGAGCAGTAGCCTTTCTAGTTTTAGTTAATAATATATTTAGTTATTGTGTTTATAGCTACTGGCCACTCAAAATCTTTGTTTTCATCATTTTTGTAGAGCAGGAGTGGCCTCTAAAAGAAGGCAGCAGGAGTTGGGTAGAGCAGCAATAGATGTTAGTGGGGCTGGTATCACCAGGGGCTGGCTTTGGTGTCCCATTGAACCCTTGAGTTTAGAGAGTCCTTAGAGAGTCAGTTCACCAATCTCATTCTCAAGGTTTCCCAGCCAGCAGGGAGTTCTTCCCTCATTTTCATGGAAGGCCCAGATCATATGCCAGCATTTAGCTAGCAGGTGGCTAGAAGGGAAGTGGGTCCAAGGCTGTTGGCAATGCCTTTGCTATATCTGGGAGAAGAGCATGGAAGAAAGTGGTAACCACCAGAAGAATGTGTCACTAATGTGGTCATAACCTTCAGTGACACAAGACATCTGGCCTAGAACAAGTCTTTTGAGCTGTGTTGCCAGGGACAGTGCCCCTGACCCAAATCCAATTTCCTTTTCTTTATCTGCAGAAGTGGGTAAAAGACCACTGTGGACCGGCCAGGTCTCGGAGTCCTGATAAAGGGATTCTTCTCTCAAGGGCAGGGCACTGCTTCCTTGTGTGGGCCTCAAGAGTTCATACACCTTCATTTGTCCTAGGCCATCTTCATAGAAATTCAATTCTGTCCCCTTACTTAGAACAAGCTAGGAAAAGGCAAAAAGGCAGAGGAAGCTGCCTCTTGATGGACACGCCTAGGTATTCAGAGAACCTACTGAGTGAGACACAGCATGTATTTGGGTGCTCATTGGAGTGTGCTGAGATGTGTAGTTCACATTTGAAGCTGGGATGTAGAGAGAATAACTTGAAGAAAAGATCCTGGGAAGCAGAAATCTGGCCAGAAGGCCAATTTATTTCTGTGCTCCCGAGAGGATAGAAAGTTAAGGATATTCTCCTTTAGCTCATCTATAAGACTGGTAGTCTCACCATAACTCCACTAAGGCCATGGCTGGAGCAAGTATTAATCAGGCAAATCTGTATGTGTGAAGTGAAGTCCCTTGGCCTTAATCTACCCATAAAAACACAATGAGAACTCTAAAGGAACACAAAACTAGGGAACATGCTCATTAGCAGAGGAATTTTTGCCAGGCCAAATCATGGACAACTCTTGACTTCCTTTCTAAATTCTTTCAAGCAAACAACTCTCCAAAAATCTTGCTTTCCAAGAAATTTTGCTTGTTAGAAAATGCTTGGTGATTTAATTCAGTTTGGAGTATAAGTGAGTTGATTTTTCTGGGAGGAGAGATCTTTGAAAAATACAGCATCCTACATCCTGCAAGGCAAAATTCCTCACTGACTAGCCGATGATTTTTTTTTTTCACTTTCTGAGAGACAGAGAAAGAGGGAGTGGGAGAGAGCTCCTCACAACCTGTGAAAATACTTTCCTCTATGGTTTTTCTTCTCCTTTTTTTATCTTTTGTTTAGTTTTCAAACTGATGTGTACAAAGGAAATAAATCAGTAGCATAGAAAAACCATCTGGAATCCATCGGCCAGCCCCCAGCTGACCATCCTGGTGGATACGCCCTTCGGATTGGAGAGAATGAGCTCCCCACTGACATGATACTGTCTATGGGGCTACCAAGGGCCTTCTAGAAGACACTTTATTTATTTTTGATGAAAGAATAATATTGACATATAATTTCTTTGAGGAAGAATGGATTATCATAGTTTAATGAGCATGAAGCAAAAAACCTCCGAGGTAATGACTCTGGGGTGAATCTAAGGAAATGGGAGGCCTAGACTATGTACCTCTCTGAACATGCAGACATAAAATCCTCATTCAGGTAGGGCACAGAGAAATTGAAGGTGCCAAGCCATTTTAGAACAACTTGTGAAGGCAAGAAAGAATTCTGCAAACAGAGTCAGGCCTGTCCAGAGCAGCTCTGTAGCAGTTGGACAGTTGGGGGACACTGTAGAACATCTGTCTCTCTGTGTGCTCCCAGTGTGCATGTCTGGCTTATAGAGATGGAGAGCATGTGCTAGTACACAAGCCATAATGTTCAACTTAGGGCTTTATCTTTTTAAGCATTCAAGTAGAAATTCAACATTGATCAGACCTCACTAAGACAAGACAGAGGGTATGTCCTGGCAGCTTTTTTCAGTGCAACATCTGTCTGTGTCCTCATATTCTGTTTATGGGAAATATCTCCAGCTTCCAATAGATACCAGGTATCAGGGCACCAGTGGGTAGCTGCAGGGACTCTCAGAGCAAAACCCTGTCCCACAGTGATTGGGCAACCAGACAACCTCAAAAGATAGAAAGTGCTGCTAAAGAGAGACCTTATGCTGGTCTGGCAACACATCTGTAGCTAGGGACAAGTGAAGAATTAACTATGGACAATGAGCCACCCCTAGCCTGGGAGCCCTGGGAGGAATCCCTGGGTCTCCAGCTGGCTGTACTTGGAGAACCACCAGCACACAGACCAGAAAGGTAGTGCTTTGTGCACAATTGACCAAAGTTTAATCCCGAAACCTTGAGCACCTCCAGGAGTGATCCTTGAGCCCAAAACATAAAGTAATCCCTGAGCATGGTGGGTATAGCTGCAAAACAAAATATGCAAGAAACAGCAGCACAGATATTAGCCTAATGGTGCTACTGGTGTGACAGTCAGGATTTGGCAGAAATAGTCACAGGTGGTGATCCTCACTGACAGAAAGGAGTGGTCTCCTGGAGGTTGGGATCCTCTTCCCTCTCTGTAGGGAGAAGCTGACTTTCTTTGCCTGCTGTTCTGTTGTAACTTGCAGTGACAGTGACTGCATTGTTGTTCACTGCCCTCAAGGTTAGGGTTGGGAAGGGCTACCACAGGGGAGCTTTCAGTTTCCCCCAGCAAACTCAGAAATAGTGTTACCCTGCTCTTATAAGGTGGGAACCCAAACTTCACCCTGAGAGTTATCTGATGACTTATTAATGTTCAGATTTTCCCTACCTGACTCAGAGCCTGAGGTTCCGAATGGGTTCTACTTTCTCCTGATGTTCAGAGAGCAAGCTACTACCTAGTTTTGCAAAACACAGATGCTTTCATATTAGGTAAAATGTGCTAACACTATGCTCCTAGTTTTATTAAGGAAGGGAAATGATAAACCAGGTTAATGGGCAAGTATAGTCACCTCAGGATGGGTGATTTGGGTGGGTCTATGGCACATTTTTCACTATTTTGTTTGTTTATTTTTGTTTTGGGGCTACACCTGACCACACTCTGGGGTTACTCCTGACTCTTGTATTTAGAAATTACTCCTGGGAGGCTCCGGGAACCATCTAGAGTACTGGGGATTGAACTCAGTTCAGCCGTGTGCAAGGCAAATGTTCTACTTGCTATGCTATCACTTGGGTCCCATGACTTTCACTATTTTTATGGTGCTTAGTTTGTTATTATCAGGAGTATTAATTTTCTCTGTTTTCTGGTTGTTTTGGCACTGCCCAATCATTTTAAGTCGTCTTCATATGCAGGGAAGTGTAGGTAGGACTCCATGGTAGGTGGGACTTCATGCCATCTATAGTTGGTTGTTTAATTGTTCTCTGATTTTCTCTCATTTTCTTGTTGGAGAGAACCACACTTTGTGGTGCTTAGGGATTACTTCTGGCTCTGAGCTCAGAAATCACTTCTGGTGGGCTCAGAAGATCATATAGTATGTCAGGGATCAAACCCAAGTTGGCTGTGTATAAGACAGTTGCCCTACCTACTGTACTATCATTCTGTCCCCTGCTCTTCACTCCTGAGGCCCTTGTTCAGTGTTTGTCCCTCAGATACTCATCTCCTGTTGTCAGGTCTACAGCAAAATCTAAAGTTTTGCCTGGAGGGAACCTTGAGGGTAGGAAACTGCCTGGTTTATAGGGAAAACTGAGGTGTAGAAGTTTCTTCATCAGGTGTGATAAAGCATTCCCAAGAGACAGGCAACACTGCAAACCAATGTGGTAAAGATAAAAGTTTTTGCTTTTAGGTCATACTTGTCAACTTTTGATCATGACTCTTCTGGTGATGTCATTGAGTTTATCTGCAGATGTGCCATGATGAGTTATTGGGACAAAAATCCCTGAAAGGGGGTTGGGTGTTCTAGAGATTTCCTGAGTGCAAGTGGGTGTGGCTGTGGTGTGGGCAAGGAGCAGCCACTAGATAAGAGTGCTTGGCATGGGAGAGGGGGTTTGTGGAATAGCTGAGGTAGCTGTGGGCGCTCTCTGCAGTGGGAGAAGTGGCCACTCTTAATGTTGCTCCTTATGATGCCATGATGAGATGGTGAGTTTTCCCCCCTGGGACCACAGGACGTGGTTTTGGGGTGGGAATCACTGCAGGGATGTAGCCCTGACCTGGCTGCAATAATCCCCACAATAATCCTCACACTATTCCACACCATGGAATTAAGCTTGGGATGTGGATTCTCTCTTCAGTGCTTCAAATAAAGAATATACAGAAAAGCAGGAACACAGGACTGGAAGGATATTGGCAACCTCATCTTGTGACACGAGTCTTCAAAAAGTCACTCTAGGCACAGAAGAGAGAATTCTACTGTGGTGCTTACTTCTTGTAAAAAGACTACAGTTTATCTTTAGAAATGGTTTGCTGCTGGGATTGGAGTCAGTCCATGGCTTGTTGTGCATGATGCCAACCCTAGTTTAAATTCTCAGCAGCACATATGACTCTCTGGGCACTACCAGATATAAGAATAAGCCCTGAGCACTGTCACATGTGACCCCAGATCTAGTACAAATATAAATAATTAATTAAGGTAGTCACCTGGTACAGAGAAATGTTTCAGGGTTTGTGGCACTTGCCTTACACGTGGCCAATTTGGTTCAATTCCTGGTACCATATATGATGCCTGAGCCCTACCAGGAGTGATTCCTGAGCACAGAGCCAGTAGTAAGCCCTGAGTGCCTCTGACTGTGGCCCTCAAACAAAAAAGAAGTGGTGTGTAGCATGAGAGAAAATTCTAAATTGGTTACAGAAAATAATACAAGGCAGGTTGGATTTCACTTGGGACTTGTAGGGCAGACAAAAATTAAGTAAAAATGGAGAGTAGCCCAGTGTGCTGACAGCTCATGGGAGTGTGGCACACACACATAAACAAACATATACAGATATATGCATACACAATACACAAGCCACCACCACCAGCAGCAGCCACAGGGTAATTTGGTCAGACCTCTTGTTTTCACTACCTCCATTGCCAGACCTCACTCCAGACAGGTGGAGAACCAGTATGAGGAGGGCTTCCCTCTCCCCAAGGTGGGGAGGTGCCCCTGGTATGGGTAAACCTCTACCAAGGGAGACATGGAGCTAGAGTTTTCATGGATACCTCGACTGTGGAATTCAGAAGTGCCCTGCAGGTTCCATTCTCCTGCATCAACCTGCCTGAGACCTAATCTGATTGCCCCCTTTGAAGTTAAAGGAGGTGTCAGACTTGACTCCCCAGGCCTCCCTGAACCTTGGCCGCTGACGCAAAATCCACTGCAGTCCAGAGGCAATTCTGCAGTTCTAGGTAGGATGCAGATTTCTGCTCATTATAGCCCAGGACACTGGAAAAAAAAAGAGAAAAAAAAAAAGTCTCTCTGAGAAGAAGCGATTGGTCATCACAACCTGAAGTCAGAGAATCTAAAGAATGTGGATACAGGTATCACATCCCATGGATAGGAAACAGTTTGGAGTGTATTCACCCATGGACTATTTAGCCTTTTGTTTTTTTCAGGAACTATCCCCCTCTGTACTTCAATTTGTGCCTCAGGAATGAGATTCAAATCAATAGGTTTATATTTTCTACCCCCCAAAATGCATGCACATGCCCATATCACTAGAGAACAGCCATTTGTCTTGCACCAAATTAGGGGTTGTTGTACACTGTATACTCAAAATGACTTCAATTAACTCATTGGATCTTAATTAGATCTTTAAGTTATTCCAGTCAATTAAATTTAAAATTGAACCCACTGAAAGCCTTATTTCCAGGAGGTCAATGGGCATGCTTCTGTAGACTGGGAAGTCTCAGGTTAGCAGGAAAAGGATAAAAACCTTTTTTAAAATAAAATCCCGTGGATTTATGGAAATGCATAGGCATAGGAGGGTCAAGTTCTTCAGCTCATATCTCATGAATGCCTTCAGGCTGGCATCACAGGGCTCACAACACTGATTCAGTTTTGGGGTCCAGTAAAATCTAGCTAAGATTCTTTTCTTTCTTGAACTTATGCAAAAGGCGGACGCATTTCTTTCTTTCCCTGGTTCCATGTGCTGCTGATCACCATCAAAGTAACCCAGAGTCCACCTGGACCCTCATGCGGCACCCATCTCTGGGCTCTGCCTCTCCCTCACAGACCTCAGGGCTGGGGGAGACGGTTCCATTCTTGTGGCTGTTCCACATCTCACTGGGAGGTGTCAGAAGTCTGGGGGACCCTATTCTGGCCTCTGTCCAAAGTTTTGTTGTGATAGACTACTTCTCACTGGCGCTGTCTCACTGACCCTGTGATTTGCCCACCCTCCATGCAGAAGAGATGGGATGGGCAGGTTGGCGTTCCTCAGAGCCTTGAGATTTCCAGCTGGAAGCCTTGATTCTGAGAGTCATGAGCTTTGGATGATCACAGGCCATGGACACGGAATCCTTGCAGGCTCCCAATTCCCCCATAAAGTGCCAGGCACTGAGCAAGTTGGTTGGGCACCTAGGCCTTTAAGCTGCTTCATCAAAAGGTCTCAGTGCCTTGGGCTCCTTCTCCAGTTTTGCGGCTGTTTTTTCTCTGATGGTGATTCATCATCACAGAGTTCCTTCCTTTTATGTCTTCGCAGGAACCCGTTCTTCATCCCCCAGCTGTGATTTGGCCTGGAACAGCAGGGAAGCCTAAACCAGGGTCTTTGTTTTCCCTGGGAATGGACGTTCCGAGGGCGCCCTCTGCTGGACTCTGGAGCTAAGCATCTGTGGATTCCCAGTGATGGCCACGGTGTTTAGCACTCTCCCCGGACGCTCCCTTTGGAACGACACCCTTCACCAGCATTACAACTACGTGGGCAAGCTAGAGAACAGGCTGAAAGATGAGGGGAGTACTCTCACCACCGTGCTCTTCTTGATCATCTGTAGCCTCATCGTCTTGGAGAACCTGATGGTTTTGATTGCCATTTGGAAAAACCATAAATTTCACAACCGCATGTACTTTTTCATTGGCAATCTGGCTCTTTGTGACCTGTTGGCTGGTATTGTCTATAAGGTCAACATTCTGATGTCCGGCAAGAAAACGCTGAGTCTTTCTCCCACTGTCTGGTTCCTCCGAGAAGGCAGCATGTTTGTGGCCCTCGGAGCATCCACGTGTAGCTTGCTGGCCATTGCCATTGAGAGACACTTGACCATGATCAAAATGAGACCTTATGATGCAAACAAGAAATACCGGGTCTTTCTCCTAATTGGCATGTGCTGGCTTATTGCCTTCTCGCTGGGTGCCTTGCCCATCCTGGGCTGGAATTGCCTGCACAACCTTCCTGACTGCTCCACCATCCTGCCTCTCTATTCCAAAAAGTACATTGCCTTCTGCATCAGCATCTTTACGGCCATCCTGGTGACCATCGTGATCCTCTATGTCCGCATCTACTTCCTGGTCAAGTCTAGCAGTCGCAGGGTGGCCAGCCCCCAGAATTCTGAACGGTCCATGGCCCTGCTGCGCACCGTGGTGATTGTGGTGAGTGTGTTCATTGCCTGTTGGTCACCGCTCTTCATCCTCTTCTTGGTGGATGTGGCCTGTAGGGTGAAGGAGTGTCCTGTCCTATTCAAGGCACAGTGGTTTATAGTGTTGGCAGTGCTCAACTCTGCTATGAATCCAGTCATCTACACACTAGCCAGCAAGGAGATGAGACGGGCCTTCTTCCGCCTGGTGTGCAACTGTCTCATCCGGAGCAAGGGGACACGCTCCCTTCCATCTCAACCTGCTCTTGATACTAACAGGAGTAAATCCAGCAGTAGCAACAACAGTAGCCCTGCATCAAAGAGCAAGGAAAATCTCCCCAAGACAGCTGCTTTGCCTTGTATCACCATCACCGACAGAAACAAAACCCTGCAGAATGGAATTCTCTGCCAGTGAGGACATCAGCCTCAAGAAACCGGAGCTTTAGCTCCGTGTGTTCAGATCCCAGGGTGGGCAGTGTTCAGCTCTGCAGCTCCATTCTTATTTATGATCTGCCTCACCCCAGTGAGACAGTGTTTCTAGAGCTAGAACCCACCCATAAATCATTCGGGCCAACTGCAGGTCTGACCATCTCTCAAGGTGGAATCCTAGAGCTCAGTAGCCCAATTGAGTGTAGACAGCATGTTTTGACAGTGTGGGTTCAGCATCTTGAATGTATCAAGTTGCTGACATGTCACCAGCTTCCCTCCCTGAAGCTCACCCCCCCATTTTGATTGCTTCTAAAGAGTGAAGGGTGTAGCTTGCAAGATGAATCACGTATTTCTCAGAACAGAAGGGTGATATGTTGATCATTTTCCATAGAACAAGCCTAGAATATATGCTTCAACACATATATATATTGCCATTTCTGGTATGGAGCACTGAGTCTCAAGCGTCTGCCTTCAGTTCACATATATGTGAACTATATGTGTACCACAAAACTGTACCCCAACTGATGATTCTAATACATCTGACTGAACCTCCAAGAACATGGAGATGACCGCAAAGTAGCTGGACATGCTACTTCCAGTTTATATGAATTCTCGGGTGAAACATGTATTGAAGGCCTGGCAACAGAGACCGAATCAGGGTCACTACTTTTCATCTGCCCTGAATAAGTACAAGTTCCTTCAGAAGTTGATTTACTGGCTTGTTTCTATGGTCAGAGATTCTCTAACTCACAGAGAAGTCAGCCACAGTTTGCCAAGGGCCTGTGAATCAACCAAGCAAAGAATACTCTCAGGAGAAGGAGGAAGTCAACCATAGGGATTGACCTGCTCAGGTCACAGGAAGCAGTGCTCTGTGTAATGCGATAGTTTCTGTTGAATTAGGAGAGGTTTACAAGTTCGCATTGTTGAGTTTAATTCTTCCAAGAAAATGAGCAAGTAAATATGTACCTTGTTGTCATAACCATTTATCTGGGACTATCAGCAGATTCTTTGGCTTTCTGAAGCAACTGTCAGAGCAATTGAATTGTCAGTGTGGAAAAGTGATCTGAGGATTGCATATCCATTAGAGATATAGTGATGTGCAAGTGATATCGTCTTCTTGCTTTCAACACAGGTTCAACCTGTCTCCTTTGTTTACTTTATAAAAGGGTTCCTGAGAAGGTACCTATATTCCACACCACACAGGTACTGGTCAAGCTCTCATAGGTACTGAAGTGACATGTTTAGTTTTTTATTTTTATTTTTTTTTTGGTTTTTGGGCCACACTCATTGATGCTCGGAGGTTACTCCTGGCTATGCACTCAGAAATCATTCCTGGCTTTGGGGCACCATATGGCACACTGAGGATTGAACCTAAGTCAGTCCTGGGTCAGCCACATGCAAGGCAAACTCCCTACTGCTGCACTATCACTCCGGCCCCAACATGTTTAGTTCTTTGTAAAAAAAAACACAACAACAACAACAACAACAACAAACCTCTTCCAAAAG
This sequence comes from Suncus etruscus, assembly GCF_024139225.1. Classification (NCBI taxonomy): domain Eukaryota; kingdom Metazoa; phylum Chordata; class Mammalia; order Eulipotyphla; family Soricidae; genus Suncus; species Suncus etruscus. The sequence continues at coordinate 151,094,973 of NC_064850.1, read as the reverse complement.
AGTCTCACGGAAACCTTCCACCAGAGACCCTGAAGATTCACAGGTTCTGTGACATTTTTTTTCTAAGTACAAACTAAGAATAGCCTTATATTCTAACTTTTCCCACAGGAATGATCTTATTTGTTATCAGATACAAGTTCCTTTTTATTTTTATTTTTATTTTTATCTTTTTGGTTTTTGGGCCACACCCGGCGGTGCTCAGGGGTTACTCCTGGCTGTCTGCTCAGAAATAGCTCCTGACAGGCACGGGGGACCATATGGGACACTGGGATTTGAACCAACCACCTTTGGTCCTGAATCGGCTGCTTGCAAGGCAAAAGCCACTGTGCTATCTCTCCAGGCCCCAAGTTCCTTTTTATCAAGGAATATTTCCATGGTAACTGGTCATCTCCACCTATTGACCACACACTTTCCTTATTTTTATTATCTATGAACAAATAAATACATTTATATAAAAATGCTTGTCAGTGGCATTTTGTTACCTGTTTGCATCACAGAAAAGTAGGTTATTTTCTTGTCAAATAACATGAGAAATCTGAAGCATTTCTCAAAAATCTAAGCAATAAAGTTCTAAGTAGAAAAAAATTAATTAAGAAAATTTATCAGCAGAACAAAAGTTTAGGTGTTGCCTTTTTGATTAGCTCAAAAAAATGAGTTAGAACATCTATGATAGTTCTTATTGGCACTGGGAGCACTCTGTTATATTAATTACACTGTGTACCATAGTCCGAATTCTCTCAAGATTATAAACATCTTTCCCAAAGCCTGAATTAAAAATATTCTGAGACAAATTGTGCATATTTAACATATACAAGAAAAGAATAGTATCAAAGGGCACATTTTTCATGAGCCTTTGGGATAACATTTAGAGTGGAGCATTTGAAAGCCCAAGAGAAGCTGCATTAGATCTCATTCTGTTGGTAAATGAACTTACATGTCTAATATGTTTGTTTAAATAAAAAAGAGATAAAAGGGTACAGTACGAAAGCATTTGCTTTGCACCCAGCCAACCCAGGTTCCATTCCCAGCATCTGATATAGTCAATCCCCTGAGCACTGTCCAAAGTGATTTCTGAGTGCAGAGCCCTGAGCGTTGGTGGGTGTGACCCGAAACCAAAAGTAATTTATTATTTAATTAAAAATAAAGCCAGTTGTCTTTGTATTAACTGCGTTGGGGTTTTTGTGGGAGCTTGTTTTCACTGGGGCCACCCTGGTGGAGTGTAGACTGGCAGCCTGGCTATTTTCCCTGGAACCAAGAATTAAACTACTTTCAGAATGACCCACCACCTTTATCCACACCTTCTATTAATAGGCAAGTGTCCTTTTAGTGAAATTCTGGTGGTCTGGTCTATCTTACCACTTTTTATATGTCAAACTAGTTGGGCAAAGATCAATTGATTGCCCTTTGATAGGGAGAGAATCACAAGTTTGTGATATTGTTGTGGTATTCAGTGTGTGTTCCAAACAGAAAGACATTTGGTTCTGCTCTATTTGCTACAGAAGTGAATGTCAGAGCTCATCCTATTTTTTCATTTGAGTTTTTGATACTGTTTTATGACCACAGACAGGAGAGTGTTTGTCCTGATATTCTTGTGGTGACATTTATGAAGAAATGTCCCCAACACTATCCAAGACCTCAGCCTTTAGTTTTTTCCAAAGTCAATTCCAGTGTTGAGGGTTAGACTTCTGTCAAAACTGAATTTACATTTCAAGTCCTGACAAATTAGATCAGGTCTTGCTCTGGCTGTTTTGAAGTTCCTTGAGGGAGAACAGAGTACCTGCTATCTATAGAAAGGTCCCAAGAGTCTCTGTTCTTTGCCAGCCCATCCAATTATCCACCATTCAAATGAGAGACTTTTCACAATACTTTATTGCCAACAGACTTACATGGACAGTCATTTAAACAACAAACTATTTAAAAAAGCAGTGTCTATCTATGCCCTTAACCATTGGCAATGCTGCACTGGTACAGAGCCTTTCACAGAAATGTAATAGGTGTGTTTTATAGAAAACTGCTAATTAAATTACCAAGTCCATGCTCTTAAATTGTATCTATGGGTGCAAAACTTTAACACCCAAGTGTTGTCAGTATCTAAGTCAAAAATCAAGAGGGTTGCTACATAATCAGAAATGCACACATTGCTATTCTGAAAACGAAGGCACATTTTCCCATAACTGATGATGAGTGCAGCATTGCCTAACTGTGTGTTATCTCTTCTTAGATGCTGCAGTAGTAACACAGAGGAATGCCATGGGCCACCTCTGTAGAGCTGCACTAGGTTTGTCCTCAAGGGCTTCAAACAGAAACCACATCATTTCCCAAATGAGTAAAGTGGATTCATGGAAGATGAGGAGGAAATTGAAGCCAGTTCTCTTCATCCTTTGATGTATCCAAATCTTCAAATGTTGCACAAATAAATTAGGTGTGATCATTTTGCATGGAGCAAAGATTAGGAAACTTGAAACTGATTTTGGTTTTCCACTCCTTTTGGGATTTTCAAAGGTAGATTCTATTCTACTCCAAAATAAAAAGTAGTGAATAGGCAATAAAACAGGACAGGAACCTTTACAGTAATTCTTTTGTTTCACAAAAGTAATGGAAAACAAAACACAAGCTTTCAAACATATTTATCATCATGTATGATTTGTCATCCAAATGCTTTTTAAAAAGTAATAAATATCTTATTATTACACTTTAAATTTACATGAAGTTCTCTCCTAATCCTTAGATTTAAACATCAAAAGTTTAATTCTGAATACAAACAAATTCACATACTTAATTTTACAATATTTATTCAGGAACAAGTTATATTCAAAAGTCGAATGAACAGAGAACATTCCATTTGCAGCTGACACATAGTTGTTACAAAAGTTAACTCAGTGCTAAAGATGCATTTGTTCATTAATTTCTGCTTGGTTACTTGTCACTTGATTTGGTGGTTAGAAACTTTGGTGTGGTAAAACCATCTCTCCTGTGTACAGATGAAGTCCAGCAAAAAAAATCAGGGCCTAGACTGCCTCTCATGTATATTTTCTACCTACATTATTCCAAGGTAAAACAGCAAAATAGAAACATAAGCTTGTATAAGATTTCATTCCCTTCACTTTCTTCTATAAGAATCTTTCTTCCTGTCCTTAGGAAGGATCTTTATGTGTTTTAGACCTATGGGCTGCATGTATTCAGGGCATCTGTGAAAGCAGGTGAGAAGACCCACTTTCACTGAGCTAACCTACTGAATATTGTGTGCTAGAGAAGTACCTGACCTCCTTCTGGGCCCAGTTATTCATACACTGCCATTCCTCTTGCTACACACTTCACAAGGCCTTCAGAATTCCAGAACCCCCAGGGCAAGAGCAGCATGTGTCCTGTATGTGATGTTGGGATGAGAAAGCAAGGTGGCTGGTTCAAGGCCAATAGTGGTTCTGCAGATGTAGCTGCACCCTGAAGACTAAGTTCACCTCCCAAACACACTGTGGTGTGCCACCTCTGGTATGTTGCCCCTTTATTTCTGACTTCACTGGCCTTCAACTGATGTGAGGTGCTGAGCAAAGCTACATGCTACTGGGTAAATACTGGACTTAAGTCTAAAATTGTAATTTATCTTCCATTCTTTTTCCTTTGACCTTCTGTTATCCGACATTCCTGTTTCTCCTGCTGGCTCTCCTTCCTGTCTTGCTACCATTTTTCTCTCCACCTCCAGTCCCATGGCCCTCTTGTCATGTCCCTGGGTCCTTGGTGTTGGAGTCCCACATCTCAAAACATTTGGGACTCTCCTGTGTCTATAGATATCAGGACATGTCTGTTCCTAAACCAATATCTAACTGTCCTTGCTAGTTAAACCAAGACCCAAAAAGGAACCTAAAGGTACAAATTGCACAGCCAACCTGCTTGTGCATACAGACAGACAGACAGATGTGTACCTGTGTTATCAATGCAGGTAAATTGTGTGTGTGCATGTGTGCACAGATGCAGTTGACATTCACAAGTCCAGGTATAAAGTTGCATTTTTCTGACTGTTATAAAATGTGCCAGTTTTAAAACTGTGCATTTGTTACTTGCAAACCTATAAATATGTATAAACCCCAATATAAATTAAGTATGGCTGACATGGCATTTTATCTGTCAGCATTGATTTGCAGGGAGTTATAAATGCCTATTTGTCCTCCACTTTTAAACCCACAGCATGGACTATGAGATTTATGACTCAGAAGAGCATGAACACATGATCCATACATTATAGTAGAAAGGCTATCAGTAAGAAGCAGGGAAGGCCTGGCAACTCATAGCTGAGAGTTGCCCCCGCAGTCTAGATTTCACATATGCATCACTCCCAATTGATCAGAATGAAATTCTCTGGTGTCATTCAGATTTACCGAACCAGATAGCCTCTGACATCATCCCTCTACTCCATGACAGCCAAAAATACTGTCCTCTGCCTCTGGGAAGAATGCCCAGGAGGACACAGGCTCCCCAAGGCATGGTGGCCTTGCTCTAGTGATTGCCAGATGGGTAAATGCCACCCCTCTCACCACCAACCCAATAAGATAGCCTGGTATGGATATAACCTTGTTCTCCTAGGAAATTAGCTACTCACATCCTGGTGAGCTTCCCAAGTTTGTCAGCTTCTCTTCCTGGGTTCCTCATCAAAGGAAACCATAGCACTCAGGTTCTCCTATGTGTAAAAAGGCATAAAATCATGTTCTCCTCAGCGTGAATAACTCTTGTCCTTGTACACATTGCAAAAGACTGGCACATCAATGTTCAAACCCATAGAGGAAGAACTTGATGGTTTTCTTTTGAAAGTGAGCTCCATACTATAGCAAAAGGACCCTATAAAACCTGCCTTTGGTTAAAGTTTCAGCCACAAGTTCTGTGTCTGTAGCTTTCTGCAGGCCCCTTCCGCCATGCTGTTCCCTAGCACTTCCTGGGTGTCTGTGTCCTGGGGAGGAGTAACCTTCTAGGCTTACAACATAACCCTGATCAACTCTTTTTACTTTTTACTTCATCTTTTCCAAAACTGAACTGGAAAGTTCTTTGAGAGAAACATAATTGTATTCTGAAACCCAAGACAAAAGCGACTATAGGCTCCAATCTCTTTTCACTTCTCTTGTTACCAATCAGATTGGGTATGTTCACAAAAACAGTCCTGAACAGCACCCAAACACTGCTAAAAGGGCTCACCTAGAAGAGGACTTGACCAAGTAGCACCTTGTATGACTAGCCCTCTTCCAAAGTGTTCCCACTATCAGATAGAACTAGCTGTCTGAACATCTGTGGGTAAAAAACAAACAAACAAACAAACAAAAAAAACCATAGGAAACAATCATCCTTGATTCTGACCTAAGTCCCCCAAGATCAAGATCCCACGTAACAGACATATGCTCTGGTTCCATGTGGCAAATTGTGACTCAGACATACAGTGATAAATTAGGGTCCTGTGATTCTGTACTGCCAGAGCATAGCCCAGGATGGCCTCTCATGTGAATACACATTGATTGACCTTCACAAGGCAACAGAAGCAGTGAAGTAAGGGCCAGGATCTCTGTGAAGCATTCCCTGGAGGAGGAGCGGCCGACATTCCATGCTCTCTGAAGGAAATGCTCCATTTCAAGAGTTGGAACATCCTTAGGATCCCTGGGTAACTCACACATAGGTGACACTCACGAGCTATGTCCCAACAATGGGGGTTCTGAGGAACACACTTCAAGTGTTTTTGGCTACCCCTCACCCCCCTGCCAACCTTTCCTTATATGTTAGGCTTTTTTTTCTGCACCACAAAGCTTCAAAAATAGGGGGTGATGCCCTGAAGACCACAAAAGTGGTTAAGCTGAGTTGACCAGCTATACTGAAAACCCCAGATAGCTTTCACAAAATCTTTACTCAAGTGAGACAGGAGTCCAGACTCAGCAGGCACCCTTGCCTTTGGCCTTTCAAATAGAGCCTAGGTTTTAGAAGGGGACCTGTTGGCATAATCTGTTTATCAGATTGTCTCGAAGCTGACCAGGGCTCTTGGTGGTCCTTGAGCATCAAAGCTGACAGACAGTAATGAGCAGCCCCAGAGAGATCCAAAGAACAATAAGGGCTGCAAATGCCTAGTTAACTGCAACAGCATTAAAGGTGGTAGCAGATAAAGGGGTCTCCCAGGCCACTCTGCAAAAGGGTCATGCTAGGAGTACTCAGCCCACTTATTGCTCCCAGCAGGCTCAGAAGCTGGGGTATAATAGTGAGATGGGCAGCAGACATCCAGGACTCTAAGAGGCCAGGAAACTAGGTGCAAAGAAATCTCACCTGGGAATGCTGCTCTGCAGTATCAAATGCAAAAAAGGCTGGAGATATAGCCTAGACTGAAGTGCAACCCAGGAAGCATTATTATACAGAGTAGGGTTAAGACCCAGAATTATGCCTGGGTAGGACTACAGTTCTAGCAACTGTGAAAAAAGGGACCCCACTGGGACAGAGAGATCTCCTGTTGTGTCTGCCTTTGAATGCATCGCTCAGGGCATGCTGTGATCAAGCACAGCCTTGCAGGTTTCTCTGCTTTAAGGCAGGGCACTGTTTGAGCCTCAGTTTCCCAGCTTGATATAGAAATTTACTGTGAGAACCATAGCAAGGCCCTAGAAAAAAGAGATGAGGTGACTATGAGATTGAGCACACCTCATAAATGGGAGGAGAGGAAGATTAAAATCACTGTCATCCATCAAGCTCCAAGCTGCTCTGATGGGTCAAAGAAACTGCCTGCTTCCTTTCCCTTCTGGCACTGCTCCATCATAAGCATTCCTATTGTTCGAGCTATAAAATATATATTTTGAATTAATATTAATACACAATTTGATCCCTCCTCTCAATTTTTGAATTTTCTCAAGGAATTTTCATGCAAAAGCCCAGCAGAGAGATACATAAATAAATGTTTCCTAACTTTTCAAGAGAAAACGAAATCAGTGTTGGGACTCACTAGTCTTCATTTTCATTTTTCCTTTTGCAGTTATGCTTGTCATTGATTTGGTCTCACATAATCAGCCTTCAAGATCAAAAGAAAAGAGATCTTATGCATGCTTACATATGTGCCCAAACACACACAAACACACACACTCACACACATACATACCAGGGAGTCAGATATCTACTTAAAAAAAATCTGCAGGTCTCTAGGAGGCAGAGCAAAACCTATCATTCCAAGTCCCCCAAAACTAGTGTGGAAGTCACTGATTCCCCTATATGCTCCCTTCTTCTGGATGAGTGAAGTTTCTTGAGATCAACACTGTTCCAGACAATAGAGTGTGGGCTATATCAATTATAGACATTTCCACAGAGTTCCATTCCATCTCAAAACATACTAGAGATTGAACTCACTACCATATTGGATTCTATGAGCTTTCAAAGGTCAAAAACTCTGAAGAAAGATATATGGATCCATCATGATTAAGTTAACTCTACCTATCTTCCTATCCTGGCCAAACACACATGTACATGCACACCCTACAGAACTTTGCATATAAGTGCTCATTAGAATGTTAAAATATCTACCCCTAGTGTCACAATCTGGAAGCATCAATTAATGTTATGCAACACTATATGTGTGCAGAGTGATTTCTCATGCACTGATCAAGAGGATGCTATGCTATGAGGTTTTCACTGGAAGAAAGACCCCTCTGGCATAACTGAAATGATGCCAACAAATGATAAATCCTATATTTTAAAAAGGCAACACCTGCCAATATATGACTATCTCAATCTAGATTTTTTTAAATTACAAACATGATTCATTTCCTAACACCAAATAACCCATCAAAAATCACAGTGTTTTATATTAAAGGATAGAGCCAATACCAATTGTTGCATGGGCCATTTTCACAGAGAAACTAGGAAAAAAACACTAGTCACTTTACTTATAAACCAGCCTAAGAGCATAACCTCTACTTGATTCCCAAAACTTGAGTGCTGGTCAGCAGTTGCAGATACCCAATAACCTGCAACCACCCCATTGGCAAGAAGCACATAGAAATCAAGACTTTGCCTCCCTATTCTTATTATTAGACAAATCTTATTCTGTTATTAGACAAATCAAAACAAGCAAAAGTCTTTCCAATCTTGGTCTTAATCAGAGAGACTTATTTTGTGCTATGTTTAGCAGTAAATCAGGTTCCTTCAATCCCTAGACAACTGAGGTCAGAGTGAACAGTATTTCCATGCTCTGCATGCCCTAAATCTGCTACAGCAATACTGATCTTTAGTATACCTTCACAGACTGTCTAGTGCTGGAAACCCAGATGTAACACAGCAAACTAGGACATAGAGAAGAAGATGCAAAATTCCCAAGGAGAACTGGCCATAGGACCAGTGCCTCAATGGCTATGTGCAAATCTTGACCTTTGGGGACAGCGTTTGCCATATTCTATTCCAAGTCCATGTCTATTTCCTTTCTCCAGCCTACTTGTACTCCAGTACTGTGCTTGTTCCATTGCCAACAACACCTTCCTAGTGGAATTTCCCAGAGGAGAGGGTCTATTAAATTAAGTTCTTAGCCTCAACAATTACAGTCAGACTTTTTTTTCCATTGAAAACATAAAGCACAGGATGTTAGTCTTACATCTATCTTAGTCTTAAAAAATATAAATATAGTGGGATCATTTGTACAGAATGTATAGGTATGTACACCTTTGATATGCACATGAAAAGTTGGAATAAGTTTCTGAAATTTTCACTTTATGAAAACCTGACTCTGCATTGTTTATCAGAGCGAATCTGCAAACGAATGTCCTATTCACTTGGCCCTGTACCCTTCTGCAGAAGGGACTTTTCCTGCCGATGGTTGCCAGGTCATAAAGTCAGGTCCTCCTCTCCACAGGCTGCTGGAGGCAGAGTTCGCTCCCAGCAGAGACAATGGGCAGGGTGTTCTCCAGGTGATGGTTGATCAGATGGCTGATGCTGTCAAAAACTCTATCCTTCGTCCGGATCTACATAGGGTAAGGAGGAAAGTTTATCATAACTCATTAGAAGGAATGACCACACACCTAGTTTATTTATTTTTTTATTTATTTAGTTATTTTTGTTTGGAGCCACATCCAGTGGTGCTCGGGGGTTGTTCCTGGCTCTGCACTCAGAAATCACTCCTGGCAGGCTCAGGGGACCATATAGGATGCTGGAGATAGAACTTAGGTTCATCCCAAGTTGACCACATGCAAGGCAAAGCCCTACTACTGTGCTGTCACTCCAGGCCCCAAACACACCCAGTTTAGAGTAAGCTGACCATCCAAAATGGTCAGAAGGAAATATATAACTTTACTATGGTCCTGAAAGCTTTCTCTGATTTCAGAAAGTGTTTCTATAAAGTTCCTTTGTCATGGTCAACCAGCATCCTTTCTTTTGCCCCCCCCTCCCAGAAACCCCTGCTAAGCCATCCTATATCACATCTGGGATCTCTTGTTTTCCTTCATCTAACCAGGGTTCCTCAAACTTTTTAAACAGGGGGCCAGTTCACTGTCCTTCAGACTGTTGGAGGGCCATATTATAGTAAACACAAAAATTATGAACAAATTTCTATGCACACTGCATATATCTTATTTAGAAGTGAAGAAACAAAATGGGAATAAATACAATATGTGGCCCGTGGGCCGTAGTTTGAGGACCATTGAATCAATCTGAGGGGAAAAAGAGGACACTAATATCAAAATAAAAGAGGAGACCTAGGTGTCAAAAGATTAAATAAGGAATATTTTGAACACCAAATGCCCACAAATTTGATGATCCATTTGACTATATTGGGCAATCCTATAAAAGACATGACTTGCCAAAGGTGTATAAGACATTGATGATCTGAAGACCTATCTCTGTTAAAGAAATTGTATTAATAATAAATGCCTCCAAACAAAATAGTGGGTTCACTGGTGAATTCTAACATTTAGAAAAGAAATTGTGAGCTGGAGTGGTAGTGTAGCAAGTAGGGTATTTGCTTTGCACGTGACCAACTTGAGTTCGATTCCCTAGCACCCCACATGGTCCCCCAAACCTCACAAGGAGAGATCACTGAGTACAGAGCCAGGAGTAAGTTCTGAGCACAAATGAGTATGACTCAAAACACAAACAAGCAAACAGGAAAGAATAAATCATACAAATTCTCTATGATATCATTTAACAGATAGAAGTAGAGATATGCTCATTTTATAGTACCTAAGAGTAAAAGAAAGATATTATAAGAAAAGGAAAATACCTTTGTTTTATGTGGGCATCGAGACAAAAAAAATCTCAAAGAAATTTTGGCAAATAAAATCCATTATATGTAGAAAGAATTATGACTCCACATGCCAAGTAGGATTTAGTTTATATATGCAACAATGAAAAATCAAACAACTACTACATCATATCAACAAGGAAAAGGAAAAAAATTCCATGATAAGGTTAAGAAATGGAGAAGGGCCCAGTTAGTTTCATGGATCACTTCTATGAGACTAAAGGACTCCCTTCCATAAACTGCTTCTCAAGAAGCCACAAAAAATGTTGTATTTAGACACTAAAGGAAGAAACCAATTACTGGCTCAGTCCTAAAGTTATGACCACCAGAAATTCCCTACCACTAGAGCCCTAAAAGAGCTGCTAGAAAGACCAGGCCTAGGATGCAGACCCAGGAAAGACGCGGTCATTCTAGAAAACCTGACACGAAGAAAATCCAAGAGGAGGGAGGAAAAGTGACTTGTGGCCGTGGGCTCTCAGTGAGACTGTGCTCCTGCGCCCTCTTCTGGAAAGCAGAGCACAGTGCTGAGACTTTCCATTGGGCCTTGTCTGCCCCAGACAACCCAAAAGTATACAAATATACAGTCCAGGACTGAGGTGGAGGAGGAGGCCCCAGCGTACTTCAAGGTCCTATCTTGTTTTGGGGGCATGCTTTGAGATGGACAGAGACATTAGCCATATAAATTAACCAATCATGGGGGTGATACTGACTACAGGATTGTGAGAGAATGGGCAGTTGATCAGCCCGTTGGGCTAAGAATTCTCTCCGGCAATTCTCAGAGACAAAAGAGATGAGGACTGGCAGGTCCAGCTCACGACATGAAGCTCAGCACAAAGAGTGGTGAATAAGGGAAGTAGAAAGCCTGTCTCAAATACAGGGGTATTTCTTTCCCCCTGACCTTTGTCACAGCCAAACTTGCCTTCAGGGAAGAATCCAGAGAATGTTTATCCTAGCAAATTAAGCAGGATGCCTGGCAAGAACTGAGGCAGTAGAAGAGCAAGGGTGATCTAAGATAAGAGGTGCCCAGCCTGAGACCAAGTATCCTCTTAGTACTTCCCAACCTACAGTTTTATTCCTTAACAAAATTTCCCTTAAGAATCTCCATTCTTGGGGCCAGAGAGATAGCATGGAGGTAAGGTGTTTGCCTTGCATGCAGAAGGACAGTGGTTCGAATCCTGGCATCCCATATGGTCCCCCGAGCCTGCCAGGAGTGATTTCTGAGTGTAGAGCCAGGAGTAACCTCTGAGCGCTGCTGGGTGTGACCCAAAAACAACAAAAAAAACTCCATTCTTTTCCACCTCACTTCCAACACATATATGCACACCCAAATACATACTACACACCAGACCTACATACACAGACCACACACACACACACACACACACACACACACACACACACACACACACACACTTCAGTCTGTATTCAAATGCCAAGAAAGACCAAAAGTAAAGGTCTTCTATTACAGCAAAGTAGACCACCTTAGAAAATCAATCCTACTTCTTGCTCTTAAATATTAGAGGACAATTAAGAATGCCAGCCCTGGGCCAGAGAGATAATGCAGTGAATAAGGCACATGCTCTGTACACTGCTGATCCAGATTCAGTCCCTAGGACTGCATATGATTGCCTGGACCCCAGCATGAGTGATACCTGAACACAGTCAATAGGAAGCCCTGAGACCACTGCAGGTAGCCTAAGATCCCAAAACAAAACAAAACAAAAAGAACATCATAACAAAATCTATTTGGACATCTTAACATCTTATTCCAAAAAGTAAGTGGGAAAACAGACAAATTAATTTAAACAACTCATATTAATAATATAAAAAGGCAAATAGATATGCCATCATTCAAAAAAGGAAGATACATGAAAAGTAAAGCAACCATAAGTCAACAACATATATATATATATATATATATATAATTTTAAAAGTGAATAAATATCATGTTTATAGATCAGGAGAAAATATTTTGAAATAGTAATACTCTACTCAGAATTATCTGCTGACTGGCTGACTTAGCACAGTACAATAAAAATCACATTTCAGGGGCTGGAGTGATAACGCAGCAGTATGCCATTTGCCTTGCACACGGCTGATCCACAATGGGCCTCTGTTTGATACTAGGCATCCCATATGGTCCCTCAAGACAGGAGCAATTTCTGAGCTCATAGTAAGGAGTAACCCCTGAGTATCACTGGGTGTGGCCCCAAAACAAGCAAACAAAAAATCATATCTCAATTCTTTTTTTTTTTTTACATTTCAATTCTTATAGAAATTGACAGCTAATTCTAAAATCCAAATGGAATTTTAATGGTTCTTGAATATTCAATTTAACCTGAACAAAATGGAAAAGCTTATTCTGACTTAAAAAAAAACAAAACCTTAAAACTTCAACATCTCCCGCAAAACTAAGACATTAAGTTTAACATCAGACTGATCCTTCACACAGTGATAGATTACAGCAACTTGAACCAAAGCCAAAAGAGAAAAAGAAAAGCAAACCCCAGGGATCTGATTTGAATTCTTAGATATTCTATTTGGGGAGAGCCTTGCAAGCTGTGTTCAGGTAGTCAAAGCCACACCAAGGCTGGACAGTGTGGGATGAAGCACTATTTGTGCTAGAAAGTGTTGGGGCCTCCAGAGTTAAATCAGAGGAGTTTGGGGGATAATATGGAGTTTGGGATTTAATTCATGGCTTTGTACATGTAAGGCCTGCACACCTGCCACCTGAGCGATCTCCCTGACTCTTGATTGTTCTTTGGCCTTCCATTTGTCTGACTAGCCTCCATTTATCCTTATTAATTCACCTAATATTGTTGGACTGGAGAGTGAGGACAGAGGGTGAAGTAGCCTTGAACATGGCTGACCCTGATTTGACCCTGGGCCCATGAGGAATGATTCCAGAGCACAGAGATAGGAGTAATCCTTGAGTGTGGTTTAAAAAACAAACACCCCAAATCTACCTTACATTATTGTTTCTCCAATGACACCTGGTTTTTTTGTATTCAATTACTAGATTTTACCCATTACTCCTTTAGTTCTTTACTTTAATCAGCTACACACTTGTCATGCCCCATAATTATCCCTTCGTCTCTATTATCAGTAATACAATGGGTTTTCCCCAAAAAGGTTGCTTTGTTATGCTTTTCATCTATTTCCTTGCTTATCTTTACTGAAAGTAGAGTATTGAAGCTCCATGTTGTTAAAACTTTTCTTCCTTTAATTCAGTCCTTTAATTTACTTCATATATTTAGATGATATGCTATTAGGTGTGCACATGTTTATAATTATCATAGCTTTTTAAAGTCTTATGCCTTTCATTAATGCATAATGTTTTTCCTCTCTTAAGCTCTTATATAATGTCAATAATGTTTTTTATTAATATGGCTTCCCTTACTGCCTTTGAACTACTATTTACAAGATTATTATTTTATATATTCATGTTCAATTTACTTGTGTCTTTAGATTTAATAAAAATTTTCCATAGATACCATATAAATGAATCATTAAAAAAACTTTTAAAAAGGACATCCTGTATTTTATCTTGGCTTTCCAAAGTCATGGTCACAAGTCCCTTATCAGAGGTAATCAATGATGGTGGTTCAAAACTTGATGCACCAGAGATGTGGGTTAATGCTGCAGCCAATGTGTCCACTGTCCCTTTCTCTTAATTGCCTCTGAGCTGATGGTTGGAAAGAATCAACAGCAACAAAAGAAACAGAAGCCAGAGACCTAATAGCATCCAGGCTTTTAGATTTAACTAAATCCATGGTAGAAGGAACACCTACATGTTTAAAAGTAATTCTAGCTTTTTGTTCCACATATCTTAGTTGACCTCTTTCTTTTGGCTGATAAAAACATATGCAAATAAATCCCTGTCCCACCAGCTCTACCTGTGCGCCCAGAGCGATAAATATAAGACTCAATGTCCTGTGGAGGAGAACTTCGATCACCAGGTCCAACCTCGAGCAGCCACATTTGTTGCCACCAAAACTTTGAAGCTACCTTCTCTAAAGCCATTGAGTATGATTTTCTCATTGAGACTGTGTGAGATCTCCATGTAAACACTGAGCATCCTGTTTTATGTGTGGATTCATTGCCATTTCAGTTGCATTCTTTTTGGTTTCACAGAAAATAACAGCCCGTCCTTCAGATCCACTGTAGACTTGAAACACATCTCCAATTACTGCCGGCCTCTGAGACCAATGACACTGAATGGACAAATGTTCCACAGTAGTTGCAGCCTTTTGAGTCATTTTTCCAACAAGGACAACCTGTTCATATCTAGATTTCATGTATTTTTTTGCAACTTTGTATATCCACTGTGGGCAAGTTGCAGAAAAAAAGTCTCAGAATTGTCTTCAGAATCAGTTTTGTAAGATTCATGAATAATAACTTCAACTTGTTCAGCAAAACCTAAATCTAACATTAGATCCAGTTCATCAAGTACAGCATGGCGCAATTTAGAAAGATCTAATAGGCCACTCTGCAGATGGTCTTTGATACGACCTGGTGTTCCAACCAAGATGTCAATGCCATTTCGAATATGGTTAATTTGGCCTTGATATGATGTTCCACCATAAAAACATGCCATACTGAATTTCCTATTTATATCTTTGAAGTCTTTGGCTACTTAGTTTGCCAGTTCCCTTGCAGGAGACAAAACAAGTATCTTAAGTGAGTGATTTTTTAAAAATCGTTTCTTGATTTCTTTGGAGCCGTTCAATTAAGGGAATGACAAAAGAGAATGTCTTTCCTGTTCCTGTATGTGCTTGAGTAATTAAATCTTTTCCTTCATATACAGGACCAAAAGTCTTAACTTGAATATTAAAGAGATATGTTACCCCTCAACCTTTCAGAAGCTTTATGGTCTCTTTAGAAATAGGAAAATTGAGAAAGCACCTTCTTTCTGTTCACACGTCAAGGTCTCCTCTTATTTATCACTTGATTTATGAGAACTGTCTAAAGATGACGCTCGCTTTGATTTTTTTTTTCATATTCACCCATACCTCCATTTGACAGATCTTTTCTTCATGACTTATGAGATTTAGAAAATTCATCTGAAAGTCTATTAGATCCTTCAGTATCTCCATTTAACTTCTCTTTCATTTTAGCCTTTTTGGGCTTGGGCGCATCCAGGTCATCTGCAACACCATTCATTCTCTCTTGTTTCTGATTTCTCAGTTGAGTCATAATGATGTCTTGACTTCCTTCTATCACTCTTTTGTTTCTCCTTCTTCTGGCTCTCACTGTCCTCCAGAGGGGCCTCCAGCTCCATGATGTCCCCCCACAGCAGTTTCCCTGGCATCATTCGTTGCTGCCGTAGCCATCACTGTCACGGCTTCCCCTTCAGGCCACAAACACCGACAGGCAGCAGAGACCACAGTGTGAAAGGAAGTGAGGACAGGGGGCAGGGCGTCAGTGCTTAATTTTTATATTTTAACGATAAAATTTTATCTTTGTGATATTAGTTTAGAATTGGAAAAATGGTTGGAAAATTTTGCTTATATTATCAAACAAGTAAAAATAAAAACATAATGCATATGTGTGTGTGTATGATTGTGTGTGCCCACAAGAATTTACATGTGTGTATGCTGGTCTTATCTGTTTAGGAGGTATAGGAGCAGACAAGCCAACTAGCAATGAGTACATGTTGTGCTCAGATCTTGATGTCCCTGTGAGAAAGAATCAGGCCAGTTTCTGCTGATTTCTGGGCCAGGCTAGAGGGCAATAAGCCTGTTTGCTCATCTTTTATCAGAAGGAGGAAATGGTAAAAGAATGATGAAAACATGTCAAAAGGAAATAGCAACTAATTTGAAGGCGCTTCAAAATAAATATGAAGAATACCATAGCAAACCATGAATCAACACTAACAGAAATCAACAGAAAGTCTTATTGGAGTATTTTTGCGATTCAATGAAATTA
This sequence comes from Suncus etruscus, assembly GCF_024139225.1. Classification (NCBI taxonomy): domain Eukaryota; kingdom Metazoa; phylum Chordata; class Mammalia; order Eulipotyphla; family Soricidae; genus Suncus; species Suncus etruscus. The sequence goes on along the minus strand of NC_064850.1, from coordinate 151,078,817 downwards.
TGCAATATTTGCAAATATGCAGAATTACAAGGAAAAAGACCAAAGTGGCCTGACTGATCCTTCTTAGCAGTATGATCCCAGTGAACACCATTGTCTGCACCCAACACATTGCAGGCCACTTGGCATTAGTTCCATGATGATGTAGCAAGATGCCTAACGTTAATCTAGAAATAAAGAGATTACAGGAAAGCAAAGAGAACCACTCCAGGAGGAAACACAAAAGGTATGTGACTAAACTGGATCATTCCATAACCAAATATATATATTCTTAGAGCAACTGATGAAATGTAAATAGGCTATGGAGAATTAGATGATGTCTATGTGGTTTATAGAGGTCAGCTGTGGTTGGGCTGTGACTATGTGGGAGAGCTTTCCTATTTGCAGGAAACTCACATTCAACTATTGTGGTGATGGAATTATGGAGCAAATTACTTTTTAGTAATTCATGGAAAGTAGTGTTCTTTGTACTACTTTAAAAAATACTTTTAAGGGGTCAGAGAGATAGCATGGAGGTAGGCATTTGCCTTGCATGCAGAAGGTCAGTGGTTCGAATCCCGGCATCCCATATGGTCCCCCGAGCCTGCCAGGAGCGATTTCTGAGCATAAAGCCAGGAGTGACCCTTGAGCGCTGCCAGGTGTGACCCAAAAAACAATATATATATATTTAAATTGAAGACCAGAGAGCAAGGACAGTGGAAGGGAAATTTCCTTGTATGCAGCCAACCCAAGTTTGTACCTCAATGAATGCAGAGCCAGTGAGCTTGGGGGAACTGCTGAGTGTAACTCATAAAATCAAAACAAACAAGTTTTTAAAAATGATGGTGTGGGATGTTGGTAAACCAAGATGAGAACAGCAACAGTTGTTTATAGTCAACTATAGGGACATGGGATTCATTATATTTTTTTCCAGTCTTCTTTTGTGCATTAGAAAAAGAAGCTACAGGCACTGGAGATCTAGCTTATTAATCTAGTATGTGTTCTGTCAGCCTGGCTCTGTGGGTTCAATGTCCGGTACCACTAAATAATTAATCAGTACAAAGTGGCCTCAATATAAGATAAATTGAAGATGGGGAAGAGGAAGAGGATGGTCCACCAGGGTGTTCCTGGGAAGAAGACTAAAACATCCAGCTAAAGAAGCAAGAAAATTCTGACGGATCTAAAGACATAGAACACAACCATTGAGAAATAAAAGTAACTGTGAAAAAATTGAAAAAAGTTATGGAAGATGCACTGAAACTTTTCGTTTCCTCTGTAACATCAAGCAAGTATAACTTAGAATAGGATATCTCTAAGCAGCGGAAGACTTTGGCAGAGGAGAGTCAATTGATTTTCTTAGAACTAGAAATGAGACAAGGAAGACAGAGGTGAGGGATGCATTTTCTGAAGTATATGATTGTTACATTTTTTAGACTGACAAAGATAACATCTTACAGATGTTGCTTCTGCCCCTCTATCAGTGCCCCCAAGCTGCCTTGTGTTTCTCATTTCCTTGAAGCACTGTCTGGATCTCTAGTTCCCAAAGGGCTGTCCTGTTTTTATTTCTCAGAAAGGCCAATAAGAGCCAGACTGCTTTCTCTATTCTTCCTTCTCCTGAACACCAGTATTGACATATAGACCTAGGAGATGAGGTCACTGGATCCCTGTAATATATGAAAAAGTTTCCATAAGATTATTCTTGGAATTGTTGTATATAAAAAATATTTCCTTAGGATTGTTCTGTGACTATTGCCCCACCTAGGTGGGGGCGCTGTGGAGTTGGAAATAAATAGCTTGATGGACAGGGAAGAGACAAGAGGACTCTCTCTCTCTCTCTCTCTCTCTCTCTCTCTCTCTCTCTCTCTCTCTCTCTCTCTCTCTCTCTCTCCTCTGCTCCCCCCTCCGGATAAATATTACCAAGATCTTCCCCCCGAAAGGGGACAAGGGAATGGGAAGTAATTTCTTATTCTGGGGATTATTCGTGGATTCACAGACACCTAACAAAGGATTTAACAGCACAGATTCCCTACAGATCCCTAAATCACCTTCACAAGCATCAGAGGGATCAGGAGATTCCACACATACTCATAGGCATGGCCTGAATGGCCTAATCTCTGCTTCTTTAAGTCATTATCTTGGCTTAAAACAATCTTGTGGATTGTTTTTGTTTTCTTCATTGCTCTCAGAATAAAATAAACACCTAATCAATGTATGGTGTTGGATGGCTGCTGAGTTGTTGTAATTTTTTTACACCAGAGGGGCCCCGCAATGTGCTGTCACCCAGAACCACATTCAGGTCTACAGAATCCACAGAACACAATGGATTCAAATATACACACAGGGCATGTCTCAGTGTACCAGCCTATCAAAGCCCAAAGGATGAATCAGTGAGAAATGACTCAGAGAATAACTTTAGATACAAGAGGGCTTGACTAAATAATTCCGTAGATGTCCCCAAAAAGTAAAACCAGTATCCTGGACTCCATCTTAAATCTGTTTTTACAGATCTATCTAGTAGTTAGTTTGAGATTAAGGCCTTTAACAACCCCCAGGAAGCTCACACTCATTGCAATCATCGTGCTGCCCCTTTTCAAGTGACCTCAGAAGCCCCTGCTTAAACAAGGGAAGGCATCCAGGTTGGGATTGTCTGAATATATTTAGATATAGCCTGTTTTGCATCCTTCTTTCTCTGAGTAATCTGTTCTGCCAAGTTTCCCCCTTTATAGTCAGGGACAAACTAATTATCATGAAAAGCCAAGAAATAAATATTGAAGAGAACGTGTTCATCATCTATTTTGGTGTCCTCACAGCCAGGAAGTGACATTACATTTTTAATGAATTTTCTCATTTCCATTTTTTTTTTGTTTTTTTAGTTTTTGGGTCACACCCAGCAGCACTCAGGTTACTCCTGGCTCTGTGCTTAGGAATCACTCCTGGCAGGCACTGGGGACCTTATGGGATGCCGGGATTCAAACCACTGTTGGTCCTGGGTCTGCGTGCAAGCAAACACCCTACTGCTGTGCTATCTCTCTGGCTCCTCCATTTTCTTTTTAAATCATAATCTTACATACAATCAATTAAACTACCATCAGCTCCAACAAAGGCCTCCAGTTATTATTTCTGATTAGAAGTTTGTAGGTATGATTTGGAAATTTTCTCAAAGGTATTGCAAAACTTTCTCCCAAAATCAGTGTTGCTTAGGTGACAGAATGATAATACTGCAGAGAAGGTATGTTCAGTCATTACCCAGAATGCCATAAAGGACCCTAAACCCGTCTCAGGAATAATGCCTGAGCACAGAACTAGAAGTAACTCCTGAGCATCCTTGGGTATGGCCCCAAAGCAAAAGAAAAGAAAAGAAAAAGAAAAAGAAAAAGAAAAAGAAAAAGAAAAAGAAAAAGGAGCTATTGAACCTTATCCCTGCAACTTCTTCCTTCCTTCATTAGCTTAATACTTATGTGAAGGGAGAGTACACTAGTACAAAGATTTTTTTAAAATTACCTTTTATCTATAAAGACTAAGAAAGCAAAATCACTATTTTAATTTTTATGGATTAATACATAAACATTTTCAACTAAAATAGTTACAAAAGATTAGTTAGGTGTCTTCTCTATTTTCTTTTAAATAACAAACTTAATTCATAGCCTATGTTAATAGAAGAACTTTGAAAAGATTCCATTTAGAGAGCTTATTTGAAATTCTACATCTGTTCATAGCATGTGATTTCACATCACTCCAACTCACCTTCTCAAACTCTGTTAACTATAAAGGCTGGAGGTGATCAAGGCATTCACTTACCTAACAATGCTGATCAACTGCAAGTGTAAGTACTATGAAGTGAAAGGCACAAGACTGATACTCAAATAGAGATTAAGGAAGGGTATGAATCAGGGACAATTAATAACTTAGCAAGTAACTGATTTTATTTTTGGTAGTAAGTACTTGAAGGTAAAAATAAATTAGAGAACTCATTGGATTTTCTTTTAGAAAAAATAACAAGCAATTCTCTGACTTGGGATAATGATAGTTCATTGTAAAAGTCAGCAAAATTCATTTGTGGGATATAAAAAACAATTCCATAGTATGAGAATAATACCCAAAGACAATAGAAATGTTGGGTGAAAAGTGCAGTTAAGAGAAAGGACCACGATGACAATAATAGTTGCAAATGATCACTGTGAAGGAATTGAGAACCGAGAAGAAATGATATGCATAATACCCTTTCAGTAACAGTATTGAGAATCACAGTGCCTAAATGGAGAGAGAGAGAGAGAGAGAGAGAGAGAGAGAGAGAGAGAGAGAGAGAGAGAGAGAGAGAAACAGACAGACAGAGAAACAGGCAGACAGACAGACAGAGTGAAGTAAAATTTTGCCAGGGGGGCAGGCTTATTTCATGGGGGTTGGTTGGGTTGGGAGAGTAACGGGAAATTTGATTTGATATTGGGATGAAGGGAGGAGTATTGGCACGTTGTATGATTGAAACTCAACTATTAACAACTTTTTAACTCTATCTCACAGTAATTTAATAATAAAAATCTAAATTAAAAAATTTAAAGTAGGAGCAGGAGAGATAGCATGGAAGTAAAGCGTTTACTGTGCATGCAGAAGGTTGGTGGTTCGAATCCCGGCATCCCATATCGTCTCCAGAGCCTGCCAGGAGCGATTTCTGAGCATAGAGCCAGGAGTAACCCCTGAGCACTGCTGGGTGTGACCCAAAAACCAAAAAAAAAATTTTTTTTTAATAAGCATTACCCTATGATTCTGACACTCCAAATGTGTATACTAATCAATAAAGACAAGTTTCACTTGTGAATGTGAATGAAAAAATTCTGAAGAAAATACGATAACTAAAAGCAAACATTGCATCTCACAAGCATGTTTTTTGTTTTTATTTTCTTTTTGTTTTTGGCAAGGGGGCTGCACCTGACAGTGCTCAGGGGTTATTCCTGGCCGTGCACTCAGGAACCATTGCTGGCAGGCTCTGGGGATTATATGGGATGCCAGGGATCAAACCTGGCTGTGCAAGGCAAGCATTCAATGCACTGTACTATTGTTCCAGCCACACACACAGATTTTTTATACCGGATACAATATCAGAATATTAGCCTGAGGGACCAATGAAATAATATATAATGTTGGCATATCTTGCCAACAAGGTTCAATGAGGTAATAATTACTTCATTATGCATAAATTTCACAACAGCTGAGGTTTTCTTTTTAAAACTGGTTCACAGAAGTATGCCAGAAAGCAAAAAACAATGCCTGAATTTAGTAATTATTTATTAATCATTTGCTTGAATGAATGAATGAATGAGGTAATGGACTAATGAAATGATCTTGATTATGAGGATAAGGATTGCATTATTTTATTTCCATTTGAATAGTTCTAATTGAACCATCATGAAATACAATTATAAAGTTGATTATGATGAGTTTCAGTCATAAAATGATCCAATACCCATTCCTTCACCAGTGTAAATCCTGTCACCAATGTCCCCAGTTTGCCTCCTACCCAGCCTCAAGCCTACCTCTATGTCAGATTTCTCTCTCTCTCTCTCTCTCTCTCTCTCTCTCTCTCTCTCTCTCTCTCTCTCTCTCTCTCTTTCTCTCCTTACAGATATAGCACTATTTTTTCTGTACCTAGTTCTTGTCCAAACTATCATCGTCATAATGGTCCCTTCTTTGCACTCCCCTGCCCTCTTTGTGGCAAGCTGCCTATCATGCTATTTTTTTTTTTTTTAATATCCCACAATTGCATTCTCGACAAAAAAATAAAACCTTAGCCCCTTTTAGGTTGGAACAAGACAAGGGTGCCCTCTCATGGTCAATACTCGGAGGCTCTCTTTTTAGCATGGGGTAGAAGACAATTTGTCAAGACTGGATTAGAAGGCAAGAGACAAAATTGCTTAGGGTTTGTAAGAGCATAATCACTGCTCCAGAAAAAAACTACTGCAGTTGGCAACATTTCCAGGTCCAGATTATGCACAATTCTCACTTTGCAGCACTATTCTGGAAAAGTAGCCAAAAATAGCATATCACTTAGCACTGGAACTAAAATTAGACTTCAGGGAAGTATCCGAACAAAAGAAACAAACTTCTGAAAAGAATTTAAAAATTCAAACGAGGGCCCGGAGAGATAGCACAGCGGCGTTTGCCTTGCAAGCAGCCAATCCAGGACCAAAGGTGGTTGGTTCGAATCCCGGTGTCCCATATGGTCCCCCGTGCCTGCCAGGAGTTATTTCTGAGCAGACAGCCAGGAGTAACCCCTGAGCAATGCCGGGTGTGGGCCAAAAACCAAAAAAAAAAAAAAAAAAAAAAAAAAAGATTTAAACGAAGAATATATAACTAAGTAATTGGAGATCATGGATGTGTTATTTAATATTGAAATGTTAGCTGTCCCTCAAATTAATCTGTAGTTTCAATGCAAGGCCTATCAAAATGTCATCATGTATTTTGATGACTTGATAAACTGATTATATAGCCAGAGCAAGGAATAGAGATCTGAGAATCATTGAGACAATTTATAAAAGAAGAGAATAGACTCTTCCTCCTTTAAACATATATATTTGCATGCATAAAATTTATACAATCAGATATTAAGAGTTCAAGATATAATGATAAAAAAGACTATATAACAAAACAGGAAAGAACCAAATCAACAGAAAAGAACTGATACTCCAGAAAGAGCTGACACAGTAAACTTGTATATAATGAAAGAAATACCACTATTACTGAAAAAAGGTGAATTGTTTTCCACTACATGGGGTATTTTTTAAGTAGTGGGTCCCACTCTTATAGCATCTTCAAAAGTAACTTCAGGGCTAGAGCCCTGCCTTGCACACAGGCAATGAGGTTTGATCTCTAGTATCTCATTCAATCTCCCAAATCCACCTGGAGGGATCCATTAGCACAGAGCAAAAAGTCAGCGAGCCCTAAGCACAGCTGCCATGTGTGACCCCAAGCAAGCAAGCAAAGAAGCAAATAAATAAAAAGGAACTTCAGTTGAAATTTAGGAGTGAATATAAAAGATAGATGTGGAATATGATAGAAAAATATAGAATACAGTTAGTACATTTGTGAGGGACTAAAATTCAAAACTGTTTCATCAATAGTCCAAAGCAACAATTCAGTTAGATGAAATACGACACAGGTAAAATTATTAAGTAAAAATAGAGTTGGAGAGTTCTTTTGGGAGTTTAGTAATGAAATTTCAAGAGAATCCAGAAGATCAAAAGAGAACTATGGGAATTTTTTTTACAAGAGAGAGAACTATAGGGGAAGATAGACACATGTAATATACACGAGAAGCATGTTTGAAAAATACAATCTCAGAACTGCATGCCAAACAATGAATCATCAATTTCCTCTTTCCTTCAACCCAATCAACAAAGCTAGAAAGTTAATAGTCATGATGCAGAAACCTTCATACTCTGTGTCTGTGCTCTAGAGACCATCACGGGTATAAAAATAAACATATACAGACAAATAACTGCAACATTCCATGAGTAATTAAAGATGTAGGAAGCTCCTAATAGTCCACCCAAGAAATGGTTCAGTATATAGAACACATCTTGAATAGAGCTCAAAGACAGGCTAAAGAGGGAGAAAAGCCAACAAATTGGAATTTGTGTTAACAATATCATGTTTGAAAAGGTCTAAAATGCAGTGAGCTGCTGGTTAGATTCATGTAATTATATTATTAAACTAAATTCTTTTGAGGACTGTGATGGGGGAATTCAAATATATTCACTGATGGAAGATAGGCTCTTCAGCCAAATGAACAGAATTATTCAAACACAACTGTACTGCCAGGAACTGCTGAGTTCAGGAGACAATTGCTCCTCAAGTGAAATGCACAAACTAATGAATATACTCAGTCTTGCTACTACTTCAGGACATTTTATACCCTGAAACTAGCACTTATGCTTTTAGAAATATTTGAGATAAATATCAAAAATCCAGGAACCTATCATATCCTAATCCACTAAGAATGTCTTTGGAAGAAGAACTTTCTTAGATACTACATTCTTTATTCTAAAGAACATAAAAATGAAGGCTTCCAGTGTGGTTCCCAGTGATTTTCTACGTTTTATATATTAGAAGGAAAACTGTGGGACACACATTAGGCTTCTGTAGCTCTCTCTAACCCCCACTTACCGTGCCTTCTGGGTCCACGAGTAGCAGGTGTTTGGCCTGGCCATTGTGCATGCCTGTAAGGACGAAGGAACCTGGGTTGGTGGTGCTCTTTCTGACTAAGAAATCTCCATCTCTCTTCAGCAGCCCCTCAGCCTCCTTCCTGCTCATATCTCCTTGGTACCAAGGCTCTGCTTTCAGCTCTTCCAGCATCTTGGCATCTGGAGCTCTGGGTAAGACAGGACTGATGCACTCCACAGAGGCTGCCTTGTTCAATACAGGCCCCAAGCACTGGTTCTTGAGCGCATCTTCAAAAGGTTCTGTCAACAATATTTGCCAACAAGTCAATCCCAAGATGGTAAAGAGTACAATGCAAAGGCAGCTTTCATCAAGAAGAAAAACTTCCATCAAGAGTCAGTAGGACAAAAAGACCAAACACACATAGAGAGACATAGAGATAACTAGCTGGTAAAATAATAATTGATATGACAAGCATTTGAAAGCACAACCCAAATCTTGACATGATTTCTTCTGATGAGTTTGTTTTCCCAAGACAGCTGGGCATTATGCCTTATGCCAAGAATTGAGGAACAGCCTTTGTCTAGCTGATTCAAATAACTTCATTTCTGCACACTGTAAGAGGCTGGGTGTATTACATGCCATCTACTTTCTCTGGAACAGAAGCTAGTCTTTTGAACAAATCTGTTCTTTTCTGAATAAAATACTGCCAATCTCAGAGGAAATAACACAAAGGAAAAGGGAAACTGCAAATACTTTGATTTCATGCAAAACCTAAACCCAGCCCATCAACTCTAAAATCTGTGCAGCAGGGACATTTTCAGAAGAGAAGTAAACTGACATTTACTGAGTGTCTTTGTGTGACTTGTCTAAGGCTAACAGCTCTACCTTCCTTGCCCTTAATTTTTTTCCCTATGGAAAGTGCTCCTGTGTGTTTGTAGGAGCTGGGGTTGACTTCACATCCTTCAGGACATAGTTTGTACTATAGGATATGAATATGCTGTAAGAGTAATAAACACCATTCACAAAAGAAAGAGCTGCACATGTCTAACAATCTCAAAGCTTAATTTTTAGATGAAGGAATGTATAATAAAGCACTCTGTAAAGTGCTCCAAGAGCTATGTGAATGTAAGGTTTCATGATAATCAGACCACTGCCACTGCCACCAAACGTGGAAGGCACAGTTATCTCCTATGCAAAACCACTTCCCCAGAGCCCAACATTTCCTGCTTTATAACGTGGATCCTATAAATATTCAATATATGTTTCCAAGTTTAGACAAGTTTGCTAAATGTTGGTAGAAGATGGGCAGAAGTGGAATAAAATAATGGAATAAAATAAAAAAGCTCATTTATGTGTATTAAATTATTGCAGTTTAGGGGTGAAAAGGGTATTTAAATTATTAGCTAATTTTTCTATTCTTTATATTTGTAATTTTTGTAGTATATAGTTTCTATACAATTATCATCTATCACAATTACTATTATCAGCACCATTATTACTACAATTACCATCTTCATTGTCAACACTAGCATCATCATCATCATTTGTAAGTAAGAATTCAGTGTCTGGAAAACCACAGCGGTTCGGCTGAGGTTAAATGACATTTGTTGGGTTGATATTTTCTGATCAATCATAAGAATCATGTCAACCTGCCCTCACGCAAATACACTATCACAAATGCCAAATGAACCAGAGAAGTTGCCTTTCACTAGCAGTAAATTAGCTAACCTTTAGAGTTCTCCTTTCCTCCCTTATAAAATAGGCATATATTGGTTATAGCAATAATATAATATCTACCTGTGGAACTATTATAAAAATTAAATCCTAAGAATATAACTTAGGATAGAAATTTGTTTCATTTTAGTCTCTTTCCCCACCTTCCCTACTACCCATAAAGTATTTTTAAAAATTTTGAAAAAGAACTGTTAAGATATAAAACTTCCTGTGAATTTGGTTCATGAATGATCAGTCCATGAATGATGTAATTTTCCCAATCTATCCAAATGAGAAATGCTTGTAATTACCTCCTATATATCTACAAAAACTTGCCACCACTCTTCTCATGCTGTTTTATTTCGCATGCAACACTGGACACTATATAATAGTCAATAATTGTTATTTATAACAAAGTCCAATTTCTTCATATCAGTTGGACTTTGCCTTTTTCTCTTGTTCGTCTCCAGAAAGGAGCATAATATTTGACTTGCAGCAGATGAATAGTAGTAGTGAAAGAGGAAGAGAGCAAGGTGAAGTGAGCATGACAAACGCTTCACATGGTATGTTGCAATTTGTGTTTACTCTTGAATCTTGCTAATGTGTCTGGGAGTCTCGGAGGAGAGGGACTCTGTCATGTCATCTCAGCACAGTATTGACACAAGAGCCAATTGTTACTTGAGTGCCAAATCAACACGCATTTATTTGTGTATGTGGATTTTATCCATAGATTTACAAACTTTCCAAAGGAAAGTTAAATCAAAACAGAGGTGCACATGACATATCCTTCTAGTTAAAAGGCCTGTAATTTGGATGCAGAAACTGGCTAAACTCAAAGTCCAATTGGAAAAGTACAACTAGTCGTCGTCATTCATTCCCACCCCTGTAGCCCAAAATTCAATACTTGCACCGATATAAAAGACAGTATAAAAGGCAATCTCAAAAGAATAAAACCAGAGGAAAATAAAAACCCACTCATGTCAAAGAGGTCTTTGCGGGGGCTGTTCTCCGAGCTGCTGCCAGAGGCAGGAGCCGTCTGTGGCGGGAGGCGCTGAGTATTGATGTAGGTGGGCACTTCTCCCATGGGGACCGAGTGTGATTTTCCATCTGGCAAGCTGTAGAGGTCCAAGGACCCTGCAACAAGAAAACATGTCTCTTTCTCTTATGCTGAAAACGTAGTTCCAGCATCTACTGCTAATCCACTCTGTTTTTCACACAGAATGTTGGGCTCCATTAGAACATTCTCAAAGGCGCTCTTGACTTCAATCTCTCTTTCTCACCCCATCACTGATACTTGTATTCCGACGAGGACTCTTTCCAGTCCAAGTTAATGTGGCACCTGCTAGCACATACTTGGGACCCCCTTATGACAGCAATGATCCCTGATCCCACTCTACCCTTGACCCAAGCATATCTGTCTGCAGTAGAAATTGTCTGAACCTGCTTAGTCTCCTTTACATAGACATTGAGATCAAATCACAAATCTTATGCTAATTGTTTTGCCTTTTCAGGGAAATTCAGTGCTTTCTAAATTCTCCATTCTAATACTCAGTGGAAGGGCTGGAACTCTTTTTAATTTATTTATGGATTTGTTTTGTGATGTTGGAGACTGAGCTGAGGGCCTTAGTGCAAGGTAGGGGACCCATAACTAAGCCACTTCTTTTGTCCATTTAAGCAATACAAAGCCAGGCGTAGGACCTTGTTTCCTTTTATTAATTTTTTAATTACTTCCTCCAAACCAGGACAGTAGAACAGCAGATAGTGTTTTTGCCTTGCACTTGGCTGATGCAGGTTTGATTATTACCACTCTCTGTGGTCCCATGAGCCCTGCCGGAAGTGATGCCTAAATACAGAGCCATGAGTAAGCCCTGAACACTATTGGGTGGACCCCTCATAAAACCCCCAAACTTTAAAAAAAATAAATATCTACCCCAGTTTTTATTGAGGCATCCTGACTCACATGCTGTTAATGATAGTTTGATGCATGCACTATTGTTGCATCACGCACACCACCAGAGTGTCAGCTTCCCTCCAACAAGGAAAGATCCTGTTTGAGAAAGTATGTTTTAAATGAACTGAGACATTCATTCTCCTCAGAAATGGAGTAGGCTTTGAGGTTTAGGATTACTAGATGGTGTCACAGGGCTGAGAAATTAAATCTGGGTCCCAGTGACATCATCTGATGTGACTGAAGATTTGCAGAAGATCTGCTTCAGTCAGTCTGTTTCTTTCCAAAAGATCACACAGAGAGAGAGAGAGAGAGAGAGAGAGAGAGAGAGAGAGAGAGAGAGAGAGAGAGAGAGAGAGAGAGAGAGAGAGAGAATCTATCTGTGTCTGTCTGTTTGTTTCTCTCTTTCATCCTCATGGTCATCTGTTGGCCAACACATCTCTGGAAAAGGCTACGTTCACACTATCTCACACACTGTGAACAGCAGGATGTTGAAGACCCTTAATCTGGCAAAAAAAATGACTCCAGGATTTCTTTTCACCCTGATGGCACTCAGTCTGACATGGTCCAATGCAAATCAGTACTGCTTGAGCTCGTGGGTGATAGGAGCCACCAAGGCTGCATCTGGAGTTGCTCAGACTGTTCTGCAGAGCTGGAGATTGAATTTAGGGCCTAAACATAAAAGGCATGCACCTTTTGGGCTTTCTCCCTAGCTCCTCACTTGGGATTTATGCCTGATGATTTCTCAGATGATACTCTTGATCCAGGAGGAGAAATGCCCTGCAAGAAGTTGAACTAGCTTTCATATGTTATGAAAGTCATGGAGACAGTCCATAGCATACATATACCTTGAATTAGCCACAGCAGAGAACATGAAGTGAACATGAAGCAGGAAAGGGAAAGCCTTGATTTGTGAATCAAGTGTCTTCTCTGGCTCTAGACTCCTCGTGGAGTTGGTTCCACTTCTCTATAAGGCCATTGAAGCATGGGGTAAAGGATGGACTGTGTTGAAATAGGGACCATCTGAGCACTAGAGATAAGCAGGGATTGTGGGGATAGAATCAAGATGTCATGGAAATAAAAAAGAACTTTCTCTATAGATTGTCTCCTTCCACTAAAGAGGGTCAGAGAGAAGGCCACTCTTAAGCAGCATATGTGGGAAAATAAGTTAAGGATCTGTTCAGAGTCCCTAAGATTTGCTCAGAGTTGTTTTTTTGGGGGGTGGTGGTGGTGGTGGTGGCAGGGTACAGGCAGTGCACCATTACTGTTGGCCTGTAATTGGAAACCTGTGACATTCTTTCTCTGGGGAATTTTTTTTGCACCATCTAGACTCTACTTGGCTTTTTTTTTTTTTTTGCACCATCTAGACTCTAGTTCTAGGCTGTTCTAGGGTTACACACATGGCCTAGAGAAGGCTTGGTGAACTCCTTGTCTGCAGTGCGCACATGTATATATATTCCAACAAATTCTACAAGGAGAACTTTACAAGCTGCTTACTGAAAATTTAAGTTCAATGAATACTTTCCCAAAGCCAGCCCATCCCCACCGCAGATTATGCAAGCTCTGGGCCAGGGCAGGTGGGCAGACCACAGCCATAGACAGCAGAGTTCATTTCCACTCAGGAGAAACAGCAACCGGCATGTTAAGAAGGGACATTCTTACTTGTTCTATGGAAAAAGAGACATTGCTTTCAAATCAGAACTTCAGATGTATTAAGAGTTCCAAGTATAAAACTGCAGGGCAAAAGTTTGCTAATGTTTATTTGGCCCTGGCAAATTTCTTACATTGTCTGTTCTTTATCTCACTGAATTAACTTGAGTACAAAAACTAACTTATTTTTAAATAAGTCTGATCTATTTTCCAAAGAGCAAGTGTCTGACACCAATAATATGAAATAAATTATGTGTCCTAAGGGCCAGAGTGATAGTACAGTAGTTAATGCACATGCCTTTCCTGTGATAAACTGGTTTCAATCCCTGGAACCACACAGTCTTTAGAGCATCACTGGGTGCATGTGGCTTAGGACGATCCTAAGTCTGTCAGGGTGACTTGGATGACTCCCAGCACTCGAAGGAATATGTAGTATATGCCTAGACCACTGAACCACTGGGTCACTGAAGGTGGCATAATGGATTCTGCAGCACTACTTTAGAAGCCACCCCAATTTAAAAAAGTAAAATAATGCGTCTCTTTTAGTCTTCTGCAGTTACTATACATCATGAACACATGAAAATGTGTCTCTATTTTTTATCTGCTAGTTTTATCCTCTCTGAAATAATCTCATGTGGTGAATCTCCACAACTTGTCATATTGCCCAAGTTACAGGAGGATGGATATCTTTCAGTTTGGTTAGGGAAACATAAAAGTCTCCATGAGGAGGAAACTTGAAGTTTAAAATATTTACTGTCATTCTCTTTCTATCATAAAGGACCATAATGAAGAAAAATACCTTGAAGTTGAGCCATTAAATGGTAGAATTGATATGAATAGGATATTCATTCATTTGTTGCTCTACCTCCTTCAGATCCTGTGATGTTTATAGCTAAAACCCCAGAGCCCTTGAACAGACCATAGAAATGTTTCAAGGAAAAAAAGTTTAAAAGTAAAGAAACCATTTAAACTGTAAGTGTAAGGGGCCAGAGAGATAAGATAGCCCAGCAAGTAAGGTTAATGCTTTGCACATGGTGGACTGAGATTCAATTCCCAGAACTCCATATATCTCCGAAGCCCTGCCAGGAGTGCTCCCTGAGTGTAGAGCCAGGAGTAAACCTTCAGCACCCGAAACACAGAACATAAAATAAAATAATTTTTAAATAAACTATAAGTGTACATAAACACAGAGTGAAGAGAAATAATTAAGATGAGCCAACAGCAATTATATCTTAGTGAAAACTGAGTGATTTCTATCCAGAAAAGCAGGTGCTTGTCAATGGTTTAATATGGTGTAACAATGTCTTCCTAAGGTATTTCAAGACCTACAAATCCCTAGGACATCCCCAAGTCTCTCCACCTACCCTGCAGGAGCACATCACCTTTCTTGTTTGTTTATTTTCTGGAGCACCTCAACATGCTCTCACCTTGCCTCATGGATGTTGGATACCAGTCCTCACCAAATGGGTCTTCTAAGTGTCTTCCCTGGTAGTATGTTTGTTCTTTTCCTGAAAACTATACATACACATAAATAGACAAAGAGGAAAAAATAACTGTCTTCTTATTCCATATCTTCAAAAGCCAATTTAGAGGAACTTATCTGAGCTCATTGCATCCCCAGTGATATTAAATTCTAATTTTCTGGAGATTTGGGAAGCTTGTGGGTGGGGAGGAAAGGGCCACATATTGTCAAAATAGCACTCTCCTTTATATTACTCCCTCTGACTCTTCTCTAATTATGACTGTAAATCGAGCTTCTCTGCAGGCAGCCATATGATCCAACAGGTCCCCAAATAAGTTCTAGTCAGAGAAAAGCAATGTGTCAGAATATATTTCCCACCAACTCCCATGCCAATTCATTCCTTCTATGTTAAAGTTAAGGACAGTTGATTTCAGTCTGCCTTGACACTTCTATTGGTGTAATAATCATTCACATAAAGGAAATGGCATTAAATAAAACTACTAGTACCAATAATTGTAATAACTATGGGGAAATAGTCTCTAGAACTTTGAGTTAGAATAAATATCAATGTCATGAATAAAGTAGAAAAACTTATGAAAATTTCCTATTTTAATGACCAACCCCACTCTCTTTACAGAAAACTCAAAGTATATCAGACCTTTTAAAAAGTCTATTACTCTCTCTATGTCTCATTATTATCATAATATGAAGGATTTTTCTAGGATGGAGATATTTCCTCACTCCAATATGAAGAATTATTTTAATTCAAAGGCTTTGACTCATGCCTTGTGATGTTAAAACCAAAGCCTCTCCAATTTATTTTTTAGTGAAATCCAAGGGGAGAAGGGTTTTGAGTCTTTCTAGCAAAGACTGGGGAAAACAAGCCTGAAAATAAATTCTGTATAGAAGCAAAGCTACCTGGACAGCATCAGGGGCCTGGGGCTTTGTTTTCAGGCGTGTATCAGCAAATCCTCCAGAAGGGGGTGTCTTGCTTGAAATGTTGTTGTAGTAGGGATGGTCTGAAACATCGCTCTCCTCTTCTGTCCAAGGATCATCCAGACTCTGCATTCTGTTCAAAGACATTTGCAAAAGCTTTAGCTGAAAGTTAGCTTGCAATTAAAACCAACAATGCTGCAGGCTGAGGTAGGGAGCTTGTCTGGCATGCAGCTCACCCAAGTTTAATTCCTGACACCCTGTGTAGTCCCCAAAGCCATTCCAGGAGTGATTTCTGAGCTTAGACCCAGGAGGAAGCCCTGAGTACAACTGCATGTGGCTCAAAATTAAAAAATTAAAAAACAATGCTAATGTCTATTAGTACCTATAGTCCCAGAAAAAAGTTTGCTTATTACCATTCTTCAGCCATATAGATTTTGTGAACGTTTCTGTTAAAAACACCTGCCTTCCTGATAATTGTAGTTTTGGGGGAAATTCTAGTTAAAGATGAAATAGAAAAAAGAGCCATCCTCTTTTATTGAGGAAGTAAATGTTAAATAGTTAAGAATTTATGTGTAAAGATACTCAAATATTCAGGCACAGGAGTATTTCTTAAGCCATGAAATCTACCCAAACAAATCAACTTTTTAAATATTAAGGTTTTGTGACAATGGGGTTGACAGAGCAAGGAACTAAAAAAATTCTCTCCTCCTCAAAAACAGCAAGAAAACTAGCTAAAGTCCCTTCCCTTCCAATCTAGGCTGGAGAGGATATACATTTGTCCATGTCACCCAATGGTCCCCCCCAAGCATCACTGATTATGGTATTAGAGATCTTCAAGCAACACCATAGTGACCTTGGTCATCTCTGGCACTGCATGGCTCAAGCAGTATCATATCCTTGGCCCTTTCCAGAATTGCTAGCCCAGCTGGCTAAGAAATTAGACAGGGGTCCCTGAGCCATTATATATAATGGTAGTTGGCATTATAACCTACACTTTATTTGCCCTGGTTTTTGAGCCACACCCAACAGTGCTTAGAGCTACTGGCTATGTGCTCAGGGATCACTCCTGGCAGGCTCAGGGGACTTTATGGGTTATGGGAAATTGAACCCAAGTCAACGATGTGCAAGGCTGCTCCTTACCCACTGTCCTATTGTTCTGGCTCCTAACCTGCGGTTTTACCTTCCCATCTCCATAGTAGTTTTGAAAACCAATAGCCATAGTCACAGTCAAAATAGAACAGGAGAAAGCAGAAGAGCTTAAAATCTGCTTCAAAGACCTACTCCTGAAAATAGTCATTCTATGACCCATTCTGGTCATCTCATAGAATACCACACTCCCAAGGCTGACTATTTAATCCAATTCAAAGCATACCTAGAGGAAAAAAAAACTTTCTCAAAAATAGAGACAATTACTTAACAGCCTGATTTTCTGAGGCAGTGCATAGTGTTTGGAACAAAGGGTAGGTTAATTAAAAATTTAAAAGGAAAAGTTGGAAATAATATGTTGATGGGGTCTTTGATAAATATCAACATGCATCTAGAAATCTGTGTTTATGTCTCAAGCTGTGTGAATGCTCAGAATACTTGAAAGCAATCATTTTTTCCCCTCTGGCTGATCTAAGACCTACACAAGCAGTTAAAAAAGCCAATGTTTAATTGCTTGCTAGAGTATTCATGGACTGCCTCAACATAGAAAAAGAAACTCTCAAAAAATATTGAGAGCCAGTGAAACAAAGCAATAGCAGAGAAGCAGAGTGCTTGCCTTGAATGTGATCAACCCAGGTTCCATCCCCAGCATCCACTATAGACCCCGTACACTTTCAGGAATAATTCCTAACTTCAGAGTCAGGAGTAAACCCTGAGTACCACCTGGTATGGCTCCAAAAACAAAGATTGGGAGCCAATATTCCCAAGCACCTAAGGAAGCCAACCCCTAATCATTAGTTAATGAATAAAGGAACTGAGCAGTGTTGTAAATGGTTTTATATAACAAACAATATAGCTTTTCTAGAGTCCATCTAGAAAACTCTAGCATTAGTCTTGCAACCACAACTGATATCAAAGTTGTCAAATTATAATATTTAAAATATCTGAATATAGGGACCAAAGAGATAAGTAGTAGCTGTAGTACATCTGATCTAGCTTTGATTTCTAGCACAACATAGATCCACCAAGAGTGATTCCTGGTCACAGAGTCAGGAGTAAACTCTGAGAGCTGCTGAGTGGCCCCCAAAGCAAGAATAGAGAAATAAAATGTGCAGATACAACAAAAATTACAAATATTAACATATGACACAGACATAAGGGAAGAGGAGGAGGGAAATCAATAGAATCAGTAGAAATTATCCATAAGAAAACTCAGATACTAAACATAGACAAAACTTGAAATTTGTTATTTTACACATGATCTGAGAACATAAGGAAACTATATGCCAGAAGCTAAATGGGAGAAAATAGTGCCTTACCAAGTGGGGAATATTGATTTAGAGATGGGAAAAAAATTCTGAATTGCAAATTTTAATTTTTTCCTCTCTTATTTAAAAGTCAATAGAAAACAATTTTTATAATTATCTTTATTTAAACACCGTGATTACAAATATGATTATAATTGTATGATTACAGTCATGTAAAGAACACCCCCCTTTACCAGTGCAACATTCCCACCACCAATTTTCCAGATCTCTTTCCTCCCCAACCCCCCCCCACACACCTGTACTCGAGACAGGCTTTCTACTTCCCTCATTCATTCACATTGTTATGATAGTTTTCAGTGTAGTCATCTCTCCAACTGCACTCATCACTTCATGTCATGAGCTGCACCTACCAGCCGTCATCTCTCTTGTCTCTGAGATACTGTTAAAATTTCTTTCATTTTTCTTAAAGCCCATAGATGAGTGGAACCATTCTGAGTCTTTCTCTCTCCCTCTGACTTACTTCACTCAGCATAATAGATTCCATGTACATCCATGTATAGGAAAATTTCATGACTTCATCTCTCCTGATGGCTGCATAGTATTCCATTGTGTATATGTACCACGTTTCTTTAGCCACTCATCTGTTGAAGGGCATCTTGGTTGTTTCCAGAGTCTGGCTATTGTAAATAGCGCTGCAATGAATATAGGTGTAAGGAAGGGATTTTGTATTGTATTTTTGTGTTCCTCGGGTATATTCCTAGGAGTGGTATAGCTGGATCGTATGGAAGCTCAATTTCCAGTTTGTGAAGGAGTTTCCATATCGCTTTCCATAAAGGTTGTACTAGACGGCATTCCCACCAGCAGTGAAAAAGAGTTTCTTTCTCTCCACATTCCCACCAGTACTGCTTGTTTTCCTTTTTTGTGATGTGTGCCAATCTCAGTGGCATGAGGTGGTACCTCATAGTAGTTTTGATTTGCATCTCCCTGATGATTAGTGATGTTGAGCATCTTTTCATGTGCCTTTTGGCCATTTGCCTTTCTTCTTTTTCAAAGTGTCTGTTCATTTCTTCTCCCCATTTTTTGATGGGGTTAGTTGTTTTTTTCTTGTATAGTTCTGTCAGTACCTTGTAAATTTTGGATATTAGTCCTTTATCTGATGAGTATTGGATGAATAATTTCTCCCACTCAATGGGTGGCCTTTGTATTCTGGGCACTATTTCCTTTGAGATGCAGAAGCTTTTCAGCTTAATATAGTCCCATCTGTTTATCTCTGCTTCCACTTGTTTGGAAAGTGCTGCCTCCTCCTTAAAGATGCCTTTAGTCTCAATGTCCTGGAGTGTTTCACCTACATGTTGTTCTATATACCTTATAGTTTCAGATTTGATATCAAGGTCTTTAATCCATTTGAATTTTACCTTTGTACATGGTGTTAGCTGAGGGTCTGAGTTCGCTTTTTTGCAAGTGGCTAATCAGTTGTGCCAACACCACTGGTTGAGTAGGCTTTCCTTGCTCCATTTAGGATTTCTTGCTCCTTTATCAAAAACTAGGTGGTTATATGTCTGAGGAACCTTCTCTGAGTACTCAAGCCTATTCCACTGATCTGTCTTTATTCCAATACCATGCTGTTTTTATAACTATTGCTTTGTAATGCAGCTTAAAATTGGGGAAAGTAATGCCTCCCATATTTTTTTCCCAAGGAGTGTTTTAGCTATTCTAGGTTGTTTATTGTTCCAAATAAATTTCAGAAGTGTTTGATCCACTTCTTTAAAGAATGTCATGGGTATCTTCAGAGGAATCACGTTAAATCTGTACAATGCTTTTGGAAGTATTGCCATTTTAATGATGTTGATCCTGCCAATCCATGAGCAAGGTATGTGTTTCCATTTCCGTGTGTCCTCTCTTATTTCTTGAAGAAGTGTTTTATAGTTTTCTTTGTATAGATCCTTCACATCTTTAGTCAGGTTGACTCCAAGATATTTGAGTTTGTGTGGCACTAATGTGAATGGGATTGTTCTCTTAATGTCCATTTCTTACCTATCATTATTATTGTATAAAAAGGCCATTGATTTTTGTGTGTTAATTTTGTAGCCTGCCACTTTGCTATATGAATCTATTATTTGTAGAAGCTTTTTGGTAGAGTCTTTAGAGTTTTCTAAGTAGAGTATCATGTCATCTGCAAACAGTGAGAGCTTGACTTCTTCCTTTTCTATCTGGATTCCCTTGATATCTTTTTCTTGCCTAATCACTATAGCCAGTAATTCCAGTACTATGTTGAATAGGAGTGGTGAGAGAGGACAGCCTTGTCTTGTACCAGAATTTAGAGGGAAGGATTTTAGTTTATCTCCATTGAGGATAATATTTGCCACTGACTTCTGGTAGATGGCTTTGACTATATTGAGAAAGGTTTCTTTTATTCCTATCTTGCTGAGAGTTTTCATCAAGAATGGGTGTTGAACCTTATCAAATGCTTTTTCTGTGTCTATTGATATGACCATGTGATTTATACTTTTCTTGTTGTTTATGTTGTGTATTATGTTGATAGATTTATGGATGTTAAACCAACCTTGCATTCCTGGGATGAAACCTACTTGAATGATCTTCTTGATGAGGCACTGGATCCTGTTTGCCAGGATTTTGTTGAGGATCTTTGCATCTGTGTTCATCAGGGATATTGGTCTATAATTTTCTTTTTTGGCAGCATCTCTATCTGGTTTTGGTATTAAGGTGATGATGGCTTCATAAAAGCTATTTGGAAGTGTTCCTGTTTTTTTTTTATTTCATAAAAGAGCCTGGCCAGGATGGTAGTAGTTCTACTTGAAAGGTTTGAAAGAATTCATTCGTGAATTCATCAAGGCCTGCACTTTTGTTTTTGGGCAAATTTTTTATTACAGTTTTAATTTCCTCAATAGTGATGGGGGTGTTTAGATATGCTACAACTTCTTTATTCAACCGTGGAAGATTATATGAGTTCAAAAATTTATCCATTTTGTCCAGGTTCTCATATTTAGTGGCATAGAGTTTCTCAAAGTATTTTCTAAATACCCTTTAAATCTCTGCAATATCTGTAGTGATCTCCCCCTTTTCATTTCTAATATGCATTATCAAGTTTCTCTCTCTCTTTTGCTTTGTGAGTTTTTCCAATGGTCTATCAATTTTGTTTATCTTTTCAAAGAACCAACTTCTGCTTTTGTTGATCTTTCGGATTGTTTTTTGGGTTTCCATTTCATTGATTTCTGCTCTCAGCTTTGTTATTTCCTTCTGTCTCCCTATTTTTAGTTTCTTTTGTTGATCATTTTCTAATTCTGTAAGCTGCGTCATTAAGCTATTTATGTATGATACTTCTTCCTTCCTGATGTGTGCTTGCAAAGCTATAAATTTTCCTCTCAGTACCGCTTTTGCTGTATCCCATAGGTTCTGATAGTTTGTGTTTTCATTGTCGTTTGTTTCCAGGAAATTTTTGATTTCTTCTTTGATTTCATCTCGGACCCATTGGTTGTTCAGTAATAGGCTGTTTAATTTCCAGGTGTTAAATTTTTCTTCTGTGTCCCTTTGTAGTTCACATCTAACTTCAGAGCCTCGTGGTCAGCAAAGGTAGCCTGCAAAATTTCTATCTTTTTGATTTTATGGAGGTATGTTTTATGTGCCAGCATGTGGTCTATCCTGGAGAATGACCCATGTACGCTGGAAAAGAATGTGTATCCAGGTTTCTGAGGATGGAGTGTCCTATATATATCTACTAGGCCTCTTTCTTCCATATCTCTTTTCAGGTCTAGTATATTTTTGTTGGGTTTCCATTTGATTGACCTATCTAGCGTTGACAAGCCTGTGTTGAGGTCTCCCACAATTATTGTGTTATTATTGATATCCTTCTTCAGATTTGTCAACAATTGTATTAAATACTTTGCTGGTCCCTCATTGGGTGCGTATTTGTTTAGGAGAGTGATTTCTTCCTGCTGTACAAATCCCTTGATTAGTACATAATATCCATCTTTGTCCCTTACACTTTTCTGAGTATAAAGTTTGTGTCATCTGATATTAGTATGGCCACCCCCGCTTTTTTAAGGGTGTTGTTTGCTTGAATGATTTTCCTCCAGTCTTTGATTTTGAGTCTATGTTTATTCTGACTATTCAGGTGTGTTTCTTGTAGGCAGCAGAAGGTTGGCTTCAGTTTTTTGATCCACTTCACCACACTGTGCCTCTTAACGGGTGCATTTAGTCCATTGACATTGAGAGAAATAATTGTCATGGGATTTATTGCCATCTTTGTGTAGAAGTTTGGTGTGTTTTTGTTCTGTCTTGTCTTTAGAATAGATCTTTCAGTTTTTCTTTTAAGGCTGGTTTTGAGTCTGTAAAGTTTTTGAGCTGTTGTTTATCTGTGAAGCCATGTATACTTCCTTGAAACCTGAAAGTGAGTTTTGCTGGGTGCAGTATTCTTGGCGAAGCATTTATTTCATTGAGTTTTGTCACTATATACCACCACTGCCTTCTGGCCTTGAGTGTTTCTGGTGACAGGTCTGCTATAAATTTCAAGGATGCTCCCTTGAATGTAATTTCCCTTTTCTATCTTGCTGCTTGCAGTATTCTATCTCTATCTGTGGGATTCATCATTGTGACTAGGATGTGTCTTGGGGTGTTTCTCCTGGGGTCGTTTTTAGCTGGCACTCTTTGGGCATGCAGGAGTTGGTCACATGTTTTCTTTAGCTCTGGTAGTTTCTCTGTGATGTTCTTGACTATTGATTCTTCCTGGAGATTTTCTTCTTGGGTCTCTGGGACTCCAATGATTCTAAAGTTGTTTCTGTTGAGCTTATCAAAGACTTCTATTTTCATCTGCTCATATTCTTTAAGTAACTTTTCCATTGTCTGATCCTTTGATTTAAGGCTTTTTTCCAATCTCTTCTGCTGTGTAAAGTTGTTGTGCATCTTGTCTTCCAGAGCACTTATTCTATCCTCAGCTGCTTTTAACCTGTTGGAAAGCTCATCCATTATGTTCTTCAATTTGTCTACTAAGTTTTTCAGACCTGTTATTTGACCTGATATTTCAGTTTGGAGTTTTCTGATTTCTATCTTCATATTCTCTTGATTTTTACTAGTGTTCTGATTTATACTTTCTTTGAGTTCTGTGAGCAACCTCCATATTTCTTCTCTAAACTCCATTTCTGAAAGACTGCTTAGGTGGTTGGCCATTGTTGGGTCATCAGAGTTTCCATCTTCATTCTCTATGGCTGAAGTTGGTCTGCGTAGTTTCCCCATTGTCACGCTTATGCTGTGGGTTTTTCTACGTGTTGTGGTGGTATTCATTGGCTAGGTGGAGTGCACGACTGCGAAGCGAAGTGGAGTGGTGCTTCATGCTCCTCTGCTTCTACCCCTTATAGGTGGGCTTAAGGGGGCCAGCAGAGTCAGCTTTATCTGCAACTTTGGCCCAGAAACACTCACTTCAGCCAAGCCAAGCCATCAGGGGATGAATGCCAGAGAAGATCAAAGTTCCCAGGTTGAAGCAAGCCTGGGGAAGCCCCAAAAAGTCTGCCTAGCTTAAGAAGCCCAGCACTCAGCTTTATCCACAACTCCAGCCCGGAAACACTCACCTCAGCTGAGGCAAGCCGTTAGGGGATGAATGCCAGAGAAGATCAAAGTTCCCAGGTTGAAGCAAGCCCGGGGAAGCCCCAAAATGTCTACCGAGCTTACCAGCAGAGTCTGTCTTATCCACAACGCCAGCCAGAAAGACACCGAAAACAATTATTATTAACTTATGCTAATAAGCACACAGTATGCAAATATTGCATCACAATATCAAGGTACTGTTGAGCAGTAATGAAACTCCTGGTGTAAAATCTTTATGCACTAATAAAATTAATTTGGTGTTAATGTGAACTAAATTTCTATAGATTGCTATATTAATTGCCATTCCAGGATATGCACTATGAAAATTACTTTGAAAAATAATAAAGTAATTGAAATAATGCATTAAAATTAATATCTAAAGTTAATTAAATTAAAATTTAACATCAATATCTAAAACTGGATGCTCACAGCAAAATTAAAGTGAAGTTTATTTTATTTAATTTAAGTTGTTAACTTAAGTTTAACCTGTCAATTTAACTTAATTTAACTTAACTTGTTAATAATTAACATTTATTAAACAATATATACTAAAATTAACTCAAAATAAATGAAAGACTTGCATAGGATCTGAGCAAAAACCAAGACCACTAATTACAAAAGACTGATTACAACAGTGATGGAATAGAACTTCTAGAACTGTAAAAAAAAAAAACAAAAAACAAAAAAAAAACTCTCCTAGCCTTCATCCTATGACCAAATACCAAGATCTCTAACTACAGAAGCCCGATGTTATCATCCACAACAGAGAGGAAATTTTCCTGGCACTATAAAACATCTGTCGGGTGTGAAAATGAGCATGTATGCAGCCTGTAGTTGTTCCCATGGCAGTATGCTTCGAGGCGGAGAAACCTTGTATCTCTTAGGCCAAGGGAATTCCCTTTCTAATTTCCCTAATACTTACTGTGCTTTTGAAAACAAACAAACAAACAAACAAAAAGAAGAAACACAAACCTTTTTAAGTAGTTGCTGGTTTATTTGTTTGTTATTGGGGGAGTTGTGTTTTGGGGTTTTTGATGTTTTTGTTGTTCTTTTGTCTTATTTTTGTTGTTTTGTTTTGTTTTGTTTTGTTTTTGTTTTTCATAGTTGCTGGTTTTGGTTTCTTATTTGTTTTTTAAATTTTTGTTGCTACTGCTTTGTTGATTTTTTGTTTTGTTTTGTTAACTTTTCTCCCCCCCCCCCTTTTTTTTTTTGGTTTTCTGGGCCACACCTCTTTGATGCTCAGGGGTTACTCCTGGCTAAGCGCTCAGAAATTGCCCCTGGCTCGGGGGGACCATATGGGATACCGGGAATCAAACCGCGGTCCTTCCTTGGCTAGAGTTTGCAAGGCAGACACCTTATCTCTAGCGCTACCTCTCTGGCCCCTTCCCTTTCTTCTTTTAAATTGATATTTACAACACCTAGACCAGGGGTCTTCAAACTATGGCCCACGGGCCACATGCAGTTCGCAGATGATTCTGATCTAGCCCGCCAACAGTGAGCGCTGTTTGGTTGCCAAGATACCTGCCAGCATATACACTCAGTGTCACGGTTTCTCAGGGATGACGTCAACCGCCTCCGCCCACAGCATGTTGTGTGCTGGGATGGTGGGCATGAGGGCAGTGTTGAGAGGGACACTGATGCGCCCTTGCACCTGGCGTGTTGCTGATGACATCACTGGAGGGCGCTGGATGCCGCATGGCGAGGAGTACCACATGTGGGTGACTATATGATGTAAAAAGGTGCCTGCTCCACGCCCAGGCAACGTAGTGTCTGTGTGTTGTGCCTGCCTGTCAGTGAGGTTTTCCTCCACTCCCTCCACTGCCAAAGGTCAGTCAAAAGTGCCATAGAAATAAATTTTTGCCAGATGGGGGGTTCTGCCCAATTGGGCTGTGGGTGACTCATATGAAAATTCTTCTTTGGGGATGGTGAGGCGTTCAGTGCTGAAATCAAAGTTAGGGGGTGGGCGGTGGTTGGGAGGTTAGGGGTTTGGTGCTGAATTGCCCATGTGGAAAATTAGGGGCTCGATGCTGAAGCATTTTAAAGGGGTTACATTGAAATTTTTATATGCATTTTGCAATTCCTTTTCAGTGTTCACATGCTGATTCCGAACATATCAATTTGGGCATTATATAGGGAGATATAACTGAACTATCAGGGACTGAGCTGGTCTGCTTAGAAAAGCCTGCAAGGGGTAAGTGTTCACATCAGGGACTAATGGGGTTCATACACTGTGTGTATATATACGAACATATTTGTATTTCACAAATATCAGTTTGGAATCCCTAGGAAACAATATGTCAAGAAAAAGAAAAATTGACGGCGAGTGTAGGACATTCAAAGAACAGTGGACTTATGATTACTTTTTTATGCGGTACAAAGAAAAAGCTGTGTGTCTGATATGCCAGAATATAGTTGCTGTGTTCAAAGAATACAATTTGCAATGCCACTATCAAATTCAACATAAAGATAAATATGATTGTTTGGTTGGAGAAGTCAGAAAAGATAAAATATTACAACTGAAACATACACTGATGACTCAGCAAAATACTTTTGTGAAGCAGAAGCAGTTAAATACTTCCTCACTGCGGGCAAGTTTTCAAGTTGCCAAGCTAATAGTGCACAATGGCAAACCATTTGTGGAGGGAGAATTTGTTAAGGAATGCCTTATTTCTGTTGCCAAAGAGATGTGTCCAGAGAAGGCCGATTTATTTAGTACAGTGAGCCGTTCAGGAGTTACAATGACACAAAGGATTGAAGAAATGGGAGAAAATTTGCTGCACCATTTGCAAAACTCTGCAAAGAAACTTTGCTATTTTTCCTTGGCACTCGATGAAAGCAATGATGTTCGTGATTCTGCCCAACTTCTCATTTATATGCGTGGACAAGTGAGTATTTTGAAGTCACAGAAGAGCTTGCTGCACTGCAGAGTATCAAAGGTACAACCACAGGAGTGGATATATTTGAAAAGGTTTGCCAAACTGTGAATGGTTTGGAGCTGGACTGGGTTAAACTAGTCAGTGTAACAACTGATGGTGCTCCTAGCATGGTGGGGTCTAAGAGAGGAGTAATTGCTCACATTACACAAGAGATGGACAAACATAACCATCCTCATCCAATTGCCATACACTGCCTCATCCACCAACAAGTGCTGTGTTGTAAATCACTGAAGTGAGACTCTGTTATGAAAATTGTGGTATCTTGTGTTAATTACATTAGAACTCATGCACTAAACCACAGACAATTTCAGGAATTTCTATCTGAGGTAAATGTTGCCCATGAAGATGTTCTGTACCACACAGAAGTCCATTGGCTGAGTAGAGGAAGAGTTTTGAAACGTTTCTATGACTTACTTCCGCAGATTACAGCTTTTCTACTTTCAAAAAACCAAGAGGTACCAGAGCTCAATGATACAGAATGGAAATGGCACCTTGCCTTTCTGACAGATATAACAGAGCTACTCAACAGTTTCAATCTGCAACTTTAAGGCAAGGGGAAGCTCATCTGTGATATGGCATTGCATGTGAAAGCATTTGAAGTAAAATTAGGCCTTCTCATCAAACAAGTACAGGAGGAAAATTTCAATCATCTCCCAACAACTCAAAACCTGTCAGTGGACAAACCATTGGTTGCATTCCCAAAGAAAACATGTCTGGCTTCACTAGAATTGTTGCAAAAGGAGTTTCAATTTAGATTCAAAGAGCTTCATCTCCATGAACAGGACATACAGCTTTTTCATAACCCATTTTCTGTTGAGATTGAAAATGTCCTTACCATTTACGAAATGGAACTGGCTGAACTGCAGAATTGTGACTCTCTGAAAGATGCATTTAAGTCAAGTAACCTTTTGAATTTCTATGCATCTCTCCCCTCTGAGACATATCCAAATATCAGCAACCATGCACTCAAAATGGTAACCATCTTTGGTAGCCTGTGAACAGACTTTTTCAAGAATGAAACATCTGAAATCTCCAACCAGATCAAGATTAACTGATGCCCACTTGCATCACTTGTTACGGCTGGCAGTGGCAAATATGGAACCAGACATTGACCATCTCATTAGCCAAAAGCAGGCCCATAGTTCCCATTGAAATACTGTGCATGATCTGTTTGTTTATAAATGGTTTTCATTTTATTCATATAAGATATGTGCAGTGTGAGTAGGAATTAGTAGCTCATATAGTTTGGCCCTCTAGCTCTCTAAGGGACCATAATCCGGCCCCCACTTTAAAAAGTTTGAAGACCCCTGACCTAAACGAACTCCTCCTAGTTTTTTTTCTTTTCCCTTTTCTTTTCTTATATCTCCAACAGAACCACATTACTGGAATCATCTTGTTCAACCTCATAATTTGAGGGGAGAAATTGGATACCAGGACCAGACAATCGTATGAACATTTAGTGGAAATAAAAAAATGATTGGATATGAACACGAAACCCAAAGTCAATGACAACAGAATCGATAATCAATCTACAACAAGCTGTACAAATGGGGATTAGTTATACTAATATTATGGGGGATAAAGGAGGGAGATAGAAGATGCATGCTGGGTGGAGGGAAGGCAACACTGATGGTGGGAATGCCCCTCATTCATTGTCACTATGTGCCTTAAATACTACTGTGAAAGATTTGTAATTCATTTTGGCCACAATAAAAATAAAAAAGTTACCTAAGACCTAAAATGCATAGAAGAAAGCATATGTGTGACACTCCTGGACTTGGGCCTCAGAAGAGTCAATTTCATTGACAACAGAAACACAAGTAAGAAGAAACAAATGGGATTATATCAAATTAAAAAGCTTTTACAAAGCAAAATAGACTAGTTCAAAATAAAAAAAATGAAATCTGGGAATTAGGAGAAGTGAGCTGCACATTATACATCTAAGAGAGATTGATAGCCAAAATATATAAAGAACCAAGGTCACAGAGATGGCTTAACAAGCTGAGCACAGGCTTTGCAGATAGGAGACCTGGTTTTAATCCCTGGAACCACCTGCTCTCCTGAGAACTGCCTGGGTAGAAAGGTTCGTTTTAATAGTGACACTGGAACATCAGAGTGATGTGATGAGGAAATCACAAAAAAAAGTGGAAAATAGTTTGAGATGAATGAAAAAGAAAAGTACAGGATGAAGACAGCCACTGCAAATTACCTGGATGATAAAAGGTTTTAAATCTGACATTCTACAATTAAGAATTTAGATAATCAGGACAGACTTTACTCAAGTAGAAGAAAGAAAAATAAATATGTGGAAACACTGGGGCCGTAGAGATAGCCCAGTGGTCTTTGTTTGCCTGCAAGCAGCGGACCCAGGACCTAAGGTGGTTGGTTCAAATCCCGGCGTCCCATATGTCCTCCGTGCCTGCCAGGAACTATTTCTGAGCAGATATCCAGGAGTAACCCCTGAGCACTGCTGTGTGTGGCCCCAAAACCAATATATATGTGGAAACAAAGGTACTAAATGTAGAAAAAAGAGAAAACTAATAAAATTAAGAGCCAATCTTAGAATGATCTACAAATATTCCAAATTTTCTTGAACTGGGCAAGAAAAATAAAAGTCTAAAGATTCAAATCACCAAAATTAGAAAAGAAGGAGAGGTTGCTACTACCAATTGTACTGTATAATAAAATAATTATAGGGGAAATTATTAATAATTTTATGCCAATAAATAGACAATCTACTCAAGCTACTAAAATAAATTCAGTGGAAACAGAATATGAGTATACTAACAGGTTGAGATTGAATAGCGAATCTAAAATTTTGTATTCCAAGAAAAGCCCAGAACTATATGACTTCCAGTGAATCACCTCAAATTATCTCAATCAACAGAAGAATTAATAGCAACAATTTAGGCACTCTCCTAAAAAATATTAGAGAGAAAATATTCACTACTTCTTTCTTTCTCCCCTTTCTTCTACCTCTTCTTCCTTCTCCTCATAAATTCAATCTCTGTCAAATAAAACCTACACTGTTACTTTTTCTTTAGGAAAGGAATTTCGATGCATAAGATGCAGCGGACATAGGGTAGCCACCTACATAAGTAGGCCTCACTAACACATTGTTTAGTACTTAAGATGCGAAACCTGTGAGTATCCTAAACTGCTCCAGCCATTATTTAACCCCGAAACCTTCATTTAGGAAGGCCCAACCCCATCACTGATGAAATGCCTAGAAACTGGAAAAAACCTCACAACTCCGACTCACGGACCCAATCTCTCTTAGTTGATTTATTAATTTTTTACCTTATTTTTACTGTATTTACCTATTTTTCTGTTCTCTTCTCTTCTCTTTTGCTCTCATTTCCTCTTTTCCTTAAGCTATACCTAAGCTAATTATTTATCTTAATTCAACCAGTCTTAAGAGCTCAGATCCATCCTATTAGGGTCAGACTTCTAACAACATCTTAAGGATACATCACTATTGTATGTCTTTATTTTTTTATTTTTACATTTTTAGGGGTTTTGGGGCCACACCCGTTTGATTGTCAGGGGTTACTCCTGGCTAAGAGCTCAGAAATCGCCCCTGGCTTGAGGGGACCATATGGGACTCCGGGGGATCGAATCACAGTCCTTCCTTGGCTAGCGCTTGCAAGGCAGACACCTTACCTCTAAAGCCACCTCTCTGGCCCCAACTATTGTATGTCTTTATATTGGCATGAGTACATAAAGAGAGGACTCCTCTATGAAAGCCAAACCTAAATTGTAAACAATCCATACCTATAGTGTATATAGCCCCTCCTATATACTATCCCTCCTCTCCCCCTTTAGAAATTCTACTATTTCTTCACCCTACATTTCCAATCTGATATCTCACCATATTAAAGCTCTTTACCCCATTAAGACCAATCTCCTAGCCCAATAAGCCATCACACAGCTACAAAGTGAAGGGACAACCACTCAGCCCCATATCTCATCCCACGGCATGAAACTACAACCAACAACCTTGCTGATTCATGCTCTGTGGCCCTCTTTCTCACCCCACTGCCAAATGTGGACTATTGTTTGATACTGGACTCAGCTCCAGAAGGATCCCCAGTGCAAGAACTCTACCCGAGCCCTTTCTGCCACAAATCATTTATCAATCTCAACAAGGCCAGAGTGTGATAAAAATGTGCCCTGGATGCACCCCTTACAAGAATATCTCAAAAGACAATGGGGAAGCCTATATTTCCTTTATAAGTTTAAGACCTATATAATACTACCTCTTAACCTGTTTATCCCCAAATGTAAGGTAGTCTCCTGCATCACTTTGTTCCCTTAATTTTTTTAACTTATTTTTATTTATTTTTTCCTTTATATATATGTGTGTGAGTATGTAAATATATATTGTCTTATTTCTGCTTTCTTTTTTCCACCTGTTTTGGTTCTGCTTGATACAAAAACCTACAAGAAAAAGTCTTGCCTGGGTTAATAGTTCAGGTCAAAACCAGGGCACAGAGATGATGGAGCCGGATATTGTCACCCATAAATGCACCAGCAATATAATATAGCACCATTTCTTCTTACAAAGGCATACTTATAATGGGGAAATATTACATATAGAAAAAAGCTCTTATCTACTAAGGATAAGAATTCATACAATACAGTATACAATACAATACTTTACAATACAGGCACACCTATCACCTTTAACATATATCATATAGACCCAATTTAGATTCCAGGTGATTAGACAGCGATTGTTCAACCTCTAACCCTAGATCCCAGACATAGAACTGACACAGCTCTCAGCAACAGTTCCAGGTATCAAACTCCCTCTGGGACATTCTTAATACTGCTCTTAATACATGAACCAGTTTTGATATGACATCCTGACAATGAAGAAGTGGCAACAACTTGGTGTAAAAGCAGGTTGCCTTACCTCACCTCCTAACAATATGATGAAATCAGAAGACATGTCATCCTTTGATTTGTACAAAAGCCAAGTTGGCTATCTACAAAAAAATGACTGTGACAACCATGACTGGGCAGAACTTATAACTTGGTGTAAGAGCAGATTGTCTTACCTTACCTCCTAACAATACGATGAAATTAGAAGACATGTCATCCTTTGATTTGTACAAAAGCCAAGTTGGCTATCTACAAAAAAATGACTGTGACAACCATGACTGGGCAGAACTTATCCTAGGTCCAATAAAAAAGATCCTACTCTAAGCCTTGGACTATGATCTCTCCAACAGCCAAGATTTCTAATTCCAGAGGTCTTACTGAGACAACTGCAGATGAGCAGATCTTTTGGAAACATAATGAAAGACTCTATCCTATGCTTCATCCTAGGATTGGGGCAAAAACCAAGACCACCAACTATAGAAGACTGATTAAAATAGCAGTGATGGAACAGAACTTCTAGAACCATAAAGAAAGTTTTATCGCAGGCTCCACCTTTTTACTTTTTTAATAATATTTTATTTAAACATCTTGGTTACATGATTGTGGTTGGGTTTTAGTCATAAAAGAGGACACCCTCCATCAGTGCAACATTCCCACCACCAATGTCCCAAATCTCCCTCCTATCCACCCCACCCCCACCTGTACTCTAGACAGGCTTTCTATTTCCCTCATACATTCTCATTGTTAGGATAATTCACAATGTGTAGTTATTTCTCTAACTAAACTCATCACTCTTTGTGGTGAGGTTCATGGAGTGGGCTGTAACTTCCAGCCCTTCTCTCTTTTGTCTCTAAAAATTATTGCAAGAATGTCTTTCATTTTTCTTAAAACCCATAGATGAATGAATGTCTTTCTCTCTCTCTCTGACTTATTTCACTTAGCATAATAGATTCCATGTACATTCATGTATATAGAAAATTTCATGACTTCATCTCTCCTGATGGCTGCATAATACTCCATTGTGTATATGTACCACAGTTTCTTTAGCCATTCATCTGTTGAAGGGCATCTTGGTTGTTTCCAGAGTCTTGCTATGGTAAATAGTGCTACAATAAATATAGGTGTAAGGAAGGGATTTTTGTGTTGTATTTTTGTGTTCCTAGGGTATATTCCTAGGAGTGACATAGCTGGATCATATGGGAGCTCAATTTTCAGTTTTTGGAGCAATCTCCATATCACTTTTCAGAAAGGTTGAACTAGACAGCATTCCCACCAGCCGTAGATAAGAGTTCCTTTCTCTCCACATCCCCTTCAGCACTGCTTGTTTTCATTCTTTGTGATGTGTGCCAATCTTTGTGGTGTGAGGTGGTACCTCATAGTTGTTTTGATTTGCATCTCCCTGATGATTAGTGACCATCACAACATGTAGAAAAACCCACAATACAAGTGTGACAATGGGGAAACAACACAGGCCAGCACCAGGCATAGAGAATGAAGATGGCAACTCTGATGACCGGAAAACAGCCAACCAACTAGTCAATCTCTCAGATATGGAGTTTAGAGAAGAAATATGGAGGATGTTCACAGAACTCAAAGAAAGCATAGATCGAATTGAACAGAACACTAATTAGAACCAAGAAAATATGAGGCTCCACCCTTTGACGTATGCAAATACCAACATTTCTAGCTACAGAGGGCTGATTTTAATATCCACGACAGAGCTGAAAGTTTCCAGACACCACAAAAAAGACCTAGGGGAGAGTAAAAGATCATGCACGGAGCCTGTAGTTATTCCCATCACAGAATACAAGGGCAGAGAAACCCTGTATCTCTTATGTCAAGGGAATTCCCTTTTTAATCTCCCCAATATGTACTGTGCCTATGCAAAAAAAAAAAAAGAGAAGCAGAAATTAATTTTTTTTGGTTTTGTTATTGTTTGTTTTGTGTGTGTGTTCCTTGTTTTGTTTTTATTTCAGGACCGTGCTTATTGTGTGATTGTTGTGTTTATTGCTGTGAAGCTTTTGTTTGATTTTTTATTTTATTTTTTTGTATTATTGTTATGTTTTTCTTCCTTTTTCCTTTCTTCTCCTAAATTGATATTTATAGCCTCTAGAACAGGGGTCTTCAAACTACGGCCTGTGGGCCACATTTTGTATTTATTCCCATTTTGTTTCTTCACTTCTAAATAAGATATATGCAGTGTGCATAGAAATTTGTTTATAATTTTTGTTTTTACTATAATCTGGCCCTCCAACAGTCTGAAGGACAGTGAACTGGCCCCCTGTTTAAAAACTTTGAGGACCCCTGCAGAAGAACTCTTCCCATTTTTTCTTGTTTGTTTTCTGCCCCATTATGTTTTTTTCCTTCTTTCCTTCAAACAGAACCACATAAATTGAACCATTTGTTCAGCCTCACAAATTGAGAGGGAAATAATGGAGGTTACCAAGACCAAACAGTTGTATGAACATTAAATAGAAATAAAAAAAATCAGACTTAGACATCAAATCCAAAGCCAGTGACAACAGAATTGACACCTAATCTGCAACAAGCTAGACACACAGGGGACCACTTATTGATTTCCCGGGGGGTAAAGGAGGGAGATATGAGATGCATGCTGGAAAAGGGGTGGAGGGAGGGCAATATTGGTGGTGAGAATGCCCCTGAATCAATGTCGCTATGTACCTAAAATAATATTGTGAAAGATTTATAATCCACTTTGGTCAAAATAAAAAAGAAATAAACAGTGAAACAAAATTTCCAGAATAACATTTTTATTTTTGTTTTGTTTTTGGGTCACACCCAGCAACTCTCAGGGGCCACTCCTGGCAGGCTTGGGGGACCATATGGGATGCCGAGATTCGAACCAATGACCTTCTACATGAAAGGCAAACTCCCTATCTCCATGCTATCACTCTGGTCCCTCCAGAATAACATCTACATGGGCAACCTTTATGACAAGACCCTGTGACATTTCACATTCC
Organism: Suncus etruscus; assembly: GCF_024139225.1. NCBI lineage: Eukaryota > Metazoa > Chordata > Mammalia > Eulipotyphla > Soricidae > Suncus > Suncus etruscus. The sequence continues at coordinate 151,044,162 of NC_064850.1, read as the reverse complement.
AAAGGATATTCTCTTTCTCTTTTTTATTAGATAACAGATACTTTTCCACAAAGTACCAGAGGAATGAAAATATTGCAAGTTTTGTTTTGGGTCTGTTCTTCCTGTGGCATTCAGGATTGAACCCAGGACTGCAGGAATGAAAGGCATGTACTCCACCACCAAGCCACATCCACAACCCCAGAATCAAAATTCTTAAAATAAACTAAATAACAGGGGAAAAAAAGACAACTCTACTTAAGATGAAGTGTTTAAAAGCATAAATTACCTAGAAATCAATTTGCAGGAGGTGCAGGACTTACACATCAAAAATTATGTCACTATTGGCACACATGTGCTACCTGGATACATGGTATCTGGGCCCATGCCACCTCTATTATCCTCTTGAGATGCGTACTTTCCTATTTTTCCTATTGGCTTGTATATGAGTGCTCTCTCCATCTTGTAGAGAAGCCTGCACTCTCTCCTAAACACATTCTGCATTATTCTCTCTCTCACTCTCTCTCTCTCTTATTCTGTCCTTCCCTCCTGAGTACATTCTGCATTATTCTCTCTCTTTCTCTCACTCTCTTTCTTATTCTGTCCCTCCCCTTCCTCAGTACCTCTGAATGAAATCTGATTTTACTTTAAAAATAAACTTGATTGATTGGTTGATTGATGGATTAAGAAATTCTGGTATGGGACTGGAGTGGTGGCACTAGCAGTAAGGTGTTTGCTTTGTGTGCACTAGCCTAGGATGGACTGCATTTCGATCCCCTGGCATCCCATATGTTTCCCCAAGCCTGGAGTGATTTCTGAGCACGTAGCCAGGAGTAACCCCTGAGCGTCACCGGGTGTGGCCAAAAAAACAAAAGCAAACAAACAAAAAAGAACTTGTGGTATATATGCAGAATGAAATGTTACACAGCTTTAAGAAAAGATGAAATCTTGCAGTTTGCTGCAACTTGGATGGAATTGTAGGATATCATGTTAAGGGAAATAATTCAGAGTGATGAAGACAAATTCTTGATGCTCTCACTCATCTGTGGTATATAGATAAACAAAAGAAGGAAATAAATAATATTAAGTAAAGACAAACCCTTGGCCTTTGAAAAACTTAGGTTATTTAGCAATGGGAGGAGGAATGGAGGTTTAATAGAGGAACTAGCAAACTAAAAGTGACATAAGGACAGTGGTGTAGGATACTTTGATGGTGGTAGAGGTGTCGTAAATTAGTGCATCAAAATGATATGGTTTTGTAATCATATCACCTAAACTCAATTTTGCAAATAGTTGAATCTTTGTTTACTATATACAAAATTAACTAATACAGATTAAAGATCTAAATATAAGAGTTAAAACTTAGAAATAGGGGCTGAGTGATAGTACAGCAGGTAGGGTTTTTTTTCATTGTACACAGCCAACCTGGGTTCAATCCCCAGAATCCTATATAGTACTCTGAGCACCATCAGAAGTAATCCATAAACATACAGCTAGGAATAACCTCTGAACATTGACAGGTGCTGTCCCCAAACAAACAAAATCTTAGAAGTAAACAAGGGTGTAAATCTTATAACCATATTTTAGTCAATAGTTCCTCTTACACAATACCAAAAGAAAAAGTGACCAAAAGAAAAATGGAAGGAAGGAAAGAAGATATTGATTATGGTATATAACTTGGAACATACTAAGTATAACAAAACTTTATATCTTTAAAAGGTAATTTTTATCACAAATAAATTGAACAGCAATGTTGATATATGGCAGATGTACTTGGACATGCTCCACTGAAATGACAGTTGAACCTGAATATACCCTTCTAGACATGCCCCTTGGACATATCCCCTTGTCATGCTGGGTATAAAAGAAAAAACTTGGACAGCTACAACAAGGCCCAGGATAGAGACCAGAACAGCACATGCTGGTCCTGGGGGAGTGCTGTTGGGGGGAGGCAGAGATAAAGCATCAGCGAGATGCTGTCTGCTTTGTATCTATTCTTTTCTCTTTCCTTATTCAACCCAGGCTTCTTCCTGCCTCTCTCTTTCTCTCTCTCCTCTCTCCTCTCACTCTCACTCTCCTCTCTCTCCTCTCTCTCTCACTCTCCTCTCTCTCACTCTCTCTCTCTCTCTCTCTCTCTCTCTCTCTCTCTCTCTCTCTCTCTCTCTCCTCTCTCTCTCTCAGAATGCCCCAGGTCGTGGCAGCAGGCCTCAGGAATCCAGGGAAATAAAAGATACTACACATCAACATTTTAAGTAATAGAATATTAATTACATTTAAGTTTCTATTCATTGTCTTTTCTGGTTTTATGCTAAGACAACCTCAAGTTTCTACAAAACATATATTTCAAAAAAAATAAATCATAATCAAATGAAGACTCATTTATTTAACAGTGGTGGTATATTTAATTTTCAGTTGGGGGTAAAAGAGGAAGGCATGTCACAGATATTGTATAAGCTCTCCAGTACCCAGCTCTTTCAGGTAATGAACTCAAAGAAGCTAACACACAAATTCTTTTTTTTTCCTTTATTTTTAAATTTTTCAAAAATTTTAAATATTATCTTTAAGCACCTTGATTACAAATATGATTGTAGTTGGGTTTCAGTCATAAAAAGAGCACCACCCCCTTCACCAGTGCAACATTCCTATCACCAATGTCCCCAATCTCCCTCCTCCCCCCAAACCCACCTGTATTCGAGATAGGCATTATACTTCTCTCATTCATTAACATTGTCATCATAGTTGTCAGTGTAGTGATTTGTCTAACTGCACACACCACTCTTTGTGATGAGCTTCATATTGTGAGCCGGTCCTCCAGCCCTCATCTCTATTATCTCTGGGCATTATTACAACAATGTTTTTTATTTTTCTTAAAAACCTATAGATGAGTGAGACTATTCTGTGTCTATCTCTCTCCCTCTGACTTATTTCACTCAGCATAAAGCTACCCACAGAATGGGAGAAACTATTCACCCAAAACCCTTCAGAAAAGGGGCTAATAACAAAGATACACATGGTACTGACAAGACTTAACAAGAAAAAAAATTTAACCCCATCAAAAAGTTGGGAGTAGAAATGAACAATTTCTCAAAAAAGAAATACAAATGGTCAAAAGAAAAATGAAAAATGAAAAAATGCTCCACGGGGGCCGGAGAGATAGCATGAAGGTAAGACATTTGCCTTTCATGCAGAAGGTCGGTGGTTCAAATCCCGGCATCCCATATGGTCCCTTGAGCCTGCCAGGAGCGATTTCTGAGCATAGAGCCAGGAGTAACACTTGAGCACTGCCAGGTGTGACCCAAAAACCAAAAAAAAAAAAAAATGCCCCACAGCCCTAATCATCAGGGAGATGCAAATCAAAACAACTACAAGGTACCATCTCATGCCACAAAGACTGGCACAAATCACAAAGAACAAGAACAATCAATGTTGGAGGTAATGTGGGGAGAATGAAACTCTCATTCACTGCAGGTGGGAATGTCGTCTAGTCCAGCCCCTATGGAAAACAATATATAGAGAGATTCCTCAAAAAACTGGAAATTGAGCTCTCATATGATCCAGCTATACCACTCCTAGGAATATACCCTAGGTACACAAAAATACACTACAAAAATTCCTTCCTCACACCTATATTCTTTACAATAGCCAGACTCTGGAAACAAGCAAGATGAATGGTTAAAGAAACTGTGGTACATATACACAATGGAATACTATGCAGCCATAATGAAATTTTCCTATACATGGATGTACATGGAATCAATTATGCTGAGTGGAATAACACAAATTCTTAATCTTCATGCTTATATTTCTCATTTGCAAGAAATAACCTTTACTTTACTAGTGAGCAGATACCACCAGGAAAACTTTACGAGCAGATGCTCATATCTTTAGGCTCCTGGGTTTTCAGTATGTCAGTGAAAAAGATCCAACTGCATCCATCACAGCTCAGGTTTTTAGGCACGGGACCAGGAGGGCATGAAGAGGCTGATGGTGAAGGTATGTGGGTTTTCCTGTAGCCCTTTGATTCCCCAATTGCTCAAGTAAATGCCTGAAAATTTACCTTCAATGCAAAGACAGAGCAGCTGCTCTGTTTCACAAATTTTAGAAATAACAATTTGAAGCCCATACTGTCACTTGGAACCGAAACATTTCTTTGTTCCTGTCTGTTATGCTTTCTTTCTCTAGAAGTTCTTCAAACATTTTCATATTTAAATATATTTAGGACTTAGTGCCTTCATTATTTCCAGGGGAGCATTAATTTGTCCCCCCCTTTTTTTGGTTTTTGGGCCACACCCAGAGACACTCAGGAGTTACTCCTGTCTATGCACTCAGAAATCACTCCTGCCTTGGGGGGACCATATGTGACCCCGGGGATCAAACTGAGGTCTGTCCTGAGTCAGTCGCATACAAGGCAAATGCTATACCGCTGTGCCATCACTCCGGCCCCATCCTTGCCATTTTTTGTGATTATATAACAACATATACTTGACTTTTGAGAACAATTTCAAAAGCATAGAAGAGCATAAGATGCCTATATATCACCATGTTTTGACACTAAAATGCATTAGTGTTTTAATATATTTGCTACCTTCCTATTAAATATAATGTGTTTGAATTTTAATGGAATCTATATGTGGTTAACAGAAAAGTGTTAAGGTGGTAAATGGTGGCTATAGGTATTCATTGTAGAAATCTTTTTGTATATTAAAACATTTTATTATAAAATAAAATGGGACACTTGATCAATTCAATTAATGCCTCTCTGCCTTTGTCCTCAGATACCCTAGAATTAATGTGGTATATTCTTGCATGTTCTTATACTCTTTCTAAACTTTCACATATACACCAGCTATATATATTTGTTTATATTTATATATATTATTTATATATATATATTTATTATATTATATTAGTTTTGGGGCCACATCCAGTGATGCTCAGGGGTTACACCTGACTATGCACTCAGAAATCGCTCCTAGTTTGGGAGACCATATGAGACACAGGGGGATTGAACCGCGGACAGTCCTAGTTTAGCTTGGGCAAAGCAGATGCCTTACCACTTGTGTCACCACTCTGGCCCTTGTTTATATATTTTTTAAATTTCTATAAGTAGTTTATATTTTCGCTCCATTTAAAATGTTTGAGTTTTGTTCTGAGAGTACACATACTCCAGCATATTCTTTTTAATGGCTATGTCCCTTTATACATAAAGTTTAAAAGTTTCCTTATTCATTCTCCTACAAGGGTACACACATCTACCCTTTTAAATGTTTCCCCTTACTGGTGATCCCAACTACACAGTAATGAGAATGAAGGTAAAACTTTTGCTTGTTCAGTGAGCTTTGGAAGCCTTTGAAATTCTTTCTTGCTGAGGATCCTTGAGAGCAGAACTATCATAATTGCCTCCATTCTTAAGGATGGCAATTGGCTTGGACCTTACAAAGCCCTTGGAGCCACTTTTCTGGCTCCACTTCACTTATTAACCCTTACTCTTTTGCACATCACACGTGTCATAGGCTGCAGAAACTTCCTTTCATTGAACACGAAGTTCCTCAGAGCTTCATCTTAAAGGAAGGTCTTCAAAGAAATTTCCCAGTGAATGAGAAAAAGTAAACATCTTCTTAAAGGCAGGTAGCAATTTCGAGAGATGAGGGACATTTCCATAATAATAAAGGGAAAAGATAGACTGACCCCTTGTTTAAGAAAGTCTCAGATGGCTGCAGAAGTTTTGCTGCTTTTAAAATGAAAAGTAAACTAAGGGGGAAAAAGTTTTATAGTGAACACACCACTATAACTTTTACTATACAAGTTCAAGGAGAGCCTACTGAGCAATTGTAAGCACATGACTTCCATCTTTTTTTTTTTTTTTTGGAACCAGGCAACGCTTAGGGGTTGCTTCTGGCTTAGTTGGTCCTGGTTTGGGGGACCATATAGGGCACCAGGGGATCAAAACGCAGTCTGTCCCTAGGTAAGCTGTATGCAAGGCAAATGCTCTACTGCTGTGCCACCTCTCCATCCCCATGACTTCCATCTTAATGCTTTTATTGCATAGGAAATTCTTCTGTCTAAAGAAAATCCACTAACGGAACCTAAATATTTTATTAAATAAATTTAATCCGACTTGAACACAGGTTGCCACGTCTGCCTCTGACCACCTTCATAAAAATGTAAACCAAGTCATAAAATATTTGTGTTCACTGCCCATACAGCTAAAAGCTGGCAATTTGGAGAAGAGAAGTGGGCCAAGTCCCCAACCTACCAATGCCATGGCAGCTGCACCCACCACCCACAATTGCTGTTTTATCAATGGCTCAGCTTCACCACCTTTCTATGGGTCTCTGCAAAGACACCAATCTGACCAAAACTCCATGTATGCCAGTATTTGGACTGATATCACCAGGAATTTTTCTGGAATGTAGGTACCTCCAAAAGCAAGCCCCATGAAAGCTACAGTAGGCAGCCACAGTAGTTGGAATTCCTGAACTTCAAGGCCACATAAGTAGACGTCTTTTCAGAATGTCATTCCAGTAAGAACACACTGATTTGGATGCAAATATATGTTTGAAGCCTCCCAATATTCAAAAACAAAAAAGTAACCGTGATCAACTAGCAGCATAGCTTAGTAAACCTTCTGACAATGACTTAATGAGCTCACAGTGAGATGCAATTTTCACAAATTTCTTGTTTCTATATTCTTTTTTTCTTCCTTCTTTTCTGAAGAAATTCAGTCTTGCACAACTACTGTTGATAATTACTATTTTGGAACACTATAGAAAAACAACTGTGAAGTCACCATTCTGTCACTTCACAGAGAATTCCTATAAGAATCAGTTAAGACTGAAACCCAATCTTGAACAACTTTGAAACTGTATGTCTTACGATGATTCCATTTTTAAAAAATATTTAAAATTAAATAAATGAAAAGCTTCATTTCTAAATTCACAGAGACCCAGTAATACTGCTAGGATGATGGTTGCCTGCAGTACAGTTTCACAAATGAAGGCTGGAAGTCATGACTTTAACCATGATGACAAGGACGAGGGATTTGAAACACCTTTATGGTGCAAACTCAAGGAGGTGAAATAATGGAAACATCACATGGGTGCAGAGGAAACAGAACGGACACGTATGACAATGCTGTTTGTAACCTTCGCTACCGTCACTATAGTTTCATGAAAATGTTTTTCTGAACATTCAGAGCATTGCCCATATGTCGGCTTCCATCTGTCAGTTTCCAGAGTCCTCGCCCAGGTGCATTAGCATATAGGACAGTTCATGAGTCACTGTATCTGTTAGGAGCACACCTGGGGGAGATGGGCTGTGGTCGTTCTCCTTTGGAGGACTCAAAGAGGAAAGTTCAAAGGACATAGATAGGCCTCTGACAGCATCTGACAGTGCTACTCACCGGTCATTGAGTGTGGGGATCTTGGAGGGACACTGCAAATATTGCTTAAACCGGAGCTCAAAGGCTGTTCCAATGGCACCAATAACATCCTGGGCCAGACCATCACAGCATTCCAAAATATGACAAGCTATAAGAGCAAGGGACACAGGGCTATCAGAATCATATCAGGGATTGCAGGATCCCACCCCACCCACACAATGAGATCTCCTAGTCAGAATGGTGAAACACAATGAGCAAGAGACTCACAGCCAGTTTCACCAAAATGTGCTTTTCCTAGTATCCAATTGTCTCCAAAATGACAATTACTAGCATAATCTTATTGCATATCTCAAAAGTTGAAATAGCAAACTCTTCTATTTTATTTATTTATTTAGTTAGTTAGTTAGTTATTTTGGTTTTTGGGTCACACCCGGCAGTGCTCAGGGGTTACTCCTGGCTCTACACTCAGAAATTGCTCCTGGCAGGCTCAGGGGATCATATTGGATGCCAGGATTTGAACCACCAACCTTCTGCATGCAGAATGTAAGATAGCCTTACCTCCATGCTATCTCTCCAGCCCCAAACTCTTCTATTTTAATCTATAAACTATCAACATGCGGCTAACTAGGGAAATGAAGCTTAGAAGGAAAGCTTAACATAAGAAATGAGCTCCTAGGGCCAAAGCAGTGGCACAAGCGGTAAAGCGTCTACCTTGCCCACGCTAGCCTAGGACAGATCACAGTTTGATCCCCGGCATCCTATATGGTTCCCCAAGCCAGGAGTGATTTCTGAGCACATAGCCAAAAGTAGCCCCTGAGCATCACCGGGTGTCCCTCCCCCCACCAAAAAAAATACAGTAAAAGAAATGAGTTTCTGTACAACACTAGGAACTTCATACCATGGACTTAAATTGGCTTGGGTTGAAAGATTTTTGGTCTGTTTAACTGAATGAGGACAAGCAATTTACTCATTTCATTGTGTGGGTAAAGTATCTCAATCAATAAAGACCTTTGGAAATGAATTTATTTATTTTTGTTTGTTTTTTATCACACCCAGTGATATTCAGGGGTGACTCTTGCCTCTGCAAGTAACTCAGAAATTACTCCTGGCAGTGTTGGGGGGACCATATGTGGTGCAGGGAATCAAACCCACATTAGCAGCATACAAGGCTCTTACCTACTGCACTCACTTGGCCCTTGAAAATGTATTTAAAGTGATAGTAATAAACCAGTGTGGCCACTCACATGCCCTACTAATTGAAGATAGGACATTCATCCAGGTTTGCAGAGTCCAAGATATAAGGAAACAGACTATTATGACCCCTGGCCAGCCATAAGTGAGCTACTGTCCCTTTAAGAGTGAAAACATCAGTTACCAGGTGTCCCATTCCTTGTAAGTGCCACTAGAGGACAGTTGTCCTGGGTATATAAAGCCCCAACTGAAGTACTAGGAGATTGCTCCTGCTGGTTGGTCACTGTCAGATTGCTGGAGAAACTGTTTACTGGATTCCTGGCTCCCGCTGCCTTTTGCTGAATCACTCCTACTGGTCTGGGCTTAACACTATCATAGGGGACTGAAGCAATCTGTAACTTTTGGTATGAGCATTCACCGACCCAAGTGATCCACGTGAAACCTTCAAAACAAAGCAGGTGGAGTGAGAGAAACCCATGAGAAGCTTACAAATAACACATCTCTGCTTTATAAGAAAATTAGGTCATTGGAAGGAGCAAATGAACTGATGGCAGTACAGAACATGCCTTTTTACAAGATCTTTGTCCCTATGGCAGAAAAAGCAGAGCACCTGGTGAAAAGTCTCCTGGAGACAAGCAACTTCCCTAGAAGGACCAGAGTTAGCTTTGTCTCTGCAGTTGGGCAACTTTTCCTTCACAGCATTGCCTTCTAGATGCAGAAGCCAGAGGCACTCACTCAGGCAGAGGGAGCCATGTGGGGTCTTGGGACTTTTCCCAGACTCAGTATGAAGAGTACTTCTGAGGGAACAGAGGACTGAGCCATCAGGTGCACAGAGCCTGGCCTAGTATTGTCAGAATTATCCCCCAAGTCCCTAAGCCCTTCATAGGTAGCTCTATCTCTAGAAAAAAAAAATGAAATAAATGTCTTGAGACAGGAGGTAGCTCAAAGGACCCAAAAAGTTCTGTCCCCAGCACTTCATGGGCCCCCAAGTACCCAAGTATTACAGCTGAGAGTAGGATCCAAAGTGTATCCTCCAAATACATGAAGCAAAATGTTTTGTTTGCCCTGAAAACATCACTTCCTTTCCTTTGTTTGTTTGGGGTGGGTTGTAAGGGAGGGGCACCAATCATTCTCAAGCAAGTAGGCCAGTGGCTCAATGCAAAGACTGGAGGATGCAGTGCTTGCATAAGCCTGATAGTGCAGGCGATATAACAGTCTACCTCAAGGGTGCTCAGGAACCTCCAGGGATACACTGGTGATGCACAAAGGACCACATGGTGCCAGAAATTAAATTGGGATTGGATACATTCTCAGCATGTGTCCTAACCACTGCACTGCCTCCCAGCACCCCACACTGACATTTTTTTTTGTTTTGTTTTTTGGGGGCCACACCCAATGACACTCAGAGGTTACTCCTGGCTATGCACTCAGAAATTGCACCTGGTTCTTGGGCAAACTGCGGTCCATCCGGGGTCAGCCTCATGCAAGGCAAACACCCTACTGCTGTGCCACCGCTCCAGCCCCAATTTTTTTTTGTTGTTGTTTTTTGTTTTTGTTTTGTTTTGTTTTGGGGCCACACCCTTTGACGCTCAGGGGTTACTCCTGGCTAAGCTCTCAGAAATCGCTCCTGGCTTGGGGGACCATATGGGACGCCGGGGGATTGAACCTCGGTCCATCCTACACTAGCGCTTGCAAGGCAGACACCTTACCTCTAGCGCCACCTTCCCGGCCCCAGCCCCAATTTTTGTTTTGTTTTGTTATGGGGTCATACCTGGTGGTGCTAAAGGGCTATTCCTGGGTCTGTCCTCAAGAATCACTTCTTGTGGTGCTAGGGACTGTATGAGATGCCAGGATTGAATCTGGGTTAGAGCTTGCAAGGCACTATGCTTCCGCCCCCACTGACTTTTTTTTTAAATCTCTAAACATGAAGTGTACATTGTATGACTAAAACGCAACAATGAATGATTTTGTAGCTACAGTGCTTAAATAAAGCAATTAAAAAAGCATGAATTGTCTTGGGCACATCCATCATCAGAGTTGATGAATGAAAAGCACCTCTTTCCATTTTTTAAAATCCGATGATTACTATACTTCTAAGAGACAAAAGAGAAGATGCAGACAAAGAGGTTGTAAAGACAGAGGCAGAGATAAGAATGTGGCAGTCACAAGTAGAAGGGTGTCTGGGGTCACCAGAAGTAGGAAAAGCACAGATGTATGTTTGAGCTCACAAATGTCAACATCTCCTTCCCTAGTAGGCAATATGGAATATCTTAGAGCAGCACTCATCTCCAATCAACCTGACCAGAAAGTTTGGGGTTTGGGAAGAGGGGGAATCAGTATACTTACCTCTGCGGTTGACAGGGTCCTTGGCTACATACGCAACATAATCTGTTGTATCCTGTCAAAGAAAAGAGAGATGTCCATATTCCTAACCACAAGGAGCCAAGGAACACATCACAAAAGCCAACTTAGAAACTCAATGCTGCCTCAACGGCCTGTCCCATGTGCTTCTCACATTGTACTAAGGGTGGGATGACCAGGTGGAGCCTCCTGCTGACTGCCAACACAGGAGCTGCACATCTGGGACACACTAAGCAGCAAAAATGTGGAAAAGATCTAGCTTTACAGAGTTTTAAAGCCAGAGTTTCCAGTTCTCACAGTACCCCCATTTCATCACAGCAGTACGAGCACTGGCTACCCTGGATTTTTCAAAGCTATCTTGGAGGTTCTAATCTGAATCAAGCTCTGTGGTTCATGCTGTCTTCACTGCAGTCTGCATGTGAACTGGGCTGAGCATTTAATTCAAGGCTTTTTAAAACAAAACTGGGTCCTCACTGGGGCTTCTGAATCAGGACAAGAGCTACGCTCTTACCGTGCATTTCTGAGCAAATTCAGGTGAGCAGCTGCTCTGGTTCTACTTGACAGAAAACCAGACCAGGATGTTCAAAGGTCAATAGAAATGTACCGCATGGACAGATAAAACTTGACGGAACCTTTTTTCCCTTTGAACATAAATGGTGGTTTTAATCCTTTGAAGGTGTTTTAAGATTTTCAAGAGGAAAGTCTTGCTCCTTTCCCTTCAGTGCCCTGCAACCCTGACCCTAGTCCCAGCTACCCCTCTCCCATGCATCTTTACTGATTCTTCCACCACTCAAAACACCAACTTTTTTTTTTTTTACAAATAATTGCTTGGAAAAAAGTAGACACTCATCCCATTTCCCAGTGATATGGTTGGATTCAATTCTGAACTTGCTTATTTTCTTTGATGAGTGTACAGAACATTATTTGCAGCAATAAAGCTTTCACTTCCAACCAAAAATATTAGAACTGTGAACGCTTTTGAAAAGTCTCACCTTTCCTCATGTAGTGTGAGACTCTCTGCATGCCTCCCATCTAATCAGCACATAAAGCCGTAACCATTCAGGGGCCCAGCAACTACATGTATCTATTTCTAAAGGAGTACCAGGAGAAATAATTCCTTCATGTTTGAAGGCAGAAAGAATTCTACATAGCTGACATTGCTAACATTCAGAAAAGACAAAGAATCCATTGGCAGGGGTCTTCTCCACAATTGTAGATGTTCCCATGAAGTCATTGCTCCATTGATTTGCTCTCAATGTGCTCAGCATCTGATAGACCTTCTATATTGAGTTCCTTCATTGCTATTCTCTGTGCATTGAGAAGAGACCTATCCTCTCTCAACACAGTTTTATAAACTTCTCCAGTCAAAGAGTGAAAAAGAAACACAAGTGAGAGCTGATGTGTGATGATGTGCCTGTACTTTCAGTCTTTGTTCTGACCTTCTCCATGACCCAAGTAGGCCAGTAGAAAGAAGGGCTTTTCCTACCATAATGTACTGCTTCCTCATTCATTCTCCAACAAGCAGCCATCTTAGTTACCACTCTGCTCAAGTCAATGTCCATTAGTATGTTCTTATATGGACTCAGGTAGAAACAGAACTTGACTTTTTTTTTTTGTTTTTTTGGGCCACACCAATTTGATGCTCAGGGGTTACTCCTGGCTATGCGCTCAGAAATCGCACCTGGCTTTGGGGGACCATATGGGACGCCGGGGGATCGAACTGTGGTCCGTTCCTTGGCTAGTGCTTGCAAGGCAGACACCTTACCTGTAGCGCCACCTCACCGGCCCCAGAACTTGACTGTTCTAACCTCTAACAAAGACCTAAACTTCTTGTCATTTCCATCAAGAGAGATATGATCAGACTCTGCAACTATTTGCATAAGTAAGAATGGTAGATTGTCACCACAGCCACCCTTCCTGGATTTAGATGTTTACCTCTGATGGGATTTAAAGGGTATCAGTGCTTCTCAAACTGAAATTCATAGAACCAAAGGCGTGGGCAGGTATGTTCTCCAATGTCTGAGCTATCACAAGAATTGCTTTCTACTATTGGATTTTTAATTTCACAATAATCTTAAAAATAAATTCAACAATTTTTTCAGAATCAGGGGCTGGAGAGGGTACAAATGAGTAGGTTGCTTTCATGATCCCTATCCAGGTTCCATAGCTAGCATTCGATATGGTGCCTCCATCCTCACGAGGGGTGATGCCTCAGGCAGAGGAAGGAGTAAACCCTGAAAACATCTGGGTATAGCAAAAAAAACCTTTCAGAATTATCTGAGTAATCATTATGCCACTCAATATCTGTGCCAAGATTGGTCATTGGGTTGTCAGCATTAAAGGTGCCAGATTTTTAAACAAGTAGAAGAGAACAGATTGGACTTCACTGTTTCTCTTAAGATCATTTAATATCATTTTTGTGTATGATGATGTATTACTGATGTGTGTGCTAAAATAGAAAAGATACATAGAAAATTAACTAACACTGTTAATTGTGAGAGATACTAAATTCCAAAGATTCTGCAGAGAAGTGTGGTTGGTTCCACAATTACTCTCGGAGCAGAGATTCCATTTCATAAAACACAGTAGGCAGTGTTATTTTGAATGTTATCTACCTTAGTTTTTTTGTCAATATTTAACCTTCAAATTTCAATGGGTTTTGCAGTTCAATAAAAAGTGTATGTCTTCACTTCATCTATTTTGGATCTATTTAGATAACAAGATGAATGTGAGTCAATATTAATGACATAGAGGACATTTTTCTCTTGAAACTTTGATTCCAATTAGAAAAACTGCAATAGAACTCAGTTTGAAGTCAAAAAAGGGATGAAGAGTCTTTGATGTTAATATTGGCCCTTTCTGGTAAATGGGGATATATACTATATTGTTGTTCAAAATAATGTAATTGGCATAATGTTATATGACAGTCATATACAAACACTATCATCTTCAATGGTGAAGCTACTGAGATATTTTATATTTAACCATCTTTGTTTTCAATCTAAAAGACTTGACTCTGACTTCCATTTGTAGTCTTCTACTATTAAAAATAACAGTAGGCTATAGTTGCAGTATATCATTTTAAGGATTGACAGTGTTTTCTAGTCTATCCCGGTATTTCAAAATACCATTTTTCTTACTGGTTAAACTGAAGCACAAAAAACAGCGACATATAACCTTAGCAATACAATAAGCACTAGAACATTGTATCATTTCTATTTTAAACATCTATCAACTGAATAGTTACAAAACAACTTGAAATTCATGCAATATTAAATCATTTGGGACTCAAGATGAAGAGTAATAACAAGGCTTCCTGCCCCTTATGAGGACGGTTAATGTATTAAAAAATCAGGGAGAATATTGAAAGGTATAAATTACTAAAAAAGTAATTTATCACTTAGAGTAATAGGTGAATGCTTTCATTTGCAAATGAGGATATGGTCGGGGGGAACTGAAAAATATTTCAACATCCTGTGTGCATCTTGGATGAGATCATTTCAACACAAACCTTTGCATTTGCTTTCCTGCTTCTTAGATCTCTGTATTTCTGCTTATAATATAATCATTAAGATGAAATTTGCGGGCCCAGAGAGATAGCACAGCGGCGTTTGCCTTGCAAGCAGCCGATCCAGGACCAAAGGTGGTTGGTTCGAATCCCGGTGTCCCATATGGTCCCCCGTGCCTGCCAGGAGCTATTTCTGAGCAGACAGCCAGGAGAAACCCCTGAGCACTGCCGGGTGTGGCCCAAAAAAACAAAAAAAAAATAAAAAGATGAAATTTGCTACAATTTCCTGAAAGAAACTACTCATAGACAATATATTTTTCTTTTATAAAAAAATATTTTTTTTTTTTTTTTTTTTTGTGGTTTTTGGGTCACACCCGGCAGTGCTCAGGGGTTATTCCTGGCTCCAGGCTCAGAAATTGCTCCTGGCAGGCACGGGAGGACCATATATGGGACGCCGGGATTCGAACCGATGACCTCCTGCATGAGAGGCAAACGCCTTACCTCCATGCTATCTCTCCGGCCCCAATATAAAAAAATATTTTTATAAAATAAAAAGATGAAATTTGCTACAATTTCCTGAAAGAAACTACTCATAGACAATATATTTTCCTTTTATGCTTTAAACTGGGTTACCTTGCAAAGATATGATGCATAGTTCCAAGCACCACACTGGTCACATGAATTGGCTCTGAAAATTATAGCCAGATATGAACATTAAAAAAGGAGTAAGTATGAAACATGTATTTGAGGGGGGGGATGGCAAATATAATTTTTTTATTTTTGGTTTTTGGGCCATACCCAGTGGCGCTCAGGGGTCACTCCTGGTCCTGCACTCAGAAATCACTCCTGGCAGGCTCAGGGGACCAGATGGGATGCCAGGAATCGAAACCAGGTCCGTCCCCAGTCAGCTGCGTGCAAGGCAAATGACCTACTGCTGTGCTATTTCTCTGGCCCCAAAGCAAATATAATCTTTAAAAATATGCTTGGTGGATCTTTCCTATGTAGGAAAATAATAATAGTAACAAAGTACTACTTTTAAGTTACTAGTCATTTATCATAAAATTGTTTTTCTTACCAAAATAGTCTTTGCAAAATATAGAGAATTTTTTTAAATTTATTTAAACACCTTGATTACATACATGATTGTGTTTGGGTTTCAGTCATGTAAACAACACCACCCATCACCAGTGCAACATTCCCATCACCAATGTGAGAAATTTTTTAAATAAATTTAGCTCCAAGAAAAACTACTCTCTTGCATTAATATTTCAATGTTTCCATAGACTAGAGAAAACTTTACACAAGCCAATGAAATATAATATGACAACTCTTCTGTGTGTGTGTGTGTGTGAGAGAAAGAGAGAGAGAGAGACAGAGACAGAGACAGAGACAGAGACAGAGAGACAGAGACAGACAGAGAGACAGTCTTTTCTCCCATTCATTGCTAAAGAGACAAGATTTCAATTTTTTTCTGATGACTCGGAATTTTGGGGTGATGATCCCATCCAGCAGTGCTTAGAGTTTATTCCTGGCTCTGCATTTAGGAATCACTTCAGGCAGGCTCAGGGACCAAATGGAATGCCAAGCATTGAATCCAGGTTGGCCACATACAAGGCAAACTATAACGTTGTACTATTACTGCCCACTGTATTATCATTCTGGTCCCTCCTGATGTCTTTTGAAACTTAATCCTTAGTGACTGGCTTCCTGACTAGGTTCCTTCCAAAGTCTACAATGTCAACAGCTAGTGTGAGCATGGGCCTGGGGAGAAAGAATGGATTCTGAGAGGAGGTATCAATGGAAGACTTTGAAACTGTAACCTGACATCATATTGTAGCTTTACCATCCAGATATGAAAAGCAACTCCTTTCATTAATTAGTCAGTCATCTACTGAAATATTTCCCTTATTTTCCATGTACTCTCTCTGCAGTTCCTTCCCTGATTAAAAAAAAAAAAAAAAGGGAGCTGCTGTGGTCCAGTAAAACAATACAGAATACAATTTGAAGAGAAAATGTGCAAAACAAATAAGACTAAGTTCTTGACCTTTGAGCAGACTTAAACACAAAAACAGAGTAAGAGAGTAAGAGGGGAAAAGGGCAGATTTATAAGAAGAGAATTCATATCAAGTGTGGAAAATTAAGGTGGTGTTCCATTGTTTACACTTCAGGGATGGTGGAAAGGTCTTGGCTAATTTAAATGAGTACGTGAGAGTTTCTCATCTTGGATCACCCATTTAAAAATACTAGTCAGGGACCAGAGTGGTGACGTAAAGTGGTAAGGCATCTGCTTTGCTGGCGCTAGCCTAGGATGGACTGAGGTTCAATCCTCCAGTGTCCCATATGGTCCCCCAAGCTAGGAGCAATTTCTGAGCACATAGCCGGAAGTAACCCCTGAGCATCACTGGGTGTGGCCGAACCCCCTTCCCCCAAATATAGTCAAAGATTACTTCTGAAATCAGGAGGAGAAAGAGTCAGCAGTATGGTTAACTTTCCAGAAAGTACCTCAGGAGTACTTTTTGAAAAGTGGGCCCCATCTCAGAAATTTTCAAGCAGAGCAAGAGAAAGCAACTCTGAGAACTTACCGGGTCTCCACCAGATGCGAAGGATATGGATTGCATATGGTGATTCGCTATGATCTATGATCCAAAACAAGAAAGGAGATATGTCGTTATATTCAACAAGGACTGCAAATTGGAAGAATTGTTACCCACATGAAAATAATGATTATACAAATGACAGATAACCTTTAGCAAATGTCCACAATGTGTCAGGTACTCAACTATCTGCTTTGCAAAAATTAACCCATTTGGGTTTCACAGGTACCTGAGATGTGGGAATGATCATGATCCCATGTGAAAAAGGGATATATAAAAGATGAAGAAGAGCTTGAGGTTCAGAAGGTGAGTCACTCAAAGTACCAACTAGTGCTGGGAAGTGTCATGACTAAATATGAGTCTTTAATGACTGTGTCTTCTAAGAAGGAAAAAACCAGAACAACTCAAATGTGTCATTTCTGCTTCCAAAAACATGTGTCATCTACATAAGACCCTAAGGAAGAGTGGGAGAAGTGTGTCTGTATCCCAATAACACTCTATTTGGAGCAAGGACATATAAAATAAAGGCCTGCATTTAAGACTTAAAACTGGTGCCATCTCAGGTCCTCTTGCAATTTATCAATTTAAGAACCAGAGAGGACATTCCAAGTTAATTTTTAAAAGGAAAAATTTCCATTAGCATTGAGCTGCAGCATACAGTGGAATTTAATAGACACTGAGTAAATTAGAAGCTGCCCTAAATTTAAAAAGCCACATAAGTCTTCTGCTATTTTTATCATTTTAAAGACAATGTAATGACATTGAAGTAAATTTCCGGGGGTGGAAGCAGTGCTCCCATCTCCATCTCAACATAACCAGGTTTATCTGTGGCAGCCCCCACAGACCCCAGCAGGAATTGGTGCTAGAATCTGATTATTTCAGGGATTTTTCCAGCAAAACTCTTAAAAAATGTGAAGCCAAATTCTAAATGAATTACAAGATAAACTATGGAATTTTTAAATGCCTACTTCAGCTGTTGGCACCTGCAAAACTATGCAGAAGCCAGAAAGATATGAGCATATAAATGAATAAAAACAGTAAGACTTCTTCTGAGCCAATACCCAAGTGAATAAATTCAATGGCCAGTTGCTCTTCATTGGAACACAATCAGGACATCATAGTCCCCAAATGATGATGATGATCTGTGACTTTAAAGAGTTTTTGTCTTTATTTTATTATTGTTTGTTAATTTTTTTCTTCAAAGGCGGAGCTAAAACTGGATAGATGAAAATGAAGTAAACAGTAGTTTGGGAGAGAGGATAAAATCTATATTTCCCACCACCATTAATGTCTTATGGTTTGCTATCCTCTGGGCTATTGTGGGAATTGGAAGGGGGGAAGATAATTTAAACCAGAATTATTTCTGAAAGTCCATCTTGTTTCTTCTCTGTGAAAGCTTTATTTAGGGAGCAGACATTGCACTTCTCTCTTCCCCCTCTGTGTTGGGAAGGGGTTGTCCATTCAAGGAGCTCCCTACTTAGCTATAGCCGATCCAAGTCACCCTAATTAAGGCTCCTGGCTAATATTTTTCAACTGGGTGACTCCAAGATTTCTAAGTCTGGTACCCACTCTATCCACCTACACAGGAACTGGGTAATGAGATGTGGGTGCACCCACCCCAGCCTGAAACCTTCTTTTCTGTTCTGGTGTGTAGTTCAAGGGTTTTAAGGTAATAAGTAAGGTAGAAGATAAAAGTCCTACATAACTGAGAGCCATGGCCTAAGTACTCCTAAAAATAAAAGGAATACAGAACCAGAAAACAAAATTAGAGTGATGGGTAAGCACTCATTACAGGGGCCTGTGTGAAAAAAAAAAAAAAAAAACAAGGAATGTTTTGTAGGTCAGCTAAGACAAAGAAATGGAGTATGAAATAATGTCCCGTCAAAACACAGCCCACGGAGTGCTCAGCATTGTCTTCTGTGTCTTCTCTGGATTTAGACTTTATTTTAACATTTCAGGGTGTGGGAGGAGGAATAAGTAAAGCAGGAGTGCTGCCTGCTTGCTGGAGAAAATGAAAATCAACAAATGTAAATATGCACTGTGACAGCTGTGGGAGTCAGGACATGTGTCGCTTCCAGGTCTGTGTACCACTTTGGCTATAAGATGTGTTTAACTCCCAGCTCACAGCACTGGTCATGGGGGCCCCAGTTGAGCCTTTCTTGAAAGTCACAAGCATTTTTCTTCTTTGGCCTTCAGATTTACCCTGTAACTATTTAGTACAGTTATGCAGATTTCTGTCTTTCCCAATGGAGGAATTAACCGTCAGAGAAATCAAAGACAAAGCGGGGGAAACAATCAGCCTAACAGGACTTCAACATGCCTCTCACTCTCAGAAAGTTTATCTGGGCTTACCACAGATTCACACATAGTATTAACCCCATGTAGTGAAAGACTATAAGATAAATGTAACATTAGATTTAAAAAAAAGCACCATTAGACCAATCAATCACAAGAGACCACACACCTCGAAGATGACAAAATGGCAACTACATGATCAAAGAAATAAAGTATCAGAGCAAATAAACTGGGACACACACATGAAAAGGAGAATTTGCATGTACTTATGCATCTTTCTATATCTGTAAATAAATTTATAATATCATGCTTTGTCCTCAAAAAATAATTTAAGCAAAAGTATACATATATTTTATATATTCTTACATATGTCTTTGGTTTTATGATTACATATCACAACTAAATACATTATAAGAGAACTAACCCCATCTCTATCATTATGTTGGTGATCCTTGGACATTGCCCAACTTCTCAAAATGATGCAGATTTTATACAGTGTGTTTGGCAGAGACAGTGGAGCTGAAACAGAGTTCTGAGAAATACGCATAGTGAGAGGCCTCAACCAGACCTGCGGACACTACAGACCTGCTTGGAGTCAGGCGTTCGCAGATTCAAGCTGGCGGTGGATATGGTCAGGGAAATGGTCATGCCAGCAAACTGAAGATTGCTCTTGCCCAAGATGCTGGACAACATTTTGTTGGGAGGCTGTGAAGTCAAACAGTGTCATTTTAGTATTTGATTAATTAGAAGCCATGCTCTGGGGTCTTTAAACTATTTTTCTCTCCCATATCCCACATCTTTACTGATTCAATCCCATTAATTATGGGAAGACAACTGCTCATTTGCATTATGCAAACTGTAAAACTTTCATTCTCTGTTTGGGAACCCTTGCAGAAATGTCAGAGATAGCAATCTTACAGCTTCTAATATATCCAGCACTAGTAGAAGCTATAGCAGCTTCTAATATATCCAGCTAATGTGGTCAAAAATAAACTTAGGAAAAGTTACAGACCAAGATCTACTCAAACTTTTGCAGACTTAGAAATGGGTTTCATCCTCCAAGAATCAAATCACTCATTCTTGAATAAAAGGGACCAAGTCAAATTGTTATAAGAACTCCTGGAGTCATGAGAATACTCATTGATGAGACAATGGAACACAGTACTTGATGCTCCCATAGTTCAGTGGTTCTCAAATAGTGGGGCGCGCCTCTGGGGGGGGGCCGAGGCTCCGTAATGGGGGGGATCGTTTGACCTCGGCAAACACTGTCATAACAAGCTAAGCCCCGTGTTTATGTCTCTGTATGTCTCTGGAGCTGAGAGTTGCTGTGTCCTGCTTCAAACCCCACTTCGAAAAGCTATGCATTGCAAAACATGCTCATTGTAGCCATTCATCCAGACATCACCTCTGATTAAAAAATCAGCTCAAATTATTTTTATATATTTTTCTTTTGCAGGTTAAAGTTTTTTTTTAATAAAGATGCTATTTACAGTAACGCGGGGTGGGAACAAAAAATATTTTCTTCTTCTTAGGAAGACATGACAGAAAATAATTGAGAAGCACTGCCATAGTTGCTTCAATCAGTATCCAGTGAGCCTCAAGCCACTACAAGGCAAACAAATATGATTGAGCTCAAACTTAGACATTCATCATCCATTGGAAATGTCCTGGGCACAGATGGATGTGTTTTTACTTGACAAGCTTCTCCCTCCACCCTCCCACCACCTTCCTGAATACTTTTAATACCTGTATTGCTTAATCCTCAGAGACAAAGAGAGGAGGGCTGGAAGGTGCAGCTCAAGGCATGAAGCTCACCATAAAGAGAGGTGAGTGCAGTTAGAGAAATAACTACATTGACAACTATCATAACAATGTGAATGAATGAGGGAAATAGAAAGCCGCTCTAGAGTACAGGCGGGGGTGGGGTGGGGAGGAGGGAGACTTGGGACATTGGTGATGGGACTGTTGTACTGGTGAAGGGGAGTGTTCTTTACATGACTGAAGCCCAACTACAATCATATTTGTAATCAAGGTGTTTAAATAAAGAAATTAATAAAAGAATATCTATATTGCTAATCACCTTATTCTATTTTTCCCCACTAGACCTTTTGACATTTAACACTAATAATTAACCAGATGTACATTTATTTATTTAGCACTGCCTTTTTAACTGATACCAGAGTGAAAAAAGAGAGATTCCAGGCCCAGAGAGACAGCACATTGTATAAGGTGCTTATCTTGCTTGTAGCTGACCTCTAGAGGGTCCCTCAAGCCCACCAAGAGTTATCCCTGAGCACAGAGCCAGGAGTAAGCCCTGAGCACAGACTGGTGTGGCTCCTTAAATTAGAAATGTAAAAAAATATAAAAATAAAAAATAAAAAAATAGATTGGTCTTATCCTGAAGATCCTGAGGAAGTGTATCTGTGGTAGAAATCAGAAACTACTATGTTTCTACTTCCTTTTAAAATAAAATTGTAAAGAAACTGATGATAAACAGGTGACCAGGATTCTCTACTCTGAAAAAAGGAGGTTCTTAAATGATTTCTAGCTTCTAGTCTAAGCATTTCTGTAGTACTACTTGGTCTCTAAGTTCCAGGTGGGCTGTCCCAAATACAGACCAGTACTTATGAGTGTCATGGAGAATTCTGATTGAAACTCAGTTGTGGGGCCAGCGAGGTAGCGCTAGAGGTAAGGTGTCTGCCTTGCAAGCGCTAGCCAAGGAACGGACCGTGGTTCGATCCTCCAGCATCCCATATGGTCCCCCCAAGCCAGGGGCGATTTCTGAGTGCTTAGCCAGGAGTAATTCTGAGCATCAAACGGGTGTGGCCCAAAAAATCAAAACAAAAAAAAATAGTAGAAACTCAGTTGTTATGTGGGATCTTGTACGTCCCAAAGTTGGGATTAGAAAAATGCCCCCAAATCTCAGCCTCATATTTGAAGACACTCAGAGGGGCATTCTCCCAAAATTTAATCTATACAATGAAAAGTTCTAATGTGAGTCTTTTAATTTTATATTCATGAGCCTTTTACTGGACAGTTTCTTTCTACTTTCTATTACACTAACTTTTATTTAATTTTCTTCTGGTTCAACTTGCTCCAAAATATAAAAGGCACATATAGAGTATGAATGAGTTTGTCTTAAACCAAGAAGTCTATGCTTAAACCCCACCACATACTCTCATAACCCCCTATTATTATTCTCCATTCAAATGGGGGACATCAGTGGGATTCTAGAACTGGCTTACCATTTTAATGGTAGATAATTATTACACTTATCAGAATTTTATTAACTACCTTTGAAATCAGCAGCCTTTACAAACTAATTTATATAAACCTTCAATATATATATATGAGCCAGGAGTATATATATATATATATATATATATATATATATATATATATATATATATATATATATATATATATATATATATATTAAAAATAAACCCTATGGGTCCGGAGAGATAGCACAGCGGCGTTTGCCTTGCAAGCAGCCGATCCAGGACCAAAGGTGGTTGGTTCGAATCCCGGTGTCCCATATGGTCCCCCGTGCCTGCCAGGAGCTATTTCTGAGCAGACAGCCAGGAGTAATCCCTGAGCACTGCCGGGTGTGACCCAAAAACCAAAAAAATAAATAAATAAATAAACCCTATGTCCTCAAAGCTTGCCACTTCTTCTGACTGCAATGACTATCATTCATGTAGCAGGTTCTCTATATGTTTGGTGCCTGTGTGGAGAAACTTGGCCCAGATCATGATGTGCTACTGCAAGCTTCTTCCTAACCCACTGGTCAGAAACTTCTCATTAGAGTTTGAAAGTGGTCATAGTGAAAGGATTTACACAATGGGAATTGGCGAACAGACATCTAGGGCTGCTCACTCCCCAATGCCCATCCCAGTCAATTGTGAAACATTTAGTCACACACCACGGGATATCTATGATAGAGTTGTTCCAATAAAGTGAATAAAAGTATCTAAGGACTTAGAAGGAGACCTGCTTCTGATATTTGTGTACATTATACTCATTTTCTTTACACCTAGGCCAAGGAACATTACTGAGGTCTCTACTCTTGTTGGCAGTGGGAGTTCACAGTTTTCCAACATGTAGCCAACAGGGGCACCTGAGCTTTTTGTGTTTGGGAAAGAAGTAAAATAAAAGGTTACAGAAAGAGGAAATTGAAGGGACTTTTGGATTTTTTTTGTTTGCTTTTGTTTGGTTTTGGGCCACACTCAGCTGTGCTCAGGGGTCACTCCTGGCTCTGTGCTCAGAAATCACCCCTGGCAGGCTTGGGGGACCATATAGAATGCTAGGGATGAACCCAGGCCCGTCCCATGTCACCGTGTACAAGGCAAATGCCCTACTGATGTACTATCACTCCGGCCCTGAAGGAACTTTTATGATGAAGGATACAGCATGGTGACTGAAGAGGAAGGAAACAGAGGAACAGCAGATGAACACAGAGACCAGGACAGTACCTTTCTCTTTTTAAAGGCTCCCTTGGCACCAGGAACAGCTTCACAAATACGACTGATGGCTTCCCTGAAAAGAACAGGAAAAGAAATCCAGTTAATCAAATGTCAACCCATTTGAGAACTCAAAGACTACATGTCATCGGAAAACAGGTGAGTCTCTTGGCATAATTAGCAGGCGTGGTCAATGCCCTCTATGGTCTCCTCTGCAACAGACCCCAGCAAAAATGAGCAGGACATTTGAGGCCTCTGATTGGCAAATTCTAGTCCTTTATGTTCCTGCAATCTAAAAGTGTGACATATTTCTATGCCACATTTAATTTTTTATTTTGGTTAAGAATCCATATTTTTAAAAAATCAGTATCCTGGAGTATACTCTTCCTGCTATGACTGTGGCACAACATACAAATTTGTCAAGCACACTATCGATCAAGACCCATTTGAAATGACTTGAAATGACCCTCAGAAAAAGAAATTGGGATTTTGGAGCCACATCAAGCTGTGCTCCGGGCTTACACCTGGCTAAGTGCTCAAATATCATTCCTGGCAGTATTTAAGGGGATAGGGAGATATATTCAGTGACAAGGATCAAACTTGGCTTGATTATATGAAAGACAAATACCTAAACCCCTGTACTATTCAGGTTCTGAATTTTATTTCAGATTCTGCAGTTAGGAAGTATAATAAAATCAAGAGGTTTGACACTGACCAGATTGATAGTACAGAGAGTAGGATACTCTCTTACATGTGGTCAATGTGGGTTCACTTTCTAGCACACTATATGGTTCCCTGAACAGCAACAGGAGAGACCCCTGAATGCAGTCAAGGGTAAAGTCTGAGCTCTATTGACTGGAGCCTCACAATAATAACAACAAAAATTTGAGAGATTTTGGAAAAGGAAAAGAATCTCAGTGGTACATAAATGCCCAGAAGGAGGGCCAGACTGATATCATGATGGGTAGGGCATTTTGCCTTGCACATGGCCAACCTGGGTTCAATCTCTTGCATCCCATATGGTCTCCCAAGCTTGTCAGGAGTGATTGCTAAGTGCAGAGCCAGAGGTAATCCCTGAGACCTGCTGAGTATGGCTCCAATTGCCCTAAAATGCCCAGAAGGATGGCTATGCCTATTGATGCACAGAATACTTTATCCAGTGGTTATCCTGTACCAGGTTCTGGCCCAAGGTAAGAGGGCCAGAGTCCCCTGGAATAGGTAATATCTCATATAGTAGCAGCTGCAGAGATCCATCACATGTAAGAGCCCCAAGACTCAGCAGGGAAGGAGGTAGGGGCAGAAGGGAACAAAAGCAGTTGCCCTTCTCTTAGATGGAGAATGTTCCAGTCAGATGCTGGAGGCTGATCTCAGGCATGAAGTGGCTTGAAACTAAGCACAGCTCATCTTGCGTGTTGGTAAGAAATGATGGGAGATACATGCAAGGTGCCTCCAAAATCAGAAGCCCAGAGGAGGTTTGATGAATTCAACTCCCACACAGGAAACAGAATACAGGGGGAAATAAACAGGGATTTGGAAATTCAATGAATGATTAAAAAAAAACAGTAGGTCCTCAGTATTATTCTGCAAACATTCTTTGAAATAATTTTATATCACCTGGATAAAAAACAATTTCTTCATAATACAGTGCTTTTAAGTGAAATATGTCCTTGTCAAATTAAGTAAAAGTCTATTAAGAAAAACTCTACTTTGCCATTTATTTCATTACAGGGATTGGGAAGAAAATCAGATCTAAAAGTTGGGATGCTGTGAATAAGGGGACTGAATCATCATGACTCAGAAAATAAAAAAAAACATTTATTTAAAAGAAATAAATTTTTTATTTATGCTTAGTCATTTATTTTGTAATTTATTGTATAACTGTTATCCTATCAAAATACTTTCTAAAAGTACATCCAAATACATTCTAAATACATCCAAAATACTTTCTAAAAGCAAATTCCTTATTGAAGGTCAAGATATCTCTTTAGAAAATCAGATAACCAAGTATTTATATTTTATCTGCTTGATTTTCTTTAAAGTATACTGCATCTCTGCCCTGTGTTTGCTATATTAAGTGATATATTTAGCTGAGCAAAGCTACTCAATCTCCAAGGGTCTCAGAAGGCTACAAAGACAATAGATGGTGGAAAGCTTCCTGTAAGTCATTCTTTTAAATTTTCCTGATAATGATTAGATAGATTTCTTTTCTGATCTGCAGACATGGAAGATAAGAGATGGAAAAATCAGTCATGGATGAATGTTCAAAAGGTAACTCAAAAATCTCACATGTTATATAAGTGAGATGCAATTCAATGTCTCACCTAGACAGACCAAGAAGCTTTGGCAGCAGACGTGCTCTTTTTGTGCTACTTGCAGGAGAGGTAGAAAGGAGAAATGAACCTTTAGAATGGGGTGTGGAGAAGCCACATAAATATAATCAAAAAAATCCTCCTAAAGAGAGGCAGGCAGCATCCAACATATATTCAGAGACTCAATCTTTGATCCTTTTAATTTGCAAATGACAGGAATTCCAAAAAAATTTTTAGAGCTCATATACTCAAGAGAGTTATATTGGATAGTAAGAATCTCAAGAGTCTCCAAAAAGATCTCCAAATAAAGCTGCTTCTCAGAAAAATGCTCTCCCTTTCTGACCAACATATATTTGTTTCTAATTCTCACAGTAACATGTGTGTGAATTTTTTATTTCAGTCAGGCTTATGGTGTCTATTTGTAGAAACAGATAAAATAGAAGTGACATGATTATTAATAGTTGCAATATTTTGATGATTGAAATGAGTACATTTAACTAGAAATCTAAATTTAGTTGTAGCCCTGCTCATTGTTCCTCTTTGCTGGCTAAGCACTGTGCATTTGGGTGAACAGCACTGTTTCATTTTGTTTATCTGTGCAATAATTACTTAGTTTTGTTTAATTCCACTTAATCCCAGTTTCAGTTTCTGGTAGCAATTTTGCCCAGTTTTTAATAATAGCCATTGCTTTTTAACATTCTCTTTGATACAGTCCCAACCCATGACCTCAGAAATCTAGTTGATATGGAAATGGAATATTTAGCATATTCTGCACCAGCCCCAAATATTGATCCTCACTTTCTCATGATTTTACAATCTTAACCTATACAGTTCTTATAACTATGGTGGGCTTTTCAAAATAACTTGGTTACTAGGATGTGGGGTTTCACAGAAATGGATCCATCTAAATTATAAATCACCAGCTATTTTTCTAATGACATCCTGCACCATTGTACCATCTCAGCAAACACACACACACACACACACACACACACACACGGTGTGGTGCAGAGCAGTGGAGCAAGTGGTAGGACATCTGCCTTGCATGCGCTAACCTAGGACGAACCAAGGTTCGATCTCCCATCGTCCCAGATGGTCCCCCAAGCCAGGAGCGATTTCTGAGCGCATACCCTGGACTCACAGCGGTCGGCAACCTTTTTTTTTTTCAACTGATCCAAATCTCGCCAAAACCACCGATTGAAATTTATTTTCAGAGCCACACAGGGCTGGCACTGACAGAGGCTAGGAGCAGAGTCCTGACTCCTGGAGCAGCTGCCTGGCACACGGAAAAGCCAAATTAAAAGTGTGAAGAGCCACATGTGGCTCGCGAGCCGCAGGTTGCCGACCACTGGAGTAACCCCTGTTCATAACAAGGTATGGCCCCAAAACCAAAAAATCCCCCCCACACACGCATTAAACACTAAAGCAATTTTTAAAAGATGTTAAATAGTATACTTTGGGTAGCTTCTGCCCTAAGGATCTATATTCTAGTATGATGTTAACAAACAACCACATATAAGGTAATATCATAAATAGTTTCATCAAGGGAGAAAAAATAAGTGATTTATATAGGTGAAGAAGCCAGAATATTCTATATAAAAATCATTTTGGTATGAATATTGTTTTGGGAAGAAGCAGATACTTTAAAAAAACTTCCAAGATTTATATAAAATCAGGATACAAAATTTATTAGCCCCCAATTGGCCTTCTACCAGGGAGGTCAGAAATTGGTCACTGGAGACATTTCTAGAACTTTTCTAACCTAGAAGACTTTACATAACAAACTTCATCAACTAACCTTGTCAACTGTCTACCATTAGTTCCCCAAACATAGTTTCCTTTCCATGCTTTGCAGCCCCTAGAAACTCAGTTACTTCCCTGAATCATATCATTTACCTATAGATTGATTATTCTTGAGTTTAGGTAGTATATATCCTCAAGTTCTCAGTCACATTTCTAGTTACTTATAATTATACACAATCAACTAGCTTTCTCTTGCAGTCTATAATCAGACTAATCTGTAAGTCCCAGCTGGAGAAACTAGGACAGGAAAAAAAAAAAAGGTGTTCTTCCTCACCAATAATAAATTCACATCATGAGAGACTTACTTAAAGCAGTATTTGAGTTCTGAACAGCAGGCCAGGAAAAAAATTGAGCCACTAACTCAAGTCTCAAAGGAAATAAATACTACATGGACTTAATTTGCTTGTATTTTATTATTAGACGATATATTAGAAGAAAGTATTTTAGAAGAAAACTAGGAAGTATTTTTATGCTAGGGATCAAACCCAGTTCCTCATACATGTGAAGTTTGTTATCTACCATTGATGCACATTTTCTGAGAGAGTTTTTGAAAATATCTGAGTAGAAGTCTGAATAAAAATATCAGAGTTCTGGGGCTGGCGAGGTGACGCTAGAGGTAACGACGCCTTGCAAGCGCTAGCCAAGGAAGGATCGTAGTTCGATCCCCTGGCGTCCCATATGGTCCCTCAAAGCCGGGGGCAATTTCTGAGTGCTTAGCCAGGAGTAACCCCTGAGCATCAAACAGGTGTGGCCTGAAAAACCAAATATATATATATATATATATATATATATATATATATATATCAAAGTGCTAGAAAGATAGTATAATAGGTAAGATGTTTGCCTTGCATGAAGCTGACCCAAGTTTGAATAAAAAATATCAGAGTGCTAGAAAGATAGTACAGTGCGTAAGATGTTTGCCTTGCATGCAGCTGACCCAGATTTGATCCTTGACACTACATATAGCACTATCATATCATCCTGAGCACTATCATGAGTGATCCCTGAGCACAGATCCAAGAATAAGCCCCAAGCTTAGAAGCTTATAAGCCCCTCCCCTCAAAAAAGTAGAAAATATGAAAAATAATATTGACATAATTAATACCATAAACCTAAAACTTTATGTACCAGAAAAAAAGTAACCACAGAAAAAAGATATAATCTTAATTTAAGTCACTAAGAAACTATGAAGAATAAAAGAAAAAAGGTGTCAAAATGCATTGTCTACAAGTTCACAGGAAAAAATTACAAATGGCATTAGGAACTATTGCAAGGTTCTCAGTTTTGTAATTTGTATCATATCAAGATTCCATTGTTATAACCTCACATATTTCTTGCCTTTTCAGAAGCTCTATCCCTTAGGAATATTTGAATGCCAGGAACATGAAATGAATAATTTCATTGTCCATCTGCCCTCTCTTAGCATCCACAGCCATGGAGTAGCTCCAGCTTCCTTAGATGGGTGTGGCCCTAATCTTCGGCAGAAGGCTTTCTGGGGGTAGGTTCATTAGTAAATCTACCCCAACACTTTTACAGGACCTCTGCAGGAGGCAACTGTCCCCCAGATTCACCAACTCCTGCTTCAGGTCTCACTAATTGAGTCCATAGATTCATGGGGGTCCCCAGATTTTAGAGATACTTGACAAAGTGAGTGTAATCCCCTAAAACCCACACTGCTGGTGGAAGTGCCAACTGTTCCAGGATTTTTTGAAAACAATATGGATATTCCTCATAAAACTAGAAATTGAGCTAGAAATATACCATCAGAGCCCCAAAACACAATATAGAATAGCCCTCTACATTCTTATGTTCACACAGGACTATTCACAATAGCCAGAATCTAGAAACAACCCAAATACCTGAGAACAGATAAGTGGATAAAGAAACTTGGTATATCTACATAGTGATCCATCTACACACCTACACTATGTAGTTCTTAGGAAAAATGAAGTCATGAAATTTGCTTATGCATGGATGGATATGGAGAATGTTATGTTGAGCAAAATGAGTCAGAGGGAGAAGGATAGACGTAGAGTGGTCATACTCATTTGTGAGATATATAAAAGAGAGAGTATGGTAAGAATGTCCAGAGACAATAGAGATAAGAGAAAATAGGGCCAGTCCATGGTAGGAAGCTTGTCCAAATAGCAGGGGAGTGCAGTTAGGGCTGAGAGGGGATCTCTGTGACAAGAATAGTTGGAAAGGTCAATTTAGACAAGAACTGGGTGCTGAAAGGAGATAAAGTGATAGGCATGATACCCCTGAGTAACAATATTGCAACCACAGTGTTTAAAAGGAGAGAAAAGAAAGGAAAAGAGAGTTTGAGAGAAAAAATGTTTGCCTTAAAGGAAAGGATGGGGAGAGCAAGAGAAACAGGGGACACTGGTGGCTGGAAATGTGCTCTTGGTGAAGGGTGTTATACATTGCATGACTAAAGCTCAGTAAAAAAAAAAAAAACTATATTATGAACAACCTTGTAGCCATGGTGTTTAAAATAATTAGCACAGGGACAGCCAGAGTATGCTTTGAACATGGACATCCATCAATTTGCAGCCAGATTTCTTTTATTTTACCTAGACAATCCAGAAAGCAATGTAGCTTTTCTTTAATCATCCCAGGTATGTGTGTGCTCAGGATCTGAGGGCTACCCCTCAAGCCCAACCTGCTCCATCTTGACTTTCACTCAGAATCCCCAAGAAATACTGTAGCCTAAAGCTCAGACCTCTGCTCAAGTTGTCTGCCTTCTACTTTCAGTCTTTTAGATTTTCCAAGTGGTCTTAAAGCCATACCTCCTGTCTTTAGAACACCAAGATGAACAAATTGTTTTTCCAAGTTTCACCTCCATTTCCCTCAATGAGCACTGACCACCTCAAAAGAAACAAAAGTTCTATCAGGTTTTCATTGAGTTACAGGGGCTAAAGACAAAAGAGAATATGATCCTTTCATGATTAACTAAAATGTTTCCAGTAAAAACTTTTTGGGGAATAAAGCAGTCCTCCAACTTGAAGGCATGGAAGAAAAAAATAGTCAGAGATCAGTGGAACAGAATAGAAAGCCAAGAAAAAAAAGCCACACATATATAATCATTTAATTGTGGTAAAATATTTAATTTAATATTTCCAAGAATTGTTTAATTTAGGCTTGACTAACTAGTTGGCATTGCTTTTCACAGTGTTTTCTTAAAATCTATTTTTTTGTTTTGTTTTTGAAGGAGGTTGATTCACACTTAGTTGTGTAGTTCTCAGGAATTACTTATGGCTTGGTGTCTTCTAAACACGACTTGGGAGGCCCCCTCAAAAAATAAAAGAAAGATTAGGACAAAAAGAAATAGAAGAAAGTAAATAAATGAAAGGCATTTCTAAATAGAGGAAATCAGCTTTTCTTGTGACTCAAGGCCAAGGGGCTCCTGCATTCACTCATACAGCTAGAAATGTCCCCTGGAGAATAATGTTCAAGTTTATCCTCTTGGGCATACGTTTTCATCTTTGGAGGAAGAAGCTTCTGTGGAATTCTCTCCAGGTTGGGGGGAGTCAATCTCCCTTTTTTTTCTCATAAAAAATTTATTTTCCAGGATACCTAACTTACAACAAGCTATACACAGAAGGAACCCATTACACTAACAGTCCAGGGGGCAAAGGGGAGAGACATGTTATACATGCTGAGAACAGGGGTGGAGGGAGGACAACCTTGGTGGAAATGGTCCTGCTTCATTGTCACTATGTACCTTAAATATTACTGTGAAAGATTTGTAATTCACTTTGGTCACAATAAAAATTATTAAAAACTAAAAAAGAAATATTTAGAACATAGAAGTCATAAAGGAAATTGGGAAAATCAAACAACCTTGCATACAAGAATAAAGCTAGACCACGAACACCTTACACAATTGTTGACTCAAACCAGATTAAAGGCTTGAATATAAAACTTGAAACTTCTGTACAACAAAGGAAATGACTGACAAAATCTTAAAAGTCATCTACAGAAAAGGAGAAATTGTGTCTAAAAGAAAAAGAAGAGAAAGAGAGAAGAAAAATGTCTGTCTCATAAGCAGGCAGAGAAAAGGGGAAGGGAAAGGATTGGAGAGAAACCGGGGACGTTGGTGGCAGGAAATGTGCACTGGTGTTGTACATTGTATGACTATATGTTCAATCATGAGTAACCTTGTAATGGTGTATCTCATGGTAACTCAATTAAAAGTTAAAGAACTATTTTTTTTTAAAAAAGTTGTGGGTTTTTTTTTTTTTTTTTTTTTTTTTTTTAGTTTTTCGGGCCACACCTGTTTGATGCTCAGGGGTTACTTCTGGCTAAGCGCTCAGAAATTGCCCCTGGCTTGGGGAGGTGCCATATGGGACGCTGGGGGATAGAACCGTAGTCCGTTCCTTGGCTAGCGCTTGCAAGGCAGACACCTTACCACTAGCGCCACCTCACTGGCCCTAAAAAAGGGTTATTATCCAAAATATATAAGTAACTAATACAACTAACACAGTTGCCAAAAAGTTTTCAATTTAAAATAGACATGTGCGGAAGGTAGAGTCATAGCACAGTGGGTAGGGGATTTGGCTTGCACATGGCCCACCGGGTTTGATCCCTGATATCCCATAGTATTCCCTGAGCATTGCCAGGAGTAATTCCTGAGTGCCGAGCTAGGTGCAACCCCTGAGTACCACCAGTTGTGGCTCCCAAAAAACAAACAAACAAAAATAGTCCTGTATTGTAGTCATAGCAATAGCACAGAAGGTAAGAAGGTCTTTGTCTTGCACACAGCCTACCCGAGTTCAATCCCTGGGATCCTATATGGTTCCCAATAGACTGACACGAATGATTCCTGAGCATAGAGCCAGGAGTAACACCTGAGCACCACCAGATGTGGCCTAACAGCCCCCCCCCAAAAGGACATGTGATATGATCAAACTTTTTTTTTCAGAAATATATAGATAATTAATAGGCACAAGAGAAGATATTTATCATGATTTATGATTATAAAAATCAAATCCACAATGAGATGTTACCACCACATCTGTTAGAATTAATGTATTCAAAAAGATGAGAGGCTGAAACCCAAACATGAAAAACTTAATTTCATGGTGACTAAATAAATTAAATTAAATTAATTAAAATAAAATAAAATCTTTGAAGCTGGAGAGAGTACAGTTAGGGTAAGACTGTAGACTGAGATACACATAATTGGTCAATATTATATTTGGATTCTACTTTTCATCATGTCTGGCACAGGCCTTGTGTTTTTTTTTTAAATATTTTTATTGTGACAAATGTCTTTCCCAGTTATATTTAAGGTACATAGTGACAGTGAATTAGGGTCCCCTTAATCTCCAAAATATACAAGTCACTGACAGAACTATACAAGGAAAAAAAATCTAATCCCATCTAAAAATGGGGAGAAAAAATGGACATTCACTTTGATAAAGAAGAAATACAAATGGCCAAAAGGCACATGAAAAAATGCTCCACATCACTAATCATCAGGAAGATGCAAATCAAAACAACTATGAGGTACCACCTCACACCACAAAGATTGGCACACATCACAAAGAATGAAAACAAGCAGTGTTGGCGGGGATGTGGAGAGAAAGGAATTCTTATCCACTGCTGGTGGGAATACTGTCTAGTGCAACCTTTCTGGAAAGCGATATGGAGATTCTCCAAAAACTGGAAATTGAGCTCCCATACAATCCAGCTATACCACTCCTAGGAATACACCCTAGAAACACAAAAAAATACAATACAAAAATCCCTTCCTTACACCTATATGTACTGCAGCACTATTTACCATAGCAAGACCCTGGAAACAACCAAGATGCCCTTCAACAAATGAATGGCTAAAGAAACTGTGGTACATATACACAATGGAATATTATGTAGCCATCAGAAATGAAGTCATGAAATTTTCCTATACATGGATGTACATGGAATCTATTATGCTGAGTGAAATAAGTCAGAGAGAGAGAGAGAGAGAGAGAGAGAGAGAGAGAGAGAGAGAACGGCACAGAATGGTCTCACTCATCTATGGGTTTTAAGAAAATGAAAGACATTCTTGCAATAATTTTCAGAGACAAAAGAGAGGAGGCCTGGAAGTTACAGCCCACTCCATGAACCTCACCACAAAGAGTGATGAGTTTAGTTAGAGAAATAACTACATTGCAAACTATCCTAACAATGAGAATGTATGAGGGAAACAGAAAGCCTGTCTAGAGTACAGGTGGGGACGGGGTGGGGAGGAGGGATATTTGGGACATTGGTGGTGAGAATGTTGCACTGGTGATGGGGGGTGTCCTCTTATATGACTGAAACACAACCACAATTATGTTTGTAACCAAGGTGTTTAAATAAAAAGTATTATTAAAAAAAAAAGAATTAGGGCCCCCTTTGTGTATGCCTTGTGAATTTTGAATGCATGTTCCAGAAAGAGTATTTTGTTAATGGAGGAGGAAATTTTTTTGTTTTTTCTAAAAGTTATTTATTTTGTATAATAAAAATCCTTGATTTAGAAGATCCCAGATCCATATATAAGCACTTATTAGTTTGTTAAAAATACTTAAAATGCCTTTAAAAAGATAAGAATGTTTCTATCAGCAAGGTGTGGAACAAAAGGGAATCTTATAGACTACCATGTTAGGAATGTAGTCATTAATGAAAATGGCATGGAGGTTCCTCAAAGAATAATAGTTGATCTACCATATAGCTCATACTACTCAACAATATTTTAATGAAAAAAAGAAAAATGACCAGCAATTCCACTTTTGACTTTTTACCTATGTAAAATGTAAGCAAACTGAGAAAGCTATGTGGACTTGGACCAGAGAGGTATATGGAGGGTAAGGGACTTGGCTTGCATAATAGCTGACCTGGGTTGGACCCATTATACTCCAAGAACTGCCAGGAGTACAGAGCCAGGAGTGAACCCTGAGCACCATGGCATGTGGTCCCCAGAAAAATCTCCAAAAATGTGTGTGCACCCCATGTTTAAATATGTATTACTTATAATAGGTAAAAGTAGAAATAACCCTTGTCTATTATTGAATGAATATGTAAATAATATATGTAGACATAAAATAAATTTTTATTTCAGCATAAGAAATGTATCATGGGGCCGGGCGGTGGCGCTAAAGGTAAGGTGCCTGCCTTACCTGCGCTAGCCTAGGACGGACCGCGGTTCGATCCCCCGGCGTCCCATATGGTCCCCCAAGCCAGGAGCGACTTCTGAGCGCATAGCCAGGAGTAACCCCTGAGCGTCAAACGGGTGTGGGCCAAAAACCAAAAAAAAAAAAAAAAAAAAAAAGAAATGTATCATGTTGATGAACCTCAAGGACATTATCTTAATTGAAATAAGTGAGAAACACAAATATGGTGTGATTATGCTTATATATGAAATCTAGAAAGAAAACAACAAAATCTATAAAACAAAAACCAAGCTCAAGATCAGTAAATCCTAAACATCGATTGAAGGTAGGAGTATTAAAATAGGTGAATGAAATAAAAAAGTTAAAAAATAATAAAATTGGGCCAGAGTGGTAGCACAGTGGTAGGGTATTTACCTTGCATGAGGCTGATGCAGGACTGACACCGTTTCAATCCCTGGCATCCCATATGGTCCCCTGAGCCAGGAGTGATTTCTGAGCACAGAGCCATGAGTAATTCCTGAGAGCAGTAGGGTGTAGCCCAAAATAAAAAAAAAATCATAAAATTGCATATACGACTTAATATATCATTATATAAGAACACAGATTGTGGAACAAAACCAAAGAGAAGATATATCTATGACATATTCAAGATGCTGGCAGATGGAAAAAAATGTTTAACTTTACATGGGCTAGTCTCATCATATTTCCATGCATTAGCACACATATAACAAGTCTAATATTTTTAAGGTATATGGTGATTTTGAAAAAATCCTTTGAAAAAAAACTGAGCTATAATTACATAAACTAAAATAAACTAAATAAACTAAAATAAAAATTAGGACAAAATAAAAATGTGTCTTTATCTCTTTAACATTCTCAGGCTTACACTAGCATTATGGGGGATAAAGGAGGGAGATATGGGATATATGCTGGGAACAGGGGTGGAAGGAGAACGACACTGGTGGCAGGAATGCCCCTCATTCATTGCCACTATGTGCCTTAAATATTACTGTGAGGGGTGGAATCCAGGGCACATTTTCATCACACACCCTGGTCTTGTTGAGTTTGAGAAGTGATTTGGGGCAGAAAGAGCTCAGGTAGAGATCTTGCACTGGGGGTCCTCCTGGAGCTGAATACGGTATCAAGCAACAGTCCACATTTGGGGGGTTGAGGAGGACCACAGAGCATGAGTCAGCCAGAGTATTTATTGGTTGTAGTTTCTTGCTGGGGAATGAAATGTAGGGCTGAGAGGGTGTCCTTTCGCTTGGGAGCTAGGTGATGGCTTATTGGGCCAGAAGGTTGGTCTCAGTACCTAGTAAGTTAAGAACTGAGGGTAAAGAGCTTTAATAAGGAGGGATATCAGATTGAGATCGAGGGGTTAAGGGATAGTAGGATTTCTGAAGGGGGGAGGGATAGTATATAGGAGGGGCTATATACACTATAGGCATGTATTGTTTACAATTTGGATTTGGCTCTCAGAGGAGTCTATGTACTCATGCCCACATAAAATGTGGGCACAATACTACCTCTTAACCTGTTTATCCCCAAATGTAAGGTAGTCTCCTGGATCGCTTTTTTCCTTAATTACTTTTTCTAAATTCATTTTTATTTATTTCTTCCCTTATATATATATTTTTTTTGTCTTGTTTTTGTTTTCTACTCTTTCTTAACTTCATCTGTTTTTGTTCTGCTTGGGACAAAAACCTACAATAAAAAGTTTTGCCTGGGATAAAAGCTCAGGTCAAAACCAGGGCACAGAGATGATGGAGCCTGACACTCTCACTCACAAATGCACCAGCAATATAATATAGCACCATTTCTTTTTGCAAAAGCATACTAAAAAGGGGGAAATTTGCATATAGAAACAAGCTCTTATCTACTAGGGATAAGAACTCATATATTTTACAATACAGGGGCACCTCCCACCTTGAACATATGTCATGTAGACCCAATTTAGATTCCAGGTGATTAAACATCGATTGTAAAACCTCGAACCCTAGATGCCAGACATATAACAGACACAGTTCTCCACAACAGCTCCAGGAACCAAATTCCCTAGGGGACATTCCTAATACTGCTCTGACACCAACATGCACCAGTTTTGATATGACACCCTGACAATGAGGAAATGGCAACAACTTGATGTAAGAGCAGGTTGTCGTATCTCGTCACCTAACAATAAGATAAAATCAGAAGACACGTCATCCTTTGATGCAAAAGCCAATATAGTTAACTCCAGGAGACTTACAATGACAACCATGACTGGGCAGAACTTATCATGGGAGCAATAAGAAAAACCCTAGCTTTGGCCCACAATCTGTACAACCAAGATCTTTAATTCCAGAGGTCTCACTGAATCAACTGCAATTGAGCAGAACTTCTGAAAACATAGTAAAAAAAAAAAAAAACTCTATCCTATGCTTTGTCCTAGGATTGGAGCAAAAACCAAGACCACCAACTACGGAAGACTGATTAAAACAACAGTGATGGAACAGAACTTCTGGAACAGTAAAGAAAGACTCTATTCTAGGCTCCACCCTATGGCCTATGCAAATACCAAGATCTCTAGCTACAGAGACCTGATTTTATTATCCACAACGGAGCAGAAAGTTTCCAAACACCACAAAAAGACCTGGGGAGAATAAAAGAGCATGTACGAGCCTGTAGTTATTCCCATGACTGTATGCTTCAAGGGCAGAGAAATACTGTATCTCTTAGGCCAAGAGAATTCCCTTTCTAATCTCCCCAATATTTACTGTGGCTATGCAAAAAAAAAAAGGCTATATATATATTTTGGGGGGTGGGGGTTTGTGGTTATTGTTTGGTTGTTGTCTTTATTGTTGTGGTACTTTTCTGGTTTTTTTTTGTTTGATTTATGTTTTTTGTTGTTGTTGCTATTTTTTGTTGTTTTTGTTTTGTTATTTGTCTGGGGGGATTGTTGTTGTTTTTTGTATTTTTGTTATTTTTTTCCTTTTTTCCCCTCTCTTCTCTTAAATTGATATTTATAACTTCCAGATGGACTCCTCCTGGTTTTTGTTTGTTTGATTTTTGCCCCCCCCCCTTTTTTTCTTTTTCTTTCCTTCAAACAGAACCACATAACTTGAATCATCTAGTTTGGCCTCATAAATTGATGGGGAAATAATTGATGGTACCAAGACCAAACAGGATTGAACATTGAGTAAAAGCAAAAACCAATGATCAGACTAAAACACCAAATCCAAAGCTAGCAACAACAGAATCGATACCCAATCCCAATTTACAACAAGCTAGACACAGAGGGGGCCACTTATACTAGCAGCCCGGGGAACAAAGGAGGGGGTTATGGAATGCATGCTGGGAACAGGGATGGAGGGAGGACAACATTGGTGGTGGGAATGCCCCTGATCCAATGTCACTATGTACCTAAAATATTACTGTGGAATATTTGTAATTCACTTTGGTAAAAATTAAAATTATTTAAAATATTACTGTGAAAGATTTGTAATTCACTTTGACCACAATAAAAATTAAAAAAGAAAACAGCATTAAGCTCTGAAAAAAAACCTAGATATTTTTATTGACTTTCTAGCAAGATTAATAAATTTTGTTAAGCTCCAGTAAAGCTTCACAAGATAAGGCATCTTACTTAGTATAGTGAATTTTCTCTTAGCAGTTATGATTGTTATGAGAATATTGTGACCTTTTTTATAATTTTTTACATGTGGGTTCCCCTACCCCATTATTTAGTGAAAGACCAAATTTCTGTGGTGATTTGGTGGAAGAACACTATTCTGGCTTTGAGGCTTCTGGCAGGACATTATTCTTATGGGATTGTGGTTGCTCTTGAATTATTACTGAGGAATCAGGTCCAGTGCTAGCTCTAGTTTGGGTTTTGTCTATATTAAATTCTTCTAGTGGCATTAGTGCCATCATTATTTTTATCTAGATAAAATGAAAACTCTTCTGAACAGAATTTCTGGAGGTGGTGGGGAAGTTTTTGGTCTAATAAGGAACTTTACATGGACTGATTTATGATTTATATCTGTTTTACTCAGTTTACTGTCTAATGAGGCAAAAGAAATTCTAAGTGTTTTTTCATATCTAATGGAAACATTTATGATAATAATAAACATTGATCATACACACACAAAAAAGAAAAAGGGACTGAGTAGGGGATGAACAGAGATCTGTTAGTGAGAAGCAGAAAGAAAACTGGGCTTTTAGCCTGCCAATCCAGTTGTTCTCACCCAGCATATTCCTATAAACTGGATGGAGGGAAAGATATCTGGACTTTACCTTTCCTAATCTGCCATACTTTCTATTTATTCTATGTTTAGGAATCACATATTTTTCCAGGGAGAAAGGGTTCTGTGCTGGTGAGATGTGAGGAAGGGATC
This sequence comes from Suncus etruscus, assembly GCF_024139225.1. Lineage (NCBI taxonomy): Eukaryota > Metazoa > Chordata > Mammalia > Eulipotyphla > Soricidae > Suncus > Suncus etruscus. Next base: position 151,004,766 of record NC_064850.1, on the reverse strand, counting down.
ACCTCACAAACTCTTCCCTCTTTCCATCCAAATCACCCATATCTATATTTTTATGTAGACCAGATCAAAAAATAAAACTACCAACCATAGCACCAAAGTGAGACTGGAAAAATGTCAAGCATTCAGGCTGAAATTGTAACCTAAATACCTAGTGATGTGACTTATTCAATGACTAGACTTGGGATCTAGAGCATTCAGTGAACAAGGTAAAGATTAGGCAGTTTCAAAAAGTCTTGAAGATACCATTATTAAATCTTTCTTTGAGTCTAACTTTCAAATGGATATATTCCTAATTATTGATCCAAATGCTTCCCACAACTGACTTTCGTGAAAATAAAATGAAAATGAATGTCATATAAAATTTTTCTCAGTTTGAAAGTTGTCCAGAGCCCCAGGTCACAGCAAGCTCAGTTCTAATAGAGAAAGAGTAAAGACAAATAGCGTGGACTTTTGCTTCCTCAAGTAAGTTTTGCACAAGTTTTCTCATATCACAAAACAAGGAAATTGCCCTCTTTTAAAGACACACATTAAAGGTTTTCAAGGTGTCAGTCACAGATGAATTCCATTGCTCTCAACCCTACAAGAAATAAACACTGCTATCCTTCCCAGAAATGGCCCTTCTGGTTTCCTGTGCTCTTGAGAGTTAATAGAGTGAGGGCAAAGGGGTAACAGTATCTTAAGCCCCTACCTTCTGGCTTAGTTAGCTGAAGAGCGAAACAGTCAAAGTCATCTCATGGACTCTGTATAAGGATTAAAGATTTATCTGTGGAACCAAAGAGATGGCTTAATGGATGGAGCATTTTCTTTGCATTGCAGGAGTCCTGGTTTAATTTCTGGTGCCACAATGGTCCTCAAACCTTGCTCAGAGACCTTGCTCAGAATGACCCTAGATGGATTAGGTTTCCATTACCACATATGGTCTCCTGAATACTTCAGGAGTGAACCCTGAATGCAGAGCTAGAAGTAAACTGTGAACATATCTGAGTGTGTTCCCAAAACAAATGAGAGCAAGAACAGTATCTGAGCACTGAAGGGTGTGGTTGATAAATAAATAAGCAATTAAATGAATAATAAATATCATCTGTGAGTCCACAAAGTTAATGCAAATAGTGCTTGGCATTGGACACATCAAATAGCTACGTATGTTCTCACTTTCAATATCCAATCAAGGATACATTTTTCATCTCTCACAGAACTAACTTAATTGAAAGGTTATGAACTTTTTAAAAAGTTGATTACATATGCAATGCACACATATCTATATAGAAATACATCTATGCAGAAAGAGATGGAGAGGTGAGATAGAAAGAGGCAGAAAAACTGCAAAGTGCTAGTGGCTAATTTTGACTCCATCCATGCTGTACCTTCATGTTCATTAGAATCTGACTCAGTACAAACATATGGTCCATAAGAAACATACGGTCTCTAGAAATTTACAAGACAATAATTCAATCCATGTATAAGCAAAAAACAGTCTACTTTGGGATTTGTATTAACAGTTTTATTTTGATTTTGATATGCTAGCAGCTATTTTAAGGGATGATGTTGCAGGGTCTTCACCACGGGGTTCTTACATGCAAACACACAGGTCCACATAGAAGCTCTTGCATCCACAGACATACACGCACATCCACACCAACACAGAGAAACTCATATACACACAGACACTAATACCCACATACAAACATATAACACAGACACTTACATCCACACAAACATTCAGATACACACAAAGACCCATCATACACTCATTCACATCCACACACACTCATATTCATGCACAGACACTCACAGCCACACACCAGTGCTCAAATCTGCAGAGAATACTCATATCCACACACAGACATTAAAATCCACACAGACACTCATATCCACACACAGACATTCACATCATGTATATACTTTCATCGACACCCTGAAATCACATCCATGCACAGAAATATTCAAACATGTATAGAGAGATACTCACATATATACATCATACTCACATACATACATATAATCACATATATGTGAATGTAGGCATGGAATCGCCATGCGTGGTCTGGCTGCATTCACAAATCCTCAGAAAATGAGGATAGAAATAAAATTAAAACTGATTTTCTTATGGATAAAGTGATAAAACAGTGAGTAGGCATTTGTATTGAATGCAGCCCAACCCAGGTTCAAATTCAGCATCCTATATGGTCCCCAAATATATGGTCAGGAGTAATTACTGAGTACAGAGCCAGAAGTAATCTCTGATTGCCTTCAGGTATAGCCCCCCAAAATACTTGTTTTTCCTGTTTTGCAATCAAGGAGGCTTTAAATGTAGAACACTTGACAGCAGAATGCTGTCATCAGTGCAATGCAGGAAACTCATGCTCTTCTTGGATTGCAGAGGTCAGAAGACACTGCATGTGACCTAGGGCTCTTCCATGAGAGAGGGGCAAATACTGAGCAAAGCTCAACACACACTTTGACAGTACATGTCATCCCTGCCCTTCCCAGCTTCTATTCCAGATCTTTGCCTGCTTAAAATATTCTATTTGTTCTACATTTCAATAAGATTTCTGCATAAAATTTCATTAACCAATCTAGAAGATGAACACCATAAACATCAAGAAACTCCTAGAAATAAAGACTCTATGGACATCTTGGGCTAAGTTTTTCAAAAGTATATTTACTCTCAAAGAACTATAGAACAGTTGGTGGAAAGTGCTTAGGATAAGCCCTGGGAAAAGAGAGGAGGGCATAGAGCTGGGGGACATGCTTCATGGGCTGAAGAAAGGAAGGACAAACATTCCAGCAGCAGTGTGAAGAATTCAGGGTGTGATTCGACCAACTAGCAGGATCCCCCAAAACAGCAGGGCTATTGGTCCTGAGCTGTCTCATAAATCCTATGGATGATCGTTCCTAGGAGACAGGTACCTGCAAAGCAAAAAAAAAAAATGCTGTTTCAGACTTTCAAACATAAGTGGGGCCCGTTGCCCGTATGTCAGAGAACCTCATATATTGCTAGCTTGTGCTCTTTTTCTGAAGATTACAGAGAGTTCTGTACGGGGAGGTGCATTCCCTTCTTCCAAGGCACTGGCTTTCTATTCCATTTCTGCTTCCCCAGGAAGTGAAAACTAAATTCCAGGGATTAAATTTGGTGAGAAGAAAGAGAGGGGGAAAACTGAGTGCAATGTCAGAAGGTGTCAAATAGACTTGCAGAGAAATCAGCTTGGGTGGTTGCTGTGTAAGATGGTGACACCCCTTCCTCCCATCTCCATTCCAGGGGCAAGACAGAAAGCCAGATGAGATTGAAGTTGGAAGATGGTCACTACCTCTGAGAACAGGGACTCAGCTGAGGAGGTGTGCTCCTGTCTTTGTGACTCTCTTCCCCTCATACATACATGCACACACATATACACGAACTCAACAAGCACAATTTCTGCCGTAGCTTTTGTATGCTCACATTCCCACACAATTCCACACTCATGCAACTATACACACAAGTACAATTTTTGCAGTAGCTCCTGTATCCTCACATTCACACACATCCAAATTTATACACACACTCACACAACCATAAATACATACACAAACACAATACTTTTGCAGTGGCTCCTATATTCTTCCATTCACATACAAGTCACACACACACAAACACACACACACACACACACACACACACACAAACACACTCCTAACATGGTGAGCGAGCACCAGAGACAGAGGGACACCAAATCTCTGTTTTCATACACTTCTCAAACTGAAAACTATCTGAAGATACTAGTTCACTTTCGATTATTTCGATAAAAAACAAAGGGAAATCAAAGGAATTAAACTCCAGGAAGTACTTTCCTCAATTTCACCAGGCTAATGGAATCCAGTACAAACTTATGGGCTCAGTACTCGACAGCCAGGTTTTTCTAGTCACTGGGTCCTCTCAAGACCAGGGATCTTACAACTTAATTGCCCCAATACACTCAGCAACCTGGGGCCACACTGCTTTTAGTGTCACCCCTGTGAATGAGGGGTGCTTTGACTATGAGCTTGCCCAGTGGCCATTGCCTGCACTGAACCGAGCAGTAAAGAGACAGTGGGCACAGGATGAATTCTGAGCCTTCATCTTTCTTGAAAATATTGCAAACAATATGCCTCACCTGCCTTTGAAAGTTACACAAGCCACTTCCTGGCTGTGACAAATGGGGTGAAAACAGAAGTTAGCCTGCTGTTGTTCCCAGGTCTCCAAGCCCTGTAGAAGCAGAGCTCTAACACTGAAGCAGAGAAGCCCAGGAGAATGCCTGCTGTAGAACATTGTCAGGAAAACTAATGAAAATGGGGCAATCGACTGCACTGTTATATAGACATGAGGAGAGACAGCTATGAAAAATTGTGACCTAAATATAACCTACTCATCTGGACATTAAGAAAGCAAATTGTGGGCCTGGAGAGATAGCACAGCGGTGTTTGCCTTGCAAGCAGCCGATCCAGGACCAAAGGTGGTTGGTTCGAATTCTGGTGTCCCATATGGTCTCCCGTGCCTGCCAGGAGCTATTTCTGAGCAGCCAGCCAGAAGTAACCCCTGACCACCGCCGGGTGTGACCCAAATACCAAAAAAAAAAAGCAAGTTGTAGAGTACTGGATTTGCTGGTTCCATTTCTATATTTTTTAAGGGATCTCCTGTGTGTGGTGGTATATATGTGTGCTATGTTTAATATTTACATGGCATATGTTTATGCATGTCTAAAATATTGCATGTGGAGTATATAAATGCAAAATACGAGCTGTGTTTACAGGCTAGGATAATATAGTACAGCAGGTAAGGCACTTGCCTTTCACACAGCCAACCTGGATTTTAATCCAAAATCTCATATGGTCCCCTGAGCACTACCAGGAGTGATCCCTGAGCACTGCCAAGGATAGGCCATAACAAAACAAAAGAAGTAATGATGTGAAGGTAATTTTGGAACAAGAAAGAGATGTTTTTTATTTATTGTAAAAATTGTTCTCTGTGGGGCAACACCTGTTGATGCTAAAGATAAGGAATTTACCCTCCACTCAAACCACATCCTTCTGCCAGATTTTTTTTCTAAAATTCTATATTGTTTTAAGAAAAATAAAAGACATTCTTGCAATAATTTTCAGAGATAAAAGAGATGAGGGCTAGAAGATGCAGCTCATGACATGAAGCTCACCACAAAGAGTGATGAGTGCTGTTAAAGAAATAACTACATTGAGAACTATCCTAACAATGTGAATGAATGAGGGAAGTAGAAAGCCTGTCTTGAGTACAGGTGTGGGTGAGGTGGGGAGGAGGGAGATTTGGGACATTGGTGGTGGGAATGTTGCACTGGTGAAGGGGGTGTTCTTTACATGACTGATATCATACAACTACAATCATATTTGTAACCACAATGTTTAAATAAAGATTAAAAAATATAAAAAAATTAAACAACAACAACAACAAATCCGTGACATATATACACAATGGAATACTATACCTTTCTTCTGGCTTACTACATTCAACATGATATCCACTAGTGCCATCCTCGTCACAGAAAATTGCATGATTCTGCTCTTTCTTAGAGAAACATAGTATTCCATTGTGTACATAGACCGCAACTTCTTGATCCATTCATCTAAAGTTAGGCATCTTTTGGCTATTGCACTAAGTACAGCAATGGATGTTTTGTCTTTGGGGGATAGATGCCAACCAGTGTTACTGCTTAAAGATACACAGCAAGGTAGCAAAAAAGGATCAAAGGAAAAACAGTGAAAGAACTGATCCACACAGCTGAGATTTGGGGGTTGAAAGAGATGGTCACTGGGACGAATACAGGTGTGAGTGTGAGAAAGAGGAGATTTGGTGAACTGATAAAATTTTACTAGGAAGCACTGTGCACCAGATTACCCTGGTAATCAGCACAGCTGCTCTGCTTTGTTTCATGGCTGCACTTCTTTTTTTTAATCAGCAGGCCAAAGCACATCACGTAAAAAAATCATGATGTTAAAGATGTTCAAAGAATTAAAGAAACCGTTAAACAAGCAGCTAATAAGATTAAAAGGATATGAGAGTAGAAATGAGAAAACTTCAAGCAGAAATCAAAGACATGAAAACCCTTGTAGGCAAAATTTAAAACTCACTGGAAAGACTCACTAGCTGAGTAAAAGCTGCTGAGGGCAGAATCAGTGAGTTGGAAGATAAGCAGCACAATATCTAAATATAATAGAAGAACTTAAGAAAAGCCTTCAAATAAACAAAGAAAAGATGAAAAAAAACCCTTAAAACAACTGAACAGACAACAATGGAACTCAGGGATAAATTCAACAAAAACAACACAAGACTCACTGGGGTCGCAGAGCACCAAGAAGAAAATCTCCATGAAGAATCAATAGTCAAAGACACCATTGCTGGGAAGATCCCAGAGCTAAAGAGTGCATGTACCCATATCCTCAGTGCCAGAAGAGTACCAGCCAAAAGAGACCCCAAAAAAGCACCCCAAGGCACATCCTTCCTAATCACAATCCTGAAACCCATAGCTAGAGATAGAATATTGAAAACAGCAAGAGCAAAGAAGAAAATAACATACAAAGACGCATCCTTAAAATTTACAGCAGACGGGGCCGGTGAGGTGGCGATAGAGGTAAGGTGTCTGCCTTGCAAGCGCTAGCCAAGGAAGGACAGCGGTTTGATCCCCCGGCGTCCCATATGGTCCCCGCAAGCCAGGGGCAATTTCTGAGCACTTAGCCAGGAGTAACCCCTGAGCATCAAACGGGTGTGGCCCGAAAAACCAAAAAAAAAAAAAAATTTACAGCAGACTTATCACAAGCAACCCTTCAGACCCAAAGGCAGTGGTAGAAATAGGGAAAAAACTCAATGAAATGAATGCCTCACAAAGAATATTCCACCCAGTCAGACTTTCATTAACGTTTGAAGAATACACACCATCATAGATAAATAGCAGGTCAGAAACTACAGATCAAAACTAAACTAAAAAGAACTAAAGGGGCTAATTTTGTTTGTTTGTTTATTTTTGGGCCACACCTGGTGATGTTCAGGGGTTACTCCTAGCTATGCGCTCAGAAATTGCTCCTGACTTGGGGGACCATAAGGGACACTAGGGATCAAACCAAGGTTTGTCCTGGATCAGCCACGTGCAAAGTCAGCGCCCTACCGCTATCACTCTGACCCCTAATGAGGCTAATTTAAGGCAAAACAAAAATCCCATGAAAACCATCTCTCTCAATGTCAAAGGACTAAATACACCAATCAAGAGACACAGAGTGGCAAAATGGATCTGAAAATTTAATTTAATGTTTTTCTGCTGCAAGAAACACATTTGAATAGTCATAGCAAACAAAGACTCAAAGTCAAAGGTTAAAAGACATGCATTCAAGCAAACACAACTTAAAAAGGCTGGGGTGGCCATAGTAATATCAGACAACATACACTTCAGGCTAAAAAATTTATGAGGCAGATAGGGTCATTATTTAATCATCAAGATAGATGTATATTAGGAAATGACACACTTCTAAGCATATGTGCATCCAATAAGTGGCCACTAAATACTTAAAACAACTGCTAATATACTAGAAGAAAGACACCAATAGCAACATAATAGTACTGGGATTCTTCAGCACTGCCTTTTCACCTCTTGATAGATCAACCAGGCTAAAAATCGATGAGGATATACTGGACTTGAAGGAAAAATAGAAGAGAGTGGCTTAGTATATATAAATATATACTGGGTTATATATACATATGACATACCTCCATAAAATCAAGAGGATAGAAATTGTATCAACTGTAATCTCTGACTATGATGCACTTAAAATAGAAGTGAATTACAAACAGAATGAAGAAACAACTTTAACATCTGAAAATTAAATAGCTCACTGCTGAATAACCAGTGGATCAGATACAAATTCAAAGAGGAAATCAAAAGATTCCTACAAACAAATAAGAACAAAGACATAAATTATCAGAATTTGTGGAATACAGCAGAAGAGGAAAATTTATAGCTTTGCAAGCCTTCATCAGGAAGAAAGAAAAGGCCCACATAATAACTTAATGAAACAGCTCAAATAATTGGAAAAGGATCAACAAAATGAGCCAAAGTAGGTACACAGAAAATAATAAAACTTAAAGCTGAAATAAATGAACTGGACACCCCAAAAATCCAAAAGATCAATTAAAGCAAGAGTTGGTTCTTTGAAAAAATAAACAAGGTCTATAAATTACTAGCAAGACTCAAAAAGAAAGGAAAAGAGAGAAACTTAATAAACAGAATCATAAATGAAAAAGGAGATGTCACTACAAATACTATAGAAATTCAAAAGGTTATCAGAGATTACTTTGAGTATCTTTATGCCATAAAACAAGAGAACCTAGAAAAAGATGAGTACATTTTTGGAATCCTATAATCTCTCAAGATTTTACCAAGTTGATCTGGAATACCTGAGCAGACCTATCATGAAATTGAAATTGTAATTAAAGGTTTCACAAAAATAAAAGATCGGGTGGAATCACTAGTGAGTTCTTTCAAATTTTTAAATAGGATCTACTGCCAATCCTTTTCAGGATCTTCCAGGAAACTGAAGAAACAGAAACATGAAAAAAAAAAAAACACAGTTTCTATGAAGCTAACATCATTCTGAAACCAAAAGCAGAGAAACCACACACAAAAAAAGAGAGAGCACTAACAACTCAAGTCCTTGATGAACACAGATGCTAAAATCATCAACAAAATACTAGCAAATATAGCCTAATAGCTCATCAAGAAGGTCATACACTATGACCAAGTAGGATTCATCCAGAGATGGAAAGATGGTTTAACATATGCAAGTCATTCAACATAATATCAACAGAATTACATATAAAATCATATGATCATAATAATAAATGCAAAGAAATCATCTGACATGGTACAGTGCCTGTTTATGATAAAAACTCTCAACAAAATAGTAATTGAAGCTATCTTCCTCTTCTTCAATATAGTCAAAGTTTCCCACAAACCAAGGCAAGCTTAAATAAAAATTAAGTCTAAAATCTGGCACAAACAAGGTTGGCCCTTCTCACCACTTCTATTTCAATATAGTACTGGAAGTATCTGCCATAGCAATTAGGCAAAAAAAAAAAAAAAGATATCAAGAGTGTCTAAATGGAAAGGAAGAAGTCAATCTCTCACTGTTTGCAGATGACATGATCCTATATCTAATAAATCATAAAAAGTCTACAAAATAACTTCAGAAGCAATAGATTCGTATGGTAATGTGGCAGGCTAAATAATTAATATGCAAAAACCATGCCTTTGCTATACACAAATAAAGAAAGAAAGATATTTTAAAAATAATTCTAATTATAACTGTGCCTCAAAGAATTAAATACCTTGGAGTCTACTTAACTAAGAAGATCTATACAAAGAAAACTACAAAAACACTGTGTCAAGAAACAAAGGAGCAAGGAATTGGAACAAATAACCTGCTCATGGATCAGGAGGATTAACATAAACATGAAATTAACATAATGTCAATACTTTCCAAAGCATTGTACAGATTTAACATAATTCCTATAAGAATACCCATGACAATTTTCAAAGCAGTGAAACATTCTTGAAATTTATTTGGAACAATAAACATCCACAAATATTAAAGTAATCCTTGGCAAAAAAAAAAAAAAAGAAAGAAAGAAAAGGAGGAATCACTTTCCCCAACTTTAAACTGTACTATAAAGCAGCAACCATTAAAACAGCATGGTATTGGGATAAAGGCAAACCCTCAAATCAATGAAATAAACTTGAATACTCAGAGCAAGACCTAAAGGTGTGCAATCAATTCATCTTTTTTCCCTTTCCCCTAATTAATCTTTGATACAGGGCAAGAAATACAAAGTGGAACAACAGAAGACTCTTCAACATGTGCTACTAGGGAAACTGGCAACTACATGAAAATAAAAAGTAACTCAGACGTCTCTTTAATGACATGAACCAAGGTCAAATCAAAATGGATTAGAGACATTGATATCCATAAGACCCTGAAACCAGAAGGCACATAGAGGAAAACATAAGCAGAACACTCCCTGACAGTGAAGCTAAAGATATCTTCAAGGATGAAACACTACTGGTCAAGCAAGTGGAACCAAAGATAAACAAGTGAAACTAAATTAAAAATCTTCTGCACCTAAAGGCAACAGGACTAGGATATGGATATGAACATGGAACTGTGACATTGAATGGAAAAAACTATTCACCCAAAACCCATCAGATAAGGGTGTACTATCTAAGATAAAAGGCACTAATAGAACTTAACAAGAAAAATCATCTAGTCCCAGAAGAAATGAACAGATATTTTCTCAAAGAAGAAATACAGATGGACAAACGGCACGTGAAAAAAAATGGTTCACATTGCTAATCATCAGGGAGAAGCAAATCAAAACACTGAGCTATTGTCGCACATTACAGATCCTGGCACACATCACAAAGAACAAGAACAACCAGTGCTGGTGCAGATGTGGAGGAAAGGGTCTCTAATTCATTGCTGGTGGGAATGCAGACTGGTTCAGTTTTTTTTGGAAAACAATTTGGATATTCCTCAAAAACCTAGAAATTGAACTTTCATATGATCCATCAATACCACTCCTAAAAATAGACCGTAGAAAAACAAAAGAACCATACAATAAAGCCTTCTGCATTCTTATGTTCATCACAGACTATTAACAATAGCCAGAATTTGGAAATAACCCAAGTGCCTGAGAAAGATGAGTGTCTAAAGAAACTGAGGCACATCTACACAATGGAATTGTAGTTGTTAGGAAAAAGAAAGTCATAATTGTTGCTTATATATGGATGGCTATAGAGACTATCATTCTGAGTGAAATGAATTGAGTCAGTGGGAGAGGGATAGACATAGAATAATCTCACTCATTTGTGAGATATAAGAAAGATAAAAGATAATATGATAATAATATCCAGAGACAATAGAGATGATTGGTGGTCAGAAGGGCCAGTAGAAGGTAGAAAGCTTGCCACAAAGAGCAGTTAGTACAGTAAAGGTAGAGTAGGGACCACTATGACAAGGAAAGTTGGTACTGACTCTTGACAAAAATGGGATGCTAAAAAAGGGATAAAGTGATATGCATTATACATACCCCTTTGTTAACAGTAGTAAATCACAATGTTGAAAGGGAGAATAAATGAAAGAGAGAAAAAAGAGAGAAATAAAATGTCTGATAAAAGGCAGGCAGGGCCATGACAAACTTAGTGGTAGAGAGCAGTAGAATGCCTGTCCTGAAGATAGGTCAGGTGTTTGTGGAGGGAATGGGGCACATTAGTGGTGACAAGAAAGTTACACTTGTGAAGAGTATGTACCTTTAATGACTGAAACCCAACTATGAACATTTTTGTAACCATGATGCTAAATAACGAAACTATTAAAGAAAAAAGAAAAAGAAAAAGAAAAATGTCTGCCATAAAGGCAGGCAAAGGTAAAGAGGAAGGCAGGAGTGAAACTGGGGACATTGATGATGGGAACTGTGTACTAGTGAAGGATGTTGGAACATTGTAAAACTGAAAACAATTATGAACAACTTTGTAACTGTGTATCTTGTGGTGTTTCAATTAAACATTTATTAACTACAAAAAAGATAAAATAAAAGGCAGGCAGGGGAGGCTTGGAGGGAAACTGGGGACATTGGTGACTGAAAATGGTCTCTGGTGTAGGATACTGTATTTATGACTAAAATTCATTCATGAAAATTTTGTAAACACACTGCTTAAATAAAGTCATTATTATTTTAAATGGAAAGAAATGGTCATTGAGGTCCTGGGGCAGGGGGAATGGATACACTGATGAGAGGTGTAGTACTGGAATTATGTGCATGGGAAACATCAACAGTACTATAAATCACAGAACCTCAATCAATTTTTAAAAGTTTTAAAAATATTTATGATGATGAATTTTATGTCATATATATTTAACAGCATTAACAAACTCCCAAACAACACTACTGCTATTCAAGCAAGCATCAAGTACTAAGTGCACAATCACAAGTGCCTTTGTGATTTTGTCAGGTGTGTCTCCCACCTCCCAGCTGATCTGTCAGCCACAGACTACAAGAAAGTCTGATCAAGTTTAATATCCTTCTTCATTCCAGGCAGAATTAAACCGTCAGTGTTTCCTGTCAAATGCATTTTGTATGCTTTATTACCATTATCATTATCGTTATTATTATGGCCTATCATGTAAAAATTTCCTGTTGAGGTTCTAAATCCTTGAACAAAAGCCCTTCAAACCTAAATGCTCAGATGCATCCTGAAACTTCCTTTGCATACCCTATGCTCTGCAGCTATTAAAAGACTTTGTGGGCATCTGGCCACACATAGCAGGATGACCACCTCTTATGTCAACAAACCACAGTGGGGAAATAATAAATAACAGATATTTAAGAACATCCATTTACATAGATCAATTTCTACTCTACTACAACATGCACTAGTACTGAATATGTGCAAGAGATAAAAACAAGAATAAAAATGCAAACCAAGAATGTACTCTAATATACAAAATATTTCCCATTAATAAGTGGGCCACTAGGATCACCAATACCCCAAGAATGCAAGACCATTGTTTCTTGCTGGTATTATAAGTTCAAGAAGTTCAGAGACACTATGGCCTTAAGTGAGTAATACTCCACCAAAAGTAGGAGGCTAGGTTAATTTCTACTCAGACAACATGAACAGAAGGGAGTTGTGGGGATACTACATGTCAATAAATTAATAAATATGAATCTTTATTTTATACTTAAATATAAGGGTTGGGGATGAAGAGATAGTACAATGGGTAGGGCACTTGCCTTGCACGTGATCGATTTAGGTTTGATTTCTGGAATGTATTCACAGGGGAAATAGCTCCTTTTGGTTCTTGGGTTTCCTAAAATTTCTCTAGTGATGTCTGACTTACATTACATAACTTTTGGTTTTAGGGTATATAACAACACCCAAAGAGAGGTGGCCTGCCCAGGGTCTGGTGTTTCATTCTATAGAGACATTTGTTGAGGCTAAAATCACTTCCTCCCATGTTGAAAAACAAGATCCCTAGGAGCAAGAGGAGAGAACAGGCTCTGAAGAGGGTGGAGGCAGACCAGGGAGAAGGTCAAGGTAGTCTGTTCAGAGAAGAGGATGGCAAGTAGCCAGTGAGGATACCTGCAGCAAAGGGTAGCAGACAGGTAGAGTACCATCCCTGCCTATGCCTCTATCTGCTCCATCCTCTCTGAGTATCTAGAGGGGTACAGAGATTGATGGAACCCTGGATCCTGCCCCAGAGCAATCATTCACTTCAAAGAACACCAAACACAAACTACATTCTTAGGAGGAGGCCAAATCACTGCTCAACAATAAATCTCTTATATCAAATTGGGTGGATTTTTTTCCTTTGTATTTGTTTTTGTTGTTTTAGTTGTTTTTTGTTTGGGGGCCTTACTCAGTAGTGTTTCTTGACTCTGTACTCCAGGAACATTCCTGGCAGAGCTCAGGGAACCATACAAGATTCCAGAGATCAATTCCAAGTCAGTATATACCCTCTGTATATACTACCTCTCCAGGGAGATTGAATTCACCAATCTTTAAATTCTCCATCCCTTCATTTTTCTAGTTTCTACATAGTAAATAAATACTTAAAGAGAAAGGTCTTTATCCACAAATAAAAGCACTCTGGGTCTTCTAAAGTAAGTCATTTCCATACTCTAAGCAAAAGCAGCTATAACAATTTCCAAGAAATGGCCCTGGGAGAGGAAGAAAAACAATATTTAGTATCACTTTTTCCACATGAATCACACAAATCATATTTTAGGGACTGGCACTATTAACATCTGCTTTTGCTCATTTTCCTTTTCTGTTTTTCTTGTTTTGTTTTGGAATCACACCTTGAGAGGCTCAGGAGTTACTCTAAGCTCTGCACTCAGAAATTACTCCTGGCAGAGTTCAGGAAGCCATGTGGATGCTAAATAATTGAACATGGGTCAACTACATGCATAGCAATGCCCTTCTATCTGCTATACTATATCAGTCCAGAACCTCTCCTGATTCATTTTTAATCATTTTTCTGGACACCTGAATATTTCTGATTTCAAAATTCATTGAGCACCTACTATCTTATAAATACAAGATACATGTTGGGATAATCAAATCAGGGAGCCAAGAAAATACTTCACAATGAGGCCATCAAGGAATCCATCTTAAATCTGCCAAGTAACTTGGCTGCACACTCTACAGTTTGACACATCAGACTTTGTTCCTTTCTAATAATAATCAATTAATGATAAAAGCTTTTAATAGTGAAAAATACTTTTGACTATAAAGAAGAAATGTAGCCTTTTGGTACAGAGAGATACTCTATCAAAAAAAGGTACAAAAGTTAACCATCTTTTTTTTTTTTTTGGTTTTTTGGGCCACACCCGTTTGATGCTCAGGGGTTACTCCTGGCTATGCGCTCAGAAATCGCCCCTGGCTTGAGGGGACCATATGGGACGCCAGGGGATCGAACCGTGGTTCGTCCTATGCTAGCGCTTGCAAGGCAGACACCTTGCTTCTAGCGCCACCTTCCCGGCCCCAAAAGTTAACCATCTTAACAATCAGAGCGAACGTCATAAATGCTGATAAAGAGTGAGATCATATATTCCAGCACTGAGAATATAACAAGTCATATAGCATATTGCCAGAAATCTGAAACAAATCGCAGGAAAGCAAGATCAAGTTCAAAAGTCACCATGTAGCTGGCATGTCAAGAAAGACAGAGATCTGTGGCACTGTTCCTGATGAAAAATCAGAATTGTGACAACTAACATTGTGTGGGATATTCATTGGAGAGAACATTTTTGGAGACAGCTATGGTCATGACTGCAGATGAGGTTTTGTCTATCAGCATAGTCCATTGTCCTATGTAAGGGAAAAATAAAACACTGTTCTCAAGAAACATAATCTTATTAGGTTAGCAATAACTGGGCATGAAATCACCAATAAAAGTAGAAATGTGCAGAAACTTTTGTCCCATTCTTATAACTCTTATTGATTTAAAATCAACAAAAGTGCATTAAATGTATAGAGAAAATAAAAGAAATGCTATATTTAGTTAAATTGAAGATACAAGTGTTTGTAAAATAAATCAAAATGTATTGTTCATGGCTTAAAAATGCAAACTAAAACAATACTTATATCACTTTCATTTTTATCCTTGTAGACTCTTGAAGAAACACATGGTTTATTAATGCATATTTTGCTATATATAATTCTCCTACACATAAAAATAAATAGGTGAAATCAACAGATTAAACTTTACTTATAACTCCTTCACATTCTAATTTTAATACCTTTGAATCACTTTAAGATTGTTGTGGGTATCTGTGTAATTCCACATAATATCATCTCTAAGGATGGAAGTGACACAGCAGTTTCTCAAGCAAATATTCCATGCTTATTTCCAGTCTTCTCTTCTAACTCACTGAGTCCATTTTGTAGGCTTTAATTCATGACCTTTTCAGAGGGAGCTGAGGATTGTGTGAAAAATTGAAGCTTGGTGTTTTCCTTACATGGCTGGTGATCACCAAGCTGACATGAACTGCAGCCCCATGTTCATTGTGTGCTCAGCAGTAAGAGCAGAAACCCACCACCACCCACCTGGCAGGGAGAAATTAAAATAACACAGAGTTTGTGACACATTCATATTTCAGAGAAGTTCAGATTTGTGAAGTGGGTGCGTCTGAAAGTTGAAAGGTATTCTAAAATATTTAATGCTATTGTTTTGTGAGTGGGAGGGTACGCTGATTCTGTACCTCCAAAATGATATTGATGAGCACACATGAATTTTCCGGTATTCTTTTTGCATAGCCAGATAAAGGAACATAACTTGATGTATAGTGTGTAATTATTTCATCAAAATTATATGCCTTTATTATATCAGTGCATTTCCTGTTTCCCAAAGCAAAAAATATTCCATCTATTAAATCAGGGCTAAGAAGTCCAAGTCTGTTCATTTTAAAATGTAAAATATTCTGACAATCAAATTAAGAAAAAGATAAGGAAAATCCTACTTCAGAAGAAGCCATAACAAGTTTTTAAGCTACGAAGGGCCCTTAGAGAAGAAAAAGTACCACTTGAAATCAAATGTGAGAGGTTTTTTTTTTTTGGGGGGGGGGGGTCACATCCAGTTCTCAGGGGTCTCAGGGGTCACTCCTGGCTCTATGCTCAGAAATCAGGGGTCTCACGGGTCACTCCTGGCTCTATGCTCAGAAATCACTCCTGGCAGGCTCAGGGGACCATATGGAAAATGCCGTTATTCGAATCACCTAATCCTTCTCCATGCAAGGCAAACACCCTACCTCCATGCTATCTCTCCAGCCCTGGCAAGTTTTTTTTTCCATGCTAGGCAAATGCCCTACCCACTATGCTATCGTTCTGGCTGGATATCTGACTTTTTTCACTCAGAATTGTACTTTTGAAGTTCATCCTTATTGTACATGTATCAAGACTTGTTGAGGGGCTGGAGTGGTGGTGCAAGCGGTAAGGCATCTACCTTACCCATGCTAGCCTAGGACAGACCTCAGTTCGATCCCCCGGCTTCCCATATGGTCTCCCAAGTGAGGAGCAATTTCTGAGTGCATAGCCAGGAGTAACCCCTGAGCATCACTGGGTGTGACCCAAAAACAAAAACAAACAAACAAAAGCCTTTCTCAATACAGAATACCCAGGACCAGTTGGTATCACTGATGAGAGCTAACAAACATTCCAAGAAGAATACCCATCCTTTTTAAACTCCTCCAGAATATAGAAAATACAGCTTTTCCAACTCATTTCATGAGGCCAGAATTACCTTAAAACCAAAATCAGACAAGTAAATAAATGACAGGCCAAATAACCCGTAATGATTATTGATGCAAAATATAATTAATGCGAGGCCGGAGAAATAGCATGTAGGTAGGGCGTTTGCCTTGCATGCAGAAGGATGGTGATTCGAATCCTGGCATCCCACATGGTTCCCTGAGCCTTCCAGGAGTGATTTCTGAGTGTAGAGCCAGAAGTAACCCCTGAGCACTGCTGGGTATAACCCAACCCCCAAAAAATATATATAATTAATGCAACAATTCTCAATTAAATACTATTAAGTAAGAGTCAGAGAGAAAGTATAGTGTGTAAGGTGCTTGCCTTGCATGGCCAAATCTGGGTTTGATCACCAGCATTTCATATAATTTCCCAGGTACCACCAGGAGTAATTCCTCAGTGCAGAGTGAAGAGTAACCTCTGAGTATCATTGTGTAATACTCAGTGTGGCCTATAACCAAAATAATAATAGCAATAATAATAAGTCAATAATATTAACTAAGTTCAATAAAACTGTGAATGAAATATAGACCAAAATTAAGTGGCATTTATTCCTACAATGAAAAGACAGTAAATTCACAAATTAATCAATGTGATATACTAAAAAAACAAACAAGGAACAAATGTCAGATTATCACCTCAAAAGGTGCAGAAAAATCATTCGACAAAACAACATCTCATGATAAAAGATCTCAACAAATTGGATATAGAGGGCACATAGCTCAACATGATAAGGGTAATAATACACAATAAACCCACAACTGAAATTCTATCCAATGAAAAAATTAAGTTTTTCTTCTGAGGTAAAATAAGGGATGGATAATAATCCTCATTAGTTTTTTTATTTAGCATAATTATAAGTTCTATCTGGGGCAATTAGGCATGAAAAGGAAATAAAAGGCAAAGATATTTTTAAAAGGAAAACTCTCTGGGTCTAGAGAGAGAGAATGACTTGCTTTGCATGCAGATAACATGGGTGCAATTTCTGGCACCTTACAAGATCCCCTAAGCCCACCAGGAGTGCAGGGCCAGGAATAATCCCCAAGCAGTCAGGTATGGCCCAAAAACCAACAAACAAATAAAAGTAAAACTTTCTCTATTTGCAATGGAGCAAAATAACATATATAGAAAACCCCAAATCTAAATTTAAAAAGAACTGTTAGAATTAATAGAATTAATACATTGTTTTTAGTGTAATGGGCCCAAAGAGACAGTATACAGGTAGGGTGTCTACTTGCCTGTGCTCAACCCTAGGTTGTTTTCTGTCACTGTATATTGACCCCAAGAAATATCAGGGATCATTCTTCAGCACAGAATCAGGAATGGCCCTTGAAAACCAAAGGGTTTGGCCCACCATTAACCCCTCTTCCACACGTTTTTAGGATAAAAATTTATAGCCCAAAAGTAGTTTACTACACAACAATGAACCATCAGAAAGAAACATTTTTAACAACCTTATTTCAACTGAGCTCAAACATAAGATACCAAGGAATACATTTAATCAAGAATGTGAAATGTCTGTACACTGAACACTATAAAATATAGATGAAAGAAATTGAGCAACACGAATTAGTAGAAAGATAGTCTATGTTCATTGATTAAACTGAGGAATACGATATTATTATACATCTGTACTACACAAAGAAATAAACAGGTTCAAAGTGATATTCTTAAATATCTTTTTACATAGATACAAAAAAAAAAAAAAAACCTTTAGAGTTTTGAGTCTATAAAATACCCCCAAAGAGCAAAGGAAATCTTGAGAAAGAACAAAGCTAGAGGCAATTCACTTGCTATATTACAAGCAATAATGATCAAACAGATGGTATTGATATTTTTAAAAGACATATAGTTCAATGAAGTAGAATGGGGAAGGCAAAAATAAATATACAAATCAATGTTCAACAAGGAAACTAGAATATACAATGGGTAAAAACAGTCTCTTTAATAAATGGAATTAGAAAAATTGAACCACATGCAAAAAAAGCTATATTCATTTTTGGCACTACACACAAAACAATAAAATAAAAGGTCAAAGACATGAACAAAAGTCCAGAAGCTATAAAACACTATAATAAAACATAGATTGTAGTAAATTCTGCTTACATTGGCTTTGAAAATATATTTTTGGATTAAAAGCAAAAGCAACAAAGTAAACAAATGCATTGCATGAGAAAAGGACAACAAAGAAAATGACCCACAAGATAAAAAGACAAACTGTGCATGAGAGAAAAATTATCAGATAAACAGATAAGCTTATCAGATATATTTTCTGTATACATTTATATACTCAGTAGCGAAAATATCTAATTGTAAAAATGGGCAAAGGATCTAAATATTTCAAAAATGCATTTTTTTCTTTCATAATTTTTTGCTTCCTTTCAATAACTCTTTGGCAAAAACAAGGTTATAAACCATCTCCTATGTTTAATCCATACATTTGATATTTGGATTTAAGTCATAAACCATTATTTCAAGTTAATTTTATATCTGAAATGGCATTTGAGTGGAAGTTTTATTTCTTAGTTTTTACTTGCAATTATCTTATAGATGCCACAGCATTTATTTGAAACAAACAAGACAACAATGAAATATTATCTTATGCCAGTAACGATGGCACATTTCAAAAATATTGGAAGCAATTTGTGTTGGCAGGGATGTGGTGAAAAAGGAACTCTTATCCACTGCTAGTGAGAATGCTGCCTGCTCCAACCCTTATGGAAAACAGTATGGAGGGTTTTCAGTAAACTCAGAATCAAATTGCCATATGATCTAGCAAGTCCACTTTTGGGTATCTACCTTCAGAAAAACAACAACAACAACAACAACAAACCCTCATCAAAAGGATGTATGCACACCACTTTTATCACAGCACTCAGTGCAAAACCTAAGAAGTTGGAATCAACCTTCAATATCATACCCAACAACAGACAAGTGGATCATGAAGATGTGGTACATATATACAACGAAATATTGCATAGTGGTAAGGCATGATAAAATCATGCAATTTACTGTAAAATGGATGGAACTGGAAAATACTGTGTTAAATGAAGTAAGCCAGAAGAAAGATAAATACAAGATGATATCATTTATATGTGGTATTTAAAATAAATGCATTAGGAAATAAAATGGTTTAAATGGGGTTTGTCTAAAACACTCTTGGTTCCAGTGTATGCATGAGGAGAAGGAAAAAAATTGAATGGAGGAGGAAAAACACAAATATGAAGTATGTGGGGTCAAGGGGTCTCAAGTGCGTTGGTGGTGATAAAAAGGACAGAACTAAATATCCAAGCCAAAGTCAACAACAGTGAAATCCTGAGACCCAAACTTAAACAATCAAAACTTAAAATGGGCCTGTTATGCTGGCAGGCTAGGGGTGAGGGGTGGTCAGGATGCACTCTGGGAACATCAGTGGAGGGAGATGAACACTGGTGATAGAATTGGCCCTGAAACATTGCATGTCTGAAACCCAAATATGAATAACTCTGTAAATCACGGTTTCAATAAAATATTTTTAAAAAGTGCTGTGCCATATTTTAATAGAAAAACATTTTAGTAACTATAAAATAATCAAGTATTTTTAGAAGGTGGTATTTTAGGATAAATAACACTTGATCTGTGGCTTTGAGCGTTTGATACAATGTCAAATGAGGTTAAAAAAAAGTTCCTAGAGCAATTCAAAGTGGTCTTACAATTCCAAGCAAAGTAAATGCTTCTGTTACTGACTGTCGTACTTTGAGGAGCACCAATCACCCAGGAAAAGAGCAATGTGTAGACCAGTTTGACTATGAAAGAAAAAAAAAACCTTGTAGAGTTTTTAAAATGCATGGAAGATCAAGAATATGAATGAATCTATGAAAAATGCTATGTTTTGTTCTGCAGGTAACAGATTTGCAGTAAGGTTGAGCAGAGAGTAATTATGTAAGCAAGTGGACTAAATAACCAGTGCAGGCCAGAGCCATAGCACAGCAGGTAGATTATTTACCTGGTAGACAACCTGGATTTGATCCCTAGCATTCCATAGGATTCCCTGAGCCTACAGGAGTCACTCTGAGCATAGAGCCAGGAGTAACCCCTGAGCATTGCTGGGTGTGACCCCAAAACAAACAAACAAACAAAAAGATTAACTCTTTGGTTTCTTTGGGGGACTAGGTGTAAGTGATAATTAGGACAAACATTCAAAAAGATGTGATCTGGACCTGGTATAGTAATGGCGGTGATAATAGTGAAAAGCAAAAAGAATAAAGAGGTACAGTAGAGACTAAACACTTAATACCTTTGAGAAGACATAGGTCTTCTCAATGTCATCTTCAAAGGACTAGATTTTATACAAGACATTATTGTTATAATGCCCAGAGATGAGGGCTGGTAGGACTGGCTCACCGTATGAAGCTCACCACAAAGAGTGGTGAGTGCAGTTAGAAAAACAACTACACGGGCCGGAGAGATAGCATGGAGGTAAGGCGTTTGCCTTTCATGCAGGAGGTCATCGGTTCGAATCCCGGCGTCCCATATGGTCCCCCGTGCCTGCCAGGAACAATTTCTGAGCCTGGAGCCAGGAATAATCCCTGAGCACTGCCGGGTGTGACCCAAAAACCACAAAAAAAAAAAAAAAAAAAAAAAAGAAAAACAACTACACTAATAACGAGCATGAAGTATAGTAGAAGTAGAATGCCTGTCTCAAACACAGGCAGGTAGTGGGGGACAAGGGAGATCAGGGGCATTGGTGATGGGAATGTTGCACTGGTGAAGGGGGATGTTCTTTGTATGACTGAAACCCAACTACAATCATACTTGTAATTACGGTGCTTAAGTAAATATTTTATATAAAAAGAAAGAAAAGAAACCCAACTACAATCATGTTTGTGATCACAGTGTTTAAATAAAGATATTAGAAAAAAATCAAATAAAATTGAGTTTTGAAAACAAAAAAAAATGATTAGATTTTAGAGAAAACATAGAGGAACAAATAAATATTTGTGACCTTTACCCCAGTAAGGATTGATAAAGTGGCGAGATTATCCACAGGAATAAAATATAATAAATATTTAAATATCAATATTAACAACATGACTTAAACCATCCCAGGCACTAACCATTACCTGTAGTATTTTTCAGATGTCAGACTATTCCTAACCCTTTGCAGGAGGCTCATTATCAGTTTCGGAATGGGCAAAATGAAGCACAGGGTATTTAGTGTACTTGCATAAAGTCTCATATCTAGAAAGTTTTTTTGGCCTACATAGAAATCCAGATAACTTCACACAAAGACCTGCAATATTAGGTTGCCCTCTGTCAAGGCCAGGAAGATTGTTACAAAATAGTGTATTTGGAGAGAAAGAAAACTCAGAAAAGAGACAGAAAATGAGCAATCAGAGAGGTACATTCTGACACGAATGTGCTTCTGGCATGAAGATTATAAATATACACCATACCAGATGGTCCTTAAGGCGATTATAGAATGAACTCCACATATTCAACTCATGAATTCTATTTAAACTGTTATAAGCCACCAACTTGGATATGCACTCCATTTTTATCATTTTGAAATGAGTGGGACTGACTACTTGAAATATTTTAATGGATTCATTTCTCAAAGCCATATAAATTTATAGATGGAAGATGTTATGCTCTAACATTAAAAATAGATCTCTAGGACACCATTGCCCAAAATGTGGTACCTAGACTAGAGGCAATAGTAGTATCACCTGAAAACTTGTTAGAAACACAAATTCTTAGTCCCACTTCAGAACTCAGAATCAAAATCCTTGGGGGTAGTAACTAGCTATAGTTTAATAAGCTCTCCAGATTATTTTGTTTGCTGGTTGGGTTGGTTTTAAGGCCACATCCCATAGTGCACAGGGCTTAATAGTAGCTCTGCTCTCAGGGATTACTTCTGGTAGGCTTAAGGGTCATGTATGATGACAGGGATTGAGTATCAGTTGGCTACATGCAAGGCAAGCTCCCTGTCTATTATCCACTATCCCCTCTTCACTATCCCTATCCACTGTATGATTGCTCTGGTCCTTCTCCAAGTGATTTTAATGCAACCCCAGGTGTGAAAATGACTGGTCTTGAACATGATATGATTTGTTCATGCTTACAAAATCTTTGGACATACTTTATCTGCTCAGAAACTTAAGAGCACAAGCTCTGTATGCACTCAGAACTAACACATTTATCACAGGCGTTCATACAAGAATGGGCTTCAGATATATTTAAGAAGTCCTTTTCTTCTGGTCTAAGACGGCAAAAACACTTTAAAAAGGCCTTTTCCATCATCATGCAATATTCAGAGTATCACCTTTGGGATTACCCTAGCCCCAACCCTAAGTAGAATCCCCATGTAAAGATATAACATTGTGGTAAGAATTCATTTCCTGTCCTCAGACTTCAACAAGTGACATGTCTTTTCCAATCAACAAGTTCCACCAAGAGACAAGCTAATTTATTATGTTACCAAGGAAGTGAATAAGCAAAGTTGAAGTTCAGTATGTGAGATGCACAAATTTCTGAACGTGAACAGTTAAAACTCTCACACTTCGTATTCCAGCCCTTCCTGTGCATTTCAATGACACCTGAATATCCTCGTCACTGTCCACATATTCCACAAGAATATGAACCTTTTTCCTGCATTAGCCCCATTCAACCATACCAGGTGGAAGCACGTCATTCTAATGCTGTTTCTCTTTATATCCTTTGTACCTCCACTTAAACATATGTCTAAAGTGTGAGAGATGCCCAGAATTGCCTTTTAGAATTACCATAAAATTTCCATTGCCAATGGTGCCTGCCTAACCAGTGTGCTTTCAGGTTAGCTGACATTTCTGATTTTCTGAAAGATCCAAGTCCCTTATTCAAGAGGCAGTAGAACAGATCCTGGTTACAAACCTAGGTTTGTCTCAACTGTGCCCCTACCTCATTGTGTGTACATGACAGTTTTTAAAACATTTTATCATGTGCATCTGTACACTCATATCCATGCCTAAAATAAATATGACTAAATTAAATTGTGGTATGTGATTGTTCAAAATTTGTTGAATGAATGACATAGAACAACATGAAAAGTAGTGTTTGGTACTTGTACCAATATATTTTGGTCAATGATGTTGTTGTTATTGATACCAAATATCATCTTTGGTAACTTCAGTTTGGGGCATTCAATTAACACTTTTAGCTGAAAAAATTTCCTATCCTGGGCTAAATTGCTTGATACTGTTGACTAATAATAATTTTATCCAATAACATTCCATTGCATGCAGAAGTTTGGGGGGAACTGAAAAACATAATTAAAGTATTGACAATGGCCCTGCCCAGACTCACCAAACATTACTAGCTGAAGGTGCAAACTTAGCTCTTTGTAGGTGTCATTTCTAACACTTTCAACAAATGTACATGTGCAAGGTCCATGTCCACTCCATAGACAAGAGTCCAAATCCAGGAGATAAAGGGTTGTAACACCCTTAGTGTCCCCTGTATTTGCCATTAAATGAGAACCATCCCCAAAATTAGTCCTTGGCTATCAAGAGACCAGCACCTACAATTCAAGATAAGTGTTCAGATAGGGTGCAACTAAAATATACAGTCAGAAAAAGGCCTGGAAGGGGCCTGAGCGATGACATGAAGCAGTAAGGCATCTGCCTTGCCGGTGCTAGCCTCAGACTGACCGCGGTTCAATCCCCTGCATCCCATATGGTCCCCAAGCCAAGAGCGATTTCTGAGCACATAGCTAGGAGTAACCCCTGAGCGTTACCAGGTGTGGCCCCCCAAAAAGAAGAAAAAAACAAAAGGCCTGGAAGCCGAACACTTGGACACAAATACCAGTGTGTCTCCTGCAGATCCAGAAGCCCTGAGATAAACTTGTCACTTTGTCACGGTATCCCACATCTGACCTTCACCACTGTGGTGGAGGCTTCTCCACTTTATCTTAACTCTATTCAGAGAAGCTGCAGCATCATTGGTCACTTAAGCTAGAGGGATGCAACAGTTGGCAAAAGTGTCAAGGGACATTTCTCTTAAGGGACATTTCTCTTAATGGACATTTGCAGCAACCTATAAGAATAGCCATTGGGGTTGGTCTGCAGGGACCCAACCCTCTGTGAGCACTCATCCCCATTCATCATCCTGCTCTTCCCTTCCTTGCTCCTTACAACAACATCCCAAATGAGCTCCTACACAAACTTCCAGATCTATTCAGGGGAATAGAATAAAAGAATTGTGTGTACTGCTCTAATCTAGGAAGAGTATGAAGGACCTTCCCTCAGCTCCCACTATGCCAGATGCCCAGATGTGAAAATTGGGTTTAATTGACACAAAGCAGGTGAGTTCATTCAGATGTGTTACATATGCAAAGGCATAGAATGTGTCTATGAGAACAGGCCACTCACAATGTTTGTTCTGAATCTTTCCTGAGATTAAGACAAGCTAAACTCAGGCTTAGTACAGACTATTCTGTGTTTTTTTTTGCCAGTCTAGCTCTTACCTTAATCCTTGGGTATGCATTAATTACTGTCAGAACTCACAAGGTAGAATCAAGCGGGTCTTAGAAAGAGACTTTTATAAGTCATTGCCCACATTTTAGACATCCTCATGGTCTGACCCCAGAACACAGAGAAAATTCAGGCAATTTATGTTTTCATTATTTTTCCATATGATCAAGGGAAGAATCCATTCTGCTTAAATGCTCCCTTCTCCACAAGGTCTATAGATCCACCCTGCCCCCTGAAACATCTCCAGTTTTCTGTGGCATGTTTCACCTGGTCCCCTGGAGTGTCTTCACTTTTTTCTACAGCACTTGTCCCATTGCTTGAAACTCCAGCTTCTCTCTAGGGCAGCAGTCCTCTGGGCAGCTATGACTTACACCCTGTGTCTAGAAGATAAGTGGCAGTAAAGAACAAACAGTGATCCAATACTATCTTGTTTGGTGTCAAAACTCAAGTAACTCTCTAGAAGTAAAGCAGAAGTCTTTCAAAGTTGATTAAAAAAACAAACAAACAAAAAAAAAAACACTTTCCCTTCCTGAGAACTGCAGAAAACCTGCTATGAACAGAGTCAATTAATAGCAGCATCACCCCAGTCAACCTGCCTGCCACTCTCCCAGGCATTATGTTTCACAAGGTGGCAGTTACTCATCTCTTCCTTTTTCCTTCTATTGCATTCTTGCTATTTTGTTAAAACTTAAAACTCTATTACTACAACTGCCTATTCACTGTTCATTCCAAACATCTAAGCTTGTGCCCCTCTGGGGCTTCAAGAGACTCTGCCTGTGCGACATGTTTAGAAAAGGCAAGTTTAGAATGATGTCCTAATGCTAAAATCACAAGCTAGCCATCCTATATTCTGAACATGCATGCCTGTGGCTAACTATTTCCACATACCACTCTCCTTTCCAAGAATCTATCACTCATGGAAATGATTTTTACATGTTTGCTCCTTTCCCTGACAAATGGAACTTCAACATTAGAGGCATTTTTTCCTCTAAAAATAATTATATAGAATTATATATTACTGTCACCAGCAGTCTAATCATCAAGATCGAAAAGGAGTCACTGAACAAGTCAGTCTTGTTTCCTACGGCATATGCCAGGTGTCCAAGCACACACTAGAATAGCACTGATGTGATTTGGACTTTCAGAAATAGGGTCTTCACAATTGTTCTCTCTGTGTTTGTAAAGTGAGAAACTGACACAATTTGTCCTGCCCATTTGTGTGAAGATAATGTTTATGTCACTGTACCTAAAAGGAAACAATTATCCTAAATCTGAACGTAAGTGATCAATTGTGTCTAGTGCTAGACAGGGTAGTGCAATCTGATCTGGAACTATGCCATGAATAGACAGACCATGATTCCCACAGAGAGGTAAGTAATTTAATGTCTTACCTGTGCTTCTTCCTTGCTGTCCATCTCCTGTCATCAGAGTCCCTCATGTACTCCTAAAGATGGCAAAGCCTCTATAAACAACATAGATATCTTATTAGTAAGTGTGACCATCTCCCCAATTATACCATATACATTGTTTAAGTCCCCATATAGGCCTGTGATGAAATGGTTATGGGACACAGAAATGTTTAAGATGGAGCTGTTAGTAGGTGAAGGATATCCAGCATGCAAATGCTTGGTTCCTCTCAGGTGGGAAGTACTTCCCAGAGGAAGTCTTCCTCTAGGAAGAGTGCACAGAGAGGCAAAAAGAGTTGAAAAGAAAGACACACATGAGAATGTCAGGTACTTAAGACAATTGAAGAATAGTTTTGGGGAAATCTTTACCTTGACAGTTTTTGGAGATCATTTCTAGAATGTTGAAAACCAGAAGTGACAAGAGGAGCAAATGTTTTGAAGTCTGCAGGTCAATTCAGAGAAGAGGAGGTGGAGAGAGTTGAGAAGCTGAGTTGAGGTCATCTGTCTTCTTTCTTGGGGCTTCAGGTGGACCCTTTCGTGCATAGGGTCAATGAAGAGTTCCATCCCACACACAGCCAGCTTGCCCACCATTCTCCCAAATGCCATGATTCAGAAGGTGTAGCTTCTAGTCCCCACTCCTTTCTCATTCTGTACCACTGCTGCATTTTTTTGCTATTTTGTTAAAACATAATTACTACAATTTTTTGTTTAGGCCAATACCAGGTGGTCTCACGTCAAATATCCAATCAAAGACTGCACTTGATACATGGCACGAAAAAGACCCCAGATCCCACATTCTTTCCACTCCATAATGACAATTTGTAATTTATTTGCAGCAGTTAGGACACGATGAGAAGGTGATCCACCTGACACCAAACTTTAACACACCTGGCAGTATCAGGGTTACTAGGTCCCCAGGGTCCGTTCAGTGCGTAGAGTAAGAGTAAAAGGTAAACTCAACCCCAAACAAACATTCACAGCTTTGGGGTTTGTTTTCAAGCCAGTAGTACTTTATGAAGTAAATTTAACACCTCCAGTTCTGAAACAGAACATTTGGGTATATGTTGACAAAGTGAAGTGCAGGGATTGTTTGCCCTCACAGGGCTATGGCAAGGAAGGTCTGGACTACATCAAGGCCTTCAAATCTCGTTAAAGTAACAAGAACTTTTCCTCACTTGGGAAATAAATAAATGCATTCAATTCTTCACTATGATTAGAAAAAAGAGGGGTTGGTCCTGGATAAAATATTATAAACCTATTTGAACTTCCCTTGGGAGTATAACTAAGCCAGGCACAATCTGGCCACCATAATTGTTGACCTTGAGAAAATGCACATCTGGCTACTATCTAATTAAATCCTAGCATTGCCAGAAATGAGCAGAATCATTCAGAATTAAAATACGCTTGGGATTATATTTACTAATGGGGAAAGCCACCTGATTAGTGCTCTTGGCTTAATTCTGTATATACTTTTAGAATTCTGGGTCCTAAAAAATTGTTAAAGTAGTTTACGTTAATAGACCATAAAATAATAAAATTAAAATAAGCAGATGAGGAAATCAAATGGGAGGGAAAGCCAGATCATTATGAATCAATGAGCAAAGGCACTTTGGGAGCATTCGTCAAGTTCAAGAGACTTGACAAGTTGTTTTCCTAGTTCTAGAACTAGAGCATGATTTTCAAATCCTCCTGATCCGATGTTATGTTATCAGACCACAATTCAACTTTTCCCTTAAACATACTTGAGAACAGCTGCCAGAGAAGAATTCTCAAGAAGTTATATGGTGTGTCCACACTTATCTCAGGTGAAAAAAAAACTTATGAATCTCTCATAACTTGTAGGGACTAAAAAGAACAGTGTTGAGGCCATTCAAGGCAAAAGCTTGTTGGGTTACACAGACTATTAGGTGGTTCTAGCAGTTGTGGAAGAGGACAAACAGTTCCCTGATGTAGTTTGTAGTTTGGAAAACACCAAGCTAACCAATTTCAGGTCATCTGCAATAGGATTTCTGGTTTCTTTTACCACTGGAATGTTGTGGATCTACTAGGAGGGGTGGGGATGGTTGTGGTTATTATGTGCTGTATTCCAAAATTGTAGTGGACAGAAAACCAGGGATATGTCCTCTGTATGCTCATGTAAAATTAGGGCAATGTCTCTTCCTTTAAAAGTTACATACTCTGGGGCCGGAGAGATAGCACAGCGGCGTTTGCCTTGCAAGCAGCCGATCCAGGACCTAAGGTGGTTGGTTCGAATCCCGGCATCTCATATGGTCCCCTGTGCCTGCCATATATCTGCTATTTCTGAGCAGATAGCCAGGAGTAACCCCTGAGCACTGCCGAGTGTGGCCCAAAAAACAAAAACAAAAAAAAGTTATATACTCTTCTATCCAAATTTGTAGATGGCTCTTTTGAGCACTGGAGTACATGTTCGCTGAGCTGAACACGAGTTCAGGAGATGGCATTGTCTTTCAGTCAAAGTTGTGCTGTGAGGTCAGGTGTAGAAAGCCTTCTATTTCCCAGTCATTAAATTGGGAATTGTTTTGCATCTCTAATATAAGTGCAGAGCAATGTAAGAATTTGCAGAGTTAGACTCTCAGATAGACTAATTCCTCTATAAGAAGATTCTGATAAGAGTGAATAAAAGATGAGCACTTTTACCATAGTGTTAAGAAATGAAGGTTTTAACAGGTAATGTTACAACAAGTATGTAATCAATGGAAGCTTCTTGGATTATTCTAAAATATATAAATATTTTATGAGTGATGATCTTAGAATTAAATTCAGACAGAGACAATTTAAAATGAAACTGACTATGATGAAAGAAAGCTTGGGTTATCTGTCAGGGCATCCAGAAAAAATGTTGTACCCAAAGCATGAAATAGTGGAGCAAATAAGTTAGGATTATTTTATTATGAAAATTAATTTCATAAAATAATATCCAGAAGCTTTTTAAAATGGGTTTTCTTAGAGTCTGATTAAAACTTGGCTTTTTTAAAATAGCTTTTAAGAATTCCTTGAGTAGGGGCTGGAGAGATAGCACAGCGGTGTTTGTCTTGCAAGCAGCCGATCCAGGACCTAACGTGGTTGGTTTGAATCCCGGTGTCCCTTATGGTCCCCGTGCCTGCCAGAAGCTATTTCTGAGAAGATAGCCAGGAGTAACCCCTGAGCGCTGCCGGGTATGGCCCAAAAACCAAAAAAAAAAAAAAAAAAAAAAAAAAAAAAAAGAATTCCTTGAGTATATAAACCATGGTGGTAAAGCATAATCTAATTTAATAAGAGACTATTTCATTTATTTTTGTCTTTGGGGGGGAGGGTTTGGGCCATACTCAGGAGTACTCAAGGCTGACTACTGGCTTTGCACTCAGGGGTCACTCCTGGTGAGACCAAGGGACCATATAAGATATCACAGATCTAACCTGAGTCAACTGTGTGCTAGGCAAGCACCTTTCTGATGTACTATTGCTCTGCTTCTGACAATTTCATTTCTATAGAGGCCTTAAAAGCTCCACATATATACCATATTGCTGATTATTGCTTGCCCAAGTGTAAAAATTTATTTCTAATATTGATTTGTTTAATTATTTTCTACATGTAGTTTTTGTCTAGTAATGAAAATAGGAAACAAAGTAGGAAAATGGTGAAAGACAGAAAGCATTTGGAGGCAAGCATTTTAAAAGTTTTTAGAGTTTTCAATTAAACTCAAGTTAAATATGATAGAACTATAATTCAACAGCAGTATTTTGAGTCTGAGAATAGTACTACACTTAGCCCATTATTGAAATAAAAATGTAGCAGGATTAAAGAGATCCATATATCCAAACCCAGTGATGTCTGTTCCTCAAACTCCCTTCCACCATATTACTACTTATACCCATCTGGGTTCACCCTGTAGATATAGATCATCAGGGGAGATCTGAAATCCTTCATTATCCCGTACCTGCCATTCTGGAGATGACTTTGTATATGCTTTTTGCATTGCTGACAGTTGTTTATATTTGTGTCTTTCTTTCCATAACTGGGAGGTTTAGTAAAGCAGGAAAGACTACATTGGCCATATAACATCTGTACCCATGAAGCATAAAATACTCAAAATACATTAGGAGATTTTAGTGTCATTAAATTTCTCATAAATCTTAATATCTTTATTTAAACACCATGATTAGGGCTGGAGAGGTGGCACTAGAGGTAAGGTGTCTGCCTTGCAAGCGCTAGCCAAGGAAGGACCGCGATTCGATTCCCCCATGCGTCCCATATGGTCCCCCCCAAGCCAGGGGCAATTTCTGAGCACTTAGCCAGGAATAACCCCTGAGAATCAAATGGGTATGGCTCAAAAAAAACAAACAAAAAAGAACACCATGATTACAAGCATGATTGTTGTTGGGTTTTAGTCATAAACAGAATAATAAAAATATTAACAAATAATCATTATTAATAATTATTATAAAAATTATTAATAATTATAAATAATCATTATATTTGGGTTTAATAATTAATAATCATTAAATAAAGGTTTTATGTAGAGATAAAAACACCTAATATTTCAGAGAATTCATCAAAAAGGTGCACATTTCTCTTTACAAAGTTCCCCATACATAAAAAGGTGAAGTTTCACATATTTCTGAATACCCAGGTATATAAAAGAATACATTTTTCAATTTAAAAAGAAGAAAGGGAAATAAAGAAGAAAAACATAAGCAAAAACAAAACAAAATAAACAAAATGAAAAAATATAAAAAACAAAAACCTACAACAAAAACAAAACAGACACAGAAAAAAATCAAAAAACAAAAATCACACAAAAGATCAAAATGAGCAACTACCAAAAAAAAGCACCACAGCAACAAATACAATAGCCAAACTGGTCTTTGTTTGTTTGTTTGTTTGTTGTTTTTTCTTTTTTCTTTCAAACAGAACCACATAACTTGAATCATCTTGTTCTGCCTCATAAATTGAGGGGAAAGAAAAATGAGTGGTACCAGAACTAAACAGTCATATGAACAATGAGTTGAAATAAAAAAGGATCAGACTTAAACACCAAACCCAAAGTCAATGACAACAGAATTGATACCCAATCTTCAACAAGCTATACACAGAGGGGACCAGTTACTCTAGCAGTTTAAGGGGCAAAGGAGAGGGATGCTGGGAACTGGGATGGAGGGAGGACAACACTGGTGGTGTTGTCCCCTGATTCATTGCCACTATGTACCACAAATATTACTGTAAAATACTTGTAATTCACATTGTTTACAATAAAAGTTATTTACAAAAATTAAAACAAAAAATATTTTAATATCAAGTTATTACTACATCTTTGGAAAAGATAACAACCTTCTTTCCATCTCCATCCAATATAAATAAATAAATCAATGAACAACAATAACAACAAAAGAATACATTTTTCACCTGAATTGTACTATATTGTACTATACCTGCATCCTTACTGGTGAGATAAATGAAGGATAACTAAGAAATGCTTAAAATATTAGGGGCAGGAGTAATAGCACAGCAGTAGGGCATTTGCTTAAGGTTTGATCCCCAGCAACCCATATGGTCCCCCAAGCCAGGAGAGATTTCTGAGCACATAGCCAGAAGTAATCCTTGAGCGTCACTGGGTGTGGCCCCAAACCTCCCTCCTCCCCCCCAAAAAATATATTTGTTTGTTTGTTTTGGGGTCACACCCTGCAGCACTCAGGGGCCACTTCTGGCTCTACACTCAGAAATTGCTTCTGGCAGGCTCGGGGGACCATATGGGTTGTAGGGACTTGAACCACTATCATTTTGCATGCAAGACAAACACCCTTCCTCCATGCTATCTCTCGGGCCCAATATATATATATTCTTTTAATTGTTCTTAAAGTTCTGTTTCTTTGTGTTGGCAATTTTAATACAAAATTTTTATAAATATGTGGAGAGTTCTTACATGTATGCTACAATATTGGTATCTTTCTATTATGTGTACTTGGAAAGAAATTAAACATCAATAGTTGTTGAAAACAAATTTCAGAGAGGAAAAAAGTTTGGGCCTTAAAATATAAAATTTAGGGGCTAGAGAGATGATGGCAATTGGCATGTAGTCAACACAAGTTCAATCCCTAGCATTGCATATGGTCTGCAGAACACTACTCAGGAGTAAGCCCTGAGTACAGTTTGGTGTGACCTCCAAAACAAAACAAAACAAAATACATAGAATTGGACCAGAGGTGCTCACTTCAGCAGCACATATACTAAAATTGAAACGATATAGAGAAGATTAGCATGGCCCCTGCACAAGGATGACAGGCAAATTTGTGAAGCATTCCATATAAAAAAAAAGAATTGGACCAGAGAGACAGTGCTATGGGTAAATTATTTGCCTTGCATGTGGCAGTCCCTAGCATCCCAAATGGTTCCTTCAGAGCCTGCTAGAAGTAATGTCAAGAGTGCAGCCAGGAATAACCCCTGAAACCACAAGATGTGGCCTAAAAGATCAAGGAAAGCTCCCATAAAAGTGAGGTATGTGTATCAATTAGCATCTAATTATCATAATTACTTTCTAAAGGTCAGAATTTTGATTTTGGTTTGTTAATGTAAAAAGTCTGAATAAAACTGGCAAGATATTTTTCTAAGATCATTATTTAGATTAAGCCTTTCTAAACAATCAGACAACTATCCATAAAAATTAAGCTATTTCTGCTAGAGAGATAACTCAACTGGCTGAGTGGAAGCACTTCAGCAAGAGGCTTGGGACTCAATTCTCAGCATTGATTGATGATACCCTGAACACTACCAGAAGTGACTCTTAAACACAGCGCTAGGAATAGTCCCTGAACACTGTCAGATGTGGCTTAAATACAAAAAGAAAGGAAAAAAGGAAAAGAAATGTAGCTATCTTGGCTTTTTAGGTTCTCTTCAAAATGTGTTAAAATTGGCATTTTTCTAAAACAACTGTCTACTAAAATATTTTAATTTAAACAATGCTTAAATAAAAAGATGTTCATAAATAATTTTAAAATATAGTTTTTGAAAAATATGTAACCTTGCTCAAAATCATGAACCCTTAAGAAATTGATCTGCTTTCTAAATTACTACTCTGATGACTATTTCTACTTCCAACTCCAAGAATTTTATTTTCTGAGTATAGTGTTGTATATTTCCTCCTGATCTTGATTCTCTGTTTAAAAAGAATAATTCATTTCAGTAAATTTTAAAATAGCAGCCTGATATTAGACTTTCATGTATTAAAGAAACAAACATAAACACTTCATTTCTGCAGGTTAGTAATAAAAGAGCTAGGTAGTGTGGCATGTCCTTCAGATATTTTTGTCAAAAGAAACTTGTCACAAGCATGATGAACACAAAAGCTCTTTAAAAACAGTAGACCCTGACTCCCTATCGCCAACAATCATAGAATAGTTCCTCACTCTGGAAATTTCTACTCTGTTAACCTCTGCAATCACTGCTTTTTGAAGTAAAATCAAAGGAGATCATTCAAGAGTACTTACCTGGTAATTTGTGTTCTTGTGCTGAAGTCAAGAGACCTCATTGAGCGAAGAACTTCAATGCACCCTAAGTACTGCAGGGAGAAAAGAACGGAAATTATGAGCCCCTATGTCAGGAGACAATTCTTCACTACAAGTGCATTTTTGGAAGTCACACACATTTCTTAAATTGCACCTTAATAATATTCATTACTATACTTTGGTTGTATAACAACTTTTCATTTCTTATAGCCATAAGAACATACCATAGAAGTTTGGAGATAGTATACAGGTTACGGTGCATGCTAGCCTACACTCAATTTCCAGCACTATATCAACCCCCAAGCATCATCAGGTACAGCTCTAGAGGTCCCCAACATGGCTAGCGTGGCCTGGGTATCTCCAGTACTGCAAGACCTGAACAGCATCACACTCTCTAGTTTTTGCATTGACCCAGCTTGACCAAGAATCACCCTCAGGTCTCCTGAGAACATCTCTTCTACTACGCACACCCTCCAAAAATGTTGTGTACAGGGCCTGGAGAGATAGCACAGCGGCGTTTGCCTTGCAAGCAGCTGATCCAGGACCAAAGGTGGTTGGTTCGAATCCCGGTGTCACATATGGTCCCCCGTGCCTGCCAGGAGCTATTTCTGAGCAGATAGCCAGGAGTAACCCCTGAGCGCAGCCGGGTATGGCCCAAAAAAACAAACAAAAAAAAAATGTTGTGTACAGATGAAACTACACTTAACATTTCTGGGACCCAAATTTTCATTTTATTTATAAAATATTTTAAATCCTTATTAAAATATAACTCTTATAGATAAACTTTTAATGAAGTATTTATTTGTTATTTACACTCAACTTTATTTTCATAAACTATAGATCACTCTCAAAGATGCCTTTTTCTCCAGGAATATAGCTCAAGTGGTTTACAGGGCAGTTGAAAGGCTTTTGGCTTGATCTACTGCATCAAACACTGCTATCTTTGGCCCTTGTAATCTGAGCACCACCAGATGCAAGCAACATTGAGTATGGACACTACCTTCGCTTTAAGCTGTTATTTTTTTTCCTGAATATCAGAAAGTTTTCTTGGACGTTATTTAACAAATTTTAAAAAACACTAACATTGCATACTGTCCTGTGATTCACTCATGTAAAATATAGGACATGAGTACCACTACCATCAAAGTAACAGAATTACACAAATTCTACCATTACTATCACAAGTTATGTTATCATGATCTCTGTCACTATCAACTAACAAACTCTACCAACACTATAGTGATCTAAGGAGCATAATCTCTAATGTGGCAGAATAGATGAATACTAACAGAAGCTTCACAGAGTTATCTGAATGCCACATCATCCTCATAGCTACAGAACAAGCAGGACCAGCTCAGAACTCTGTAAATACTGTTCCACTGAGTTACAATTAGATGACTAAGAACTCAAGTTATGTGGTGATCAAAATTGGCATTTGCTGTTAATATATGTAAGTAGTACGACAAAATTTATGAAGTTGTAGGACTAACATCAGTAGCAATGTCAAAAGATCATATTAGTGCAACTAAAGATGCACAGTTGCAAATATGTATATGCAAACAGTATGACAAATACATACATGCTATGTGCAATGTCACAGAGCTATTTGAAAAGATAACCAAAAATAAAGTTATAGAAATACTACAATAAACATGACCACTAATCTAATTACCAATTAAATGACCACCATCATTACTATTATAAGGTGATATATATGTATATATATATACCTATATACCTATATACCTATATATATATATATATATATATATATATATACCACAACAGACACTGAAGCAATTGTGATGGATACCATCACCATCAAAGTATTGCAATATTTCACCCTGAACATTTGTCATGGAGACTTGACTTAGGCCTCATGGGATCTGACATCTACCATCCAACCCCGAACCTCAGACCTCAACATTGGTACCTGCACTTTATGGCACCAGCACTAGGAATCAAACTCCCTCTGGTGGAGACCCGAGTGCCACGTTGGCACCAACCTGCTCCAGGGTAGATCACTTCACTCTCAATGTTGATCAACAACTTGGTCTACGGCAGTGCTTCTCAATTATTTTCTGTCATGCCCCCTTAGGAAGAAAACATCTTTCGTGCCCCCCCCCCCGCGAGACTGTAACTAGTATCTTTATTTAAAAAACTTTAACCTGCAAAACAAAAATATATAAAATAATTTGAGCTGATTTTTTAATCAGGGGTGATGTCTGGATTAAGGGCTACAATAAGGACGTTTGCAATGCAGTTTTTTGAAGCGGGATTTGAAGCAGGACACTGCAACTCTCAGCTCCAGAGACATAAACACTGGGCTTAGCTTGTATGACAGTGTTTGCAGATGTCAAACGCGCTCCTCTTTAGTAGCCAGGGGGCACGCCTCACTGTTTGAGAAGCACTGGACTATGAGCAGGTTGCTCTACCTCATTACCTAACAGTGAGATGAAATCAGAAGAAACTCTGTCTTAGGATCTGTGCCAGAACCAAGATCTCTAAGAACACAAGACTGACTACAACAACCGCGACTAAACAGAATTTTTCCAGGGACCATAAAGAAAAACTTTACCCTAGGCTTCATCTAGGACCTGTGCAAAAACCAAGATTGCTAACTACAGAAGACTGACTTTGACAACCGCAACTGAGCACAACTTTCTCTAGTACCATATTGAGAGACATTGAGGTTGGACAACCAACAAGCCCAGAACCTGCAGTCAGTCTTTTGACAGTATGCTTCATTGGTGGAGACACCCTGGAACTCTTAAACCAATGGAATTTCCTTTCAAATTTCCCCAATGTTTGCTGTGCAAAAAAAAAAAAAAAAAAAAAAAAAAAAGCCACAACTGCCCTTCCCCCTTTTTCTTTTTTTTTTTTATTTTACTTATAATCTAGATAGGGGCTCGCACCTTTTTCATAGAACCATAAAACTTGAGTCATTTTGATCTGTCTCCTATTTCTATGTCTTCCTACAAATTGAAAAAAGAAAAGGAGATTGGGCCTAGGAGCCAAGAGGTCTCAGAAGAATTGAGTAGGGAAAAAAAAAAAAAGGTCAGATCTAAATAACTATACCAAAGTCAATGAGACCCAAACTACAAAAGCTAAACTCAAAATGGACCTGTTTCAGTGGTAGTCCTGGGAGCTAGGGGTGGAGGTATGGGATACTTGAGGGGAACTAGGATCGAGGGAGGTCAACACTGTTAGTGGGAATGACCCTAATTCACAGTCACTAAATGCCTGAAATACAAAAACTAAAATTAAGTACTGTACCTATGTGACTGCCATGGCAAAATTAAGTTTAGTGAAATCAGGATTCCAGCCATGCACTTTGGCACATGGAAGACATTTTAAACAGCCTCTGCTCTGTTCTGCTCTATGAAGCAGTCATGAACCACCCCACCCAGAATAGCTCCAGAGGGCACGTCAGTAGTGGTAAGCTGTCTCTGCCCAAAAAGGACAGAGCCAGAGAGAGGTCATGAACCAAAGCAGAGTGGCTGCCCATCTTCTAGCCAATGAACCCTAGCACACACGTAGAAAACTTCACATAATAAGAGTGACAATGGGGAAACAATACAGTTTAGTGAAACCAGTGCTATAAAGGGAAAAGTCTGTGAGCACTACAACTACCAATGTTGCAATTACATAAATAACAGCACATTGCTCAATCAAGACGAATGTCGCTTGCCAGCATGGGGTTTGGGGAGACTCCAGGCCGTAGGCCTTCTCCCTAGTTTGCGGGTACTGGGCAGATCCCCAGCCGTTCCCCTCATTTTCCCCCAGACTCCAGGCCTTCCTTGGGTGCCAGCCCAGGCTACCAGAAAGGTGGATACCGGGAGGACTCTAAAGGGGTCCTCAGGCTTTCCCTGCCCCTCCCTAGCACTAGGGGGAAGGGGCTTGGGGAGGAGGACGGGCAGATATCTGGGTTCCAGTTCTCTACCAAATCCTTTCCTGCTCTGGAGGCTAGCTCTTGCTGGCATGGGATTTGGGGAGACCAAAGGCCTTCTCCCTAGCTTGGGGGGTGCTGGGAGTTTCTGAGTTGCGTTGAGGCAGTCACTGGCAACATTTTTTCTCACCGGTCTCCTGTATGCACCCCAGCGCATACAGTATATATTAATAGTATTCTCTATGATTAAGGTATGTTTTGCATATGCAGAATATCCATCTTGTATTCTGCCCTTTCCCACAATCCTACAAGCTCATTTCTAGTCCTTCACTCCTTCACCCCCAACCATCATTACCCCATATTTATCCGTTTTACCTTCAGTACTGCATAGGCCAAATCACAGACCAAAGTGGTGCACCGGATTTAACAACCCCCAACTATTTGAAAAGACATAAAAGGGGGCCCGGAGAGATAGCACAGCGGCGTTTGCCTTGCAAGCAGCCGATCCAGGACCAAAGGTGGTTGGTTCGAATCCCGGTGTCCCATATGGTCCCCTGTGCCTGCCAGGAGCTATTTCTGAGCAGACAGCCAGAAGTAACCCCTGAGCACTGCCGGGTGTGATCCAAAAACCAAAAAAAAAAAAAAAAAGAAAAGAAAAGAAAAAAGAAAAGACATAAAAGGGACACATATATGTCTTTTGAATATCTTATATGTATTTCCTTAGCAGCTATAACTCTTAATAAATATTCTCTTATACAGTGACGATTTTCCCCACTTTTTGACTGTTCTTCTCTTTGTGATCTGTTCAATAAGGAATTCTGGTCGAAGAGTCCCTCAGTTTAAAGTTTATGTTAAAACCAAGTCACGGGGATTATTGGACTTGTTCTAGCGGCCCCCAAATGCACCAATAACATCACGTGGCATTGTTCCTTTTTTGCATAGGCATGTTAAAATAGGAAAATACTATACATACAAACAAGTTCTTATTTAATAGAGATGGAAACATACAAATCTTGTAATGCAATGGGACCTTACACCCTGAACATTGTCATAATGACCTGGTTCAGGCCTCAGAAGAATGGGCATTCTCCATTCACCCCTGAAACAAGAATGCCATCTCCAAAACAACCAAGGTTGTCTATAACATTACCTGGAAGCAATCCTCTACCAGAGAAGACCCTACAGCTGCTCTGACATCGATCTACTCAAAAGAGACTTCCCTTAACACCAAGAAGACTTAACATCAACAATGACCTGCTTTCAGGGCAGGACTCTCTCCATTGCTTCTAATTGTGAGGTGAAACTAGAGGGCACTCCACGTCATCCTGACTTCGATGTAGGATATGCACAGATTCCAGGATCTTTAACTACAGAAACCTGACACCAACAACAGCAACTGTGTAAAAAATAAAAGTGTATGTATTGGCACCATAGACAATGACTTGGGTTGGACAACCTAGTATTCCTGGAGCCTAGAGTTGGTCTTATGCCAGAAAACTTCATGGGTAAGGTCTCCTTGTATTTAGGCCAAGGTTTTTCCTTTCCTTGTCCCCCCAGTATTTTGATGGGCCTATGAAAACAACAATTGCCACTCTAACACCATTTTTGCTGTGCTTCTTTGACTCTAATTCTTAAAAAAAAAAACAAAAAAACAAAAAAAAACAAAAAAAAAACATAAAAAACACAAACTGTTGAGGTTAACTTAAACTAATATGCATGTGCATGGAACTGTAAAAAAAAATACTATGCCTTCAATGGTAAAAATGTTACTTGAATTTTGTGGCTTTAGATTGCTTTGTGTACAGCTAAGAAATGTTATAATGTACTACAATCTGGGGACTTGTGGGACAGAGTCATTGTGGATATGTTTTATTTTATTTTTCTTAATGTTCTTTGACTGAAAGTTCAAAATTAAGGTGTCAGCAAGGAGATTTCTTCTGAGAATTCTGTTTATGGGTGATTGTCTTCCCACTGTAACTTTACCTTGTCCTCTTTCTTTGCATCTTTGTTCTCATAGTAAAAAGAAAGACGAATGTCACAGAATTAAATAAACATCTCCATCAGCTAGTGTTACCTCCCATTTAAGGAAAGCATGCATCAGATGTGTTTTTTTCCTTCCCTGATGCAGTGCCTTCCTCCAAAAGAATTATTTGCCAAAAGGCCCGCTTAGCGAAGTCAATCATTTGACCCTTTGCGTGGATCATTGGCGGTAATTCCAACATGGCTGTAACATTACATTTTTCTCTCTATTTGGCCACTATAGAAATCCAGCCTCAGCTCTCCTACAGACAAAGAAATGTCAGTATCAAAAGCCTGCCAAAATTCCCTGCTGGCTAGTTCGTATAACCTGGCACCAACAGCTTTGTTTTTCTGAGTCTAGCTCTATGATGGTAAACAATTATTTCCGTCCCCCCTAAAATCTATTTTCTGGCTACTACATAACATCAAAATTATCTCTGTCTCTCTCCTCCTGGTTTCTTGAAAAACCTGCTTTTTGCTAAACCAAAAACATCCCTAGCTCTGATTTCACTGCCCTCCAGCAGAGTTCTTTCTCACCTGAAGAACGGTCTTTTAATATGTAAATTTAAGGCTTGTTTCACTCTCCTGCTCTTTGAGGACACCGTGCATACCAGAGTCTGTGCTTATAAAATGTCATCGGCTGAAAAATTTGTCTGTCTCTTGGACGAGGGTCCCCATACAATGCATTTTGTGTGGTCTCATTTATTTCATATTTCATATTCGTCCACTCGTGCTCCCGCTTCTCTCCCTGTGAAAGGTTCCCGGACCCCATGAAGGTTCTGCTTAGCAACGCTAACCCGTCTGCAGCAAGCTAGAATTATTTGGATACCAGTGTGAGATATATAAACACCTCCAGACCACCAAAGTACCAAAGTTGCGTATGTGAATAGCACCAGGATCATCCTTATATGAGACCACCAACAAAAGAGAAAGCTGTGGGATCCTATATCCCATACTGTTATGAAATACCATCACTAATGTCATACTTTACTAATATCACTAAGTTCAATTAAATAAACAATGACAGCAGACAGTGACTATGGTTAATACCATAAAGCAGTGCTATATGAATAGCACAAGTGATCTAATGGTCAACATCGTATTCACATGCTATGTAAATATCTTAAGTGAATATGGTTTCTCACCATATTCACATGTTATATAAACCCTGCAAGTGATATGGTTACCATGTTACATGAATACCACAACCAATATAACAATTTCCCCCAAGAACTTCACCACCCATATCTAAACATGTCTATTTCTGTCAGAACACACAGAACTATCTCATTTTTGCTTGAATTCTCATTTCCCTAATATTAAAAAAGGTTATGTGATTTTTCTTTCTAGACTGGCAACTTGCACTTCTATTTTCCTGTGGACTTCATTTCATTGCCCTATTTTCTTTATGGATTCTTTATGGATTATCGTGTTTTTTATGGATTAGTGAAATGTCAATTTTCCCTTAAATCACTTTTTCTTCAATGGTTTCTACATTTTACTTAAGACAAACCAATTGTAATAATTGTAATTATTACAAAAAATTGTAATAATTATGATCACATACAATCACATGTCCAATTTTGCTTGAGAAGGTTTTTGAGACAGTCTCTTAATTTTTTTAATTTTATATATTTAGTTCATTATATTTACTTATTAAATATTTTATTTAATGCTTTTTATTTAGCTTTTTAATTTGTTTAGAATTCTACATTGGGTATAGATTGAGAAAAAAATTCACCTAAGATATTATTAACATACATTCCATTGACTTAAAGAGTCATACATTTCATCCTAAATTGATGTCCCAACTTTGTAGAATATTGGATTCTATTTTTGTGTGGACTTTCATCTGCATTTCATCCCATTATACTTTTTTAAATCAATTCCTATGTATCTTATTTACCTTTTCCTTAAGAACTTAAAAATTTAGGGACCAGAGTGATAGTACAGTGGGTAGGGTATTTGCCTTGCATGCAGCTGACTTACGCTCAATCCTCAGCATTCTATATGGTTCACTAAGCACTGTTAGGAGTGGTCCCTGAATGCAGAGCCTGGAGTAACCCCTTAGCACTGGCATATCTATTCCCAAAAGAAAAGAAAATTAATACAATAGCTAGAATATGAAATCAACCCAAGTATCCAATAAATTAATGAATAATAGAAGTGTGGATAGGGCGGCGAGGTGGCGCTAGCAGTAAGGTGTCTGCCTTGCAAGTGCTAGCCAAGAAAGGACAGCGGTTTGATCCCCTGGTGTCCCATATGGTCCCCCAAGCCAGGGGCAATTTCTGAGTGCTTAGCCAGGAGTAACCCCTGAGCATCAAACGGGTGTGGCCTGAAAAAACAAAAAACAGTGTGGAATAATTACAAAATGGAATACTAGGTAGCTACAAGGAATAATAAAATAATGCAATTCACTACAACTTGGATGAAAATCTTGTTAAGTGAAGTAAGGATAAATAAAGGATGATATCATTCACATTGATAAACAGAGTAACAAGAAAAGAGAATGCAAAATATCAAAAGGGAATACTTACATTACCCTTAACCCTAAATTGTAGAAATAATATGTACAGGGAGAAAAAATGAAATAAAGGGTGAAAGTAAGAAAAGGTAGACAGGAGATAACAAGGGCTCTGAAGCTGAAGGCATATAAGTGATGTAGAGTTTTGGTATATGAATCTACCTAAAGCACAGACCCAACAACACTGTAAGCATGAGATCTGAACTATAC
The DNA here is from genome assembly GCF_024139225.1 of Suncus etruscus. NCBI lineage: Eukaryota > Metazoa > Chordata > Mammalia > Eulipotyphla > Soricidae > Suncus > Suncus etruscus. The sequence continues at coordinate 150,961,892 of NC_064850.1, read as the reverse complement.
TAACCCAGCTTTTTTTTTATTTTATTTTGGGCCACAACCCAGTGGTACTCAGGGGTTACCCTTGGCTCTGCACTCGGGAATCACTCCTGGCAATGCTCAAGGAACCATATGGGATGCTACTTGCAAGTCAAAAGCCCTCCCTGCTGTGTTATTACTCTGGTCCTACTAACCAATTTTAAAATATGCCTGTTGGTGGCCCAGGAGATAGTAGTGGGTAGGATGTTTGTCTTGCATAAGGTTCATCCAGTTTCAACTTGGCACCACAAATGGCACACCACCTCAAGCCTCAACATAATTTTTCCCTGAGCACAGAACCAATAGTAAGTTCTAAACACTACTGAGTAAGCCCCCACTTCAAAAATGTGCCTGTTAAGAAGGCAGGTTGGAAGGTAGAAGGAAATAGAGGCAATTGATAGAGGGAACTGGTGGCAGCATTAGTTTTGGAATATTGTATGGCTGGAAAGGATAGAGAAAGCTCTGCCAGCAGAGCCTTCTCAAGGCTAGGGGAAAAGACCAAGGAAATAGCTCAGAGGACTGGCAGAAGAACTTTATATACAAGAGGTAAGGGTTTGACCCCTTACACCTCATCTCTCGTGCATGTGCTGGAGCAGTCTCCAGAACTGTGCTAGACTAGCCCCCAAGGCCCAACAAGAATGAAAACCCAGTGAGACCAAGTGTAGGGGTGACTAACACTGGAGTTGGTCCCTGACAACTCCTCATAAAAGGGGGGCAAAGAAAGGGTTTTGCTGGTGTTTGTGTGTATGGCAGAGCAGAGCAGATCTGAAAGAGAATTTCATGCATAATACAAACATGGAAAACTCTACTATATGTGTATAACAGTATATATACAAAGTTATTGTATAACAGTAACTCTATGATAATCAATCATAGGCAAGAAGCACTGTGAAGAAAGTCCACCTAAAAATCATCATTATGTCAGCGTCTTAAAACCTAAATTGAGGGAAATAAAGCAATGATGTTAAAATAAAAAGAGTGAAAGTCATTAAATGAGTATACCTAGAAAGGAAAACAACATTAATATGATGAGAAATTTTTCTTTCAGGTGAACCTTGACTAAATTAAATTGTAAGATTTCATGATTAACTGAGACCTAGAGCAATAATGAAATTAAGACATAAATTCATCATACAAGGAAACACATTGGGGGTCCATGATTTTCAATCCATATTCATTGATCATGCCTGTGGAAAGAATCCTAGAGCATTAATAGCAACCTATAAGGAAGTGAAATGATTATCTGGTGTTCATTGTAGATCTTTAAGAAGTATAAAACAGGATGTATGCTGCTGTGGATTTCACCAATGTATTAGGGACTTTTTTGATCTTCTTGTCATCAAAATTGATCCAGTGTTGTTTTGCAGCAATTTTACAGTATAAAGTACAGTGTCCATAGTGAACTTTACCATAACGGTTTGACACGGTTTGATGATAAGTTGTATTTCTTAATCTTGCTTTTATTCTCTGAAGTGAATTCCACTAAATTGAGGTCTTCTAAAGGAAAATCTACATAAGTGTGCAATTTTTTTATTTTTTTGCCATCAAAAGCAAAATGTTTCAAGTGTATTATAAGTACTGGTGGCAGTTTCCATAAGTATGTTTTCTTTGAAAAATCCCCTTCTAGTTTTGCAGCTGTTGCACAGAACTTTGTTGTCATCCCTTAACTCTTCTTCTTTAAAAAAATTCAGAGAGGCATTCCTGTAATGTACATTTATCTGTAGATGTAACAGCCAGAGACAAATGAACAAATGTCTCATAAACCTCAGACTTTTGGTGGCATGTGAGACACTGGAGTATAGATTTGAATTGTTTTTGAAAGAGATCATAAATAATAGATTTGTGAGCCTTTTAGTGTTCTGGACTAAATTGTTCATAATTTTCATTTTCCATAAGGTGTGTATTTTTGTTTGTCATTAGATTTACAGTAAGCAAGTCCTGATGTAGTCCCTCTATTAGGAACATCAGTAGTCTGTGTGGATCCTGCTGATTGTGTTCAGCAAACTGGTCATTAAGTAAACCAATTGTTACTTTGAAGCTTTCAGGGTTAATATATCTATGAAATCCATTTCCCATGGTTTTGATGAGCTGACCAAATTCTTTGGCTAATTTACCCTCATGCCCCATCGGATTTTTCTTGTCAATATCCTTTTTATAATGATCTTGATGAAAATACTGAATCAAGTCTGAAATATTATACAAGCATTGCAATATTGAGTTCATGTAGCAAGAGTTTCCTATATTTTGGAGCCCAGTTAAGACAGGTTCCTGTCTTTCCTTTTGCATCTTGGAGTGTAAGGGTTTATCACTACCAACAGTCTCACTCAATGTATGGTGTGTGACAGCTAAATCCTTGTTCCCTGCCCCAGAGACCTCAGCAATATTACTGCTGTTCGTGTCTGGAGTATTCTGTTTTGGCTATGAAGGGGAGTTTATAGTCTGAACCTGATCATTTGTGCTAGCCTGATTTCTAACAAGGCGTAATGGAAACCAAAATTTCTTGGGAGGGTTGTCATTTGTAGAAACATAGGCATAACCCCTTTCTCTTAGGAGAAGATATCCAGCTATCCATTTTTCATCCTCCTTGATCCAAATAGGTTTATGGGTTGTTTCTTGTCTCTGAATATCTTCTATAAAATGTCTTTCTGCTGCAGTGTAACTTTCCCCTTGGGGTAAGTTTAAGTAATTTAGTGTGATAAGAGTCAAAGATAGCAAATTCGTTGGTGGTAAACATATATACAGAAATGAAAAACTAAACCAGGGAATTCATAAAATTTCAAAGCTGAGTAATGGCTCATACCACCAAAAAATGAAATAAAAGGAACGTATATGAACTGGGGAGATAGTTATAGAGGTTAGGGGCTTGCATACTCAAAGAAATTTAATGTAAAGAAAATAAAAGTATAGGGGCCGGAGAGATAGCACAGCAGTAAGGCTTTTGCCTTGCATGCAGAAGGACGGTGGTTCGAATCCCGGTATTCCATATGGTCCCCCGAGACTGCCAGGAGCGATTTCTGAGCGTAGAGCCAGGAGTACTCCCTGAGCACTGCCAGGTGTGACCCAAAAAGAAAAGAAAACAAAACAAAACAAAAACAAAAACAAAAAAGAAAATGAAAATATGGAGGAAATTTATTTGAAAATTCAGAAACAAAATACCTATTTTAAGAGTAAGAGAGAAACTTTCATATTTTCAAAGTTTCTGTATTTCAAGAAGAAATGTGGGAAGAAAAGATCCACTTGTGGACAGATAGTGGTTCAATATCCCAGACAAAAGAAAGAATCAATACTGAAACATCCTAAGAGCTTTTTGTGGGGATTTTTGTGAAGATTTTTTTACAAAGTTAGTTTCTCCTGAACCCCAAATATAAAGAGACAAATAACATCTTCATAAGTCTGAAGGAGGCAAGCATTCAGACAAGAACCTCAAATCCACCCAAACTAACATTCATGTGGGAGGGCAAAGGAGGATTCAGAAAGCTATCCACCTACAGACACTCTGAAAGAATATTCCAGAAAAACAATGAATACAAAAAGAAAAGATTGTGGGCTAAAAGAAACAATTACAAAAAAGTATCAACAGAAACTATGGGTACATCTTATGCCTTAATATTTATCAAGGCGTGCCTTTAAATGCATTTTTATAATGATAGAGAAAATAATCTCAGAATATCTCATAGATATACAAGAGAAGCTAAGAGGTGAAGGAATCATGCCAAGGTTTCTGAGTTTTGTGAAAGCAGGCTTAGAATTAAAATATAACTTTTGTACATGAGCAAAAAAAATGGGAACCACTGAAAAATAAGAGCAGGATAATTTATTTCCAAATTTAATTACTCAGTCAGCAGAACAAAGAGGGCATGAGCAGAAAAGGCACAACAATCTAACACAAATCAACAATAATAGGTCCAAACACTATGTTTGCACCTCAGTAATCACAATCTTTGTGAATGGTCAAACCTCTACCTCACCTGATTAAAGTGGAAAGACTTAAATGTTGCAAAAATACATTATTAAATCACAGAAACAACACCAGGACAATAAAAACAAATTCTAATTCATGTAAATGCTAGCAAAAACCAGGCTGAGTCAGACAAATAGAACAGTAGGTAAAGCACTTCTTTTTACATGGCCAGCCTAGATTCAATCTCCAACACCCTATTTGCCATCAGCCCCAACATCAAGCACTGCTAGGACTGAATTCTAAGTACAGAGGAAGGAAGAAGTCCTGTACCACTAATGTGGCCCCAAAGCAAAAACAAATAAATCCAGGCATTAATGAAAAGAAATATTTCCTTTACAGTCACAGATAAAAAAATGGAATAAACCTAACAAGAAATATGGGGTGCTAGGATAATAGTTCAGAGAATAAAAAGTGTCTGCTCCAATGGCCCAGAGACTGGGACTCCCATTGCTGCATAGTGTGAGTGATCTCCTTTACACAGCAGGGTAGCCAGGAGTGATGCTCTGAGAGCCTGTGCACATGCACCACAACCAGAATGTGAGTAAGGACCACACCTAAAACAGTGTGTGGCATCCAGTGAGCATTGCAGCCAAGTGGAAGCACTAACCACAGATGTGTGACCCTGGCAGCACACATGTGCAAGGCCCAGTCTTCATACCAATGCAACCCAAAAGTGAAGTTGAAGTTTTTTTTTTTTTTTTACTCTTTATATATTTTTTATTTTTAATTATGAGAACAAGGATGCAAAGAAAGAGGACAAGGTAAAGTTACAGTGGAAGGACAATCACCCATAACATAACTCTCAGAAGTCCCCTTGCTGATATCTTAATTTTGAAATTTCAGCCAAAGAACATTAAGATAAATAAGACAGGATCCATGTACAATTACTTTGTCCCTCAAGTCCCCAGATTGTAACACATTATAATATTTCTTAACAGCACACAAGGCAATCTAAAGCCATAAAACTTATGTAACTCCTTAAACATTACAGGCATAGTATTTTTTTACATTTCCATATACATGCATATTAGCTTAAGTTAACCTCAAATTTTAAGTGGGTTCTTTTTAAGGATTAGAGTCAAAGGAGCACAGTAAAAATGGTGTTAGAGTGGCAGTTGTTGTTTGCATAGGCCCACCAAAATATGAGGGACATGGAAAGAAATAACCTTGGCCTAAATACAAAGAGACCCTACCCCTGAAGTTTCCTGGCACAAGATCAACTCTAGGCTCCAGGCAAGCTAGATCGTCCAATCCAAGACATTGTCTGTAGTGCCAACACACTTTTATTTTTCACACAGTCTCTGTTGTTGGTATCATGTTTCTGTATTAAAGATCCTGGAATCTGCATGTCCTACTTTGAAGTCAGGATGTGGAGCGTCCTCTCGTTTCACCTCACAATCAAAGGGCAATGCAGGGAGCCCTGTTGAAGTTTTGGGTTTTTTTGTTTTTTGTTTTTTTTTCCTTTGGTTTTTGGGTCACACCTGGCAGTGCTCAGGGGTTACTCCTGGCTGTCTGCTCAGAAATAGCTCCTGGCAGGCACGGGGGACCATATGGGACACCGAGATTCGAACCAACCACCTTAGGTTCTGGATCAGCTGCTTGCAAGGCAAACACCACCGTGCTATCTCTCCGGGCCCTGAAGTTTTTTTTAATAAAAAGGATAAAATATTTTGTAAGAGAAATAAATAGGAAGACCAAAATAAAGTAAAAATTACATATGAATGAATAAAAGAAAATATGAGCATAGGAAAGATAAGCATTGATTTCCAGATTAGAGAATTTCACAGTGAAAACATGATTATTCATTCTCCCACAAAATTAAGTCTACAATTTTATTATAATGCAAATGAAAGTTCTAACAGGATTTCTTTCCTCAAAACTTGAAAATTGAATTAAAAAGTTCATACCATAGAGGAAAGTCCTTAAGAATTCATGTAAAATTGTGCCTCAATAAATAAAGTACCTTGGAGCCAACTTAACTGAAGAGATTGAAGACCCATACAAAGAAAACTACAAAATATTGCTTCAATAAATAAAAAGGACACAAGAAAATAAAAACTTATACCCTGCTCATGGATTGGTAGGATTAGAATTATTAAAATGGCAATACTGTCAACTTAACTGAAGAGATTAAAGACCTATACAAAGAAAACTATAAAACATTTCTTTAAGAAATAAGAGGATACAAGAAAATGGAACCATATACCCTGCTCATGGATTTGTAATATTAGTATTATTAAAATAGCAATACTGCCCAAAGAACTGTACAGATTTTTCAGAGAAATAAATCAAACACTCTTGAAATTTATATGGAGTAAAAAACTTCCATGAATAGCTAAAGCTATCCTTGGAAAAAAGAAGATGGGAGAGGCATCACTTTCCCCATCTTCAAACTGTTCTACAAAGCAGTAGCCATTAAAACAGCATGGTTTTGGAGGAAAGACAGACCTTCAGATCATTGCAATAGACTTACATATTCTGAGACTGACCCTCAGGTTTATGAGCAATTAATCTTGAATAAAGGGAAAGGAAACATGAAGTGGAGCAAGGAAAGCCTCTTCAACAAGTGGTGTTGAAAAACTGGTCAACTACATGCAAAGAAATGAACTCAGACAGCACTTTAACACCATGTAGAAAAGAAAAATCAAAATGAATTAAAAACCTTGATATCAGATCTGAAACCATAAAGTACGTAGAGAAACATATAGGCAAAACACTCCATGGCAATGAAGCTAAAGACATCTTCAAGGATGAAACACCACTGGCCAAGCAAATGGAAGCAAAGTTAACCAAATGGGACTAATCTAAAAACTTCTGCATCTAAAGGAAACAATGACTAAGATACAAAGACTACCCATGGAATGGGAGAAACTATTCACCCAAAAACCATCTGATGAAGGGTTAATATCTAAGATATAAAAGTCACTAGTAGACTTTTGCAGGAAAAAAGCATCTAACCCCACCCAAAAATGGGGAGAAGAAATGAACAGGCATTTCCTCAAAGAAGAAATACGGATGGACAAAAGGCACATGAAAAAAATGCTTCATATCACTAATCACCAGGGAAATGTAAATTAAAACAACAATGAGATATTATCTCACACCAGAGACTGGCACACATCACAAATAACAAGAAAAATCACTGCTGGCACAGATGCTGGGAGAAAGGATCTCTCATTCACTGCTGGTGGGAATGTAGACTGGTCCAGCCATTTTTTGAAAACAATATGGATATTCTTCAAAAACTAGAAATTGGGGGCCGGAGAGATAGCATGCAGAACGATGGTGGTTCAAATCCTGGCATCCCATAGGTCCCCATAGGTGCCTGCCAGGAGTGATTTCTGAGTGTAGAGCCAGGAGTAATCCCTGAGGGCTTCTGGGTGTGACCCAAAAACAAAACAAAACAAAAACTAGAAATTGATCCAGAAATACATTCCTATGGTATATCCTAGGAACCCAAAAATACCATGCAAAAATGTCCTCTGCATACCTATTTTCATGGCAGCACTATTCACAGAAGCCAGTATTTGGAAATAACCCAAGTGCCTGGGAACAGGTGAGTGGATAAAGAAACTGTGATGCATCTACATGATGAAAACTCTACACAGTGGTTAGGAAAAATGAAGTCATGAAATTTTCTTATACATGGATGGATATGGAAAGTATTATGCTGAGTAAAATGAGTCAGAGGGAGAAAAATAGATATAAAATGATCTCACTCACTTGTGGTAATAATATCCAGAGTCAATAGAGACAAGGATCAGCATGACCAGTCCAAGGAAGAAAGCTCACCACAAATAGTGGAGCAGTGCATTGAAGTAGAGAAGGTACCACAATAACAGAGTGTTGAAGACAAGAAATGGGTACTGAAAGGAGACAAATTGATAGACATAGTGCCCCTTCATTAATAATAGTGCATACTACAGTGCCTAGAAGGGGGAAAAGAAAGAGAAAGAATTAAAATTAAAATGCCTGCCCCAAAAGCAGGCAGGAGGGAAGATGGGAGGAAAACTGGGGACATTCGTGGTGGGAAATGGGAATTGGTGAAGGCTGATGTACATTGTATGACTAAAAATTATGATCAACTTTGTAACCACAGTATTGTAGTAAAGTAGTTTTAAAATAGGATACATAATGATGGAATAGCAAATAAACAAAAACAGTGGAAACAACATTGGTATTCAATAGAAATTGGTATTCAAGAAAAACTTGGCAACTGGTGGGCTGAGAGAAAGGACAGTGAAGAAGTAACTTGGAAGGAAGCATTCAAGGAAGTTTTCAACCACCCAGCAACAGAAAGAAATGGAGAATAATGATAAAGCATTATGTATAAAATGCTATCAGACATAGTACTCTAAATCACAGTGCAATTAAAAAAGAAGAGTGCCTCTGGTAGAAGCTAATTGATGG